>NC_041032.1:1923476-2563569 GCF_900634625.1 Parambassis ranga | reverse complement strand
AACTGTATACAGTGTTTTATGAATGTTTGTTTGTTTTGTTTTTGTGGATAAATACGACCCCCCAAAAAACCCAATCAAACAAACAAATGAAACAGAAATATTTCACTTTTTTTAAATTTATTTATGACAATGTATTTATTCAAGTGCTTCACATTTCCGAGGGGTAACAGTACATAAACCTTGAATCATCTGTGACCTCTTGTGCAACAATAACAACCAATAAAGGTTTCTGCTAGCTGCTGATATTTCATTTGTTTGATTTGGCTCTCTTTTTCTACTTTCAGGACTTGTGTGAAAATCAGCTGATGTTTTAGGTTACAGTTCTGCAGAAATACTTATAATTCTAAAAAAAAAAAAAAGAATAAGAATATTGTAAAACAATGATTTTTATGATGATACAAATAAATAAACTGAACAATATTAACCAGACAGACCTCACAGTAATGTAATGTGTATATTCTCGACTTATGTTCTGTCTGCTTTTGCTTTAACCTAATCATAAATCAGTTATCATGCGGTACAGTGAGTCTCTGTGAGACTTTTTCCAGCAGACAGACCTCAGCAGCAGATCTACCACCTGACCCAAAAACACCAAGTCCCTGATGGAGCGGCTGATTGAACGTGGTCTGGACTCTGTGTAGGAGAGTCATGGTGTCAGAGACGCTGTAGAAGCTCAGTGTACCTGCATCATGATCCAGGTACACTCCGATCCTGGAGGACTGAGGCCCAGAGACTGAAGTGTGGGTCCCATTATGTCTAAAGGCAAAGCCGCTGCTGAAACACTCTAAAGCCCAAGACCGGTCATCATTACCAAATCCACTCTCATACCCCGATTTCCTGATGTCCTTATATGTGACTGCTACAGACACCTCGCTGCTGCCCCTCTCCACCTCCCAGTAATGCTGCCCACTCAGGCTTTCTCTGCTCAGGACTTGGAACATGTCAGTAAACCTGTCTGGATGGCTTGTGTAGGACTGTTTTTCATTTGTCACTGTTGCCTTTCTGTTCCCCTCAGTTAACACCAGGTGTAGGTTTGCTGTGTTTGTATCCAGGGTTAGTTGCTGTGAATGCTGTAAGAATTCAGCTCTGGTCGTGGGCTCTCCTTGTTGCCGTAAAACAGTCACTTCGGTCACATTTGATGATATCTTGATCTTCACATCGCTGAGAACCCCCTGTAGTTTATCTCTGACCTCTGACACAGCTGTCACCACACCATCAAAGTACAGCGGGGGGTGCACATCGATACAGGGCGTGCGTGTAGACTGACTTAGACATGCCAAGGAGGAGTAGATGTGTAGAAACTTGGTGTGGTCCTCTGTGTGTGTGAGCTCCTCCAACTCAGCCTCTTTCCATTTCAGCTCACTGATCTCCTTCTGCAGATTCTCCTGAAGAGCTTTGGCCCGACTGACTTGGTTTTTCTGCTGCAACCTGATGTGCTGCTTTACGTCTGTGCTCATAGTTTTGATAAGACGGAACAGCTGAGTGATGATTTTCTCACTGTTCTTCACAGCTTTATCAGCACAGAGGTCGATGGCCTCTACTTTCTGCTGGATCACCTTCAGATCTTTCCCTCTCTCCTGGATTCTCTGCTGGATCTTTCGTCGACTCTTTGCCACTTCTTTCTGTCTTTCTCCACGTTCCACTGAAGCCAAGACTGTGTCGTGGTTTTGATGTTCATTCAAAGAGCAGACAATACAGATACACTGCTGATCGCTGCGGCAGAAAATCTTCATCTCTTTCCCGTGATGAGGGCAGGTGTTCTCCCGAAGCTTCTGTGAGGGTTTGATCAGCTTGTGTTTCTCAAAGGCAGGGGACTCATAGTGAGGCTGGAGGTGAAGCTCACAGTAAGAGACCAGACACTGCAGACAGGACTTCACAGCCTTCAGCTTCCTTCCAGTGCAGAAATCACAGGCCACATCTCCAGATCCAGCAAAGCAGTGATCAGCCGGAGCAGCTTGGAGTCCTGTCTTCTCCAGTTCCTCCAATAAATCTGCTAAGATGGTGTTTTTCACCAGAGCAGGTCTTGATGTGAAGATCTGTCTGCACTGAGGACAGCTGTGGGTTTCCTTCTGTCCCTCTTCATCCCAGTGCTTCTTAATGCAGTTCATACAGTAGCTGTGTCCACAGGGAATAGTCACTGGATCCTTAAGCAGGTCCAAACAGATAGGACAGCAGAGCTTTTTCTTGTCCATGAGCTGTTGTTGGTGCGCCATTTCACCTCAAAAGAGAAACTGAATGTGGAACCTTCAGAGCTGAATGGGACTGACTTGTTTGGAATGCAGGAAGATGACGGAGGGGTGAGCACGCTCATGTTTTTTTCCAGGAAGAGGAGTGGTTTCACTGGAGCATGTGCTCCCAGTTATTCATTAACCATAGAGTACATAGCAAGTTACACTAGAACTGGATAGATTTTTTTTACTTTGTATGATGCTGGGATGTGAGAAATATAAGGGTTAATTTCAAATCTTTGACTGCACGGCCGGCGTGTCAGTCAGGTGAAAGGTCTGTGTTTTACCACCAGGTGTCCCACTTTGCTTTATTTTTATTTGGTGCCTCTTGTCCATGGAATTCCTTGGTTTTCTTTTGGTGGCCCTTTTATGTGTGCACATGGGTCATCCTGGACATCCAGCTTAAACTGTCATGTCAATTGAATGTGCTGTTTATGTAGGAGGATATGCAGGTGATCTCTTGACCTTTCCTCCTGAACCCACATGTTTTCTGTTCATTCATTGCCCCTTAAAGCCAAGCAATGAACTGGTGACCTGTCTGTGGGGGTACCCTGCTTCTCACCCAGCTGGGACAGGCTCCATCCCACCTGTGACCCTGCAGGACAAACGGGTTCAGAAGATGGATAGAAATAGAACTAGAAATTCTAGTTGCTTCAACTACTTAGCATTTGCTGCTTAACCAGCAGCATAACCATCACCCTTAGCTTAGCACCATAAAGCAATGAAAGTGATTCTTTTTTATATGAAGATTTGGATTTTTAGATACAACAACAAATACCACATTATCAAAGAGATGTGTAGGATAATCATACAAAAAGGCATCGTTCCCTGAGTGAGAAGTGAAGGTAATGATGTCTTGCCATTTATTTATACAGTCCCTCTTTTGTACCGTATCTTTCTATGTTCCCGCTCTTCGACTCTCTTTCTCTTTGATTCAACATCAGGCCCCTGGTGCAAGGAAGTCTCTGTACTTCCTGACTAATTAAATGAAGAAACATGGCACACTGGATCTTTTCTCACATCTCCATGGCAACCGTTTGCATTGGTAAAAGTTTGAGTACACATGCATGATCACGTGAACACACACACATTTGTAGTCACTGTACGCTTGCCTACTTAAAAAGATTATGCAGGTGTTGATAAAAGCATTCGCACTCTCGCATGTTTGCAGAGGCGCATTGTATCCATGACGACTAAGATGCATCCAATGAGACTGGACGAAAAGATTAATTGGAACCCAGTTTGATAGTGTGAAAACTGTGGATGTGGAGTGTAATACAAATAATTAGATGAGTAAAATCATAAAATTAACTAAATATTTGTTTAAACTAGCTGCAGAGGATAATTATTCCAGCAGTAAGAAAGAACATATCAACCAATATAAAAACAAAGAAAAACACTACTATGTACATGTACATGTATATGTGTATATTATTGGAATTTTTTTGTCCAAATTACAGATTAAGATTTGCTAAAAAAAAATAAATCTTGTTTACTTTAAGTAAACAAGATTTATTTTTTTCATGTGTCAATAATTTTACAAGTAAACCCATTGCTTTGCAAATAGCCTATAAATGTTTCATCATGTAACTCATTTGAGAAGTAACTGCTGAGTCATGTTTGGAAACCTTAATTAGTTGGTCTGCATGTTCAAGAAGTCATTCATTCAAAAACATGTCTGGAATGTGCATTACAAAGTATAATCTGCCAAAATGGGCCCAAGGTTATTTCCTGTTACAGTGTTTCTATCAAGCAGTGACAGGAAATGAGGCTGTCTCCTAGCAACCTGCTCCACTGATTGGGGTCTTGGAGATGTGTCTTTGGATGTTGTGCATGCGGTGTCATCTCTTTTTTTATTTTTGTCTTTTTTCTGTAACTTTCTTTCACATCACATGATTGTGATTCACTGCATCCAGTTCAATATTCTCTTTTATTCAGTTATATCCACCTGTTGATTTAATTTAGGCCAAAGTAAATGAGGACTGAAACCTGTAGGTGTAAGGACCCAGAGGACGTCCTGCTTTTCAGGGTGGAAAATGTGTATCTGCCACGCTCGGAGGTTGGTGCCTTCATAGGCTGTAAGAATTATCAGCTTTAAGATTCTTTCTTTTTTGGTAAAAAAAGAGAAGACTATAATAAACAATAAAACATGCCGTTTAATACATAAATAATACAAGCTAACAAAAGAATTTCCATTTCAACAATCTGCAGCTCAACGCCACAAAGACCATGGAGATGGTGGTCGACTTCTGCAGGACCCCACCTGCAGCCGGTGTCCATTGAGGGTGTCTGTGTAAAAATGGTACCTGGGTCTGGAATGGGACAACAGTCGGGACTGGTTCCCAAACACAGATGCCCTCTACAGGAAGGGACAGAGCTGACTGTACTTCCTGAGGAGGCTGGGGTCCGTCAACATCTGCCAGAAGCTACTTCAGATGTTCTACCAGACGGTTGTTGCCAGCGCTCTCTTCTATACTGTGGTGTGCTGGGGAGGCAGCGTCCAGAAGAGGGACTCCACACAACACAATGGTGAGGAAGGCTGGATGGGTAGTTGGTGCCGAGCTGGACTCCTTAACATCTGTAGCTGAGAAGAGGATCCTCAGCAAGATATAGTCCATCCTGGACAATGTCCACCACCCTCTGCACCAGACCATCATCAGGCAGAGGAGCTGCTTCAGTGACAGACTGTGGTCCCTGGCCTGCTCCACAGACAGACTATATGCAGGTATATACATAGTAAATACCTCTTATATTTTTGCACATCTGATGCTGGCACCCAGCATTTAACAGCAGTTTCCCCCCCAACCATGCACCTATGTCTAGTATATTCTGCATGCATTAGGCCTATATATAATATCCACAATCTTCCAAATGTTACGTTTATAGTAAAAGTGTCGAGCAGTTGTTTGTGTAGCTTTAAATATATGTACTTTAATTGTTTTAGTCAATCAAATCCCCAAAAGCCCAAGGAAGCATTTTGACTACCGATATAACCGATTTTCCGAGGAGTCCTTGAAGGCAGCAGAAGCGTCAATCCTCCACCCCTCGAGGAAACCCAGCGACATCCATCAGACTCGTCGGACTCTCAGAGGTACACTTGCGCCGTCCTCAACCTGCAGTGCTGCTGAACAGTCCGCCGGGCTGTCACATCGAGGACCGGGCAGGTTCGGTGATCTCTGCGCGGATTTCCCCCTCAATCAGGACCGTGGGAGCGATGCGACGTCTCGGAGGAGGAGGAGGAGACGAACTGGCCAGGCAGCAGCAGCAGCAGCAGAAGAAGACACCTGAGAGGAGGATCTGAGTTTGTTTCTGTAAAGAAAGGTAAGTAAGCAGACAAACAGAGAGGGGGTTAGTGGGCAGGCGTTAGCGGGGGGCGATCCGTCGCACTGGTGCCGATGATTGTTGTGTTTCCGTGTTACTTGTCGTGTCCAGCATCAGTAGCAGGCATGCAGGCAGGCTGTATGAGTCATAGCCCGGCGCAGGGCTGCTGGAGGATCTGCTGAGGAGCAAGTGTCTGCAGCCTCCTGAACCGCGGTCCCGTATCAGCCGCTGCACATGCAAAAAGGCTACAGCTCAGCGCTGTGCAGGCAAATGAGTGTGTGCGGTGAGCGGACCCGCTGCAGTGTCAGTGTAGTTTAGTGTTTGTGGTATATGTGCAATCGTGTGTGTGACATATAACAGGTGTTTTTAATGGAAATGCTGAATTGTGACATGTGCGATTCAGATGTTAAAAACGTGCAGACATGTGCTTTGTGCAGTGTGTCCAACTTTTTGGCAACAGTTTAGATTTTCACTCTTTTCAGTTTTTTTTCTTGTGTTTGTTTTTTTTCACATAAAGCCACTGCAAAGATTTTTTTTAACACGTTCCTGTGGAAAAAACGGAGCAGGGACTGCAGGTTGGACCACTATCAGGCCTACAAAGGCACGAGAACCTGTTTTCCTCGTCACTTTCACACCAATGAATATAATATTATACCAACATTTGTATAGGTACTTTATGCTCTTACTGCTGGTGCTCAGTCAGAACACCCTCCTGGTCATCCAAGGCCTGAGACATGAGACCCAGTGCTTAAAATTGTAGTTCATACCACTGCCTCTAGGGGCTGACTCCCAAAATGAATCAATCTCCATAGACTTCCATGTTAAATGTCTGACTTTAAAGCAGAAATAAACATGTTTACAGCCTAAAACACAATTCTGGTCTCTGTTATTAAGTTCCTGATATATATATATATATATACTATAACATATATATATACTCAACAACTGCTTTGAGTGACAGGTGGGTGCCGTATCACAGTGCAAGCTTTCTCCTTCTGTGACTGCCCACCCGCACTCCATCTCCTTGCCTGTATTTGGAGTTTAGGTGGACTGTGAGGCTGCCAACATGGCGACAGGCCGAACCACCCACAAAGGCCCAAGACGGTGCTTCAGAAACCTACGGTTGATGTCACGAACACTCGGTCCATAGTTATAAACCGGCAGTGGGTTTAACTAAATGATCAATTTGCTGACTTGCTGCTTGTTTTACATTTGTTCTATTGAGCCAGCTTTTTCCTTGAACACGCATATGAGATACCTGATCCCACACCACTGTGTCGGTGATGAGTATCCATCTGTGTCTCATGGGCAGGTTCAGAATGATTGTCATCTCATAAATCAGTATGTAAACAAAGGCAGAAGGAGCAGAGGTAATGAGTGGAAGCAGCTGTTTATTGGTTTGGTAATGCAGCCGCCACCTCTGAGCTGCTGGCAGCTCTATTGTTTCACATCTGCAGCGTCAAGCTGCGCTGATGCCTCACTGATGGATTCATAATGGAAATTATACATTATCTTTGGCCTGTGGTGTTATCTGTGCTTGTGAAGGCTGTAATTTGCTCAGACTTCCTTTTTATTTGTTCACGTTTCATGGAAAGGCAAATTTATTATAATAGATATATATATATATATATGCTGTCAACATGGCAACAGTTGGAGACTCCCAGAGGATTCCAAACCAGCAAACCGGCTCTTCAGAAACCTATGGGTAAAATAAGTATGGACACTTTGTCCATACTTATATACAGTCTTTGATTTGAACACACAGCAATTTATGGAAGCTGGCTTCATAATCAGACTCTTCTGTGCAGATCTGTGCAGGTTATGGTAATGCTTTGTTCAGGTAGAGGGCAGGAGGACTTCTTTTATCTTCTTCCTTAAGGCTATCTGGGGATGAAACACACCATGGTTAATGGTGTGTTAATGACTGAGCAGGCTCTTCTGAGCCCGGCCAATCTAATTCACCTTTAGTCCGAGCAGTGAGCAGCAGCATGAGTACGGCTCGCTTTCCTTTTCCTCCTTGCTGTTTCTTCCCTCACTTCTTTCCCGCCTGCACACTATCCTCAGGCCTTGCATGTCATTTCATTTTATGTATCAACAGTTTCCATGGCAAAGTTTGAAAAAAAAAACAGTTACACCTTTTGAGATTTATCCAGAGAGACTTGCAGAGCTCACTTCAGGTGTTTTGCTGTGATGATTCTCTGTGACCTTTTGGCTCTGGGACATCCTCTGTAACCAGCATGCCCTTTTCTTCAGCCCTATCTGTCTTTCTCTCTCTCTGTCACTGCCTCTCTCTCTCTCTCTTCCTCCTGCCACCCACC
Organism: Parambassis ranga; assembly: GCF_900634625.1. Lineage (NCBI taxonomy): Eukaryota > Metazoa > Chordata > Actinopteri > Ambassidae > Parambassis > Parambassis ranga. Next base: position 2,555,702 of record NC_041032.1, on the reverse strand, counting down.
TGCAGTGTATTGACCAGAAACAGCAGGATTCAGCCTCCCTAAGATGATTAATGCATAGATAAGATTTCCACTTCATAGCGAGGCACTGACTGCAGCAACACTCCTCTACAAGTCAAGTGTGGTGTCTGTGTGTTGGCTTTTCTGAGAGGGTGGTCTGTCAGGAGGATTAACTTTTAGTTATGTAAATGTTTCTTGGCAGAAATCATCTGGTTGAGTTGAAGCTTAATAGCCTAGTGGAGCCAAAGGACCCACTCACTCACTCTCTCACTTTGTTCTGAGTAGACTCTGGCAAACCAGAGCTGGAATGAAGAGTTGGACTGCACAGTGTTATACCAAGTCTCTCACATTTCACTGCACTCTCCAGAAAAATGCAGATATTCAGATTGATCGATTAAAGCCTTATTTAAACAGAAGTTTACCCTGATTTAGCATTAGCTCATTAGCATGGATGGGTCTTAGGTGGCATTGTAGGCCAGTTACAACAGCACCTCAATAATTATATTATAATTCTATAAATAATAGTAATATCCCAGAAACTATCGAATGAATAACTATCAACATTTGAAAAACAGAGTGCAGTGTAAGCATAAGGACACAGCTTCTGTGTTGTCACCTGTAGGTTTCAGGAGTCAAAACAAGTGATACACAAATCAGCCTAAATAAAATATATATGTATTTAACCCCGAAGATCCACCTGTCTGTAAGTGGGCTTAGGGGTCGGGTGGCCATAAATCGCCAACTTGCCTGGGCTGTGAACTTACACTGGTGGTTGTGACACTGTGTTTCTGCGATGGTGTAAATTCGTCTCAGTCATATCAGTAACCCCTGCAGTTTTCTTGTAGCTGTCTGTAGTTGTGTTCTGGCTTGAGGATAAAGATGCGATGACACATTCAGGTTAACGAATTGATCTCAAGGGTCTCGCTCAGTTCAGCCAGTCAGGCTGTATAATTTACAGCCGGATAAACAGGAGCTGGGTGAGGGAGAGCAAGGATTTAAGAGACTTAGAATGATAAGGGCTGACATCGCAGGAACACAAAACCAACCTAGAAGAATATTAAAAAATGCAGCTACAATGCAAATTTAGGACAGATCTCATGTCTTTTACCCCCTCCAGAAAAAACTACTTTTATAACTGATGTTAGATCTCTGAAAATAAAAGCCCCATTTACACACCTTACAATGTACCAGCTATCCTTTTTATAGGGCCAGCAGTGTCTTACCCTTACAGGTTACATAGACATGTGTAATCAATCAACCTCGAGCTGGATTCGGGCCGTATCCTGCTCTAACCGGATTAGATTATTCTCAATCTGAACAGCGCAAATCCAGTTAAAGCCTAAAATCAATCGGATACAATCTGATCTATTGGATTTGCTAAAATCAAAAAGGTCTGAACGCAACGTTTGCAACGTCTGCAGCGAGACACTTTCAATCTTCATCCATATGCAGAGTCTTTTTTACGTTATTATTTCACGTTTAGATTATCAGTGCTTTAACATTTAATAATCCATTCAGAATCATCCACGGCAGAATCGCGAGTCATTGAAGAAACATTATTTTTCCCCTCCCATCACTATTATTAGCTCTGTTTCATCATCATCATCTCTCACAATAAAAATGTATTGATTATATAATAAATCACACATAATCAATCAATTTGATTATGCTTAAACAATCTCAAGAAATCAAAACTCCGGGCCTGATCTTGGAGGTTTTAGTTCACTAAAGGCAGGGGCTTCTGGGGTCTCGGCTCCACTTGAAGAATTGTTTTAATCATTTTTTTCCTCTAATGCTGACACATGTGAGCTGTACCTCTTATCAGCAGATATACTGATGCTGAATTATTGGCAATTGCATAATATTTCTGATTGAAAACTATAAAAAAATAATAACAATAATAATAATAATAAAGTTTTTGCTTCTACACACACAGCAAGCTTGAAGACTAAGGAAATGGACATATTGAACAGAAAATCTTAGGCTGTCTATGAAAAAAATGGTTTTGAAAAGCACAGAAGAATCAATAATGAAGACTTGTTCTTGTGGACATTAAATCAGCCCGGCGGTACATTCTCCGCCTTGCAGCTGCCACTTTTATCCCCGCTCATAAATACCAGGATTACACCTTCTCATGATGGGGAACTCCTCGCCGCAGTAGTGCTGCTTTTTAATGATAGAGGCTAATGTTGATTCATATACGGCAGAGGCGCTGTGTTCTCTGAGGCACGTCAGTACGTAGATGCTGTCTGAGGAATGGTCGGTGGACGCACGAGCTAAAACACCACCGACACACATGGTATTCAAACAGCCATTAGTAATCCGTGTGTAACCATGAGTGTTATTAAATTCTTGTCTGAAGATGAAAGCATGTGATCGACAAGGGAACCAGAGAGCTGTGATCATGTTTTAAGATAAACTGACCATGAATTAATAAACTTGAAAGTAATGAGAGCTATATATCACTGCCAAGAACGCACCATGGGAACAAACACAATCTGCACTTTCCTTCATGTCTTTCATCTCGTTGATACTCAGCTTCTTTCCAGCTTTCATGCGGCAGACTGTTTATTTCCTGCTAAAAAAAAAGTCAGACAAAAAATTATGGAGCGAAATTATCCCTTTTTATACACTCCCATCGTTCAAATGCTCATTTCTTCATGAAAACGATTCTTCCTCTAGCATGACTGCTCAGAAGGACTATCATGCAGAGATGTAGAGATGTGGCTACCTGTAGAACCTAGAGAAAGCCTTAGTATGTCACTCTGTTTTTTATCTTCATAAATGCAATCATGGTCGACATATTTGGGATTTTGTGTCCACCAAACATAGCACCTACTGACCAAAAGCTCCATTGTGGTCTCATCAGACCAAAGAACCTTCTTTAGTTGACCTCAGAGTCCACAAGATGGTTTTGGGTGAACTCTAGTTCCAGCTTTCTTCACCTATAAAGCATTGATTGGTGAAGAACCCTGGCAGCAGCTGTTGCATTCAGTTTCTCTGCATCTGCGGATGCTTTTAACTCCATTATGTGCTCAGATAATGTCTGCAGGATTCACACACCTATGCAGCGAGTATAGTCACAGGTATCTTGGTGGCCTCCCTTACATGTCTTCTCCTTGCCACAGTCCCTCCATATGAGAGCGGTCTGCTCTAGGCAGATATATACAGGCGCCATATGCCTTCCATTTCAGCTGAACTTCAGGGGTGTTACACTTTTCATTAACCTTTCCTTTGAGCTGTTTAAAATGCTCCTTTGTCTTCATAGCGTAATTGTAGAAAGTGATACTAATTAACCAGAGAGAGGACCTTCCAGACACACAGCTGTCTTTGTACTACAATCACAGAGACACTTTCACTGCACACAGCTGATCCCAGTTTCACTGACTGTGAGACTTCTAGCACCAATTAACACAGACCCGTGTTCACTCAGGTGAGTCACTTTGAAAGGAGATGAAAATGTAAGCAGTCACTTATTTTACCCGATACTGTGTAGAAATCTGTTTTCACTTTTCCACTTTGACAGACAGGAGACAGTCCAGGATGGATTCTCTATTAAATTATTTCCTTGACATTTGTGTTCTACCATATTTACTCATATTTATTCTGTCTCTTTTCTCTGTGACACAGAGGGAGGAAACGCTGTCATGTTTCGAGTAATACATAATGGAATTAAGACAAGTGGGGAATGTCGATTTTCGTCGCATCATCAGAGCGTGCAAAAATCAGTATTGCACTTCACAGCAATTTACAGTTTGATCGTGATGAGATAGATGTCAGCATCTATGAACTCTCGCTGATGTCAGAAATCTGGCAACGCTACCAGCGCACATGGCAACATTCAGAACATGTAGCTGCGTTATTCAAAGTACTGCCTCAACCAGAATATGCACATTAATCATTACATTGGAATACAGGAAGATGTATTAGTATTATGCATATTTCTATAGATTTTTAAATGTAGAAAATACCATTCTCTAATCTCATCTGCCATTTTGACTTAACACATCCAATGAGCTGCAGCAGTGCCCCTATAAAGATGAATATGTATATACTCCTGCTTGCATTGAGACTGAGTGTACTTTATTTATCCTTGCATGTTTTTAGGAAGGGTTTATTCTCCTGGTCATCACACCTTGTCTGATGACTCTACCACCACCGTGCTTCACACTGGGGGATGGTGCTGCTGTGGTGATATGCAGTGTTTGGTGTCTATTCTGGTGACCAAAGTACCATCTTCTAGTTGATCTTTTGGAGTCCAAAACACACCTTTGGGTGAACTAAACCATCTGTCTGTATTTAGTCAGAACTTTCTTCTCCCATGCACGTGGAATCTCTTCTCTCAGCTGCTATATTCGCCTCCTCTTGCATTGAGACTGAGGGCATTTTTATTAAACCTTGCATGTTTTTAGGAAAAGGTTTATTCTCCTGGTGATCACACTGTGTCTGTGCTGTAGAAGGAAGCAGCAGATTAGAAACTAATTGCAGTCCATTAATAATGAATGTGACCAGCAGCGGTAGATGTAAGGTGTTCACAGAAATGTCACACTGTGGAGGCAGCTGTGTGTGTGTGTGTCCTCTGTAGAAGATTGTTCATTAACGTCTCCTCACTCCATTCACCTACCAGCTGACATGTCAACTTGCTGCCTGCAAATCATATTTGCACATTTTCTGCATGCTTTTCCTGGATTTTATAGCTTAATGTCAGACTTGCACTTAATACAGCGTGTGACGTGTTTTCACATGTCACTTATATTTCTTTAAGTTACTCCAGCATTCACCGTGGCTCTGAATGTGTCCTAATTCAGAGTGAAATACATTCATAATAGATTAAAAAACTTTATAAAACCAGGCTCATTTCTAAGTAGATCCAGGCTGCAGAGAAGAATCTTAAGTGCTTTCTGAGATCAACCATATCTGACTTGTTATGCTATTAAAGTTGTAAGAGCTGTGAGGTTTTGATATGACTCTCTGTCCTGCAGAGAGGAGTCGGCTTGATGTATGTTAGAAGAGTCTGCACGGCTCATTATAAGGACAGCTTCAAGGGAGAACTGTGCTTGTTTGGAACCTGAACAGAGTTTAGAGAGAGAGAAGAGCCAGGAATGAGTGTGATCCAAAGAGACAAGGGAATGAAGCCAGATAGAGAAGGTGTAAATGATATTTGAATTAGCTGATTGACAGAAAGAAATTGACCTTAAAACTGCTACGTACTATAATACACGGATCAGTAACACAGAGAGGGAGGAAAGGCTAGTTGCCTGGTGACAGAGGCAGAAGGAGAGAGAGAGAGAGAGAGAGAAGGTGAAGGAAGGAGAGAAAATGAGGAGGAGGAGGATGAGAAGAGGTGTGGAGCTTTCCCAGAGCAAAGTTAGTGGTCACGATGCTACACCTGTTGCTGCCATGCCTCCTACTGCGCTCTCTCTGGCTCGCTCACAGGATGAAGAAGAGGTGTCAGCTCAGGCTTAGCTCCATCTTTTTGAATGATTTATGGTTTTAACTGCTCTAATCAGTGTGGATATTCTTTTTTTTTATTATTATTTACTTACATATGATTTCCCCTTGTGGCTTTATTGGTATTTACTACAAAAATACACATTTTGAATGATAATGAAGCTGCTTTGTTTCTTGAATTTCTAGAATATCTTCTTTATTCCTGTGTCAAATGTACCGGTAATGTCGTTGTTTCCCACTGACTCATCCTTCTCAGCTGAATTTCCTGTTTTAGTCTTCTTTCCTTGTGTTTCTCTCTTGTTATACTACCGGTCCCTCCTCTGTGATTGGCTGGCCTGCCCTCATTGATTCCACCTTTGTCTCGTTACTCTTTCCTGCTCTAATCAGCTCATGTGCCTCCAAAAGTCTTTTTTTTTCTTCCAAGTTTGCTTTTATCAGCTTATATTTGTCCTTCATTTGGGTTTTTAACCTTCACCTCACATTCTAACAGTATGAACTGAACAAGACACTGAGACGCTACAGTGTACCTGAAGTGATGTAACGGCACACAGGTGGAAACAATGAGGTCAGGTTTGCCAATCAGGCAGGAGTGCACTCGATGTATCCCACAATGCATCATCAAAAATAGTGTACAAGTGATGGCCACTATCATTACCATTATGTACCTTCACTGATTTATTTAGCCAGTGGTGATTGGATGGCAGGCCATCCCCTAATCGGGAGATTCGGGAGGATTCCCTCATGCCAATGTTGAGTTAGGGCCGGTTGGATGGGGGAAGTAATTTTGATGCTTATCTAATCTTCTTCTTGCATCCATTCTCCATTTATCTGACAGTGCAGCCATGTTTTTTTAGAGGACAGGCCCCAGCTGCAGCCGGTAAATAGAGATATGGAAATCATTTTGTACTGTCAGAGTATAAGGCTAGTGCACGTTTGCAATGTCACCTTAGCATAGTAGAAGCTTAACACAAGACATTTTCATATACAAAAAAAGTCATATAAAACAGGGAAAAAAAACAGAGAACATCTAAAGGTGCCCCTGTAAGGATCCCCCTGTGTCTGACTTTGAATATCAGAATCAGAATCAGAATTCCTTTATTTATCACGAGGAGAAATTATTTTGTCGACATGCAGATCCAACCAAGAATAAAAAAAGTCAAAGATGGCATAGAGTTGAAATATATAATATCTAAATGACTAGGAAGCATTTAGTCCCTGAGTTGTATGTAAACATATTTACTACTTTATAAACCTTTACCCAGTAAAGAGCATGACAAGAATATAGCAGTATGAATGTACAGTGTCTGAGTGGCTGTTACAGTTCAGAGATATCATGCTTGTGGTGTGAAGAGGTCAAGCCCACATTTGTCTTCTCACCTTGTTCAGGTCCTTCACGTGGCCTTACATGTGTTGACAAATCCCTTTTGTCCTTGTGGACAGTCAGCTTGATGTGACCTGGAGGCCGTTATGGAGGAGGCACACTGGGCTGAACACCAGTTTCTTTAGGCTTATCCTGCTAGTGTTAGTGTGTTTTTCCTGGTGCAATAATCTACAGGTAAACTGGTGTGTCCTCCTCTTTATTTCTTCGTCCTCGTCTCTTCTTCTTTCATCAACTCTTTCCACATTATCCTTCCACCTTTTGTTCCTCTTGATATCTCTTCCATTTCTTCCATCACTTATTAAACACTGATGTTTTTCTTACAGCAGAAATAAATAATACTCATTTTCCTCCCCTGTATGGTTTGGAGGAGGAATTTATTATTTATAGCTGAGATCATATAAAGCTGATTCCACAGAGAGTCATTGCAGCTTCTAGCTTTACATCCACATTATCTGATTTGCTCCTTTAGCATTACACAGGGTTATGGTACAATGAGCATTTACCGTAACTGCACTGGATTCAGTATTCATATTACGACTTCACCTCCAGTTAATGTTGGCTTGCATGTGCAAACCAACTTGGTGGAAAAGGCATTTAGGTGCAGCCTCTGGTGACGAAACATGTCAAAAACTGCAGTCGTATTGGCTCCAAGAGGGAGTCAATCCCAGCAGACCTCCACGTTAAAATGTCACAAGTTACATCCTCAATGTTCACCTCCTCTTCCTCCTCCTCCTCCTCATTTGTGCGCTCATGACTGAGATCCAGCTGACAAACATAGGCGCCTCATTCTCTCTCACACACAGCAGGGAGTGTGTGAAATGTCAGAAACAATACACTGGCAAACAACGTAATGACACACAAACAGAGCAACAACACCGTTCTCAACAACTGAATATGTAATGAAACCACACTACGATCTTACGTTCTCATCCTAAACTGCTGTCTCCATCTCTTCTTCACTCTCATTAGTAAATGCAATGCTACACACACACACAAACACAGGCACTCCGCTGGAAACTGGAGACCTATGCATTTTTAAACTGCGCTGTTGTCGGCTGCCTGTTCTTCCTCTCTTCTTCCTCCGGACTCTTTTGTTGCATTTGTTTCCTAAGTAAAAGGTCAGTCCTCTGGACTGCTAAATCGATGCTAATTAATGTTCTCCCAGTAAAAACGACAGCATCAATTGTTGGTGAAAATGCCAGTAAAATGAGGCACAGTATGGTCAAATTTACCTGTTTAGGGCCTCTAGTGGCTGTGGAAGGAAGCCAAACTTCTCCCACTGCAACAGGACTAAACAGTGACTGGATGAGGAAAGTGAAATTGTGGTCCAATATATGGGAATCTGCATCAATTTGCAGATGATGTCTGGATTTAACTTGCAGGGAGAAGCTAAATATATGGATATCATTATTATGAGGTATCAGATGAAGCAACATTCTGCTTATCATTAATTCAGGTTGTTGCCCTCCTACGGCCCCCTCCACGTCTCCTTGTGCCGGCCTGTCTCCTGGTATCTCCTCCATGCTCTGGACACTGTGCTGACAGACACAGCAAACCTTCTTGTCACAGCTCTCATTGATGTTCCATCCTGGATGAGCTGCACTACCTGAGCAGCTTGTGTGGGTTGTAGACACCGCCTCATGCTACCTCTAGGGGTGAGAGCACTGACAAAATGCAAAAGTGATCAAACATCAGGCAGAAAGGATGAGAACAGAGACATGGTCTGTGGTCAGCACCTGCAGAACCTCTCCTTTATAGGGCTGTCTTGATAACTGCCTCTCATTTCCACCTGTTGTCTGTTCCATTTGCACAACAGCAGCTGAAACTGATTCACAATCAGTGTTGATCCTAACTGGACAGGCTGATTTCACAGAAGTGGGACTGACTTGGAGCTACATTGTGTTCTTTAAGTGTTCCCTTTTTACTATTTTTGAACAGTGTACATTTAACTTTATTCATTGGCTGTTAGCTGCAGTGTTAATCTATATAAACCGGAAATGTAATGCTGATTACATCAGTGGTTCTTTTGGTGGTGCTTTTCTGCTGACTGGTAGGCATCACCAGGCTTGGTGACATTATGACATGATGACGAGCAGATAAAGCACAATGGTCTGTTGTGCTGTCAGGAAACACAAATGTGAGTCACATTTTGTCACAGTGTGGCTAAACAATTAGTACCTGTGTTCGGACTCACAAGGCATGGCTGTTTTTAAAAGTGATGTTGGCACTTTTTATTGTTATCATTACTTTATTTACATTAGATTAGAATTTTTAGTGACAAACTTGCCCTCCATTTACACTCTCTTTTACACAATCCATGTGTAAAAATGTCGTCTAACCCTGATGAGTCCTGGCATTAGCATCTTGGTCTGTGGCAAACATCCAGTGATTGAAAAACCTGCTCATTCAGAATATTCAGGTACAATTCCTGAACCCAGCAAGTTTAGTTTTAAGTCTTTTAGCAAAAGTTGTGCTGATTTTGAACGATTGACCTTTCACCGAGAAGACGTCGGATTGCTCCTTAGTCTTGTGAGAATGCCTTGGTTGTTGTGCTCTGCTGAGTGTCTGTCCTGAGTAAACAGCTTTAAATAGGAGAGGACATTCCTGTTTTTAACAGGGCCCTAATAGAAACTGCATGACTGAATGATTGTTTTCTCCTCCAGCTCCTCTGAGACCTCTCAGTTCAACGCAGGAGACATCTTTTATTTTTTTTTCCTCATGAAAATAGAAAATAAATGTCACATTTGTGTATGTGAAGTTTATTTTTTTTAATAGTTTTTGTATTTTGTTTACTCTAAAGATTTGTATTACCTTGCTATGAATCATTGGGTGTTTATCAAGAATCACTGCTAATGATAGCATGCCAAGCTAATTCCTGAGGAGATGGTTTCTCTTAAATAGTAGCGTAAATAATGAACACACACTTAACGCACAACTCTTCAAGCAACACTGTGTTTTCAGTCAGCTGCAGTAAAGGGAAACTCCCAACCAGAGGCAAAGATCAATGTCTGCTCACTGTTGTGTTTTTTTATGGAAGAAGATGGAAGAATACATCTCATGGTCGCATGCAGCGATCCCACCATTTATTTCTCTTGTCAGAATTGATAGCATCAATTACTGTACGAGCCTGCAGCTGACAGTAGCTGTTTGTGTGCCTTTTGTAGTGAGCTTAAATAGTCACTGTCTGAACTCACTTCTGTCTCCACGACAACCGTGTGTCATTGTTTTTATACCTCGGAGACCCATCTAATACATTAACAATTGATTTTGTAGCGCTGCTCTCTGGTTCACTGGGAATCGTGGGAATTGCTGTTCCCTCGGCTCGGAGCATGTTTACGCTTCGTGTCAGAGTCCTGGCAGATTGGTTTTGACCTCATTGGCCTTTTCATGTCCAGCCCAAAGGGGACAAGCAGGATTGTAAATGTTTTTGCTGACAGAATATAGTAAAGAAAACAAAAATGAACATGCATTCATAAAATCACTGGAGATGTGTGCTGTAATCAGTCAGTGGTGTGAAAGGGTGTTATTGTCTCGGTAGCTTCATGGTTTGGTCCAGTGGGCTTTTGTGTCTCGGCCTGCCCCCAGAGCCTAAAACAAATCATGTGGAGCAGAATGAATGCCTGAACTACACATGACATGCAGTGATGTCACTAAAAAGATGTGTACAAAGGTGATTTTGTAGCTCATCTTGACTCCCTGTCAGGTCTTCTTTTTCTGATTGTGGACTATGTTTACACTAAATCATTTCTGTTTTTATGAAATTCATGTTTGCCTCTAACGTGAAAATTGATTCATTGGCGCCACTCTTTGCCACCGTTTTCTTCCTTTTCAGCAGCTCGGGCAGCACTTTCCCAGTGCAGTGCCACGTACTGCATCACTGTGATGTCATGGAGAAGCAATCCCAGATCCTAACACTGCCTGATGGGAGCATCACTTCCTCCACCTCTCTTCTTACCCTGATGCTCCCATCATTCATCAGACCGCATGAACTTTTTCCATTGTTCCAGAGTCCAGTCTCTGTGCTTAATAGCAGATTCATGTTTACTAACTAAAGGGGTTTATCTTAAGGCCCCTATGCTGAGTTTTTTTACATATAGTGTATGTGGACAGGACTATTGTTGTTATTTGTAGCTTCCCTTCCCTTTATTTTGTCATTTTAAAAGGTTCTAAAAACATATACCGATAAGACATCTCAACAAAGCTTTGTGATAGGAGATACTACTCAACTTCCCAAATACTAATTTGTTCCATTCCTGGACAACTGGGTAAGCGAATCGAGCGCATCTTTTCTAGGGTCATGGGGTGAAGCCCTAAAGGGACTAAAGCAACACGATGGACAGGAAGAGGGATGCTCATTGCTCCCTGCTGCCCGGGGAGGGTGCGTCCTGGCTGGGCACCACGCTCCCCTGCGCTCCTGGAGCTTCCCAGTGCTCCAGCACATTTCCCATAGAGGGACGCTCCTTGCTCCCTGCTGTGCAGGGAGGGTGCTCTCTGGCCAGGCAGCCCGCTCCTATGCACCCCTGTCCATTGATTCTAACATAACTATAACTACTACTACTAATAATACTAACTTTTTTAAAGTATTTTGTAGTATTTTTCTGCTGTGATTTTTCACTTAAAAAGACACTTACTTTATCTTTAGTAAATCCCGATGTTGACTGTATATTATAAAGAAAAGAGAAGCAACATTAAACTTCACCAAAGTACCAAAAAATGTTGCTTTGGATCAAGGCCACAACCTTTGTGTTGTTCCAGGTCACCTGGACTAGGTCGCGTGGAGGTTGGGGGCTGCTTCTAAATTTCTCTTTGCTGATGATATAATAGATTATGTTTATAACCGGCTCACAACATCTCTGTCTGTTCAGAGATTCAGATGTTGTACCAGCTGTCGATTGATGAATGATGGAATCAAACATTTCAAATCAGTGCAGAGCAGCGGTGTGATTGTAACATTTGAGAAATAGAACGAAGATTGTGCTTACAAGATTCAAGATAGGCATCCGCTTAAATGGCAAAATTCAAAAGCGAGAATCTCCCGTGCTTTCTCGCAGCAGAGCCAGCAATACATCATGTTTTGTCATGGAAACTGTCGGTGCTGTTGCCCTTTTAACGTCACGAAAAGGTCACAAACATGAGCTGCATGACTCTTCACCATCCAGACTCATGAGACTCTATTTATTTATTTTTGGCTGCATTTTCTACTTCAAACATTTGTAGCTCCTCTTACATCACTCATGATATTCCATAAAAAAGATCATATTATTGATGCAGGATTGCTGTGCTTCCTTTCTGTTTTATTCAATTAAATAAAGGTGCCATTTGGAATTTTTATCAATGCCGCTGACACTTTGAATGACCTTGTTGTTAAGGTGCCATGCGGTCCAGCAGTTCCATGCAGTTCAGTCTCCTCTCTCCATCCCTCTGGTGTCTCCTCCTGTTATCATCACTTTTGTGATGGCTGCAGGCCAGCTAAAGATACTCCTGCTACAATGTGCCTCAAAGCAGCGTGACAACAACTATAATGCCTCACTTCAGTAACATTTACATCATTCATGAGAAGCAGTTTTGCGTCATCAACGTGTGTGAGCTACGTGATAAAATACAGAATGCATTTCCTCCATTCCAGAATGTACTTGGGGCTGCCCTACTCTTTATCAATTCTTACCTACTTCCTGTTTTACTACTGCTAACCACACACACACAGTCTTATCAGTTAGTAAGTGCAGAGCGGAGCAGAGCAGCCTCAGGTCATGCTGGTGGATGAAAATTGTGTGTGTGTGTGTTTCCAGAGCTAACTTACTGTAGCTCGGCTCCACCCTCTCATTACACAGAGAGACAGACAGGGAAGCAGAGAGAAGCAGAGAAGACAGAGAGAAACATCGAAGCCACTTCTCTAGGTAACTAACCAGTCAGCTGGCATGCCAGTAAAATAACTAGTCAGAAAAATAATATACATCTGTTGAATGGGACTTAAAAGGTTGGAGCAAAGCTAGTTAGGTGGTTGAAATGATAGACTTAGTTTACCAGGCAGCAGGTTAGTGGGTCAGTCACAGGTAGCCAGACACTCAGTATGTTGTTTTTTTTTACGTACTCAATTGTTGTTGATGATTAAGTTGTTTATTATGTCACATGTACTAGTTGTTGGTATTGAGTTGGTTAGTTAGTCTCGCTGTTTGTCAACCAGCTTGTCTGTGTATCAGGTCAGTTTGGGTTGGAAGGTACTTGGTCACCTTGGCGGTTTGTTGTCAGTACCTGGCTAATTTGGTGTGCGTTACCATTCATCATTCAGTTGTTTATTGATCATTTAGTTAGTTGGCTAGTCATCATTCACATAGTTAAAGCTAGTTAACCATAGGGCCAGCGCTGTTAAAGCAGTCATCCATCCGTCCCTGCAGCCAGGGAGGCGAGTCAGCTGCTTGCTGAAGGGAGTGGCTTCCTGCTCTGCTGCCTCCAGCTGAATGGTAGCCATTCAACCAATCTAGTGATCCAGCTTCCCACCACCCAATCAGTCAGTCAGTCAGTCAGTCAGGCAGCCAGTCAGCCTATTTGTATGTGTAAATGCAAGGGCTGCTGGTCAGCTGCTCCGGACGCCTTGTATCTCCCTCAGGATCTCACACCCTGAATCAGCTGAGGAGCCACTGAGAGGTAAGAAGCTCTCAAACTCACCATGGGATGTTTGGTTAGAATACATTTTGGAGCTGTTTGCTGACTTTTTACGGGCATGTGACAGGCTGCAGGGGGTGAAGGCAGCCTGGGAAAGGGTTTGCGTGTGGATATAAAGTAGAAAACAAGAAGGGGATTTTTTTTTAATAACAGGGAAATGTGATCGGTGCATCTATGTCAGGAATGTGATCACACCCTTTTCTACAAGTTGCTAACTGTTAACAAGTTGTTGCGTTCAGCTGCATCATCCAAGCAGCTCATTATCTGGGCTCTGAGCTGTCATGAATTTTCTCACATTCCCAGTCTCATGACGTACTGAGGTAACGGCTCCCAGCTGCTGGTATTAGGGCATGATTTTTAATCATTAAAAAAACAGACCTGGGTCTATACACTTTCATTGCTGAGTGGCTTAAATATATGAGACAAGTTAAGAATTGTTTCTATTTAGTTGAATCTGTTTTAATAAGGCATTTTGTTATGCTATACAGGTTTTTATAATACATATTTCTATGGAGAGAAGTTGATTTCACATAGGTACAGTAAATTGTGCTGCATCCAGCACATTTATACAAATACACTGACACATATGTCCTACATGAGACTATGTAGAGCTGATACCAATTGCTTTTTTTAATCAAATTTATTTTAATCATCTTTTCAGTGTTACAAAGACAAAAGAAAAGCAAATTCTATGGCCACTCTTTATTTTAATTCAGTCCCACACACCACCCTGATGCAGTAAAAGTATGTTAGTCCCCTGCAGAAAATAGTCCCAAAGCATTTGTTCCTGTACATACACTTACCTAAGTCTCCAGGAGGCCCCACTGGGGTACTTTAGGGCAACAGCTGTGGCTCAGGTGAGTTGTTGTCTATGAGGTTGGTGGTTCAGTCCCCAGCCCTGGCTGAATGCTGATGTGTCCTCAGGCAAGGCACTGAACCTTCAGTCTGTGGTAGTAAGAGGTAGTAAAACATTTTATGTGTGTTTGATGTATTTAATTCTCCAGAGGACGCATTTGTATTTCACTTAAAAACTTTTTTAGAGCAGTGAATAATAAGAAAGGAAAACACACTTGCTTTGTTCAAACAGTATTATCTCAAAACTGGTTCAACAGCTGAGGGGAAATAATGTCATTTACAGCCTGTGATACATTAAGAGCACGGCAGGTGGTCATCTGGTCATTTGCAGGGATCACTGACAGTGACTGACAGAGGTGATATCTGGGTGGTGATAACTGCAGCTTCCTTCTGCTTACATATCAGAGGCGTTTCCTCTTTCACGATTTATAACAACGCAGATTTGAAGGTATGAATATATGAGTCTGGCTCGTGTGAGAACAAAAACACACACTCCTCTCTCACCAGGGTTCTCTCCCAGGTCAGATTAGTAGTTAAAACGGTTACTGTGACAGGGGTCAGAGGTTAAATAATTTCCAATTTCCTATACACACACCAGGCATTGTTGGAAGTAAAGTGAGTCAAAAATCCTTTTAAAAAGATCACTGACTTCAGCGTTAAACAGATTATTACTTCACTCATGTTAAAGTAATTTCCAGTTTTATACATTGATGTATCCTCAAGGTAATGTCTTGCCTTTTTCAACCAGCTCAGCAGTATTGAGTGCCGTTACTCTACAAATGTATTTGCAGTATTTACTCTAAAGCCACATCACTGATGGACTCATGGACTAACGTGACTCTAACGACTCTAACTAACTTAGTGTGAACTAAAATAAAGTTACCAAGCCAAGTTCTGTTTTAAATTCATCAAATGTACAAAGTTGAATTTGAAATGACCCGCGATATTACGGTAATGTAACTACTATTATTAGTAACTAACTACTATTAGTACGAGTATTGAGTCAAGTGACTTCATCATTATAAAGTATGTGACTTTAAAACTCTATTCTAAATGAATAAGTGTAGAGTTTCTTTCTTTTTTCCACAGATTATCTAAGTGGTGGTAACAGATGCCTGATTCACTACATGTCTGTCAGTTATTTCTGCATTAGCCCATACAAATTCTTTCTAATAGACTCTCTTACTTCTTACTTCCTCTTATAAGGGTTTTGGGACTCTTCCATTTATTTTATGAATTTTTATTTGATCTTTTTTTCATCCATTTATTTATCATTTATTTATCTTTTTATAAAGGGTTAAGAGACTTGCTGTTGGAGAAACAAGTTGTGACTTTGGAAGGAAATTCATGTGGTTATGGGAGTCATCTTATATATTTTTTTTTCTATTCTCTGTTTTAAATCAACGTTTTTTGCCACCTACACAGTTGTACATAGTACAGTGGGTAGTGAGATGTTTCTCTCTGTTTACTAGGTTCTTGTTGGTGATAGAACATAATTAAATAAGACATTTAAAAAGAACCAACTTACTTTGTTTCAGTAATATATAATGAGGTTCGAACTGTTTTTTAACAGTGATGATGAGAATATTATCTATGACAGTGGATCTTCTGTAGTAGTGAAGCTATAAGGCTGAATCACTTCAGCTGATAATGACACAGTGTGTTTTTACTGCCCAGGGGCCCAACAACAGGACCACAAATCCAGTCAGCTACAGATCACATGACCACCCACTCAATAAGCAATGAATGGAAGTAATTTTAAAGGCAAAGGAGAATGGAGTTTAGTGGATTAAACTAAAATGTATGGAGGATGTCCCTCCTTAAGTTGTCTGAATTTGTTTGTCTCTCATTTTCAAGTAGACTAAAACAAAAACAGTAAAGTCACCACAGGGACAAAACATCCACACACAATAATCCCAGCAGTCCACTGTGTACAAGTCCACAGCTGTTAAATGTAACAAGGTTAGAAGTAAAATGTCACAGCTATTGGAGTCATGAGAGCAGGACACAAGCACAGTGCTCGGTTGTATCTCCAGCGTTTTGATTTGTATTTGATCAGGTTTCATGTGGCTGGATGTAATGGAATTACGTGGTGCACTGCATTTCATGTATTTATTTCCATCACAACAGCACAGGAAGAACTTTGCATTTGGGGTTTTGGAGGATTTTTTTGTGGCTTTGTGCTGCACTTGCAGAAAATTGATCTTTGCATTTCCTTCTGCCATCTTAAAAGCCATCACTTCCTGTGTGGTGGCAGATGGAAAGGCTTTCTCGAGCTGGATGTACTGTGTAGCAGGATCACTGCTGTGTTAAAGCATTCCACGCACAGAGGAGCAGAACATATTGATCTAGATTGAAATGTCACAGTTTTTTTTTTTTTTTACTGCAGTTCTGTAAACACAATCTGTTCAAGCCACTAGTCCTCATGTGTGGATTTTCACACAGGAGGTTTTTATCGACTTTGTGCAAATGACTCAAATGACTGTGAGGAAGCAGGTTTTAGGTAAATGCTCCAAAGAGAGGGATTAACCTGGATCATGTTAGGATGGGTCAAGATTTGTAAAGGGTCAGCAGATTGTTGTTTGACCATCTCCATCCTCTTCCTCCCTGTATTTCTATACCCACGCTGACCTTTCACATCCAGCTGCGTGAGCTGTCTGTACAGATGTTAGCCCACCTCCTGCTGTGGGATTAAGGAAGGGATTGAGGAATCCCTGGTGGGAGTCACAGATGGATAAATAAACATACAGTACACCTGAGTCCATCCGATCAAGAATGGATGGCTGGCACTTAAGATGTAGCACGCACACACACACACAGACACACACAGACACACACAGAGACAGTGTGTGTCACCTCAGATGCTAAGTGGGTCTGAATGCTGAAAGGTATTGGACGATGTGAGGGCTAAACTAGGAGGACATCTGCAAAAATTGAATGATCAGGGGTCAATCTTCATCCCTGTTAGCGCATATTGATCGGTGACCGCGGGGGATAGATTGGTAACGACAGCAGAAGCCGTCAACAGAGCGCACAGGACAGATGGAAAACAAATCAGCAGTCTGATCTGTTTAAGATGATTCAGAGGTTACAGCAGTCCGCCGTAAAGGTCTCGACAAATGTCTGCTGACCTTTCGTGAGTAATGGATTATTGTGAGGCAAATGTTTTTAAAACCACAGCCTCAGTGGATACCATTCAATGACATTACCTTAATATTAAACCAAGAGCTTTGCTCAGGCAATATTGATCATTTACTGCAGCTCCTTGTGGTAAAGTTGTACACGTCTTTTTGTATTTGGTGCAGTAATTAGATGCATGAGTTAGCAACCTTGCTTCTCAATGAGTTATATCCTGGTTGTAGTTAATACTGATGTAAATGTTGCCTAGTGTGTTTGATTTACATCAAATTCATAAACCTGAGGGTGGATTTCTTGCCAAGGAAAGGTTTCAGAGTGGAGATAAATCCCACGTTTTGGCTATTCCAGAAGGCTGGCATATGTTATTCTAATTTCTTTATTTATGTCAGGTTTTATTTCAAAGTCTCATTTTGGCTGACTGAAATGATTTAGTTAACTCTCTCTAGAGTTTGCTAACTGAAATGAAACACTGATTCTTCTTTTATGTTCCCCACTTATGAGGCCTATTATTGTACGTTTTATTAAGACAGCTGTGTGCTGTGAAAGCATTATTGCTGAGAGTTACATAAACTTAACACAGCTAATAAACTACAACAGGTTTCCAGTTAGTTTTCTCTTGGCTCCCTGGAATCATGCATGTGAGAAGTTCAGTTTGATGCAATGCCCCCTAAAATTCTTTGTTTTTGTTGTGAGAAAAAAAAAGTAATTAAATTCATATGATTGTAGTGGTACATAGCATAAAACAAATAAAACCTGAGGCAAAAAACTGTTTGATACCGTGTCTCTTTTTACTGCTTCCATAGGAGTTAATTAGTTGAGCTGCAGCAGGTGCTGCTGATCATCAGTCCTTGATGAACTGATCATCAGCAGGTGTACAGACCTCTATAAAAACAGATGTTTTGGCAGTTTGCTGCTTTAGCATTCAGGTGTGTGTTAACACAATGACCAGAGAGAAAGACATGAACAATGGTGTTAGAGAAGCAGCTGTTGCTGCACATCAATCTGGAAAGACTAATAAAACCATTTCAAACTATTTGGAGTTTAACGTTCTACAGAGAGAAAGATTATTCACAAGTGGAAACATTCAAGACAGCTGTCAGTCTTCACAGGAGTGGACGTCCCAGCTAATCAAATAAATATCAGATAAATATACACAAAAACCCAAGAGCTACATGTCAGAGCCTACAGACCTCACTGAGCATGCTCAGTGTTAATGTGACAGCACAGTTAGAAGAAGACTGAACAAGTACAGTTTGTTTGAAGGGTTACCAGGAGAAAGAACCTTCTGTCTAAAAAACACATGGAAGAGACTTTTTTGCAAAAACATCCACAGTTTTTCCCTGAGATGTTTATTTGCACTAGTGTTAGATTTAAAAATACATCTTTAACTGATGGGTTGTTGGTGACCCCCCCTTGACAAACAGTTTCTTGTCATTTAAACTTGTGAGAACTAACAAGTTGTTGTGCAGCTCAAACACAAAGTCTGGATGTTTTTGTGTTTTTGCTCTGAGCCATCTGTTCTTATGAGAATAAATTAGGGAATCTAACTTGGATTTAAATAAAAATATATTAAAAGGTGAAATGAATGAATTATTTATTGATTTAATTAAAGGATGAAGGTTGCATTATGTATAAAGATCTAATGAACCCAAAAGATAAAACAGTTCTTTTGATTATAATGAACATTGGAGTGCAGCTCAAAGAATGCTACAGGCTGTTTTTGTTCTATTTTAAAAATATTTGTGTGAAAATTGATGATTGCTTTTCTTCCTCTGGTATAAAAATATCATAATGTCTTATTTATTAAGCGAGACTTCAATAGACTGACTGTTATGTTACAAAACCTATAGGGCATCCATTTTTTTTTGTTTATCATATCATATAATATGGGCAGTAAAGTAAGGCGAACAGGGTTCATCAACTCATTATGAGGTCGTATTTATCTCTCATTGCTGCACGTTCTGTTCCACGTTTCTCCTTCTTCTCACTCTGTTCCTCTCACTATATGCACAGAGTGTAATAAATCACTGTGTGTTTAGCACTGAATGGTGGAAATTACACTCCGGGTCAGTCTGTCTGGATTTATGCTCCCATGTGGAAGTGCAGATTACTCCAGTGTCGAAGCTGATTTATACTACTTCAACCTAGATTTAATTTGTTGAATGTAAGAGCAACACAGCGACACTGGACGACACTGAGACCACACAAGATTTTGCATTCTTAAATGGAAAGACTCACGACATAAATGACCGGTTAAGGTCAGAGAAAGCTGGCTTCTGTGGAATATTGTAGCTCATGCAGCATGGTGGTGCAGTGGTTTGCACTGCTGCCTCATGGAAAGAAGGTTTCTTGCTCTGTGTGCGGTGTGGGGGTGCTCTCTGAGTACTCTGGCTTCCTCCCACATACCAAAGACCTGCATGTTAGGGTAATTGGGGACTCTCAATTAGCTGTGTGAGTGCAAGTGTGAATGGTTGTTTGTTTGTCTGTCTTTATTAACCCTATGTTAGACTGTCAACCTGTCCAATGTGTAACCTGCCTCTCACCCAATGACAGCAGTTATCACTGTGAGCTGCTAGCACAAACTTCCTCGTGTATTTATCAGACAGCTGGACGAGCTCGGTGGCTTATTATATCAGATCAGGAAGCGGGGTCGCTGACAGTGTAAATATGCAGATATGGATCAAGAAGCTGTTTCATATCTTTAGATGATAAAGTTTCATACTTGTCTGAAGAACACTGAACATTCCATTCAGATGGTATAATCAGTCATAACAGTATGATCAGTATGGGCACTGTGTGACACCTTTCTATCAGAACAAGCAGCAGGTTTTAGTTTGAGCTACAGACGCCTGTCTGGATCACACAGTGTATCAACGTGCACTTTTGATGGAAAAACTTCCAAACGTGCTGCTGCTTTAGCAATGCTCTGACCTCATTATCACATTGGGTACTCATCAAAGTTACTCAAATCCCTCTGCTTGCCATTTTTCCTTCCTACAACTAAGAAAACAAAGCTTGCTGCCTAATATATCCTGTAATAGATACCCACCCACTGACGGGTGCCATGGTAACCAGATAATCCTAAAACTAAACTAAACTTGCCATCAGAACTACTACTAAAATTTTTCAGGGCAAGTAGGAAGCCATGATTGACACTATGGTGACCAGCAGTCATATAATAAAAGTTCAATGTTCACTCTACTCTGTAAAATAAAAGAAATAATAATTAAATACATACAAATATGAACCTTTGGGTTGAAATGTTCAAGAAAAGAATTAAGATTAAGTTAAAAAAGAAAAACAAAGTGCCATGTGTATGTTGTTTTGAAGCTCTTGGTGTGTCAGAGTCTGAGTGAAGGGTTAAAGGGGAGGAGTCGAGCACAACTTCCTGATAGACATTCAGATAGTGGCGCCGATGACGTGTCCTCATTTATAACTCATGTCTTCGGCTATGCAGAAAGACTCTTTCCTCTCTCTTCTCATTGTTTGTGTTTGGTTCCTATTGTGAGGTGTGTAATGGCCCATGCATTTTTAATGTGTCTGCGTTTTATTGTTTTTACTTTTGGCTGTTCGTGGGATAGAATTTCCTCCATAGACTGAGTGGAACAAAGCTGTGAACCAATATGTCTTTTATATGTTTCCAATTGAAGAGCATTGATAATAATGTTATTTTAGTGAATAGGGGGAGACTATTATAATCCCCTTATAGGATAATTCAATAATACATGCTGTTATATCAGCGACAGGAAACAGTGGCTGTTGTTGTGTATACATTGATCCTATCTACAAGAATCAGAATGTATATGAATGATTTCTCCCAGTATTTTCTTTTTGTTGGGAGGTTGACCATAAGCTACATTTTCCATTGATGTCAGCTGACCAAGCATCTGTTAGCTTTTTTTTTTAACCTGAGGGAATTGGAACTGATCACACACCAAACATTCTTGTTTTTTTCACCAGTGACAATAGATCAATAAACTGTTCTTACTGTCTCACCCCCAGGCTACAGAGGCCTGCAATAATATTGACTAAGTGCTAGTGTGTAACAGCTAGAAAAGAATAAAAAGTGACTCCTCAAATAATGAAACTGAACTGTATTTTTACACAGGAAACTAGAATTGAAGGCAAATCTGAGTGCTTAATAACTGAGATACATTTCAGTGAGATCTCTTAATTGTCACCATACTGTCTGAGCCACAGTGAGGTCATTGTGAGGAGACCAAAGCCTCTTGGTAAGTCGCTGGCCTCACTGTAATAAAGCACAATGTTATACATGCTTCTTCTCAGCTGACTGAATCAAAGTCTTATGATCCTCCCTCTACATGGCCAGGAGGGAAACAGACCCCTGACTACAACTCTCAGACAAGCTCCTCATACATTTATACGTTTCACTTCAGAAAACACATTCCTAGACAGCCGGGGTTAATGGTATGAAAAAGTTGTATCATTGCAGCATAAAAATAGACGGTTTAAAAATAAATATAATACATACAGTAAATAGTAGTGAGCCTAAACTCCTGGACAGAACATGACCTGGATGAATGAGAGCATCCACAGACATGAATCCCTGAGGGACACCTTTATCAGTTTAAGTATCCATAACATGAAGTTAGTAGAAAAGTATGATATACATAGTACTAGTAGGTAAATGTATAAATAAATACATGTAGAATTTTGTACAGTATTGTTCCCGGTTATGTTCAGGGGGGCGGAGACTCTTCTAAATGGCCACCATGTGACAGGAACGGTTTCTTTGTAAAATGTGTTATCATTAACTCTGTTTTTGATGAAAAATGGAAGTTACTGTGAAAAAAGGACAGCTTATGGTGTCAGGGGGACTCAAACCTCAGATGTCTGAGTGAAAGTTCATCTTGTTGCACTAGCAGGACTCGGGCTCTTACAGCTTTAAAAATCACGTGTTCAGATGGAGTTGAGCAATACAATGTGTAATCAGTGCAACTATGTGTTGTATCTGGTGTGTGTATTATTGAACAAATGTGGCGTGTTGTGTTGTGCATACTGCACCCTCATAGTGGCTTCTGTGCATCTGTTTTCCACAGGTTTATTGCGGTCATCACTATGACTGATGGGGATTATGACTACCTGATAAAGCTCCTTGCGCTGGGAGACTCCGGCGTGGGGAAGACCACGTTCTTGTACCGATACACAGACAACAAGTTCAACCCCAAGTTCATCACCACAGTAGGCATCGACTTCAGGGAAAAGAGAGTGGTGAGTAAACAACTCTTTCATGTCACAACAACTTGCTGCTATGCTTGATTTTAGTTGTCTTTGGCTTTGTAGTGTTTGATGACAGGCCAATTCAAGCTTTCAGTCTGTTTTCTTGATAACCTTACAACAGATGATGGAGGTTTGGTTACCATAGTTACTGTGGCCTTTCTCTGGGCTTTACTTATCAAAGAACAAACAGTGGGTGAACTAAGGTCTGGATTTTTTTTCTTCTCTGCTAGAGTCGCTGCTGAGCTGAGTCACAGTTGAACGTGGAACTCAAACCTGGGTCAGATCCAGTCTGGAATGAATTATTGTGACATGATAGCTTAGTTTATTAATAACACTAATGTTTTTGCCAGTGGCCACTTTGGGGCTGTAAAATAAAGACAAAATGGAAATGCCCATATCTGGATTAACCAGGAGTTAGGGTGACTTAGGCACACTGTGCTTGAAAACTGCTCTGCAATAATGTAGTGGTCATATTACAGGAGGTTTGTTCATTGTTATAGGCACCAACCAGCCTTAACATTATGACTCCCTAATAAGTCTCCCTATTGCTGGAGACCCTACCCAGATCCATCACAGCATGGGCCTTTAAAGGTGTATTGGCACAAAAGTATCCAGCACCAAGACATCAGTCGAGGCTCCATAGATCAGATTCTTTGGTTCAGATCATCCCACAGATGCGCCACTGGATTAAGATCGATTAAGATTAAGTAACATCCAGATTGAATAGCAGGACCCAAGGTTTCCCAACAGAACATTGCCTCATACACAACAACAAATGTGATGCACTGTGTTTTCAGCAGTTTGAGCTACAGGGTGTCATCTGTTGAATCATGTCCATTAGTGTGCCTTTGCTGCCCATGACCTTGCTTCCATGGCCTGGTGTTAATACTGGCCACAGCCAACTGGGAACACCCCCACAGCAGCTGCAATTTTGGAGATGCTCTGACCCTATCATCTGGCCAAATTGACCGTTGTCAAAGTCACCCAAATAATTCAGCTGCCCATTTTTCCTGGCACTTTTTCTGAACAGAGGACAAAATGTTCACTTGCTGTCTAATATATCCCTCCACACACTGACAGGTGCCATGGTAACCAGATGAATCAGTGTTCATTTCACCTGTTAGTGGTCAAAAGGTTACACCTGATTTTTAACTTATGACTTTAAAGCTGGCAATATTTACATTGATTAGTAGTAGGATGTATACAACAATCTAAAGAATTTGGTGATTTTAGGTCGTGAATATAATAAAACTGTTTTTTTAGAGAGTTGCCGCACATGAACTGTGGGAAACATGACATTAACACATCTTGACAGGTTGACAGACAGTCTTATTAAAATCCTTTTAGGCTTGAAAGATGGCTGATAAGACAAAAGTGATTTATTTTGCCATATTTGGAATGACAGTGGGAGTTAAAGTCCTTGTTCTCGATGTGGCTGAAAATAAGTTTATTATGACTTTGGCTATATAGGGTTGCTGTCATGCCACACGAAGAATCAGTCAGATGCCTCTCTTGTTATACCATCTTTGCTGCAAACGGCCACCACAATATAGCTAATAGACAGTTTCATGGTTGGTTTTGCACGAACACCACTTTAAAACTGTCAAGACATCTCAGTGTAAAAAGCAGTTATCGGAATCAGAGAGTGGGCGAGGCTCGGTTTGGTCAGCAGTTTGGTCACCTTGGTGCTCTGCTGCCTTGGCATGTCTGAAATACAGACAATGCTTGCTTCATATTCCCACTGCTTCACATGACTCATAGGATTGATTATTGTTCCTCACCTCCTCTGTGTGTGTGTTTTTGTGTGTTCTTGTTTAAGGTCACACCTCGTTTTCTAGCGAGAATGAGCCAGAAGCAGACATGTGCAATCACAGTTGTAGTTCACTGCTGTCAGTGACTCCTCTTCAGGGTCCTTATGGGAGGGTCCAACTCCTACAGCAATTGGTGGATTAAAGCTCAGAACACACACACACACACATATATATATATATATATATATATACAGAGTCTTGGCTCAGCATGGAGGAATCACACTGTTATCACCTTAAACATTGATCTGAAACACTTCTGTGAACATGATGCATACAACACCTAAAGGAGTGTTAGGGAAAGTGACAGCGTGTCTCATCTGGGAGAGTCAGAAATGAGAATGATGCCTGAGGCATCTGTGAAAAAGCAGCTGCACCTTCAATGCATCATGACAAGTCAGGATCACTGACCAGATACCTGCTGAGATACTTACTTAAGTAGTGGAGAGAGGTAAAAAGAATGGATGCTTTGCATTACAACAACTGATTTTTTTAAATGACATATTAACATATTTTATTGGTGGAATGTCATCCGATGTTGTCTAAGGAGTACCAAGGTCAAAGTCTATGGCTGCCCCCTGTCTTGTGTCTTCAATAACATGACTGATGCCCAGGTATTAGATCTTCTCGCACAGGTGTAAAAACCTGCAGTTCCTCCTGTGTTCACCCTGGTGCAAAACATGGTTTTGCTACCTATAGATACGTTTCTTTGTATGACAAATGAAATGAAATGAAACACTCATTTTTAATTGCACATCATTACAGACATGACTGCTTCCAGCTTTGGGAAGGTTCAGACTATAAGAATACAAGTTTCCCACTTCCCCAACTGCCACTTGCCTCTTTGGCTGTATCATGGATTAAAGAGGAGCTTAGGTGGTGGACTATAACACTGCCAACCTGGCACCAGTCAGAGCCTCTCTAAAGCATTCCAAACGACCCTTCACAGGGTGATGTCACAGATGGTTTATCCATAGTTATATATATGGTTCGATATATGGTGGCTAAAATAAACACAAGTGATTAAAACTGTGTTGTTCTTTCTCGTTAGGTCTACACAGCATCTAACCCCAATGGGACGACCACAGGGAAAACCTTCAAGGTTCACCTTCAGCTCTGGGACACAGCAGGACAAGAGAGGTGGGCTGTGTGAAAGGAAATGAGTCTGTGTATCTTTGACTACTTTGGCATTTAGATTTCAATATTCCTTCTTGTTTTTAAGCAGTGGCCACAGCAGGTTAAAGCTCACAAGTGTTCAGCTGCAACTATAATGGCCACTAGATGTTAGCAGGGTTCATGTGGATCTGCTCTGGGCAGCAGTGGCTCAGTGGTAGGGCAGGGTTGTCCAATAACCAGAAGGTCGGTGGTTTGACCCCAGCTCCTCCCTAGTCATTGTTGTGTGTCCTTAGGCAAGGCACTTTACTCGCATAGCCTCCAGTGCACTCACTGGTGTATGAATGAATCGGCTCTTAGATCTAAATCTTACCTTCTTCTTCCAAATATGTTGCAAACAACTTTGGTGCAATAACAACCCTAAGATAAATGCAATGTCGAAATGAATGAATAAGACAAAACAACTTTGTAGTTTTGTGTTATTAGCTGGAATACTTCATAAAAGCGCTGATTGTATTAAAAAGAATTCAGAGTCTCTCCAAATAGTTCAGTGTTTATTACAGCGTGTCAATCATTTGTGAGTGTGTGTGGTCTTTAATTGGACTTGACCTCGATCTGTTGATTCTGTTTATAAAGGCCTGATGACTCACTGCTGGATGAGTCACTGTAGTTACATAATGTTAATTGCGTTTATTCAGCTCAGTGTAAACTCTTCTCATAAACTGACACTATACGATCATCTAAGGTTGTTTCTAGTGGATCCACCCCTGATATCTATTCCGAGTGTTTAAATATTAGGCTGCTGTGCAGTGTGACCAATTTAATGGAAAACACTTATTATTGCATCATGTTTTTTCTTGTGGTGTTTGCGTTACAGGTTCCGCAGTCTGACAACAGCGTTCTTTAGGGACGCCATGGGCTTCCTACTGATGTTTGATCTCACCAGCCAGCAGAGCTTTCTCAACGTCAGGAACTGGATGAGTATGTGAAATGCATAATGGAGTAAATGGGATTGTCTCTTTTATTCAAGTTCCTCTGATTCACCTGTCACACACGTAGGACTGTAAATATATTTTAACATCCTTTGGTTGTTGTTCATCTGTATTCATTTTCAGGCCAGCTACAGGCCAACGCCTACTGTGAGAACCCAGATATCGTGTTGGTGGGGAACAAGGCAGACTTATCCGACCAGCGGGAAGTTCAAGAGAAACAGGCCAAGGAGCTGGCTGATAAATACGGGTACATTTACCACTGTTGTTTAAAATATCACTATTTAGAACATCCATCTATCATCTAGTAGACCTTATCCTGCAGTGCAGGGTCATGGGGGGCTGGAGCCTATCCAAGCTAACTATGGTTGAGAGGCAGGTCACCAGTCCATCACAGGGCAACATACAGAGCACCATTAACACTCACACTCACACCTACGGGCAATTTAGAGTGACCAGTTGACCAAACAAGCACGTCTTTAGAATGTGGGAGGAAGCTGGAGTACCCGGAGAGAACCCACGCAGGCTATTTAGAAACATATTAGCCTGATTTAAGCCTCCAGTTTTTTTTTGCTATTTACTGCATCTCATACCTTTCAGCTGTCGCCATCTCTTCATGTTCTTTCACCTTTAACTGCTTTTATTTCTTACTTTTCTCACTTTCGTTGTTTGAACTTCATCCGATGGTTGCCGATAACCATCTACATCTTCTTCACTCCACCTGTTTTTATCTCATCCATGTTTACAGCTTTCAGTGCGTAAACTGACAGTTCAGTCCTAACAGGACAGAAAGGTTTAACATAACATTTTGCTTACATTTTGTGCATTATACACTGAAATAAAAGGCACAAAGAGAAGATATATCTGTGACTGAAGCGCTGACATCTCAAAAATTTCATCAATGACTTCCTGTTAGACCAGGTTAAAGTCATTTCCTTCATTCCAGTGAGTCAAGACCTACAAACCTTTGTTCCAGGAGGAAATAAACAGTCTTTAATTCAGTTTTGTTTATATTATGAACATCGGGTCTTAAATGTACTTTAATTCCTTTAAATTGTTGTTATTTACAGGATTTTATAAGGTAACTTTTATTAAGGTATTAAGGGAGAGTATTAGAGAGTATAAGAAACAGGACTTCATGCACCACCCATTATAAACTCATGAGCACCGTGCTTCCTTGTTCCCCATAGGATCCCATACTTCGAGACCAGTGCAGCGACAGGAGCAGAGGTGGACAAGACGGTGATAACGCTGCTGGACCTGGTCATGAAGAGGATGGAGCAATGTGTCGACAAACCGCCTGCTGAGTCGGCCAACGGGAACGGAGCTACAAAGCTCGGTGATGCACAGCCCGTTGAGAAGAAGTGCGCATGTTAGATGCAGAGGTGATTCAGGACAACACCCAGTCGGCGCTCCTCCGTCTTCTATTCCTACTTCTTTCTTTGACTTTATCCTTTTTCTCAGTTAATTTTTTTTTAAAGCACGTTTCTCATCACTCTTTAAAACTAACCTTCAGCCACCTTCTCCTCCTTTTTTTCCTTCATTTATCCTCATAAACTGTCTGCCACCCAGACACTGAAACAGCTCTACACCCCTCTAATGGACATTTAAGGTAATACAGTCTCAGCCTGTCTGCCTTGTAGGAGGAAATTAAAACAGGAGGGGAATGTTTCATCACCGTCAGACGCATAATGTGCCTCATTGAAAACATGCAGCCTGGGAATTAAGCTCTGCACGCTGCTGATTTCTCTGCTCGCAAGTGCTTTGAGTGATTGAAACAGACCTAAACACTTGAAAAAAATATGCTTCAGACTTGAATTTGGACTCTTTAACTGCTGATTTGTTACTCCATAACAGGGCCGATTCAATCTGAGTTTAATATCAGGCTGTGTGTAAATGTAGTCGTTTTGGTCCTCCTCCTGATGGTTTTCCTCGTGGACTATAGGATGAAGAATTATGTTTTATTTGTTATTATTTTCCTGTTTCACATTGTGTCTTATGCTGTATCCATATTAGCCAGATGAAAAGGAAGCAAAAAAATGTGCCAAATTATGTGCGTGTGTTTTTTTTTTTTTATTCGCTTCGGTGTTAGTTTAGCTTTATCAATATCAGACAATGTTGTCGAACCACAATGTAAATGATGGACACACACACTGCAGGTGCAGAAAACACTCACTCATGTCTTGTTTTATTTACTGTAGCTATCTTGACTGGGCGACATATACGGGTCAGTAGCTCGTGGGATGCTAATTTAAACAAACGTATTCCTCTCCTTGTTGTTCAATTAAGACAATGCAGTGTTTCAGTGACACTGACGCTTGTGGCTTTTGTGTTCAAGGTTACAACACATTTCATTTCAAAATTCAGCACTAGGCCTATGTGATAGCATGCTATTTTTGTACACATTTTTGTAAACATATGAGGTCCCAGCACTACGTCAGACACACAGAACTGCTTCAGTTAGCCGAGTTAGCATCCTTGCTTGTAGTTTTCCCCAAGCATCTCCGATATGTCGTCTGCAGATCGTTGGGCCATTATGGGTACAGCATGGCAC
Source organism: Parambassis ranga (assembly GCF_900634625.1). Lineage (NCBI taxonomy): Eukaryota > Metazoa > Chordata > Actinopteri > Ambassidae > Parambassis > Parambassis ranga. Next base: position 2,526,512 of record NC_041032.1, on the reverse strand, counting down.
GTGTGCAATGGAGAAAAAGAAGCTAACATTGTGTATCATTAACGGTGTGTTTCACAGGATAGATGTGTTGTTTCACACTGATCGACTGCCTTGGCTTTTTAAAGCATTATTTCTCAGTGGCGAGGCGGCCTGTAGGAGTCAATGGAAACAATGGATGTAGCCTACTGAAGATGTGCTGTCTCTTATGTACTAAATAAATTGTAATCCATAGCTTTTTACACACATTCTTTCTTGTCAATAAAACGATAAAAATAGAAAATATAGAGAAAAATTGTCAAATGTCCGTCAGATGACATCAAATCTTCAGTAAAGGAGATTTGAGCTTTTCTTTTGTTTCTACAGGCTGAGACAGAGTGAAATATGGCTTTAAGGCTCCATACTGTACATGACCAATGTTGTGACAATATACAGTGACCAATTATTTATATTCAAATAAATGTAAAACAATCATTCTTCTTATTTTTTGTTATGTTTTATTCTTTAAAGCGTAAATTTCCTTGTTTTCTTTTATGTTGTTCATTTATATTAGTCATTCACTTCATCATTGCTTTAGTGGTCTTCCTTTAGCTGCCCCAATTAACCCAAAATATATTTCTTTGAGAAGTAATTAATTGTCTAATTTGGTCTGCAGACGGAAGTATTAAGAGCATTTTGTTGTGTTTTTAGTTGACATTACAGTATATACAGAATGGAGCCACCTCAGAAAGCATCTAGACCAGCACACACAATTAATACATTTGGTATTTGAAAGATTTTAGCTTTGGAGCCTAATTTGTTGTGGGGGGAAAAATGAAAAAAATGTAAAAAAATGAAAGAAAAGAAAAACAACACTTTAGAAGACACACTTAAGAGTATGATATTAAGTGTAGACTAATGAGGAACAATGTACAACAACAACACACTTTGCGTGTCAGATGATTTTTATGAAGAAAAACTATTCAAAACAAACGCTGCTCTTATACGTAGCCAATCAGATGCAGAATTTATGGTCTTCCTCACATATGGATCAAAAGAGATGATTGATTTGTTTGCGCCTGGCAGCAGATAAATCTTATTTTATCCGTTGGTGAACCGGTTCAGTGGATTTCATATAGCAGCCCCACCTTATATGACAATGAATAGGGTAGCATAAATGCTAAATGATATATATATATATATATATATATATGTGTGCGGCTACAGAGCACTGCTATTATACTTTTTGTTTAGGTGTAGTTTTGGCGCCACCACCTTATTCACTTACACATCTGCCCTGTGTGCCAAATAAACCTAGGAAACACCACAGACGAGCCTCACCACGCTCAGCCTTTACAGTGATGTCAGAGCCACATCAGTCGTTTTCATTTTAATAAGTCAAAACATTAAATAGCATCAAATTTGTTTTTTTTTCAGTATTAACCCTTGCTGTAGTTCTGGTTTTGCCTCCGTCTACAAAATAAACTGGCTGCTACATGTTCCATCTTGTTCACCAGTTAAACCTTTCCTGCCTGATGAAACTGACGCCGGGTTAACAGACTCTGACAGTTAACGTGTCATGAAACCAAAAATACGAGATACAAGAGGCTAAAAAAGCTCTGTCCCCTTGCTGCATAATTTTTCTGTGGGTTTATATTAAATGGCGTCACTTTTCACAACACACAGTCAATATTACAAAATAAAAAGATGCTTTGCAGTGTCGTAAAGTGTTGAACTTTGTCTTATTTTTTTGAAAAGGTTAAATTTTTTGTTAATGACTCAATTGTTAATTGAAACTCTTTAATTATAACGTACAAAAATAACATTGGCTGCTTCTGAAATTTAAATATTATAAGACCCTGATCAAATTTGAAACTAATTTGGGATTCAAAGAAAAAAAAGCGAGGATAAACCTAATAAATAAGATTTCTTTTGAGATGTCCAATGCCTTTTAAATGTGACAATCCTCTAAGTTTTTAACTGCACCTTTCTTCTTCTGTTGCTTTTTTTCATGTAAATCTCTGTGTTTTTTTTATTCTGATATATTTTGGCTTGAATATTCTCTTATGGTTTGGCTTGAATACATTATTGAGTTATTTTGCTGTCTGCAGTGTGTTTTTATTGCATTTATTAATGTAGTTTCTGAAGGTTTACACTGTTTGCAGAGTCATATTGTGCCTGTTATTTTGACTCTCCTGTCTCATCCTCTGTAACGTTTGTGAGCTACTGAAGATTCGATCGCGTTATAGATTTATCAAGCAGAGGCAAAAGAGAACAGAAGTCCTGATGTTGTTTTTCGTGCCCAAACTTTATCAATCTGAGTACCTCTAAGAGCTTTTATTTTTGAAAAAATCCTCTGTGTGTGAAATCTCTTTCTGATGCCCGCACTTTGTACTCATCTGTTTCAGTTTCCACTGTGCGTATCGATGCCTGTGTGTGTTTGTTGCACCGTCAGCATGTTTGACACCTCGAGAATGGAATGACCTGTGATGCGTTCAGTGTTTCTGATGCCAGAGCTGCAAATAAATCTTTGTTGGTTATGTACTGTGTGTTTTTTTTTTTTTCCTCGGAAGTGGTGGCATCTGTTCTGTCGTCTACAAGCTGTTTTAAAGTGCAGTCATGGTCATGGTGGTGGTGGTGTGATGTTTCTGTGCTCAGGTCTTTCATTTTTTATCTGTCCTGAAAATTATAAACACATGTCCAAATATGAGTTCAATTATCAATAGCCAAAATGTAACTATATTAATGAGGATGCACAAGATATTGCTAATAGTTAGCTTTAAGTCAGTGCTGGTCCACAATTACACTTTCCCTGTATTTTTATTTTTTTTATAGAGGAATGGAGTATGAAGGGTAAACTAATGTATGTATATCTAGAGAGGAATATCATCATCATCATCATCATCGGCTGTCAGTGGGTGAGAGGCAGGGTACACACTGGACAGTCTATCACAGGCCTAACCATAGACAGACACACAATCAGTCACACTCACACACCTACGGCCTCATTCAAACTATAGGAACCTTCTTGCTGAGGCAGCAGTGCCACTGACCCCATATACATATGAGCATAAAATAAAGGAATTCATACATTTTATAAACATCCACTTTGAACTTGTTATCGAATCATATCTTACAGGTTTTGCAGTATTTACTCAAAAACTCCAGGTGGCGACACTTACCTGCTAATGATGTTGAAAGACTCAGTATGACAAAGGACAAACACTTTTATTTTATTTTTATTTACACATCTGTGTTTTTAGTAGCGTAAACATATAAATAATTAAATACATACATAACCTGTATAGTTCTCTTATCAGGACAGGAACATGCTAACAGGTTCAGGATTATCGGACCACACCCATCCAGGAACTGCTGAAGGTGAGGCTGAAGAACAAAGACTCTTTTTTGAATCTTCTCTTTTTGTTTTAACTTTGTGTTTTAAAAGCAAAAAAATTTTTTATTTATTTTAGAGTGATAGGCCTACAAACTTAAGCAATGTTTGAGGTACATTGAATGTCTTTTTTGATATATTGGCCCTATATTTTAAATATATTATAATTTTCTTAGAGTCATAATCACCGTTGAGCTGCCATGTTGGACAGTCACAGTAGCAGCCGTGTTGTGTTGCGCCTCTGATCCACCGCCTGCTGTAATCAACCATTTAATTAGCACACCTTTACCTGTACGTCACGTGACCAGAACACCTCCGCGCCCACTTCCGCAGCTGCAGCCTCCCTCCGAATGCCACGCGTAGTGTTTAACGGGCTGTTTGTTGTCGTTGTAAGCGCTGGACGCGTCCGACCGGTCCGGCAGGTTTGTGCGGGGCAGACCAGGTGAGGCAGCCGGGGGAGAGAAGGGCGGGGAGCCCCCGCGGCCGCGGCTCTGAGACTCTCGACGAGCAGGAAGAAGAGGAAAACATGGTGCGGTGACAGAGCCCCGGACACCGCGAAGAACAGCATTCACCTTCTTTAACTTTATCTGCGGAGGAAACGGAGTAAGTCCAGACAAAATATACATGTTAACTATGAGTTTAGAGTTAAGTTTTGGGTTTTAGTGTTTTAAAAACACCTCGGGACCTGTGTATCACCTGGGCGGCTGCTGCTGCGGGGCTCACCTTTTTTTTAAAAAAGGGACTATTTGTTTGTAGTTTTTGGATTCTCCTACTAAAACCTTATCAAATTCACATGTGGCTTAGACCAGCTTTAAAAAAATGTGTCCGGGTTCTGGACTGTGTGATGAAATATTGAACTATTTGAATAAAATAGGCCATCATATGCTTCATGTGATGTGATTTAACTGCATCATTCCTCAAAACCAAACAGCGTCCATATGAATCCCCTCATGGGCTAAAAGTTTAAATGTCTGGCCTCATCCATGCTCTTGTATGAATGTGCACATTTTTAGACAAGCCACACATTTTTATTTCACTTTTATCTCAAGTCTGATCTGAAGGAATCAGTCGAGCTTATTCATAAACATTAAAAATGATCATTTGTTCTAATGCTTAGTCGGAGTTGCAGGGCTCCTTGTAAAAATGTCTTACCATGATGACTCAGGGAAAAAATGGCACCAGATTTTTTTTGTAATTTGAAAGTGAGGCTTGGATTGTGCCTTAAAAGGCATTTTTAGCACTTGTCAGATCAGTAGGTTTATGTGTATTTAGCCATTTCAATAAGTCCCACAGATACAGAGCCTATAGCCAGCAAGGCTTCCTTGTTATAATGTATAACTGTACACAAGAAATAAGCATGTTTACAGTCAGGTAATAAAACTCAAACGTTCAAAATGATGAAACCTTTGTGACCTGACTTGTTTGTCATCATTGTAGCTGAAAATGGTGGCAGCAGAGAGGAATGTGTTTATTGTTATGAACGTGTGTGTTTGAACCCAAACCATAATTTGAACCTGCGCCTAACAATGTTTTTTTTTAATGCCTAACCCCAACCATGAATGGGAACTAAACACAAGTGACATTTGCGTTGTTGATAACGCACTGATCACACACACCAGACCCCTGAGTGAGTTTATTTGCTCTCTCTCCTTAAACATTCGACTAAATAACGAGCATGTTCAGCACATTTAAATCTAAAATTGTTCAGTCATTTCCTTCAAGTAACACACTGACAATGAAGTCTTTTTATTTAGTGGTTGCTGTCAGAGGAGCCTCGTGTCTTCATGAATCAACTTGAATAACTACACCAACAGTGATATTGTGCACGTTTATCATTTGCATATCTCTTCTGATCATAAAGAGGCTGCATGTGGAGCCGCCTTTTATCTGATGGGAGTCTGGTATAGCATGATTTGTCTACTGCACATTGATACCTCCCAACCCCAGTTGTTATAGCCACTTTTATTTAGTCCATGAACAAAACACGTATTTGCACATAGATAATGTTTATTTGTAAAAGGATATCAAGTGAAGTTGGGACATTGTGTCATTAGCAACATTTCCTCCCTCACATATTAAACGTGTGCTACTACATGAAACATTGCACACATGTGGATGGGATTTTAAAAAAGCAGCAAACCTTGTAGTAGAGCGACAGTTTCTCTTGTAAAGTCAAAAAAACCTACTGCTGGCCTTAATTTTCCGTCTGCTTAGTAGTATATAAGCAAAGTAGGGCCCTTTGAGAGTAAGGAGTCAACTATGTCAGAGCAAAACCTCTTTTTGAGTGAAAGCTAGTTACATGTGGAAGACCGGACACCTGTAAGACTCCAGGGAGGATTCTGAAGCACTGCTGTGTCCCCTGTGCTCTGGCTCTTGTTGTATCTGAACACAGTGGTTTCATGCTGGATGCATGTGTCCAGCCAGCCTGGATGTTTTCCCATAAACAGGCAGCACATCTTGTCCTATGCAGACAAAACAAGTATTAGTGCTTTTGATTATGGAAATGTTTGTCTCCTTATGGAAATGTCTATCCTTGGAAGCAATAATGGAGAATTTGAATCATGACTTGAGAGGCAAATTGATTGAAGTGATGTCTGCGATGAAGGCTTCACGGAAGTTGCTTTACATTTTTTGCATGTTTTACATGAGGGTGACCTGATGGAATCAGGAGCTTTCCATCAGCGTTCATATGACTTCTTCTGTCTAACTTGTTTTGTTAGTTGCTTTGTCTCAAAGGCTTTTTATTTGGTGCCTAATAACTCATTGGCTTTCTTAATTTTAGAAGCATTTTCATTTTGATCATACATTGACAGAGTTTAATAAAGTTAGGGTTCTTTTCTTAGAGTCATACAGCTAAAACCACAAAACATTTTTCAGGTGGCTTGATCCCTGATGAGGTTTCACTCGTTGCTATGTACTGTAATAATAGCGTAGGTAAATCGGTAAATTCAAATACAATTTGACTGCAGAGGAGATGATGTATACTGTGTGCGATTTTTCCATGTGTCAGTTGCAAATGAAGTACTTATAAAGGACAGCAGGATGATGTATTTTTGTTAATCAACACAGTTTTCCTGACAAATATCCAGTGAGCGTTTTTGCACTAGAGTTTGAATATTTGCTGCTAACAAGAGCTTTGATCAGCAGGACGATCTTTACAAATGAGCAAACATTTTAGAATTTTTGGAGCCCAAATATGAAGTGAAAGTCTAATGTTTCAGGTAACTGTCACATGACCACAAAGTCATCATGAAGCTAGCTCTTCTGCATCACAGTACAAACACCTTGCTGACATTTGTATTCTGCTTTAGCCACTTGTTAGGAACTGCTTTTCTACGACATGCAAAAAAAAGAGTGCCAAAATGCTAACTCATGTATCCAAAATCTAGGCCTCATGGAGAATTAACATTTGATTTATTTTGAATTGTGCCATGAATTGCACATTGTATTTGTTCATTTTAAAGAAACCACTAGATCTCTCTTCACACGAAATATGGGTGTCACCTCAGCACATTGTATTCTAAAACAGGAGAACTATTTCAAAGAGGTGAAAATCAAGTCTGGTCATGCAGAGAGAGAATTGTAGTTGTGTGGGAGGAGAGTTGGTACTGTAAGAGAGCTGACGTCAGATTTGCACATGTGACATCTTTCTATGTGTTTCTTACAGTGTTAAGATGAGCTGCTTTTTTGACTTAAAAAATGAGCACAGTTACAACTGTAAACAAGATTAATAGTGTCTCTGTGGTCATTTATAAAGGGTGGGTCTTGGCTGCACTTACTACCAGGGTCTCTGGTGGTGTGAGATCACATAATGCAGCAGCATCTCTGAGGACTGACTGACTGTGTGTCTATGGATTCACTGTCTGGACTCCAGCTGTGAGTAAAATACTGAAGAATCCTGAAGTCTCAGCTCATTAACTGTCATTAACTTCTAGTAACATCTAACACACACACAGAGAGCAGTGTGGGAACATGCTACCTGTAAAACCACCTGCCTCAACTCATTCACTCAACCAGTCCATTGGTGCAAAAGGAACACATAACAAGGAACACAGAACATACTGCAAATATGATTTAAAAATTACAACAAGATGTTCTAGAGCATCAGTGTTTTGCAGTATGTAAGCCAGCATTTTACCCTTTTACCCACAATCCCCTGCACAGCAGACGATGCATGGCATGTCTGTGGTCTGTGCTGTAGAGAGAGGTGAGATAATATTACAAGTTAGTGACAGTTTGTTTCTGGTGAGCTTGGTGAATGGCTTTTTGTTGGTATCTTAGAGGCAAAAAATATAGCACCAATCCTTTTGTCAACAATATTCAAATTTTATGCCGAGTACTGCAGTCGATGTCATATGCAAAGATGATGTAGTATCAGCCTTCTGTAGTGTATACTTGGGAGTATATAGAAATACAATTCAGAACACCAATGTTTTGTGCATATACAGCTGCAGTATGTGACTATGTAATGTGAAGTTGCTTCTGTAGACACTTATTCACTGAATGTATTCTTGGTAGGCGCGTTGTTATTTAGCTGCCATTGCATTGGTTTTTATTAAAAATTATCATTCACAAGATTTTAGATGATCTGTGTTAAGTTGATAAATTGTGAAATGCCCATATTTGAGATTTGAGCTGCTCTTCCTGCTGTCTTATAACTGGAAATTCAGCAGAGAACAAGTGGCTATTGTTGTTTTCCACCTGTTTATTAGAGTCATCAGCTCAAACCCGAGCTCTCCCAGGAGCTGCAGAAACCCGACTCTGTGTTAATCTGACCTAAAGCATCTGTTCTCACCCTGCCCCATAGGCGCAAATACACCACATTCCCCTCCGTTGCAGATCAGACCTTTGTCACATCAGGAACACATTAAACAGATCTTCCACATATCATATCTGGCAAAGTGGTGTTGTTTTAACCCCAGTTTATCACTATTGGCAAGAGTTTCATTATATTTATGAAAGATTTCTCAGATCAGAATTTGTGAAAGTACATTTAAGTCTCCACTACTTGAAGCCTACACTACCCACAATGCAAGCTGTGAAACGGAAGTCAGAAGCAATACTGGCATTTATTTAAGACATAAACAATAAGGGACAACTCTGGAAACACTTTGTGTAGTAGTCAAATGTAAACATTTAAGCATAATCATGTAATTGCAGCTGCAAGAGTGGCTCCCCATCACTGAAGAGATACAACATAAACAGTGTTTGGGTCAGTGTAAGAGAAGCACAGTCTCTCATTTTAGGTTCTTTTTTCTGAATGTACCTGCTCACATGTTTCAGCTGAGCGAGCTATGCCGCTCCTCTCAGGTTACGCTATTGTCACATAGGTATGCTCTGCTCTGGCCTTCTCTGTGAATCTCTCGCCCCTCCTCTCTCCCTGCTCCTTGTTGTTGCCATAGGGATGGCCCAGGCTAGAGACCCACACCTATTCTCTGAGACAAGTGAGCTTCGCAGAGCTGTTGCTGTCGCTTCTCAGCCCCTCATTGGTCTGTTTCTATAAGGCCGGAAAGGCAAGAAGCTTTTAGGAGGAGAAGTAGATGAAGGCTGCTTTTAAGCTTGACATGTCTCAAGTGGTGTTGCAGACTTTAACTTATTTAAGGTCAATAAAAAAGTGTGTTCTATTCACTTCCCTTAATGCTGCAGCTTCTGTGAATAGTCAGATTTTAGGATTCACTGGTGATCTGGTTTCTTTAAACCTCGGCATAACTCCAGCAGACCTGTTTTTTGTGTGTGCACTTTGTCTGTTGCCCCCTGGGTCATGCACACTCTAACTCTTGCTACTGCTCTACAGGTGGGATCTTATAGAGCCCCTTTCACATACAAGGAATTCACAGTAGTGTTCATACACAGAGCGTTGTATTCCCATTACCAATGAGTCCTACCACACTTTTTTTTGCAATGCGTTTGACATCTGCTGTTGGCTGCATCTCTGAAAGTAAAAATCCACTTGTGTTGTTGGTAGTGTTCAGCCCACCTGCCATCTGCAACACAAGAAAATGGCAATAGTCAGGGCAGGTCTGTAAAGTGTGACACCACTGTTCGGGCCAAAGTCTGTCCTAACTACTGTCATTAGGTCAGGAACCAAAAACATGGAGGGAACTGTGGAAGAGAATACAAAGAGATGTAGCAGATGACACAAAAGGTTTTACTCTCTAGTCCAGGTCTCCTTTTTCTACTCACACAATCTGTTTGTCTTTCTCCCCCTCCACACTTGTAGTCATGTTCAGACTTGTGTGATCACACAGAGCCCATTCATTCAAACCATAGTTTCTTTAAATACACAATTTGTGATCTGTTACAGGAGTGACTGCTGGGCTGTTTTCACTGCTCATATTTAATCTTGTACAAATGCTGTAAAAATGGTTTATCACACATCATTTTCACAAGATTAAACAGCCCAGCAGCCCATCAGGTTTATTATGAAAGAACAGTCAAAGTTTAGAGTTTAGTTTAGGCTAGCAGTGTTAAGCCCCTCCCAGCAGGCTGCCTGGACCGATCATGAGTACCTGTACTAGAATAGGTAGTTATCTAGTATCTGGAAGTGAAGCTTTTACACAGACTAAGCTTTATCTAATGGACAGTCATATTGTCAAACAAAGTTCTATTGATATTGATATAACCTTGACAAAGACAGTCCTGCTATCTCTCAGCTAGTTAGCTGAAATAAATGCTGTTCTTTTTGGAGGAACAGACATCAGACATGAGATACATGTGTGTGTTAACAAGCTGTTGGTGGAATCGTTCAACTACATAGTTTGTAGATGAGGACAAGACGGAACTATACAAACATACTACAGGCTGTGCGGAGAAAACACAGGTGTGTCTGTCCTATGCACACAGACACACAAAGTGAGCTGAGTGGTTCTTACTGTAAGGAGTCTAAATGGAGTGGAACCACAACTGAGTTTGTCTAGTTTCCGAGGGCACCTCTAAAGATCTCTGAGAGACCAAAGGTCCAATTGTGAAGTCTGCCAGGATTCCGGTTTTATTCCTGTACAATGACTCAACATGACAGTAAAGATAAACGAAATGTTCATGTGATAAGAGATGTAAAATCCTGTCCACTGATGAAACTTAATCAGACTTAATACTAAATAATTAACCCTGATGACACACAGAAAAAGCAGCAGATGCAGCTTCAAAACTAGAATTCCATGTTTAAACAAGTAGTGGGAACAGTATCACAATCATCATGACAGCACAAGCAAATCCCTTTAAAATGGCTGAAATGTAATTTAAACAATACTCAATTCACACCATATAACTTATAATACTGATTAGTTTGCTCATTAGATAATCTAATGTGTGTGGTTGTGACCTAGCGGTGTGTTTTCATGTGTGAGCTACATCCCCTCTCAAATACACAGTGAGCCGACGCCGACTGCAGCATAATGAACCAGAAATTGACAAATTGACTTGAGCTCAAGGTGCTGAGAGACCTTGAAAACAAACCTTGAAAGCGCTTGAAAATTTACCTTACATAACGTACTGCTGCTCCTTTTTCAGTTCGACTCTCCACATTACCAAATCCTGCCATAGTCCCTGCTGGCCCTGCTCAGCTCTGGTTACTTCTTTTTTTGGTGTCCGCCTGGCACTGTTGAGTGCTTTTAGGTGAGTTTGTTCTGAAGTACCAGGCTAATGAAGCTTATCAGGTTGGCTAATGGATTTTCTCACACCATTAAACATTAAGCTGATGAGACTAAGCAGGAACGGTTAGACGGATGTCGGAGGGATTTCCCAGAAAAGTAAAGGAAGAAACTGGCACGGGGTAACCGTCTCTGCCTTTACCTGGAAAACAGACAAAAAGATACCCTTCAGGTTCATGTTAGCTTTGCAGTGTGTCTCCACAGCCACTACACAGACACAATGGGATCTATGCCAGCATTGATGTAAAAAGAAAATGTAAACATTTTCATCAATGGATTGTTACATGTGATGGTGTATGTGTGCCCAAGTGTCATTACTGTGCTTTTAATGCTACACCAATTGTCTTATTGTAGAAGTCGGATAAGGTGTTTTATGAATCATGATTTATTACAAACACACACTCGGATGAACAGTCGCTTCACAAATGTACCTGGGTTATCCTGGTTCCTCTCCATCCTTCAGTGTGACCCACAACACAGGTTTCAATTTTCCTCCTGCTAAAAATCAATGGCTAAATAAAGCTCTTCAATCACACTGATTCCCAGCTTGCAATCGAGAGGGTGTGGTTGCATTCCACAGATGTGCATGTCCATTTATTACACAATGCTTTACCACGCACACGCATGTTGTAACGTCAATACAGACACACAACGCAGCCTATGATGATTGTTTTGTGTGTGAAATGAATTACCTGACCTGGCTGTTCTGCATTCTTATCCTGTGTGCGCTCTTACCTGGCTGACGGATCTTACAGGTTATACTTAGTCTTTGAACTCTCAGTGCGTCACGTGTAGACACGTTGGACTTGATGTTTCACAGCTGTCTGACTATCTTTTCGTCAGTGTTTCTTTACTTTCTTCCGCATTTGTCCACTGTGCATTTTTTTTTATTTGACTCAAATGCCAATTCATAGTTTGTTCAGCTATTGTTGCATTAAATGGACATGGTTGATGAAGTGTCTGTTCTGAATGATGACTGATGATGATGTTTTTGCATCTGGCAGTGTATTTACTACGTATTGACCTCCTCCTTGGTTTTTCCTCAAAGATAACTGAGGCGCCACGATGAGTCGGCGGCGTACAAGCTCCCAGGGTTCCTTGGGGCCTGACGATGAGGTCATGCCATACAGTGACGACGAGACTGATGATGAATTGGCAGTGAGCTCTGAAGAGGAACCAGAACCAGAAGTCCCACACCCCCCAGTGGAAGCTAGGCTGAGTGGTGGGTCTACTTGTCTGTTTACACTATAATACTTGCTCAAAGAGGGGCCCCTGTTTGGTTAGCTTAGCTTAAATCTCTTAATTCATATAAGTCATTGAACCAAATATGTGTATTCTGTACAGATTTCATGCATTAGTATTTCTTTTTTTTCCTAATAAAAACATTTTGTTTTGCAGAAATCGGCTGGAAGGTGAAGGCCAATGACCGGCCCTATCACCACCTGCCAGAATTTCAGAAGAAAGTCTTCCTGTGCATTAAGAAGAGCCGATACTCTGTAAGTCCTGTGTTTGTACAAACCTTCTGTTCATCCTGCCTTTCGTTGTTTGTGGTTAATCCAAACCCTCAGCTTACAGAGCTGAGCATGGCACACACAAACGCACACACACACCCCCTTCACAAACAGGAATTGTGTGTTTTGCATGTTTTCCATCAGTGATCCCTTTGAAAGAATTTATTCTGAAAGAACTATTTATGCTTTGGCAGTGTTTTATGCCATCATAAGGTTTGAATGATGTGGCGCCACGTGACACTTACTGAGATGAGTTACTTTGTCTTAAGTTCATCACCCAGTGTCTTTGTTACTTTCATCTACTACCCCACCTGAGCGGTGTGGATTGGCTTTTTCAGCAGCTGGTAGACACAAGAGTGTTTTTGTGTCTGAAGCTTAGTGTCAGCGGGTTTTTGTGGAGGCTGAAACACGATCGTCCAGCCGACCTGGATCTCTCCTGCAAAGATATTAGACACAGTGAAAGACAGCTGAGCGGGAGCCATGAGACATTAGAAACCATTTAAAACGTTTTCACATAAATGTTGAGGTGGGTAGTGAGGGTGAGATGAGAGGATGCTTTAGACTCTCTGGGCTGTTATTGGTTTTCTGTAATGGAATGCATCTCAACAGTCATGTCCTCACAAACTGGGCCACTGCCTACCTGCTTAACCAGGACACCGACTGCTAATGTGGAGGCCAGTTAATCAAGATAGCCCTTTAGCTAAAGTGAGTAAGGTAATACCCCAACCTCAGTCAGGGCATAGTCTGTTCAGTGGTTTGGCCTAAGCTGCGTTCTTTTACTGAGAGAAAATCAAACTGCCACAGCAACACAGTTATAAGATGTCAGTCTGTGTGGATTCACTTGAAATAGGCTTGACACAGAGCTTTAATCTCCTCTCTATCCAACACTGACAGGATAGAGAGAGCGGCCTTATCAGCCAGCATCAATCCAACAGTTCAGGTTATTCTGTGAAATCAAACTCTCAAAGCTGAGCAGCGGAGCTTCAGCGTCTTTCTCACAGACACAGGAATGTCGCACTCAGTGGAAAGAACCAGCAATGAGCAGAGTTTAGATGGTTATCATTTTGAAACACAGCACCTCCTCGGCACTGCCCCATCACTGACCAGTCTGCAGTCCTTCAGTAGATTTCTAGCTCTTCTTTAAATATACTGATACTTTGTGTTCACGATAAACTGATTTCACTAAAACCTAAAGGAATTTAAAATTTAAGATTTACTTTATTAATCCCTGCATAAAGTCAGAGGTCATCATCATACAGAGAGCATCCATCCATGAGTTACTGTAGAAACACGATGATGAATGATGATCTTGGGAGCTGCTGAAGTCATTACAGTAATATATTCTCTATTTAAAGTTGATAGAACAAACGCACATTATTGTTTTCTGTTCTTCTCTTTAGGGAAATGCCATCAAGACATACAAGTACAACGTCCTCACATTCCTCCCCCTGAACTTGTACGAGCAGTTTAAGAGAGCAGCCAATCTGTACTTCCTCGCTCTTCTGATCTTACAGGTAAGCCTAAAAACATGCACTACCGTCTTCTCTTTTTCAGTTCAGTTTGATTTTTGTTGCACTAAATCACAACATCTCTTGGCAAGTAAAATAATAAGACACCAGGCTACAGACGCAGACTCGTTGCTGACAAGGAACTACACACACCTGCCCAGAGATAACTAAGAACATCAGGAAATACAGATAGAGGGCAGCTAGACACACCACCAAACATTTCTAGCAGGAAACTTCTTATTGTACATTTTACTTACATGCAGTATTAGCACATAGTAAAGTTAGTAACTGACTACTGATTCCACAGAAGAGGTGCCACAACTCCCTTTGCAAATAGATTTAGCACTAATGCCAGTAAATTCAAATAAATACAATTGTCATCTGATTAGAAATGTTTGTTTGTTAGATCATTCCAGACATTTCCACTCTCCCGTGGTACACCACGCTGATTCCTCTGGTTGTGGTGCTGGGTATCACTGCCATCAAGGACCTGGTGGACGATCTGGTAAGGCTAGGCTTTTAAGAACACAGACACACACAGACACACACAGACACACACAGACACACACAGACACACACAGACACAGACACACACACACACACACACACACACACAAACAGACACACACACACACTATAAGAAACTATAAGAAAAGATGGCATAAAATAATGTAACATTGTTATTTTTTTACCTTCAGGCACGTCACAGAATGGACAAGGAGATCAACAACAGGAAGTGTGACGTCCTCCTCGATGGCAGGTCAGAGCAAAATGTTAAAACAAACAAAAGCTGAGCAGTATCTCCTGAGGAGGTCTGGTTCAAGTCATGTGTGTGGTTCAAACATTCCTCAGATTTCAAGAGTCTAAATGGATGGACATCCAGGTTGGAGACGTGGTTCGTCTAAAGAAAAACGACTTCATTCCGGTATGAACTTGGCAGCAGAGTCTAAATCTCCTTTTAAAATTGACTTACAGTTGTGTTGTTATGTGTGAAAAGCACATTTGAAAAGAGTAATGGCAGGACGGGAACTCCTAAAACAAATAATAAATATGCGGTGATATGTGAATGCCTTATGTTTATTCTCCTCAGGCCGACATCCTGCTGCTGTCCAGCTCCAACCCTAATAGCTTGTGTTATGTAGAAACAGCAGAGTTAGACGGGTAAGTAAGACATTTCAACGCCACTGAAAACTTTTCTCTTAATTCAGGAAGTTGTGTTGTGATCCGTACTCTTTGCACAAAGCGTGTGTACTAGACTCTTGAAGCAGACTTCCTTGAAATTTTTGTTAAATCTGTCTTTTTCTCAAATGTTCAGTCAACAAATTACTCACTGATAAGAGAAGAATACATTTGTAAAGAGCTTTTGCCAAGGCCAAGTTTGGCTCTGTGATCGGTACAGTGTATGTTATCATTAAGTGTGAAACACCTATAAAACCAACAAACAAACTGGTACAGATGTAATGAAACCATTTTACTGTAAATGTCACATCACTGTCAACTTCATTCGATTGTGTTTTTTTAAGGAAAGGCAAACATATAAACAAAGAATTCAGATTTACTCGTATCCAGACTGTTTTTAAAGCAATGTATCTTAAACATGCAGAGAAGTTTCACTCATTTTTCCAAAGGGTTTACATTGGATCTAGATCTATGGCTGTTTTTTGGTTGCAGGGAGACCAACCTAAAGTTTAAGATGGGGCTTCGCGTGACTGATGAAACACTGCAGGAGGAACGTCAGCTGGCTGGATTTAACGGTTAGCATGGTGCACAGCGCTCACAGTATAGTGGAATAAGTGTCCCATGGCTTTTTGTCCTCAAAGCACAAAAAAACACCCTCACAACACCACCACAGCCTGAATGTCGCTGTGTCTTAATTCTGGATACATTTTAGTTACACAATTACAGTTCCTCTCACAAGCTTGCAACACAACCTTCTTATCAGTTGTAACCATTTCTGTCCCACAGAGTTATTTAACATCGAAGGTTAGATATTGACTTTTATCCATTCGTCAGATGTGTCACATTCAGGTAGCTTATGTTTTACAAACTTATCTGTACAGAAGAAAGTTTGACAATCTTCATACCAATTAGATTGTCTTCGAAGTGGAACTGTACAGCAAAGTTTGTCCTATCACACACCTTCTTCAAGAAAAGTTCATTAACAAAGGTTACACAACCACCTGTATGTTGTATAAAACCTTTCCCATTATGTTTACATTTTATGTAAATCTGTTTTAAAATCCACCTTTTCTCATCCCCGTCTTGTTTTTAGCCCTGATTGAGTGTGAGGAGCCGAACAACCGCCTGGACAAGTTCACAGGGACCATGCTGTGGAACAGAGAGCGCTACCCACTGGAACTGGACAACATGCTGCTCAGAGGGTGCAAGGTCAGAAACACGGAGGTGTGCCACGGGCTGGTCATCTTTGCAGGTGTGTGTGACATCAGCTCCAAATGAGGTTATCGGAGTACTGATAAACAGTTTACACTCTTATAAATGAGTGATAAATATCAATGAAATTGTTACATATAGTGTTTTTCTTACCATAGGAGCTGACACCAAAATCATGAGGAATAGTGGGAAAACAAGGTTCAAGCGGACAAAAATCGATGAGCTGATGAACTACATGGTTTATACAGTAAGTCGGTTTGTTTTTTCTTCGTCATAGAGCACCTTGTAATACCTGTGGATTGTCTGCACGGGGTCAGACTGTAAATTTACAGCAAAAAAAAAAAAAACATTTCAGGTGTATAATGATATTTGTGTTGCTCTTTGCTGTAGATCTTTGTGCTGCTCATCCTGGTGTCTGCGGGTCTGGCTATTGGTCACACCTACTGGTATGAGGATATTGGATCTAAGGCGTGGTACCTGTACGACGGCAAAAACCAGGACGCCTCCTACAGAGGCTTCCTCAGCTTCTGGGGTTACATCATTGTCCTCAATACCATGGTGCCTATTTCACTATATGTCAGGTCAGCAAATCCACACAAACATATTGGATCTTAATGCCTATCTGGGAGAAAAAAAACCCAAAAAACTTTTTATGATACTGGTGACATTTTCCTTCCTCTATCCCTCTGGATTTACTGCAAATAAAGCACTTGTGCTGGCTGCTGCACACTGCATGGACAAGATGACTTGGCTGAATGGGGGCCATGTTGTAACAAACACAGTTAAACTAAAAGGTAGCATGTATAGATGGATAGCCAATGAACTGACAGAAAGAGCAACGCCATATGCCCAGAAAATCAAAAACACATGTGATATGAAAAGCTCAAGAAGATGGAAAAATAACCACAAAAAGAGACGATGCCACAAAAGACTATGCTGTGTTTTTGTTACATAGGGATGAGTGTCTTTTGTTTGTGCACAGGAGTAGAAAACTAGAAACTAGGAATGGCTTTTTTCACATTCAGATTACTTCATGTCCTCTCACAGCAGCTACACTTTTATATCTGAAAACATTTATTTTTGTTTCTAGCAACAGATGAAAAAAGTACAGCATTAAATCTTTATTTAAACACATTTTATTTTCTTTTCTTCATTAATTGATTTATTGCTGCTGTTCTGAAACTGTGACCTAAATTGAAATTTATACTATTGCTATTATACTTCCTTTAATGTTATTTCCAGATGCTGCAGCTTTTCTTCTCGTAAGCAGTGTTTACACTGTTGTTCATGCCGTCTTTTGTCTGTCTGCAGTGTGGAGGTGATTCGTCTGGGCCAGAGTAAATTCATCAACTGGGACCTGCAGATGTATTTTCCAGAGAAAGATACACCAGCTAAGGTAACTGCTGCTAAGGTAACTGCACTGTTAAACACATACTTAACAGTGCAGCCACTTGGAGTAAAAAAAAAAGGGTTTGCAGCAACAGCTGATTAGCAGAGGTAACTGTGAATCTCACCTGTATATTTTTCCTTCATTAATTCTGCACAGGCTCGAACCACCACCCTGAACGAGCAGCTCGGCCAGATCAAGTACATCTTCTCCGACAAGACGGGAACTCTGACACAGAACATCATGCAGTTCAAGAAGTGCACCATCGCTGGACGCAACTACGGTACTGATGCTTTATTTCACTCAACACGGTTTTAAACAAGTATGAAGTATCTAAAAACACTACTAAAATAACTAACAACGTGAGATATTACAGGGAGGAAAGCAGTGGATGTATGAGTAAGACTTGAACTCATCCATCTGTTTTTAAATGTTAAAAACCAGTGTTTTGTGATTCCTCCATGAAATTACTCTGCAATGATAAAAATAGAAATAGGTGTGATCAGGAAACTTGCATTGAATAGTACTCATTGTGGTTTTAAAGGTCTTGTGTAATGTATGAGGGGAAAAGAACAAAAGAGATCTGAAAGCTTGAGGGTGACACCTGCTGCCCCTTTATAGCAACAACAACCAGGAACATCACTGCCACCTCTACATATACAGCATGTTTTGTATGGGAAGGGTTTGTCTTATTCCTGCTTGCACCTGCTGGTAGCATTGCTTTTTCATTTTTGTGTTGTTTTTCTGAAGTTGTTGTGCTTTAGAGTTTGCTCACTGCTTCACAGTGTTATTGTAATTCCATGTTTCTGCTCTCTGCCATACAGGTTGCCCAACCACTGCTGAGGGGGTGTCTCTGGACCGAGGAAAGGTAAGTATCAGTCTAAACACTGACTGTAGAGGAAGAGATTCCAAACTTCTGTGCCATCTCATGTGAACTTTATGTACTTTATAGATACATGTCTAAGAGCATAAAGTGCCAGAAAAACAAGTTGATGTGCTCAAAAGTGCAAAAAAATGATTAAACTATTTCCCATCAGCCAGTGGACTGGAGTTGGAACCGCTACGCTGATAAAAAGTTCCAGTTCATGGATCATTTCCTAGTCGCACATGTCCGATCCAAGAAGGATAAGGATGCCATGGAGTTCTTCAAGCTGCTCTCTCTCTGCCACACTGTCATGGTGGAGCACAAAGAAGACGGTAACTGGAGCTAACCACTATCTGTTCATTCATACTAACATAGCATTTCCCCTTAAAAAATGTGTTTGCACCAAGCGGCAACCTTCGGGGCTCAAAGTGGAAGCCCATGCGGAAGTGTCAAAACTTGTAATTCACGCTGCAACAGCTGGGGGTTGGCTCCAAAAGCGAGTAATTTCCCATAGACTCCCATGTTAAAATGGCCGACTTCACAGCAGAAATTAACATGTTTACGGCCTGGTACAAAAAACCACTCTGGTCTCAGATGATAGGTTCTCTTCTAGTGTCAGTTGTAGGGGGGGTGAATTTTTTTACAACCCACTCGTTTCAATTGTATTCGGACTTAAAATTAGGCATAATTATGGGCGTTGCCGCTTGAGTGACAGACAGTTGCCGTATCACAGCGTGAGTTTCCTGCTCCCACGATCGCCCGCCCCCCTAAACCCCGCTCGTGCTCCCCCTCTTTGTCCATATTTGAGAGTTTTGGCGGACGTGACGCTGTCAACATGGCGGCGGTCATCACGTCCCTGAACCTCCTACCAAGCCTCAAAACGGCTCTTCAGAAACAAACGGGTGACGTCACGGAAGCTCCGTCCATAGTTTTTACTGTCAATGGTTTGCACTCACTAATATTACGGTGTTGTCATTCTCTCAGGTGATCTGGTGTACCAGGCGGCTTCTCCTGACGAGGGCGCTCTAGTGACGGCAGCCAGGAACTTTGGCTTTGTGTTTCTGTCTCGCACCCAGGACTCCATCACCATCAAGGAGATGGAGCAGGAGGTCACCTACGAAATGTTGGCTCTGCTCGACTTCAACTCAGACCGCAAACGCATGTCAATCGTCTGTGAGAAAACACACAAGAAAACCATTTTATAAATGTGGCAAGCATACATTTGATAATATTCTGACATCATATCTGAACAGATTAATACAGTTGTATGCTTTAAGCCACTTCCATCCATCCACTGTTAGGATTTGTTGTTTAAATGCATTTATTCTGCTCTGTTTTAGTGAAGTTTCCTGATGGCCGTATTCGTCTGTACTGCAAAGGAGCAGACACTGTCATCTATGAGCGTCTCTCCCCCAACTCTAAACACAAGGACACTACCCAGACTGCTCTGGATGTGAGCTCATACAATATAATTCTCACTTGCAAAGTGCTGTCTGCATTCTTTTTTTTCTTGGACTGAAACACGGTTTGTGTCTTGTGTTGCAGGAATTTGCCAACGAGACCTTGCGGACACTGTGCTTATGTTACAAAGACATCAGCGCAGCGGAATATGAAACCTGGTCAAGGAAACACAAAGAAGCCCAGGTGACCATGTTGGACAGAGACGCTGCCCTCGACAGTGTGTACGAGCAGATCGAGACCAACCTGATGGTGAGTGGGAAACTAAACACACTTGATAATATGGCAAATGAATAACGATTCTATTGGAGCACTTGCACATGAAAGATTAAGTAAGAAAATGAGAACAAAACATACACGATAAACAAAAACTCCATGTAACCATCGGTGTCCTTTATTCGTTTAGCTGATTGGTGCAACAGCTATTGAGGATAAGCTACAGGACGGAGTACCAGAGACCATCGCCAAGCTGGCCAAGGCCGACATCAAGATCTGGGTCCTGACTGGAGATAAGAAAGGTACAGACTACAGAGAAGAGCATCATATGTCTAAACAACAAAATACTGATCACTGGATTGAAACTTTCCTTTTTCTATGTATCCCTAGAAACGGCAGAAAACATTGGATACTCCTGCTCCCTTCTGACCGATGACATGCAGATCCACTATGGAGAAGACGTCAAGTAGGTTGACTAAAATAGCACAGCTGGGTGTCCTAGTAGTCACATCAAGGTTTATTGGCAACGTTGTAATTAGAGTACATCAAAACACGAGAT
This sequence comes from Parambassis ranga, assembly GCF_900634625.1. Taxonomy (NCBI): domain Eukaryota; kingdom Metazoa; phylum Chordata; class Actinopteri; family Ambassidae; genus Parambassis; species Parambassis ranga. The sequence continues at coordinate 2,505,619 of NC_041032.1, read as the reverse complement.
TTTAATCTTCCATTTGTTTTAGATGAAGCAATGAATGGGCAATATTCTGTGTAATTAAGTGTCCTGTTTCTGGGTCTGCAGTGAGAAGCTGAGGGTTCGTCAGGCTAACAGAAGAACTGAACCTCAATCCTTCCACCGCAAAAAGAAACCTGCAGAGCCTTTCTTTCCTGAGCAGGGCAAAAACGCTCTCATCATCACAGGAGGGTGGCTGGTAAGATTTAATACCAATGATTCATTCAATTAGGAAATATTGGATCCATCTAATAAAATATGATGATGATCTAGTATTTCCTTGATTTACTATTTCTCTGTATTTTTTAGAACGAGATTCTGTATGAAAAGAAGAAGAAGCGCCGCCGTCTGCGTCTCCGTCGTTTGGGAAAGCGGCCTCCTCCCAGCAACCCTCAGGATGGACAGCCAATGAATGACTGGGAAAAAGAAATGAGACAGGTATAACAGAACAAGCAGAACGCTATACTCACAAAATCCTGCTGTGCTGTTGTCGTTATTAAACAAGGTGAACTGTGTCTGTTCTTGCCAACAGATTGACTTTGTGGACATGGCCTGTGAGTGCGAGGCGGTCATCTGCTGTCGTGTGACACCCAAACAAAAAGCTAACGTGGTGAGCTTGGTGAAGAAGTACAAGAAGGCTGTGACGCTGTCCATCGGAGACGGCGCCAACGACGTCAACATGATCAAAAGTAAGGACACAAGCTGAACACAGTTGTGCTTTGAATCTTCCTGTGAGCCTCATCTGATCTTGCTCTGTCCTCTGTTCCTCCAGCGGCTGACATCGGCGTAGGCATCAGCGGTCAGGAAGGCATGCAGGCTGTCATGTCCAGCGACTATGCATTCGCTCAGTTCCGTTACCTTCAGCGCCTCCTGCTGGTGCACGGACGCTGGTCCTACATAAGAATGTGCAAGTTCCTGCGTTTCTTCTTCTTCAAGAACTTCGCCTTCACTCTGGTCCACTTCTGGTACTCCTTCTTCAGCGGATACTCATCACAGGTCTGCCAATCATTCAGTCCAAGGCTAGGAAAGACCAGCATTTTTATTCTCCCATCATCATCACAGACATTTAATGCATGTTTTCCTGGCTGCAGGTTGGCTATGAAGACTGGTTCATCACACTCTACAACCTCTGTTACAGCAGCTTGCCTGTTCTACTCGTTGGGCTTCTGGACCAGGTAAAAATCTGTCATAAAAGAAAAAACTTCGGTGTAAATTCATGTTTACGGTCTTTTACTCTTTTTACTCTGAGCTGAGATGATGTTGATAGTATGACCTGAAATTCAAAATCTGTCGCTACTCTTTGCAGGATGTAAACGATAGGCTCAGCCTGAAATTTCCTAAGCTCTATTTACCCGGCCAGCAAGGGACACTGTTCAACTACAGGAACTTCTTCATCAGTTTATTCCATGGCATCTTTGTCTCCCTCATCACCTTCTTCATCCCCTACGGAGCATTCCTGCAGACCATGGGTCAGGATGGAGAAGCTCCGTCAGATTACCAGTCCTTTGCCGTCGTAACCGCCTCGTCCCTGATCTTTACCGTCAACCTGCAGGTTGGTCGCTCACTCATCAATAGTCACAGTCGAGGTTCACCTCCGGCTCAAGTATTATTTTTTTAATGTATTCCTGTCAAAAAAATATAACCAAGTGTGAGGATAAAGTTATAAATAATATCAAAAACGCCTTACTTGATATGCCAACACTGCATTTAGATGGTTAAAGCTGCATATATGTATGCATTATATATTGCTTTTTCCTTCACCTCTTCAGATCTCTTTGGATACCTCCTACTGGACCTTTGTCAACTGCTTCGCAGTCCTGGGCAGCATAGCTATCTACTTTGGGATCATGTTTGACATCCACAGTGCTGGGATCCATGTTCTCTTCACCTCGATGTTCACCTTCACTGGTCAGTAATATAACCACAAGCATTTCATGTCCAAGTATCGTCAAGCTGCCCTCTACATGTGTATGTTCTGTGTCTGCAGGGGTAGCATCCAACGCTCTGCGTCAGCCCTATCTTTGGTTAACCATCATCCTGACGGTGGGCATCAGCCTGCTGCCTGTCATGTGCATTGAGTTCCTCCATAAAACCATCTGGCCCTCTGTAGGAGACAAGGTAAGAGCTCTGCTGCTAAAATCCACCTTCGTCAGCTTGAGATGCACTGTATGGACTCACAGCAGCCTTGTGTACGATTTACATTTAATTTTGGTGACATACTGTCAATAAAAGAATCTACTCTTCACCCTTTCATTAAACTGAGGAAAGCTTTTCCCTGATGTCCGTTTCCCATCATCCACCAGGTCCAGAGAAACAGGAAGAAGTACGAGATAGAGTTGGAGGAGGAGGAGAAGAAAAAGCCGCCAGCCTTCCAGCGAGGTAGGCGTTCCCGTCGGTCTGCTTATGCTTTCTCTCACTCGCGTGGCTACGCAGACCTCATCTCATCCGGGCAAAGCATACGGCGGCGCCCGCTGGCCCGCGGTGGACCCCAGGACAGCATCAGGGAGGTCCCCCAGAGAGAAGCTGAAAACAGCTAAAGGGGAGGCAGAGCGTGAGACGGAGCAAACTGTCTTCATCTGAGCAAACACAAGAGTTTAGGACCACCTTTCCCTTTGCTTTAGTAAGGGATACATGAAAGGAGAATTTGCTTGACTTCAGAAAAGAAATGAGGACCAACAAGCATATTGCAGAGAACTGCAATGAAGTGCTGCTTGTTTTTGCTCCAGTCTGTGACCGAGACTCCACTGCTTCCAGTTCACCTATATGCACAGACTATGTATCAAGATAATAATAATAAAAAAAAAAAAAAAACTCACCGAAGAGATGACCGCCGTTACCGGGGTTTCAGGTCATGCAGAATATGTGTGACTGACAATGTCGTTTAACTCAGGATTTTTAAAATAAAAGCCTTATTTTTACTAAGTTTGTCCCTTCTCCCCACTGCTGCAGGGGACGTGAAGCTGTAACTTTTTGACCGTTTTAGCCTGATGTCTGCGGAGCACTTTATATATTAGTGTTTTATTAACAATCTGCAACCAGTGAAGTCAGACTGCCGCAATTGTTGGGTTTAGTTTTGTCTTCTGAGCCCAAACGTTTTCCTTCAGTCTAAATATCATGTGGTCATAAAGTTATCTATGTTTTATTGTAAGTAATGGTGGGATGTTACTATGCCAGACAATGCCAGGTGGCTGGATGTCAAGTGTCCTTATTTAAGTTGTGAATAATGATCCTTTCCTTTTTTTCTGTACCAAAACCTCCAAGTGTACTTACAGAATGCACCTTTATATCTTTGAAATGCCTGTTTCAAAGCCTGGGTTTCTTACCTCACACTTACTTTCTACACCCTCTCTGGGGAACCTACAAAAAGTGCTCCTAACTTGTAACAGGGAATGAAACGCAGCAGAAATGTCTTGGTTTATCTTTTTTGATTATGACTTAGTTTGGTTCTGTTTTATCACCTTAAATCAAATGTTCTATAAATGGGATTTCTCTGTATGTATGAATGTGTTTCACTAGTTGTTTACAACCAACCTATAATCAGATTAAGCATATTTGCAAGACGTTACTAAGCCAAAGCTGATAAATTCCGCTCTGTTACTGTACTCCTCATGTGAGTGTTACACCGATATGCACCAGCAGCAGGTTGTTGTTTGTCATAAAATTGTGTTTTATTATGTGGTTGTTAATAAAAGCCGAGGGCACATTTAGCAATCTAAAATGAGTGGGTTATTTTGTTTCATACCTTTCAATATCAAAACTATTAAAAGTAACTCTTTCACAGTATTAATGTTACTAGGCATATGCCATTAGCTACATGGAGAAGACCATGGACTGCTTCAAATGACCACAAGAGGGCGCATAGCTATTCCTGTCATTACTGTGTGTCATGAAGGTGAGTTAAATAACTGATTAAAAAATATCAATCATACTCTTGTAAGTGGATTAATAAAAATATTTTAAGTAAGTAAATTGCAGCTTTAACAAACCTAAATATATAAAATAATTTTTTATTAAAAGATTTTTTTATTTGTTTATAATAAACACTTTTAAGTGTTTTTCTCAGGCGTTGACCTGATGTTACAATATGTAGCCGCTAGGGGGCAGTGTTGTCTAATTCAATGTTTCCACCGCGGTGCATATTGGCGATATATCCTCATGTTCTAACCTTGCAGGATGGACCGGAGCTCGGTTGTGTGAAACGCGGTTCTTGCAAGCAGGAAGAAAGGAAAACGCAACTTGTGGAAGTATGCGTGTTTAATTACTTTAAAGAGTAACTTTTTTATTTAGTATTTAAACAAAAGCGCGTAAGTTCGTGTTGCTAGCCTGTATTTGCTCGAGACTGTTAATGTCCTCAAGTGCGTAGCGACTAGTGACTACATAAGTCATGTGGTCGTAGGTCAAGCTCCGTCTCATTGTTCTGTGTAACAGTCTGATAACAGTTTGAAAACACAGTCACTCAGTGGTCATGTGCTTCCTGCTTCCTGCACAGATCTGCAAGTTTACTGATGGGTGTAACCGGCATGCTCTGCTGTCTAACTTGGGTTGAGATCAGTTCCTTACATATTTGCGGAAGTGGACGTGTTTTTCTGACTAGCATAATGGCGCAGCAAAAAATTCAGCAGAATAAGAAACTAATCTGCTGTCCTATCTGTTTGGACCTGCTGAAGGATCCAGTGACTATTCCCTGTGGACACATCTTCTGTATGAACTGCATTAAGAAGCACTGGGACGAAGAGGGACAGAAGGAAACCCACAGCTGTCCTCAGTGCAGACAGATCTTCACATCAAGACCTGCTCTGGTGAAAAACACCATCTTAGCAGATTTATTGGAGGAACTGGAGAAGACAGGACTCCAAGCTGCTCCGGCTGATCACTGCTTTGCTGGATCTGGAGATGTGGCCTGTGATTTCTGCACTGGGAGGAAGCTGAAGGCTGTGAAGTCCTGTCTGCAGTGTCTGGTCTCTTACTGTGAGCTTCACCTCCAGCCTCACTATGAGTCCCCTGCCTTTGAGAAACACAAGCTGATCAAACCCTCACAGAAGCTTCGGGAGAACTCTCTTCACCATAAGGTAATGGAGATTCTCTGCCGCACCGATCAGCAGTGCACCTGTTATCTGTGCTCTGTGGATGATCAGACCCCCCATGGCGCTGTCTCACCTGAAGCAAATATGGCTGAGAGCCAGATGACAGCGAGTCAACAGAAAATCCAGGAAAACGAGAACTTTTTGATGATGGTTCAACAGTATCTGGATGCCCTGAACTACTCTGCTGATAAAACTGTGAGTGACAGTGAGAAGGTCTACTCAGGTCTGATCAAAATCATTGAGAAGAAAAGGTCCGATGTGAAGAAGCAAATCAGAATGGAGCAGTGCAACAAGGTGATACAAGTCAAAGAGAAACAAGACAAGCTGGAGCAGGAGCTCGCTAACCTGAGGCGGCAAGAAAGTGAGCTGAAGAAGCTTGAGGAGCACATTGAGTCTATGCACGTTTAACCCTTTCAGCCCAGCATCAATGTAACAGTTCTTTACTGTACATTAAACTTGTGGCAGAGCAAACGGTTCAACATTTTATCAAGTATGATATGACGATAAGAATTTGAGGAATGTCAGAGAAACCAATATGATCCTCAAAGATAAGAAGAAAAATCAGAAGTTTAGAAGATCAAAAAGAAAGCGACAGGGGTACCTACAAGCCTTCCACTGACAGATCAGTAACAGATGATAAAGGGTACACTGAGGCATCAGGTTTGCTAAAAGTGGTGATTAATAATTGCTACTTGAGTTATGATGCAGAAGGTGTGAAGCAGCTAATTAAAATGTCAATATTGTGCAGCTAGCATTTGTAAAAAAAAAATTGAAAAGTGTATGCACTGCACAGGTAATTATGTAGACTATATCTAATCGTGCTAACAGACACAAAAAAATATTATGCTTTGTTTTCTAAAACTGACCACCTTGCCATGGACTATCAACCACCTCTTTTGTTCTTTCTGGTGAGAGTTCTGCATGGATAAGACCCATATGATCCTGACAATGAGCTTTACCAAAGCTAAAAACTTGACTGTAAGTCTATAATCTGTTCTTAATTAAGAATAAGTTAAGCACACATTTCACACATGAGGAAAAAACTGAATGGAATGAGCCCCCAAAACAGGTTAGGTTTTCCCCTTTTCTCTGTCTTTTTTTTTTTTTTTTTTTTTTTTTAGAAGTTTAAGTTAAATAGTGACATTTGTTTGTTGTTTTGGCCATTTTTTCATTTTTCTGATTAAATAAACTGCAGCTAAATGTTGAAATCCCCATGTAGATGCCATTTCTAGGAGAAGGGATGAACAGAGAGAGGAGCAACTTATCTGTGCTATATCTGTGTTTCCCAAGCCTCAGACATAACACATTGCACTGATTATATACTTAATAATATGGTATAAATATGTTCAGCTGTTTTGTACAAATCAGAATTATCTGGATGGTGTAATTTAACAGTGGATTGCAGATGGAGTATATGTGTTGACAAGGATATGTTGGAGACTGAAGATTTTGATATAAGTAAATATGAATCTACATTGACTGTACATCTCTTGTGACTGTAGTGTATTTTTTTCTGACTATGTATTATTGAGCATATAGTGTATTACTCTATGTTGTACTGAGTATAATATTGTATGTTAGTATTGTATTAATGGTGAATGGTGAAAGTGTAGCAGCCCTGATTTGTATTTAAATATGGCAATGCTATTTTCAGCCTCTAGGTGTCACTAGCTGATTGTCTCTTTCACTCTGGTGTGTACATCAATATCCGTGTGTAGGTTGTGGGAACGTTGCAGCTGTTGTCACATATATTCCTGCATCTTCTTCTGACAGAGCAGTTTTATAACTGTGCATTTAGTGTGTTTGGGAAAATGACACGGTTCATAATGGATGATTCACTGTAACGACACTTTTACTTGTTCTCAAACCAAGCCGTCTCTCTAAATGTCCTAATTACAGCTTCTGCTTTTTGCACAAGCTTTGGGAGTTTTGTTTTGGCTTTTTAGATATTTTACACATATAGATGAAACAATATATAGATATCAGAGCAGAGATTAAGTTTTACTTGTCTCAAACTGTCATTATTGCCTGTTATAATCTGGGCTTTGTGCTTGCAGCCACAGCTTTGTCAGGTTGCAATGTTGGTTTGTAAAGTAAAGTCAAAATTTAAGATTAAAAAAATATAAACTGTATTGAAAACTACTAAAAAAATATCAACTGTTACTGTCATTGACGATCTTAAAGGTTGTTCAGCTGGGCTCACAATGTGATTTTTAACCTCAACTTCACTGATCACACTGTTGAGCTTTAATTAGCTGGTACAATTTAGGTTATTAAAGCCTTATCCAGGATCTAAAAAACATCAGCGGCCACAAAATAAGACTGTTGTATTAAATGCAGTTCATAAACGGCAAGGAAAAAAGTAAACTCTTCAAAAAAGACCTGCTAAGGAGAAATGATTAATTATAAAATAAAAATACAGAAAAAAAAGTTAACCAGACAGCACTAAAGGTAAGCTAACAGATGTTCCTAGTAAAAAACTGAATGTAGTCATTTAACGCCCTTAAACAGCAACATTTAAGACTACTTTTAGGGGTTCCTTTTCTGAAAAGCAACAACGACATCAGACTCCATCAGAGTTTTGAAAAATGATAATTTTGATTCTTTCATATAGTCAGTTAAATTCCTGCTGTAACTCCATTAACAGCATGTTAAATCATCTTTTTTGGCTGCTATCTCTGCCTCTCCGTCAAATCTGCATCAGTTCCACATCGCAGGCCTCCAGGCAGACTTTCTCCATATTTACAGTGGCAGGAGGATTGGAAGGTTTTTTGACTAGATCCCATTTGTGTGAACCTATTAGTGCTGAGCGCTCTGAGCTCTCTCTGATACGGCTCTAAGATTAGGCAATGGTATTACTGTAAGAGGATCGACTTGCCTCGAGGTGAGGGCCAAGTATACGGAGAGAGAGAGAGAGAGGGAGGAACACACACAAAGACGGGAACGTGCTCGCACAGATAGGACCACACACTCCTCAAGCAAAAAAAATCTGAACCTGGCAGAGAGTGGGACTCACACACATCTCAACACTCCTATAATAATAGTGCACACAACAATCATCATCAGTTAGAGGTAATAAAATAAGCTTTAAGTTTACATCTCTACACTAAAGTTTAAGTCCTTTATGCATCCTCCCATTCTATTTTACAATAAATGTGATGTATATAACGGCCCGTCTTTAACACATCTGAAAATTGTATTGAGGGTATGCACATGATGTCACAGGATGCAGAAGTCATGCCATTGACACCCACTGAGTGGCAAAAAGGTTGTTGACTGGCAGTGTTGTGATGAAAATCGTCTGTTAACTGTAAATACATTCAACAAAATGCTGTTTTTAAGAGAGGAAGTGATTGAAAAAAATATATTTAGCGATATTTAGTGTACTTTATATGCATTTATTTAAAAACAGCCATGATAATAAGCCTATTATTCATAAAACAAAGATGGATGATTTTTTTTTTTACAATTAAGATCATTTTCCTTCTGCTTCTACTATACATTTAAATGTCTGTAGTTACGACCCTGGCTCAGGAGTGCCACTGGCTTCTGCATTCTGTGACACACCAGTGGACAGAACATCTGTTATCATGTAGGTGCTTTCTTTGGTCATTTTTAAGGATCGCTGTCGGGTCCAACTGCCTCTAATCGAAGCAGGTTATCATCTCTTTGACTCCTGTGTTTACAGTTTCACTTACTGAAGGCAGCCTTGTTGCTGGTTGTCAGTTTGAATGAGGCAGGCATGTACCGGTGATGAAGTGATGTGCAAACCCTCTATTGCAAGGCCAAAATACCTAGTTTGACACAGAAGTTACCTGCAGATGTTGCTACATCTACAAGTCTCTGCTGTAAACCTGTAGTTAGAGCTAATGGCTAATCAAAGCTGACACCCACCCACTTGGTTGTAATACAGTAAGACCTGGGTCTATAAAGTAACCAGTCATCATGCACAGTTCTCACTTTTTCCAATTTGGTGTGACTTGTGTTGCTCTTGATTCCACCACCAGATGTCTTCTGTTCCTGACCACCTGACTGTCACGCCCACCTCACCTGCTCCCAGTAAGCCCCTGTGGATTTAAACCTGTCATTTTAGTCTTTATCTGCCAGGGTTTCACTTGCACTTGAGTGTGCCATGTTGTAGTTCTCGTCTTCCTGGTCTCGTCTCTGCTTGGTTTTTCCTTCCTGCTGCCTTGGCCCAAACAAAAAGCTCTTCTACCTTTTGATCTCTGACTTTTTATGAACATAATGTGCAGACAAGGAAACGTGTTTCTATTTAGGTGGTATTTGTAGGTGTCAGTGTGTGAAACTGCAGTGTTAGAGCAGCTGGCTGACATAACAGTTACTGGACATTAGAGACATCCTTCTAACATCTATTGCAGGTCTTCCCATGTTGATTCATTCCACTTTGCTGGTTTTTGGGATCCTCTGCCCTTCACAAGTTTGAAATTTGTCCAGGAAATAGTGTTTTCATCAAGGGAATATTAACCAAATAAGCACTGACTTCACAACTTCAGCCAGAAATGCACTGATATCATCAGTCAAAGGTAGATTGGAAACTTCATGGCAAACCCAGCCGGCTTAGTGCCACCTCTTGCACTCTATCCCCTGTGGGTGCACCCCATTACTGTATTAATAATTATACTGTATCATGTGTTTGTGTGAAAGAACACTGCCACCATAAGTATTACTGTAGTTGAAGGCTAATGATTGTAAATGACAACTTGTGTTGTGTCACAGTTTTGTGCACTATTTCTCTTTGTCATAATCATAAAGCTAACAGCTGTGATCTGTAAAAATGGTGACATTGATTAGGATGCACAGTCAAACAATCAGAGAGGCTGTGAAGAAACAGACTATGCCTGGATTACAGTGTGTGTTTGGAAAGTTACGGATAATGTATATTATAAAAAAGTGTATAAACCCTCCTACCGTAAAGGTGGTCGTTTACATTCTGGTATTCTAAATCGTGGATGTCTCATTCAACACTTTTTGACTTGTGTGTGTGTGTGAGAGAGACAGAGACAGACAAAAAGAGTCCTCAGTCAGGAAGAGGTTGGTTGACAAGGAGGAAGTCTCAGCCACTCACCCCCAACCCTCCCGGCAAAGGGAGAGAGCGGCGTGTCATAATTTATGACTTAAAAAGCATGAATTTTTCAGCGCACAGTGGCAGAGATGGCACTTCATGTTTACGGCAATCATTTCCTTAGTGAATGATTCATGTGGTTGTGGCGCTTATGAATCTTTCAGGGAACAAACAGAAACACTGATGCTCAGAGCTTTAAACTCCTTTGTTGGTCAATACCTCAACAGCTAAAGAGTTGTGTGTCTGGGAATCAAAGAAATGCTGTGTGTGTGTCTGCCAGTCTCATCCTGAAGATGTTATGACTCTGCTTTTCTTTCTAAGCGCTTGTATAGCTTGAATGGTGCGTTACATATTGCATGATTTCTCAGCAGTACAGAAGATGTTGCAAATGATTCCAAGACACACAGACTTTATGTTTGACAGTGGTGGCCACACTACGTGTATTTAGAAATAATCGGACCAACTTGGTGTCAGATCTCAGATATGTTGCTTTCATCATATACTATACCAACAAATGCGTTTATTCGCTTTGCTTTCATTTATATTTTCATTATATGAAATATGAAATTAGCTGCCAAAGCCTTGTCTCATCACTGCTTTTATGAGCGGGGAGGAGACAATGGGCAGAGGTGAAACTGTCAGGGCTGTGGAACACAGAGCACAGGTCACTCTGTATGTTAATACAACAGAAAAATTGTTTGCAGCAGTAAGATCTGTGAGCCTAAACTAAACCGTTTAAAGAAATCTGTCGGAGGCATGGTATTTTCAGACTTTCAGTCTTAATGTGTTACTGTCAGGATGGACTATCAGCCTCAGTAAATATGGCATAAAGTTAGTTTTACAAAAGTTAGCTGCTGTGTCTTCAAACAAAAAGTCTTCTAATATGGTCTAGGTGGTGTGTGTGGTGTCTTTTCTTAAATGGTGTGCGTTCACTGTTTTGTTGTGAGTGCATGAAATGTCTGCACTTTCCTCCATATTGATAGGAGACAAAAAAGAACATCTGACACAAATACTCACTGAATGAAGGAATAGCTCCCTGCCATAGGTTCCAGGGTTTATAGTATCACATCAGATTTTTGCATTTATGATTCAGCTCTGCCTGTGTTTGCCTGTATTTGACTCAGCCATAGCATCCCAAACACACTCAGACCTGCTCGTCACATAGCTGCGGGGGATGTCTGATGTTTTTTCCCATCTGTTTTTTCAGTCTATAGATGGGACCCATGTAATCTCTCTTCTCTGTTATACCTGCCATAGAAGCCACCAAGCCGTGCACCAAGCATGGAGGCCTGTTTTTGTGTGAGTGTGTGTGTGTGTTGCTTTTTGTCAGTCTCTGTGACACTGATTGATTCAGATGGAATGTTGTGTCAGTAAATGTGGCAAATATGAAACCAGTCTATTATTAGTTATGTGAAAACGTTGGATCTGCCACTCTCACCCTGATATTCACTGACACTTCTCTGCTCATTGGAGCCATGTCCTCCTTTTAAAATCACATTTATCTGTTGCCTAGAAGCTGCAGTCGCCTGGTGGAAATCTTTCATCTTGCCTGCGTAGTGCCCTTCAGAGGGCCCTACCGGCTGTTTGGATTTCAGCCAAGGTTACTATAGAAACACACAGAGGGAGAAGTGGAGGAAAACAGGAAAGGCTGGCACAGGCTAATGCAGAACACGCTTATTGATTCCCACCAAACAAAAAAACAAAAAAATAAAAATACAGTTTAAGATGTGAAGAAGGGACAAACATGAAAGTTTTACTTACATTATTGTTGATTTAATGAAAAAGAAAGTAAGAAGCAGTTGCAATGTTAATTGAATCATATGACTCCTCATCCCATATTATCATCCCCACATTGAGATGCAAGGTCAGACTTTGGAATAATACACCTTTGCAAATAAATAAAACATGTTTTTCTTTTCATACATATTTGTTTCAGTCGATCAGTGCAGCGGAGTGAGTGATCAAGTGGCTTCCCAGGATGAATTAGGTGTGTGCGAGCGTCCTCCGAGGAGCATTATTCTCTTTGAGGTGAGTTTGATATTCATGACAGATACCTGCACAGATCACAGCTGAAAAATTTAAATGGTTGTTGACTGTGAGAGTATAGAATCCGCCAACACCCCAGCAAACAGATGAATGAATTAAACTGCTGATCAAAGGTATTAAATTAAAATGTATGTTCGACGACTGAAGTCAACCACGCTGAATGCGCTCTACATGCATATTAAAACCATACATTAACATGAATGAACGCTCGCACGATTGAGAGAGATAATGAATAAATGGATGAACAAATGAGAGTGAATGAATGAATACGTAAATGTCAGGTTCAGGTGTGTAAACGAAGAAAGTGAAAGTTTAGAAATGTTTAATTGATCGGCAAGTACAAATATTGCTAGACAGAAGTTGTAGTTGATGGCTAAATCATACAGAACACAGGCCCTTTCTTCAAGAAAACTACATTTAAAGTAGACAATAAGTGATGCTGCTGCAGTGCTGCCTGTGTACAGCAGGTTTTAATGGCCTTGCAGTTGTTTATAACACAGTGTTATCAATACATCACTGTTCAAGAGTTGGACTCATACAAAAGGACACCAACATATTGTTTATTATTTTGTTTATTGATAAATTTGATGACACTTTTATATCTAACAAAGGACTTGCAATCTAAATTTACTAGCTAATGTTCTGAATGTATGCTATCAAACAATAAACTAGTTCACTCTTCAAAGGTTGGGAAGGAGATTTCATTCTGATGCACTTAGTGTATCATCCGATAGCAACCGATTAGTTCGGCAGTTCCGCTTTAAACGAAGAATATGAATCATCTGTGGAATCTATAAAACACTAAAAACATCAGCCAATCCTATGAGGCGCCCCTGCGCGGAGTATTGGCTGGTTGTCACTCTCTTCCTGCTCTGTGCACATCAGAGAGGTACGTGCATGATGGCCGAAGTCACAGACTGGTTGGGAGGCGTGGCTTCGGGGTGAGCTCCGAGAGAAAGGGGCGTGTGTTTACTTTCAATATCTGGCTGACTCTCACTGAGTTTTCAAAATCTCCTACCCTACCTTTAAAGGTTTTAGTCGGCCACTGTTATAGGTTTCAGGCTGCACATTTGGCACTCTCACATGATTAACTGTAAATAAGTTGTATGTAGATTGCTCACGACCAAGCTGAGATGTTTAGTCCGATCAGAAAATGCACATGTTAATCGGAAAATAAAAGTGCTTCTAAGATGCACCACCTCAGCTGGTGGAGTTTGGTAGTATTGATGGATGAAGACCACTTTGAGAATCATGATACAGTTTTTATTTGACTACAATAAGGAAAGTATCGCAGCAACAAGAGAAAAATATCAAGCAACAATATACAATACATTGTATGTGCAGTATAAAAACATGAAACACTTGCACTCTGCATTAAGCTCTCTGAAGACTTCTATTTTTATTCAAATGCTCTCCTTTATGTTTACTGTAATTCCTCCCTCGGCACACTTCCTCCCCCGAGGGTTCTCGTTCGTTTGACTCTTCCTGTCACATTCAAACTCAAGTGCTTTATTATGAAACATTTCTAATATTATGTCCCATTTAGCTGGACACACTTTGCGCTCATTTTTAATGCGCGTGTCCCCTTCCCCCACTGGGAATCGAATTCTCACCCGCGCTGTGTTAGTGCCTTGCTCATCCGATTAGGGACAGCGGAGGAGTAAACAGCCTCACCCAGGGGATCATAAAGAAAAAGGAGACTCGGATTTGAACTGATAAATCAAACCAATACCAGATCATTATGTAAATTTTAACCTCAAAGGGCAGTTTCACTTAGCACTGTAGGTGTGTGTTTGTGTGTCAGAGATGCAGTGCCGTCTACACACACTCTCAGAGTAAACATTGTATTCTGCCAGCTGAGACCCAAACAATAAAAAAAACACAACAAATAAATAAAACACTTCCCCCATCTCTCCAGGACAATGCCCTTTCTCTTTCTTTTCCCTCCACCTCTCTTTCCACTGTTCTGTAGTTCTTCACTTAATTTGGCACAATGGTTTATTTTTATGATTGCTGGCCTGTAGATTTTTTTGAGTCATGATTTCTCATGACTCTGTTATTGAGTTTTGTTTTTCATTTATATATATTTTTTGGCAATATATAGTGTTCCCTCTATTTCCATTATATGTAAGAGGAGGTGAAAACAAAGTCACCAGCTGATTTTGCAAAAAGGCAACAAAGGTCAGAGTTTTCAAATTTAATGTGATGTCACCCAGGAGGCAGGACTCTCTGTTTTTACACCCAAAACTGGAAACATTTATGGTAAACCTTCTTGTAAATTTATTAAATAAGTCATCATCGTTTTTGTTTCCACTTAATATGAATAAACATTGTTTATTATATTCATTATATAGGTGCTAATAATACAGATATATGTTCTTGTGTATTACAACATGTATATTTCTTGTACAAAGACATAAACAAGTCCAGCTGCTGTTGATTTAGGCAGATTCACCAGTTTTACTCTTCTTCAAGTTTCCCTTGCTGCCATGTTGGAGGTGGAAAAATGTGACTGTGACGTTTCCACTTGACATCCTATACAGTACTGGTTAACACGTGCACTAAACGCCCATTGGTCCGACTTTAACAGTGATGCTTGAAGGTTTGTGAACCCTTTAGAATGTTGCATATTCCCACATAAATATGATCAGGGGATTTTTATATAAGTCCTGAAAAAATAAAGAGAACCCAAAATATGTTATTTATTTATTTATGTTAAGGAAAATGAGCCACTATAACATATCTACATGAGCGCCTCCTTGTGCAGAAACAGCAACAGAACGTTCCCATGGTTGTTCAGTGTTCTCCTCATGGTAACATCAGCCAGTGTGACAGATGAACAGGATCTCATTTTTTTTAAATGTTTTCAGAAACCTCAGTTGTTCGTTCTATGATAGACTTGCATAAAAACGTGTTCAGACTTTACAACATGATCACTCTTTAAATGAAACGGGGCTCAGTGACTCAGAACCATTGACTGGTGGAGTCTGATTTGAACTTCAGAGGTTTACATATTTACAGATATATATGATATTGGATCATTTTCTAATTCTAATTTATTTGTTTGATTTATTAATTTTTTGTCTATATTTAGGACTGTCTATTCAAGTCTGGTAGAAGGTGTGCCTAGTGTCTTCACATTTATTGCAAAATGTCTAGAGCTGGTTCACAAACTCCTGTACATCTGATGTGTGAGGAGAGTCGAGCTTCAATTTTCCAGCCGTATTGATGTGTTTGGTTGTTTGTTCCTTTATTTGGGCTTTTCTACATCCTTAGTTGCATTTGAAGAGCAACAGAATGGAAACGGGAGGTGGATGTTACTGTAATCTAATAGATGACAAATAATACGTGAGATTCATGGTTCTCATCAATAATAATGTTTCTGTGGAAAACAACAGCAAATACCAGGCTGACAGAATAATACCAACACATATTGAGTTTGCAGCATCTGTTTTGTCTTCATTTGTCTTTTGCTTTGTGTTTTCACCTCTGTGTGTGTGTGCAGATGTTCTTGTTCTGTCTGAATGGTAGAAAGAACAATATTGTTTTTTCCTTGAAGAAATGCAGCTTATGCAATATAATATCAAAGGTTTTATTTAAGTCCATCAACCCCTTGAACAAGATGTAAAAATAAAACATACAGTATTAAAACAGAAACTTTACAATCAAATTTGGAGACCCAAGGACGTGTTCTAACACTTCTGTACCTGTATTCAAGCTGCTCACATCCCTGCAGTTTTCATATATAAATATTGACACATTAACATGTTATTTATGTTAGAGAAGATGCAGAGAACTACAGAAACCAATATAATAAATGAGAGAAGCACAGTTTACAGTGGCAGATCAAAACATTTTTGACATTTAGACACAGGGAACTGCAGTTAAACCAGTATCACAGACAAACACATAGAACTGTTCACCTTATACCCCCTCCCAGATTCTCACTGCTGCGTGTTGTTAATCCCTGTCTCCTCTCTTGCTTTTTCCAAACACACACACACACAGACACACACACACACATGTTCATTGAAGGATACAGAAACATGAAGCTCCTCTTTTTCCCTCCTCAGCACGTCAGAAGCATTTTGCCGGGTGATTAATCGTCACGGCGAGCGTTTGAGCCTCGCAGTGGGCCTAGGGGCGTCGCCACGATCCCTGCACCTGCCACTCTGATCCACTGACCCCCCACTATACGCTCACATTTAAACACACAGTCCTACACAAACATGAAACTACAGACACATGAAAAAGTGAGGATACGTGAATGCTCTCTGTTTTTGCAAACATGCCATGTTCCAAAAATACGTAGTTAGATGTCTGGATGCTCTTATTTAGTAGTTAGATATAGATACTGTTCTCTTGAAATAATGATTCTCTGTTATTCATAACAGGTGATAGGCTAATAATGTTCTGAAAGAGGATGCTGAGAAATGCGTCACTGTACTTTTTTGTGTATCTGCAGAACAGAACTTGTTAATTCCCACTGAGAAAGTGCTTTGTAATAGCTCCTTAAAACTGTGGAAGTTTGATGACGTCAACAAAAAGACGATGGAGTTGTATAACTGGATAGTCACAGATAGGAAGGATCCCATCTGATGTTCAGTGAAGCATTACCTTTTAGCCTCTAGCTTACTATAATAGGAGACATCACGGAGACATCTATGATAGTGAGACATTTTAACAACATCTGTGTTTCCATGGTTTGAATCTTTTTGTGTCATCCACCCTGAGGGTTTAGCTCTTTAGCACCTTGCCCCAGTATATATATATATATATATATATATAGTGGAGCAGGTAGATGATGACATTATCAGCTCCAAACAGTAGTTACTAGAAAAACTATTAAGACCAGCAGCCTTTGCTGGATGGAGTTTACTTAGTATGTTCTTCACTTAATTAGCAGAGATAGTCAGTGGTACTATTGTTGTTGGGCGTCTACTGGTAATGAATCACTCCTATCAGTATTGTTTATCAGCAGATAAAAGCAGATATGACCTTCATTTTGTTGCACTCCTTTGGGAAGGAGTCCTGCAGAGCTGAGTTCATCTCCTTGGACAACCTTTGGTCAGACTTAGTTGAACTTTACAAAAGTATACACCAGTGCTTTGTATGTGTGTTAAACTTGAGGAAGAATGTGGTATAATCTTTCAATGGGTGGGAGAGACTGCACAGTCACTCAGTTTAACATTAGCATTCCTTTTCTTTCTCCTCATTCCTCTGTCCTTCATATGTTCCCACCACTATTCCAAAACATTTGAAAGTTGCTGAGGGTATAGCAAACAAATTTCTTGTCCCGTTGTTCGCTTTAGGGTGATTTGCTGGTCCCTAGTCCAGACAATGCAGATGTTTGATTTGAATTGAATTTGAAAAAGCATATATTCGCTGGCAAAAAAAACAAACAATTAAAGCCAGTGTATATATTTTTGCATGTGCAAAAAATATATGAAAGTACATTTATACGTTTTTCCAGTTTCCAATTTGTTTCTTGAATGAGATTTATAATAGATGTCTTCTGGACATTTATGCACTCAGAGGACAACTTTACTCTCTGTGTGACATCCTCTGCTCGCCACCTGAGTTGGAGGAGGGCGAGCATGTGTCTCAGGCCCACACTACATCTGTTACACTGCAAAGTGTGTGTGTGTGTGTGTCGCCCCACCGGTTAGCATGTGTGTGTGTTTGTATATACTCTTGGTGGTTGTGATGAAGTGGTGTGTGTGTGTGTGTGTGTGTGTTGGAGCAGATGCCATTTGTTCTGAAATCAGCAGCTGGATCCTAAGTTCCCGGTGGGACTTGCTGCTATGTCTACAATACACACAAACACACAGACTGCTGTACAAGTGCTACCATCCACCAGACACACCTGTGGACTACACACACATGCAGATGTCATGTGGGACAGCTCTTGCTTATACCTGTGTCAGAGACCAACAGGTTGTGTGTTTCGGTGGTAGTGGAGGTGAGTGAATATTAGCAGAACTGAACTGCTAACACTCACAGATTGTATTTTCCCAAAAGAAGTTTTACAAAGTTCAGAGGGAAGAAAAAACTTTGTCTTTTCCTGTTTTTGCCTTTCTTCAGTCGAAATTTCTGGAAATTGAGGTTATTTTATAAATATTTAAACAAGCTAAACTTGCTAAACTGCCACCTTGGCAGTTTCTGAGTCCATCTAAATCCTGGTTGATCCAAATATGAGCAAGGCACTAGTGGAGCTTAGGTGGCAGGGCAGTCACAATGGATGGACTCACTGTTGGATCCAGCCTTTGGAAGGGATTAACTGCAGTGTTTGACACTTCCACATTGGCTTCATTATTCAGACCCAGATGTTAAGAAATGATATGCATCATGGGTCCCACTTGGGTTGGTGTCACCATTCAGTTGTTCTAGACATGGCCATTCTTCTTGGCTTCATATTGGTCTTGCGTTGTCCATCCATACAGTCCATTAACAGTGTTAGCTTTCCTCTGGCACCGCCTTCAGGACTAACTTTGGATCCATTGCTCCACCAGTGGTATCGATCAAAGAATAAGGTTTTCACTTTTTATATTGGCCCCCTTCAAAAGATTTGTCCAGGATATAACAAGCATCTATAAAATACCTGGGGACTTAAGCCCTGTAGCAGGCACCATATGGCTGTCTCATACAGGATCCACCCTTGTCCTGACAATTAGGACCACAGGCGAAAGCCCTGCTAGATCTGGAGCACAGCCAGATGAAAGGAAAGAGGGAAAGTAGAACATAAAAAAAGTAAAAACAAACAAAAAAGGTTTTAAAGTAGCAAAAAATTTGACAAGGGAAGACAGTGAAGGGGAAGCAGAATAAGGAGAGGATGAGGGGCGCAGAGTGGGTGGAATAATATAATAATAATTACAGTAAGAATAATAAGAATAAAAAGTAGAAAAGTCACTAAGTGGGCTAAAGAATGTTTAGCCAATTAAGCGTTGCAGAGGAATCCATGTGCACAATGATCCACCCATGACTGAGCGCAGAGACAGAGGCAGAGCTGCTTAATTACAGCCTGAAGAGACAGGAGTCTTCATCAGAGCGGAAAGAAAGGGAGGTAGGAGGGAAGGAAGAGTGAGAGGAAGCGAGTTTCAGTCTGAGGAAGGGAAAAAGGAGGGAAAACATATGTGGAGTGTAGTTTGTTTGCAAATATTCACCTAAATATATATATTCAAATCTCCTACTTAATCGACAGTCCTGGTTATGTACTTGTAAAAAAAAAAAGGAAAAGCATAATTTACCTGATATATCACACAAACACGCACATAAACTCAGTCACACATACTTGTGCATAAATACGCACAAAAACAGAGAAGGGGCAGAAGGTGAATTATGACGGCGATATAAAAAAACCTAACAACCCAGAAGGCTTATAAAAACAAAAACAACCATCCAGACAACACATTATGCATAGGACTGAAAAATTCCACACCGTGGTGTTTTCACGTTTTCATTTAACCAAGATCTAAAAATGATCAAATCTAACAACTGAGAACAAGAAGCAGAAGTCAAAGTGTGTTTGGAAACTGTGAGTAAAAATATATAAATCAACTTTTTAGTGAAGAATGGCTTAAATGTTATAATGTAGAGCTCAGAGAGTAGAGAGACAAGAAGCTGGTTCGACAGTGAATAAATGCAGATAAAACATTTCATTTCAACATAATAAACAAACCTGCAGTGTATAAACTGCAGTAAAGATGGGTTAATAAAGATCACGCTGAGCAGCCGGGACTGCTGCATTTAAACGTATGTTCTATGTTCATGTTCATTTCATAGTCTTTTGTAAAATAAATAAAAGTACATAATTATAAATTAACTAAAAATATACATACAGCCAGCATCATCCATCAGCACTACTTTAAATGAGCCTCTGAAGTGGACAGGATAGGCAGTTATGGTTAAATGCAGCCACTGACAGCTTAAATGCAGTTTAAGACTCTGATTGCATCCATGGCTCCATATTTAATATGAAACTTCAAACAAGTCCTCAGTTGATTACTTCAGTCTACATCTGTCTAGGTGGATCAGTCACCTCCATGCAAGAAAGTTCTCCCCTATCCTGCACAGGCTTTCTGCAGGTACTCAGGCCTTCTCCTGCATGCCAAAGATGTGCACATTAGGGTATTTGGGAACTCTGTATTGACCGTAGTTGTGAGCGACCTGTCCAGGCCAAGGGTGTACCTCCTCCTACAGGTGCTATAGCTCAAACATGTCCAGCATAGAACTATCCTGTAGAAACCAAAAGGTACAATCACTATGTATGTAAAATTGGCAATCTTTCTTGCATTTCACTGGTCTTAGTACAGGAGTCATTTTAAGAAACAAGGATGAAGTTTTTAGTGAAATTTATTTTTGGATCCAAGGTATTAGCAGCCTATTCTTAAAGATACATTGATAATTGGTTGTGCTAAATAAAGGCTCATTAAGTTTAGTTTAAATTTGTAGTCTTTTAATTGGTCTTATTTGGCATCACTTTTAATTGACCATACCCTGGTACATTTGTGGTACATGTCCAAGAGTTTAAATCGAGGCAACTGGACTCGTGGATTTTTTCTGAAGAACACTCCAGTCCAGTCCAGTCGCCTTGATTTAAACTCTTGGACACAACATGACCTGCATTAATGAGAGTGTCCACAGACATTTGTGGAACACTCTGTCAATATGTGAAAGACTATAGAAACTTTAAGGATTTAACAAAAAACATTACCTGTATCTAATAAGTGTTTAACAGATAAAAATGGTGTGGAGGGTGTAAAATTGGTGTAAATGTGGACAGACTCTAATATGCTAAAAGTGAATTCACACTGAATACAAAGACTGAAGAAACAGCAAATTCACACAGGTGACCTCACAAAACACAGAAATACTTCCTACACAGACGATATTAATAAAGTAATAGTTCATCTTCTACCATTTAAAAACCATTTGAACTTGTTTAATGCTACAAATTAAATGTATATTCAGTTACATAAAGTGGTGAAATTATAACACTGCAAAGATTTAAGTTGGTAATGGTATGTATCCCTGTCCACCTGATGTATGAGGGTTACACAGTCCACTGGAAGGGAGGCGGGAGAGAGAAACTTCTTCATTTATTTTCTGCTGTGCTGCCTGGCACACATGTTTAGCCCGGGGTGACGGCAAGCAGGAAGTATTTCTAAAAACAGGGCAATTCTGGAAAAATCACTGGCTGCGAAAACCCCCCACCCCCACTTTGCCCCCACCTCCCAGTGTCTTTGGCTGGGTCATTGCATAATTTAGTAATCAACTAAATTAAGGTACGGAGTGATGAACTTGCAGCTCGTGAGCATTTGTGTCAAGTTCATCGGCTTTTGCAGGAAAAAGGCGTCCGCACTTTAATGAATCTCAAACTGCCTCCGATTTTCATCTGCAGCGGCGAGGGAGGGAATTAGCCGGGGCCCCTGCACACACACACACACACACACACACACACAGGAAACAGGCACCATTTGGTGTTTATGTAAATGTGCAAAAACAAAATGGCTGACTGCCAAATCCTGTCAGTAAACAAAGCTTGTTTGAATGCCAGGCAGAGTGTTGTTAAGGTGGACCGCTCAGGATGGAGTCTGAGCAGTAGGTGGCCTGGCGAGGCCGAAACACCTTAAGCGATGGTGCCGGTGACCATGTAAAACAGATGCAGGAGCGCTGGTCTGCATCTCTAAAACAGGAACATTGTTCTTGCTCCTTTTTTTTGTTTTGGTTTTTGATGTTTGGGGTGAGGGGGTTGTCATGGCAGCTGAACAACCAATAATTATTCAGAGCAGAACAGTGGATCTGACCTAGATCAGCTTGTAGGTTCTGACTGAAGGTCCAATGTGCCATATGAAAGCAGAAGTCTACGGAGGAAATACTGTGTACATACAGGACACTGCCTCTTCTGCTAATGTTACTATGACCATCAGCAGTGGTTGGTGCTTCTGTCTGCAGTTTACTCTTGAGCTGTCAACCTCCTACCCGTCAGCCTCTTTATCGACCACATTGTTTTGTCACCTCGGCCAGCACTTTCACATAGTCCAGAATGCGATTTGACTACACTGGCTTCTTTTAGACACTTATAATGAAACAATACTTAAGTCCTTACACTACATTTAGTTTACTTCTTTTTGCTAAGCTATTATTCGATTTTTATCTCAAAAGTTGCTTGTTACCTTTCTAATGATGTGATGTATTGCACCTGTTAACACCTATGTGCTGGTAACACATTAGCCACTAAATCTTTATAATCTGTCTTCATACGTGGGCTATACATTTTCAGTCAACACTTATCATTATCTCATACTGTCCCCAAAGGCCTCAGTAGATATATTTAACCATTTCAGAAATGCTGAAGTGTGCTCATAGGCTTAAAGGATCACATTGACCTTTTCATCTTTAGGGACGAGATACAGGGCTGGTACTTAAGCGAAGTAAAGAAATATTCATTAGCTGTGTATGTGATTAATTGGTGTCATTGAGTATGATGTATTTAGGCCATTTGCTGGTACTCCAGTATCAGCAAACAGCTAAATTAACCAAAGAACAAATTCTACAGGAAGGCGTATTTTTGTCTCTCTTCTACTTGATGAGTGCAGTTCGGATTTCTTCTCCATAATACGCGGCCTGCTGAAATCTCTCATGCACATGCATATAAGTCATAGCCAACCTTACTTCTCTTATTTCCATGTTTTATCTCTCCTTCTTCTTTGGCCTTTGGACACCTTTTCTTTTAGTCTTTTTCCTCCCCAGCTCTAGTGGATGGGTTTTAAGGTCAGCACAGACAGTTGCAGATCAAGTTTGCCTTGTAACTTCTACTTTTATCATGTTTTTATTCCTTCTTTATATCTGCTACATTTATAACTGTTCGCTACAAAAGAATGTACAAAACTCCCCCATCTAGCAAAGGTTCACAAATTTCTAAAAGAGCATAACAAATGTAAACATCTTGCATAGTATACATATCAATACATAACCTGAAGTTACTTAAAGTTGCTTTTGATTGTGACCTGAATCCATCCATTACTTTCTTCATCCCTTTCCATCACTCCTGCTTGCCATTGATTCTAGTTTTACTTTTATATCCTTGTGTTTTGACATAGGAATAAAAGGAAAGCCGGGCTGTTCTCTCTCATCTGCCCCTGGCTCTCAGTTTGTATAACTGAACAGCAGAACTGATAATAATTAGCAGCGCGCCCCCTGCAGCGCTGCGCTGTTTGCTCAGCTCGTGGACGGACGAGAGGGAAAGGAAAATACACCAGCTAATTATTTCAGATAATGCAATTAAGATATGCATATTTAGCATAAATTCCACAATGGAAGTGTAGACGTCAGCAGATACAGTGAGTGTGTGTATCCAGCGCATGGCGGGGTATGTGCAGCAGTCTCTGGTGGCAGGTAGCAACATTAATCTCGCCCTCTTTTGGGGTCTACACAGAGGTTGTGGTGTATATCTGAAAATGTGTGTGTGTGTTTGTGTGCCATGGCTATAAATAACCACATTTGGAATCATTTTTTTAAACGTGTACAGGTGCCTGTCCATAATGTGTGTGTTGTGTGTGCATGTTGTGGCTGGTGATGGTGGCTTTCTACCTGCTAATGATCTGCAGCTGCCACTAACACACACAAGCTGGAGACAGGGAGAGGCAGAGGAGGGAAAGCAATAGTAAAGAAAGAGAAAACGAACTGATAAAATAGAAGAGAGTGAATAAATAAAAGGGATAAAAAAGGGATAAGTAGAAGAAATCCCTCACAGGAGATAAAAGGGAAAGAATAAGCTTAATAACCAACATGGAGGAGATGCAAACTTCAGAGGGAAAAAGGTGTGAAGTAATAGATGGAATGATAACGGAGACACAAAGGAGAGGATGATGGAAAAAGAGAACAAAAAAAGGGGGGAGTTTTGTTGGCATGTGTCCAAATCACAGCCTCTTCCTTTCCGACGTTCTGGTTTAAATACTGTTGCATGTCATTAGAGCTGTCGATCAGCATCTGCTGCCACCGCTGCAGCCTGCAGCTTCATGCACTTACAATTCTGATGATAAATATTCACCTGCAGAAGTCAAAGTTTTAAGTAAATATTTTGCATGTACGCATAAGTAAGCCACAACATGAAGGACTGTAAATGGTCTCTATAATGTGAACAGGGGTCATGTGGTCTGCAGCCTGACAGCCACATACACACACAGGCTACAATACACTGTGTGTTCCCATACCTCTTTGTGGCCAGCTTTTTCAAATATAATAAAATATAAAGTGCATATTGCAACTGTCACACTAAAAGCATCAAAGAGGTAAGAATGTTTCTGGAAAATATGCATCATATGTTCTGTATGTATTTTTAGTTGCAATTGTTTTTCCAAAGCGTTGACAGAATATATATAAAAAATAAAGTTTTTCAGTGTACACACTAGGCAGAATATTTACCCTTGCACTGTTTGCCATTTTCTCACACACCTGTGGCAGACCGATGGAAAAAAGAAAACACGAATAGGAAAACTAAAAACACAAAAACATAACGTCACCAGTGGTCAGATGTGAAAACTGATATCCTCAGTCACCAAAGGAAAGTTTTCCAGACAGGGAAACCCAGAAGTCAAAATACAGGGAACAGAAGAATGTCCATTATCATGGCAACCTGGTAAATATTTAAGGATGTGGGGAGTTTGTTCAACTGGTGAACTGATGGCTAAAGCCTGTGTTTCACCCTCCTCACCTCCTGTCTGTCTGTGCTTCCACCTTTTGAGTCTTTCCATCTGCAGGTCTCACTCTTTCACTTCAATAATGCAATAGAATAAACAAAAACGATGTTTTGAAGCTCATGACTATAGTCAGTTGTGATTATTTAGTTACATATTTAATTATTACCATGTTCATCTGAGTGGAACTTTTTAAGTAAGATTTATCACCATAGTTACATAACAAACAGTGTGAAGTAAACAGCAGTCTCCTGTGTCAAATCCAAGGTTTTACTGACCCATCCACCCACCCCGTCTGGCTCTGCAGCTACGTCACCCCTTCACCTCCACTCTCCACTGGCAGACTTTGTTAAGGCCTTTTATGTTTTTGCATGTGGATGTGATGCTTTTATCTGTATTTCCTTCTAGATTCTAATGCAGTCTGATTGGTTGTTATAGATGCGACTAGTTTCTGTGGAAAGTGGAGGCCATTTCCAAATGACTTCCTGCTAAAAGTTCCTTTATATTGGAAGTATATTTTTTTCTTGGTTTTAGTCATAGTTGTGTAAAGTTTTGTTTGTGTGTTTTTTGTGTGTGTGTGTGTGTCTTCTTTCACTGGTTTAGGTTGATCCTCACTGTAAGGAAGCTGACCATGGTTGGTCAATTTAGATTTTCAGCCCTCCGCAGAGTTTGTCCTTGACACATGTGAACAGTAAACTTGTTTCTTGACTTGAGCCAAATGAAGTCATGGTAGAAAGAAAGTTTAATTTGGAGGGAAATTGTTTCCACAGCAGAGGAGGAAGAGGAGGAGGAGGAGGGTGACTCAATCCACAACAGCTGCTTTAACTCACCCCTCCATCGCGTGTGTGTGTGTGTGTGTGTGTGTGTGAGAGAGAAAGAGGGATCTGATAGCCAAGCATATTTTCTCACCAGCTGACTGTATGGGAAATGGATTACCCTAAAACCTGCAGGTTTACATTTCATTACATTTCCTCTTTAAAGCCACTTTGTCCGTAAAATACAATATATCACAATTTCAGGCACATACTTCAACTTAGTGGCTCAACAAAGAATCGGGTTCACGCAGGGTGTAGTGGTAAATTTATAAATATTAATTTATTTGCCAATATTGTAATATATTTTTTTTTACTCTTTGTGTCTATGCTGTTTTAATTTATTTATTTCTCACAGTCCTAAGTTTGCAAACAAGTACCTGCTGAGCTCTGTATTTTTTTTTCTTTGTGTAACAACTTACAAGATGAACTTGTGGTCTTCCTACCTAACATCTCTAACATGATGTTACTGTGACAGCAGCTGGAGGTCAGGGGTGAGAAAGATGCAAACACACACACACACACACACACACACACACCTTCTTCCTCAGCAGCATATTGAAAATGAGCTGCACCTGTACTCTGACAAATGTGGCAGCAGGGCTGTATGCATGTTTGTACGTGTGTTGTACAAACATCAGGTTACGTTTTTCTGTTTTTTAGAGAGTATGAGAATACGAACTGAAATAATTGTGGAAGGAAGAATTGATGTATTGAGTGAGAGAAGGCTGTTCACTCTGAACATCTGGTTCTGCAGCTATGGACTCCCCAACACACACACACACACACACACACACACACACACACTTCTGCCGTGTGTAAATTTGTCTGGCCAGGTGAAAAGATTGAGAGTAACTTCACTTCAGTTTAGTCCCATAGAACAAAAACACAAATCTATTCAGACTTCAAACCAAGTGTGATCTTGCTGAAAATGTGTTTTGTCACTACAAAGGTTTTTTTATTTAATCTCTCTGTCTTTCGTTCTCCATTATCAGTTGGGGGTTAAGGCCTTTCAATTATGCAAAAAATACTCACCACCTGTGTGTGTGCGGTTATGTGGTATGTGGGGTTAGGATGCGGTAAAAAGTCCAAATATGTGTCTTAAAAGATTTCCTACAATAAACAGCTAATGTTTTATTTATTCAATGTGCTCTGTAGTTAATGCGACCTAATTACTGTCAGGTCCAGCTGGCTGAGCGTTGTCCACAATCTGCTGTTCTGCATATCAAAAGGTCAAAGGTCATGCCGATCAGAGCCGCTTTCTGCAGCTTCACTTTTACTAATGAAATAAATTGGAGTCTAATCTATAGAGTTAACATGAATGAATTGTATTGAAGTCAGAGCCCGAGCAGAGGAACAATCTGTAATTATCTCTGTGGAGGATTAAAGCTGCACAGAGTGCAGAGTCTGGTTATGTCATGTTAAAATACTGACTAATGGGTCAGCTTATCTTTATATTTTTTGTTTAAAATGATGATCCGAACACTACGGAAACTATCACTGCTGCATAGCACTTGATTTAATATATTTTATTTTTCTTTGTCTTTTATTCTGACAGTTCTTTATTCCACTTAGGCACTGGCCTATTCAACGAGCTGCTAATAACATGGAATCATTGAATTTTATTCTTTTCTTTAAGGTCCCTTATGCAGAATCCATCCACACCTGATGAATCTAAAAGAATGACCCAGCAACAGACAGGTAAATATAGAGTCAATGTGTAAGTTTTGCAAGTTAAACGTTTCTACCAGAGAAGCTGGCAGATCACAAACACATCAAATGACAACGGACAAAGACTATAGTTCTAATATATATAGTTAAGATGGGAGATTAGACAGGCAGAAATGATGCAATCTAAAGTGGGAAATGGCCGGGATAACAGGAGTAGATGAGTGGGGATAAACTGTGCAGCTGGCTGTGATGGAATTAAATGATCTATTTTCAAATTCTCTACTGTTATATTTGTTTAGGCTATTCTACAATCTTGTACCTTACCCACCTTTGGCCTAATAGACTGCAATGTTACTGCAATGTACTGCAGGGTCACCACCTTTTTTCACTTTTACCTACCGTCTGCTCTGATCCACAGAAGCAGCAGTCAGGCAGGTGTTTGTCACTTTTGAGATGCTCCCTGAAACTTTCCCTTCCACCTCTTTTTCTTCTTTCTCTCTGATGGACTAATTATTGTCGTTGTTCTGCCGCTTGCGCTGCTGGCTGCCAAATGGAATTAAAAACCAATTATTGATAAATGAAGAGTGGCTTTAGCTCTGTGTGTGTGTGTGTATTTGGATCTGAGCCTAGACCAGAGTACTACATCTGTCATCCAAACGCCGTGACAACCACTCATGTGTGGCATGACATCCTGTGCATTCAACACACACATCTGCACTGCATCGCCTTTGCTGCCGGAGAGTGTGTCTGTGTCTGTGTGTGAAATGTTTAACTGCACATCTGCGCTTTCGTATGTGTGTAAGATGCATATCTGTGACATTCTAGCATGTGCATATGCACATGTATGCAGGTGTGTGTACAGATGTGTGTGAGGAAAGACCGATTCTATCTTAGAATGTGTGTGTACTCAGACAGATTGACGTGTGCACAGATGGCAGATGATGAACATATGAATTTCACTATACATGTTGACATGACAGCAGCATTAAAGCACATGTGATGAGAATGAAGAAACTTTATTGACCTGTGTGGGGTGTTTTAAAAGTAGCAGTATCGATAGAAAGGTGCACTAAGGCTTAGTGTAGTGGATTCACTGTGATCTTCCTGTTACTCTTTCTTTCCACTCTCACTATGATCATAATCTTGATCAAAACGAACAAATATAAGTGGTTGAATTGAGGTTTGTCTGCAGTGAGATGGGACTTTCTCTCAGGAGAGAACTCACAAATCATCAGTCTACCAGCCATAGCCATCTAAGACAGAGGCCCTGAGGCCATTACTGTATGTGTAACTGTGAATCGTGTTGTGCATTGCCAGCTTGCGAAGGAACACTGGTTAAAATATTTTCTAGTTTGATGAGCAGTCAGGCATGTTTTTCACTAAGCACAAAAAAAAATATATTTTTTTCAATGTTCACTAATGAGAAAAAAGGGTGTGTTGTCACCTTAGTAAAAAATGGCAGCCATGTTTCGCTGGTGTTGTCACTGTCATACTTTTCAAGTAACCAATCAGTAGTTTTGGAACTTGTCTAGTAACTAAGAAATTTAAAGCTTTAGGCCTGATCTGACTCTTTTTCAACATCCAGCTCCTTACATATATGTCTGTTATCGCGTACCTTTTTGTCACATGACAATAAGACATAGAAGAAGATCAACTGTAACTGTCTCCTGGCATCTATTCCTGTGGCTAATTGAAGTTTAGAATATTATACTTCAAAAAAACAAAAACCTGATGATTATTAAGGAGCTTATTAAAGAGCTACCGTTGGCTTCATCATGTGTCTTCTCCCTCTTGACGACCCTAAACCTTACCATTCTTTCAAACACTTCTTCACCTTAAAATCCACCATGTACACACAGACGTGTGCATAAACAGCCTATTTTATGCAGTTTTTTTATTTTCCTCTGCTGCATAAACTATTGTAATAAGTATTTACTTGCAGCAGAAAAAAACAGCATCAGTAGGAACACGTGCATCCTGCATGGAAAAAATAAATAGCTAAATATTATCTTTGAGCAATGAAAATGATACGTTTTAATAATTTGATTAATGCAAACATAGAAAACACACACATTCAGTTTAAACCACACATATACACACAGCAAATTATTATGACTCCCAGTAATAACAGCGTCCCTGTGAATCCATCAACTGATGTGTATCTGTGTGCTTCTATATTTAGAGGTGCTGCAGGGCACTGTGTGCATGTGTGTGTTTCTACATGTATCTAAATATATGTATACAGACGTATGTGTTTGTGGGGGTCGTGGGACTGGAGTTGTTTTCCAGAAAATAGTTTTGTAATTACATCTGCGAGGGGGGGGGCTCGTTATCTGCGTTAGCGAGCGGCCAACGGCAAACGCTTTGAAATATGACTAGTACTTAGTGCGACGACGCTAAAATACTGGTAATAACTGCTGATAAACAAGGAAAGTGTAATTGCATCTATTTGCATTTTTAAATAATGCAGCTGAAAAATAAATGTGTTTGCTGTAGAATGTGGCTGCTAGGTGTAAACTGCATAGTTGCTTGCTTAAACACACACACATGCAGGGGATCTTCTCTCTTTTTTTACATTTCTGCTTGTTTTCAGCTTTTTAATAAGCTGATTTATTATCTAATTATTTTAAGGATTAATATTGGTAATATGTCAGGACTTGCTGCTGCCCTTCATAAAGTTAGAAATGCCTTTCAAAGACATTTTGTTTTGAGAGCCAGCCATGTCTCTGTAGCAGTTGTAGCATGTTTTACACTTAACACGTACACATTGACATTGACTATAAAAAGATCTCTCTGCAGTGAAGTTGCTTAAAGTTTAAAGTTTCTGCTTCTTCAGTTTCCTTTTCCCCCGCCTCTCTATCAGGTCTTGTTTGCTCATTATATATTTCTCTTGTCACTTTTCTTATGTCTTGTTCCCCTATGTCTCCATATTTGTTTTTCCTTCTCTCACATGTATGACAGGAGAAGGTGTGTTAGGGTTGGTTTAATTAATACCACAGCCTCTCCCCACTCTGCTCCCCTCTCTGGCTCTGGACATTAATCAAAGGTATTTTCGGGGGAAGCAAGGCGGCGCAGGTGCAGATCATCGGGGGCAGGGAGAGAGAGCGAGTCAGATGATGTATGGAAATACACGGCAAACCCTGATCCGGCCGTCCAATCATCATCCATCACCATCCGGTCACTGGGTGGAACAAAGTATCCCCACCAATGGGGGGAAAAATAGAAGGCGATGGATTTACGTCGAGCTTTATCAGGTGTCGTGGTTGCTATCCCTCCAGGCAAAGGTGTTTTAGTTGGAGACAGCAGACAGGCGCCCTGTGGCCCGGGTATCAGACAGGGGTCCACACATATAGACTGGGGCCTGCTTAAGGAACATTTAGGCCCCTCTACCTCTCCTGTGGATTTACAGGAAGGCCCATCAGGTGTGTGAGTGCTGTAGTTAATAGGGATTTTATTGTGTGTGGGGTCATGTTCTCAGGAGGAAGTGACACCGGTTTGAAGAGTCCAAATCATAGTCTGCAGTCTTGTAAAAAGTTGCATCATCTGTTGCCTTTCCTCCCTTGAGTCATGTACCTTTTTTGTATTTGTTGTAATTTCCCTTTGCAGGGAATCTTATTTGTGCTCTAGTTAAATACCTTTCCACTAATGATGCAATTTTTGAAAGCAGAAAGTCATCTTACCTAGGAGGAATTTTACTTCCAGTTGTGTTTTGTGTCTCTGCTGTTATAGAAATATAGCTAGTGGATTTTAGGGAGGCCTCTCTCTCTGCTTGCTCTGTGTGTATGCTGGTTTTCCCCTCGCCTCTTTCTCTTTGCTGCTTTGATTTGGATCCCTGGCCTGAATGGCTTTTGTTTCCTAGGACCAGTCCTTGAGTCAATAAACAGGGAGGTCCGGTCTTTCTTTGACGTCTATTTTTGATGCTGTCAGGTAGAGTTCCTTTGAGGTTTATACAGGTTATAGACATTTCTTCAGCAGGGTGTTTGGGTCCCTGTGTCTTGTTGAATGGTCCTAGTTGATCTCAAGGTTGGTGCTCAGATGAAGTTAAGTGTTAGAACATGAGGGGTTCATGTATTCATTTAAGGCCATGTTATACTCCCTCTCTGGCCTGGCAAAAGTCTGTCATTGTTAATATCACTTCTACAAAAGTTAGGCTGGGTGCATTTGATCCTGTTAAGAGCTGGGATGAGAGTTATGCACCAAGTTTTTTTTTTCCTTGTCCTTTAATTACAAGTGAAGACAATTACAGTGTCACAGTCAGATAAAATGTTTCACACCACCGGCCAGATTTGGATTTAGGACAAGTTAATTAAATCTTGCAAAGAGTAAATCAGTTCACCCTATGGAAACTCCTTCCAAAGAACGTCTACTAGCTAATCATATCTTAGCAACCGTATCTAGGAGACTGGCAAGCTGTCATTCAAGGTAATAATGCTAAAGCGGTGTGTTGTGTGTTACGGATCGTAAATCAACCCCAACCCCAAAACACATTTAGACAGGGTTTGGATTATGTATGTAGTATGGGAGACCTCATGTACAGTTGAATATCCAGAAGATCAATAAGAACAGCTATGGTTGTTCCAAAGTAAGTTGTGTTGTTAGCGATTTAGCCACTATGGCTAGCCAGCCAATATGGCTTAGTACTGCTGCAAAGTCTGTTGTTTAATATGCTTTAATTACATATTCAATCAGTGACATGGAGGTGCATAACACTCTAAAATCTATTTACACATTTGAGTTTGTTATAATAAATGCAGGCTAGTAGTTCATTCAGTAGTTTATCTGTTGTTATTGCTATTGTTGCATCGGGCAGCTCTTACTGATAAGAATAGTTAAAGCTACATATTTCACTTACTCTGCAGTGCAGGAACATTGTTGATTTATAATTACAGCGTCTTGGGACTGTAACAACAGGATGTGTAGTGTTTACTTGCACTGGGACCAGTGTGCTTTTGCATCAATTTTGATGATATTGTCTGATTGTTGACAAACTATGTTGTTGTTGATATACTCGTCAAAAGCAAGCTGCAGTCCCCTCTGCCTGGCTACTTCAGATACTCTACTAGTTTTCCAAAAAGTGTCGATAATTCCCTTCGGGATATCTGTCACTAGCGTTGTTGACATATTGGCCTATGCTGAGTGTACGCCAGCATAGGCGGAAGCTTGCCAGGTGTAGCAGCAGTAACTAAGGAGGGCGGGGTTTCCGTAAAGTCAATTGTAGAGATATTACTAATTATCTTATAAAGGATGATGGTGATGATCATGATTAAGGCAGCAATGAAAGGACAATAACATGCAGCAGGCGACAGATAGCTGTAATGGTAATTGCTACATCAACAATGTCAGTTTTATCTGATTAATTATGATAATGTTGTTAAACCAGGCAAATGCAATCTAAACCTCTCACAAACATACAATATATGAACACAGCTCATATTTAGAATGTGGGAGAAATTCATGGATTTACATAATATTTGCTGTTTATCAGTCATTCTTACCAGTGCAATGTTAATACACTGTTTTGCAAACACACTGTCAGAGGTGTGTGTACATGTGTGTGCTGGGTCAGGCCTGGTGAATGCAGATCAAATAGTTGCTGCTAATTGAGAGCTTTAATACAGCATCAGGCCGACTTATCCCACACACATGCACACACAAACACACACACTTAATGTTATTACTTGTCATTCAGAATCTGTTTAGTGGAGTCATTAGAGCCTAATACCTTCATGATTAACAGTAAAATTCTACCACTTGGAACAGACATCCACACGTGAAATTATAGGATTATGGTTGTGTGTGCCTGTTAAGTTAAGAGAGTGTGGATTTATTTATGTGTGTATTCATAGAGAAGGTTTTAGTTAATGTACGTGCTGGGGTTGGGCAATGTGTTAACATTTTCTGGTCGATTACCAGGTGTGGTGGTGACACAAGTCAAATAGAGGACACCTCTGCAACCTCTACATTGTTAAAACATGGGGAGGTATATCTAATGGTCTGCACCATAACTGTTTTTGTGTAGTTATTTAAGTTGGTTTAGGAATAGAGAGCACCAATCAGTTGCATGGTGACCACTGAAAGCATAATATAGCCTCACACATAAATTCACTAAATTCAGCCAAGACCTAAATACTGATATGAAGAAGAGAAGACTATTTTTTGAGTTCTATTATAAATGAAGATATTGTTCAAATGTACCACTGGATTACTGCATTTAGCATCCACAGCCTCATCCTTTTCTGTCCTGCGTGTATATCAAATGGAGCGTTAGGATCAGATTTTTAACCTGTTACTTGGAAATCTACTTTATTTTACAGAGCAATTCTGCATTTCTAGCTGTAAAAGTGTGATAAGTTGCATTATATGACCATCAAGGTTCCAAAAGAAGGGAGCAAGTCTAGTTCTGTTTTAAGCAAGATTTAAGCATGTAGGCTAACATTTGAGTCTTTCAAAGATAGCCTTTTGAATGGAAAACCTGTCGTTTAACTCAAATGAACTTTTGTGAGTGAAAAATGTGTATTTATATGTTCAGGGTTAAGATATTGTGTTTAGCTATGTTGGTTAATTTGTCTGTGCCCATGCTCATTATAAGCTTGACTGTGAGTGTAACAGCAGAGCGGTTAAGCTAATGCTCTGGTATTAATTTGAGGGGGAGGTTATCCTCCTAAGGTTGTTCCGACATGGCCGCTAATCTCACTGGCGCCTCTCCTTTTAATTTAATTACATTTAGCTGTGTTAATATTTCATTAAAGTATTAGTTAGAAGAACGTGTGTTTTAATCACACCAGTGCTGCTGCAGCAGTGTTCATACAGCCCAGTGTCATGCTCCGTCCCTCCCTCACCATCATCCGCTGTCTGCTCATCCGTTTGTTCTCTCGAGACTTGCTCATCCTTTCATCCCCTTTTCTGACAGAAGCTTGCGCACACACACATAAAACACACACTTATGCAACTGCACACACATGCAAGAGTGTCGGCTAAATGCCCAGGAATACATGTAAATGAGAAGTTCTTTTTGTGTAAACCCCTCCACACACACACACACACACACAGTGCCTTCTCTCCACAGGCCAGAGCAGATGTCTCTTGTCAATGTGAACAAGCGTCAAACGACCAGCCTGTCATATTTTCATATTTAACTATTCATCTCATTCTAATTCATGGAGCTAGAAAACTAACACACAAACACACCGTCAAATATTTAGCACCAAAGGTTTCTTGCAGGACACTTGAAGAAGTTTTTACAACCTAAAAGTTCAGCATGTTTTGTTGAAGATTTGGAGAGATTTTCTGCCCTGCAACAATTCCCACATTAATCACAGTCTTGAGTTTGTTGAAATCTATTTTAAAAATTCAAAATTTTATGAAACCAGTGTAATGATGAGCATACAGCAATTCTGTGTAATGCACCAACTATTACAATACACCAATTATCAATATAGCTGCTCGCTCAGTGTGTGGGAATGCTGACCACAGTGAGTGGAGCAGTTTTCCAGGTAAGGATGCTGTCAATAGTAGACTCTCTGTGGGTTTTAAATGGCTGATGTGCAACTTTAGGACAGCTGGCCGACATATGATACCTTTTTTTAATTTCTTTTTTCTCTCCATCTATAGAAATATAACAGTTCAATAAAACTATAGGTAATAAAAGGTAGTTGGGGTGAGTTGGGGTACAGAGAAACAAGAGATATTGCTTCTGTGTATACCTCCTCTGACTGATTTACCTGTGAACATATAAGGAGGGAAATGATGGTGAGAGAAGGAGAGAGGTGGTGCTGAAGAGTGAAGAAGTATTTCTCATAGCTGTAATCCTGACACACTCACATTAAAATATGTGTGTCACTGCTAATATTTGAAGCTTTGATACACAGATGGCAGTGCTGTCTACACCTGCCCTCCACTGGGACCTGTGTGTCTGAGAGAGTGTGTTTGTGTCAGTCTCTAACACTTGAAAGAGACCTGTCAGCATTCCTCTCTGAACTACCTCCGTCGTCTATTAATCTCTCTCTTTCGTTCTCTCATCTCTCTCACTCTCTCTCTCTCTTCTTCCCCTCTACTGCTTCCCATTAATTTTTGCTCACTCCTTTTTTTCTCCACCTTTCTCAAATCTGTTCATCTTTCTATCATTGCTCATCTCTTCTTGTTTCTTGCCTCCTTTCCTAGTCGCTCCCATCTTCCAATTCCTCTCTCACCTCTGCATTACCAACAGTAATCCAGGTACATGTAATAATAATGAAGTGTATTTAAGGACAGCTAATGCTGACAAAAGTGCATCACTTAGGCAGAAGCAGCAGAAGTAAAAAAATAAAAACAGCCAGATTTTAACTGAAAAGCTGACTGTCAGGTTTCCAAAAGTTGCTATGACTACCAGATTATGTGGGCTCAAGCTGGGTTCAGACATGACAGGGAGATGTGTAGGAATAACATGGATTATTTTACAATGAAATCTTAGCAATATAGGGTTAAGGAGCACTAAAACATATTTATTGTGGTAATTAAGGGCATGACAATATTGCTATTTATTCTATTGCTTGATGTTAATTTGAAAATAGATTGTTAAAAATATGCATAACAAATGACAAAACAACACATCAAATTAGTTGTAAATAAAAAATATATCAAAACAGTTGATACCCTGCTGAGTTTGTGTGTGCTTCAACAGTATCGCTGAAATCTGATCTGTACGCACAATTTTCTCATACTAAAACATAGATATATACACACACATATATGTACACAAACACTGTCTTTGCCAAGACAGAATCAATATGTGGTGTGATGATTTTCATGTGAATAAAATATGTTTTCTTGGCCTTGAAGTATGCAAGCATGAGGATAAGGTAATACTGGCTGCGCTATGAGAATCATTGCCTCCAAGTGTCAACACACCTTAATGCTTAAACTTATACTGCATTCCTCAGTACTATCGCTACCATCAGTTATTAAATATAACTGCATCAGTTTGCAGCCAAACTAATTATCTATCAAATATAACCATATTCAATGTCTTGCTCCGGTTTCTTGGTGTTGCAGGGAGTAATTACAGCAAGAGGTAATAGCTGGTGATTACTACAGAGCGCTTACTGCTGCATCAGTAATTAACCTTTCAACTATTAGTCCTGTTTAAACACACAGCCCAGCGCTAATGCAGCATGCTCTGTTTAAAAAGCAGACGGGGTAATTGGCTTTTTGGCATTTGAGTGGTCAGTCAGTGGCCGTGTGTGTGTGTGTGAGAGAGAGAGAGATATCAAGTGAGCAAATTCTTTGAGAAAGATCCATGTAAGAGGCTTGTGTTTATGAGAAAAAGTTGAAAAAAAATAGTATGAGTATGAGTTTAAGTGCGTGTTGTGAGTGACTGTGTCTAAAAGAGAAGTGGAGAGAGACCCTGACATCAGCTGGCTGGGTCTCAGCAGACAAGTTTACAAGGAGGAGGAGTACAGGAAATGAACATTCCTACAACATAAACCCCAACATTTCCACCACAAATCTGCACCTGTGTGCATCCTGACACAAACAAATATATATTATTTATTTAATGTTATATCTTGCTTAAAAATGGCTGCCTCTGTAGTTATTTTGAACCTTTAATAATTAAGGAAAACATGTGATTTAAGAAGAAAAGATGGTTTTGATGTTTGTTAAAACTTCAGTCAAAGTTACAGAGAAAGACTTCAGCTAGAGGGTTCAGCTTAAATGTACAGGATGGCACCATCATGTTTAGTTACTGTGTATTCATTGAATGGCAGGTTAGAATCCACAATTTAAATGTGATTGTTGACACATTCACACTTCACATACCTCTATGCCTGCAATGCGAAGAAACTAACAGTCTCTTACACAGGTTGTGTTTACAGCATTTTGTACCAAGCTCTCATCAGTGTGTCTGCTTGTTAGTGTTAAGGCTCATTAGTGTTAATTGGCATGGATCTATTAATAAATGAGAAGGGAAAAAGGTGGTTGAAGTTCTGTCAGATTGACAGTTAGAGGATGCTATGGCATTGGGTCTGACGGGACAAGTATTTTACATTTTCAGCAAGTGCCAACAAGCTTCTTCACACTTTTGCTGTCATTCATTCAGTGTAATTTCTAAGTATTTACAATCAGCAGGACCCCGTGTGTGCAAATGTGTGTATTTTTGTGCTGAGTGTCATCAGATCGTAGCAAAAGACTATGGTGCGGAATGACAACGAAGCAAACAGTGCGCCTGGTTCACATGTAAATGTGCAGGATTGTGCTTGAGTTTGCGTTGATGTGATGTGTGTCTACGTTTAATGTGTATGACAGCAGGTCTGAGGCAATAAAGTATCAATAAACCCAAACCTGAAATCATCAAGAAGGCGCCATGCTGGGACCGAGAGACATGGAGACAGTAAAGCAGAAGGACAGTGTGTTCTGGAGCAACCTTGTACTTTTGTGCATAACTAAATGCATAGCTGGAATGTTGAGGTGTCCACGAAGAACAGCTGAAACTCAAAGACTAAATCAAAATGATGTTTTTATAAGCATTATTTATAAAGACCCTCCTTTGGTCCGTTTCTAGATTTGGCATAAAAAAAATACTTGTTAGGCATGAAAAAAAAAGTAAGATCTTGGTCAAGTTCATTTTCAAAACAATTAATAACATTCCTATAACAAAACCATTCCTGTCCTGCAATTGTTGTTTTTGGCTACAAGTCTCCATCTGCATGAGCATGTAGGGATGCAGCTGGACAAATTTTCAATTTGCTACTTATAAGGATTGAAATATCGACCTCATGTTACATCTACTGTGAGGACGGGCTGTCATCTTTACAAAGTCGCCATGCACCTCCAGGAATTATTGCAACGTCACGTCATAGATCATTAAAAGGCAGATTTTCTTTTAAGTTAACATAATGTTTCTGGATGCAAACAGCTTAAGTAGTTTTTTGCTGCAAATCTTAGAAGATACAGTGATTAAATGTAAAAGATTGCAAAATAAAAAGTTCAATTAGTTATTATGATGTGTTTGTTTTGGCTATCTCCACATTCAGAATGATATCAGCAGCATCAGCATATCACAGTCATGTTTGTCTCCAAGTATAAATTTAGTGTTCTGCCTGTTTTTAGCTCAATGAGCTTCTGATTGAATGAAGGATATACATGCTCATATATGTTTGTGTTTGTGTCATGTTGTGTGTAGTGTGCATGCACACATACCTTCACACCTGTTATCTTGACACCCTGGCAGAGTTTTGTTCATCTGCTTGCCAATTTTAGGCGTCCCTCGTCCGTCTCTGCTAATAGACTTTGTTACCATGCCAGGGGTTGAGCGCATCTTAAATCACTCAGCCAGTCCAACTCTGACAGTGCTTTCTCTGATGTTAAATTAGGACTAACAGTTTCTAATATTACTCCAATTAGGGCCTGTCTCCCATTCAGTCAGGGGAGTTGTGTTAAGTGAAAGAAAGGCAGGAAAAAATATGAATTAAATTCCTGTACAGGTAATGCCAGGTGCATCCCCAGGGTTTTATTTTCCTAAAAAAACTGGCTTTGCTAAAGGATTTCTGACTAATGATTCATTTAAGCATTACTCTGAGGAAATTACTAATTAAAACAAGGCTTAAAGTCCAAATGTTGAAACCAGAAAAATAAGGACATATAAAAAGGTCTGCTGTTGGGCACCTGTGTGTGTGTGTGTGTGGAGGTGTTGCTTAAGCCAGTGATTTACAAAGGCTGGTTAGTGAACTACATTATGTTAAATCATCCTGCAGCCAGAGCACCTGCTGTGTTACTAAGCCAAAGCCTGAGCACTAATGTAAAGTCTGCTGAATCAAACATTTTTTTTAACAGTTTACCTGTTATAACTAAGTACCAGAACCGATGAAACATTATACTACAAGCTATAACAATATGACCACCTGCCTACTCTGAATGCCACCTATATGCACCTATTTCTTTCCTCGGACCACACTTAATAGGTCAATAATAAATCCTCCAAATATGACCAATGGTTACACCTATGCTGACAGAACATAGGATCATATTGCCTGACGTCATCTGATTACGTGGCAGATAGAGCCTCAGAAGTCCGAGTAAGGAGGTAGGTTGGGGGATGATGGGGGTCATGCAAAGTGGAAGACTTAAGGATGATGTTTTGTTATTGTTGTTGTCACTGATTTGTCTTCACCCACTAACCTTCATTTTTAGTCACGGGCCAATGTGTCCCTGCTCCCGTTAAAAGGTGACTGGAGAAATAAATTAAGTGACATACTCAACCTCATTGTGCCTCTTCAACCACAGGTGCCATGATAACCAGATAAGCAGTGTGATTTCAGTGGAGAGTCATACTGATGATCGATGTATAGTAATGCTACCTTGGTTACCAGTGTTTTTTTTGGGGGGCTTTTTTGTAAGCAATAGTCAGTTTTCTGACACACACGTTAGACCTGTGGTGTTATTTGTGGTGAAAGCTCAAAATCTTCTATTCCAGAGAGTTATCTTCAACTCTGTGAAAGTTACTGTAATAACAGTGCTAAACTATGAGAATTGTCTGACATTTCTTCTTATTCATTCAGTTTATATCATAGCACGTATTCGATCGTCTTAATTAGCAGTTAGATAACAGTATGTTACACAATCTCCATCTTGTAATGCAAGGACGGAGACAGATGTCAGACAGGTTGTGAATGGACAGCTTAGAATAAGGTCACACATGTCCACCTTTATGATGTTGTGACTGATAAGGCAGCTGTTAGATTGTTCCTGCTGTCACGCACATGTTCAAATACATTAAATGCCATCGCATAAGATGTAAATAACGCAAGTGTTATATGTGGATTCCAGCTTTAACATTGAAACAGACAAGTTCTGAATGGCTGTTGTATGAGTGAATGCTAATGTGTTAAAAACGATTAAATGTCTTTACTTCTACTTCTACTAATGCTGCATTGGTACACTCCTCCTGGCTTATTATTTATTTGATTAGAATGAAATGTATGCAAGTCATTTGTGTAAAATGGTGTCAGGGTAATTTATTTGTGTTAGCGTAAACTGTCAACAGCTTGTTGATAAAGGCAGCAGAGCTGTTTCACAGTAAAACGCTCTCATTTCTGGTTTCTCTTATTGGGTCACTGAAGGCTTTTGTCCTGTAAATAGGACCAAGCTTACACATGCATACACACACACACACACACACACACACACATCACAAGCCGACTACAACAACAGTGCAACAGACAAACAGAAAAAAAAGAAATAAAGAGTCATCCTAAACCAGCTGAGAGAGAGAAAGAGGATGTGTTTTAGGATGGCCGTTGAGTGAAAGTAGGTCATACACATGCAGACACAGTGTTCGACCAAAAAGTTTCACTTAAACACACAACAGCATTTTTCATTTCTTTTGGTCTGCACTTTTTTTTTATTACAATTTATTTCTTTTTTTGACATTATAAGCTCTAATTCTCTTGTGTGTCTGTGTGTGTGTGAGCATGTGAGATTACATGTCCTCAGATTTGTCCTCGTGTATTTCTGGGTTTGTCTGAACTAGGTGGAACACTTGTGTTAGCAACTAGCGAGGAAGGGATGGATTTAGGAGATGTCATAAAGCAAAACTATCCTTTGGGTGAGGATGATGTAGAGATAATTATATTTTGGAAAATGAAGGCCCTTTTAAATCTTTCCATAAGTGCTGATTATTTTGCCAAGTTATAGCCGATAAGAAGGTGCATTATAAAACAATTTGAAGAACTTTGGGACACTTTATCAGGTGCAAAGCCTTAACTGTAATGTGTTCCTCCAGGGTATGGAAGGGTCTGCATTTCTAGAATGCTGCATGATCAAATATGCATTAAATTTAAGAAATGTGAGTGTCAATTTTTTATACTAGCATGGGGACTCTGGTCAGATAACCCAAGGCTGCAGAAAGACAAGTAGGGCTTTAAAAGGTCAGAAATATATGGCAGAGTTTGGCCCTGTATAGACTATAAAGGTGGCTCTAAAACTTATGAATGTTTCCAACAGACTGCCTGTGTTACGTGCAGAATCTGAAGGTGAACTGGAACAGAATAGTAAAATAACAGTGGTATGAAGTATCAAATTGCTTTGTGGAAAATGAAAGATCTAGTGTTTTTTTTATTTCGGTAGAAAAAGGTCAAGATCTCTGCCTCTGCTTCAAAAAGTGAAAGACTTTTGTCTGGGAGTGATTCTTGCAAGTACAATGGAGCTATGTCTGTATGTGTTTTTCACTTTGTGAATAAAAGACAGCATTCACGCACGGGTAGAAAGACAAGAGGCTCAAAACAATCGCACCTCCGGAAAACTGCACAGCAACAGAAAATAGCTGCTGTTTCCAGGGCGCGCTTGATTAATGGTGTTTTTGGTGATTTTTTTCCCTTTACCAATGCCTAATAAAAGGTTCACAAACCATCTGTTTTTCTTTCCCCCTGATGCCTTGCCCAAAGGTCCCCCTAGTCTGAGACTGGCACCACGCCCAAGCACATCCATCCATCTATCCATCCATCCCATTTTGCCTCCTCTCCTCCCCTACCCACTTCATTTCTGTTTCTCCTTTTTTCTCTTTTTTCTGACCCTGTCTTCCTCATTCTACACATTTTCTCTCTTTTTTTTAATTTTCTCGTTATTTTTGTCATTTTCCCCACCTCTCCCCCTCTTTCTTCCCAGTCTTTTTGTCCTTCCCTGCTCCTTGTAGTTCCGTTCATTCCATCCCTCTTCTTCTTTGTATTTGTTCTCTCATTCCCTCCTTTCCCCCTCCACCTCTTTTTTCCCTTTCTCTTACTTACTTCCTGTTCTGCTCATCCCTCATTCCTTCCTCCGCTCTTCTTCTCTTCTCCTCCACCTCCTCCCTCTCTCTTCCTTTTACTCATTTAAACCTCTCTTGCCCATTATGCATATTCATAAACCTGCAAACATTCCCATCCAATAGTGTTTAATCCCTCCCTGGATATGTGTGTGTGTGTGTTTCCTCTTAACCCTTCACACACACACACACACACACACACACACACACACACACACACACACACACACACCTCCTCCTCCCAAACATCTAGCAGCTGGCCGACAGATGGGGCCCGCAGCCAAAAAAGCAGCAGCGGCAGAGCCACAAAAATAAAAATTTACAAGACGCCAGTGGAATTTATTTAAGGGCAGAGGAAGGGAGGGGTGGGGGTGAGGTACACCTCCCTGAACCTCCTCTTTTTGCCTTCTCCCTCCTTGTGTACATGGTAATGTTCATCATTCAAGTCTAAAGAGTGAGCTGTGCATTAATCACAGCTTAATACAGTCTTGTACGAATAATATTTTGCAGACTAATCCATGCTTTCTTGGTAAATTACCTGTATTACTGCTGTATTAAACAGCATACAAACTATTTGACCATTAATATTATATATTAATGGTATATAGATTTTCTGTAGCCTAAAATGGGAAGAATTGAGGTACAAAAATAATCTATAGACAACACCCAACTTTGCTTCACTTTTGTAGTATCATTTAGTCAATCAGTGCTCGGTTTGTTTATATGTGTAGCTCTGTGTATGTAGAGCAAAGCACTATGGGAAATCAATCAAAGCAGAGGCTGTGGAGAGATACTTGGGTGAAGTCCTTCTACATGCCAAGAGTGCATTAAGAAGCATAGTCAATAGGTCTACATTTGGCTCTATAAAACTGTAAACACAAATAAAAGTAGCTAACAGTAGTGTAGGACTACAACTGGGAGCTATATATACTTTTCATTCATAATATTTTCAAGATTTCCTTTTTTTCTTGCTACTATTCTCTGATTACTATTAACCGTTCTATTACCGTCATTGCTGTGTCCTGCCTGGTGTCCTCGTTCTCTGTATTATACCCCTCTTCCTCAGCACAAAGCAGAATTTTTTTCTTGATCCATATGACAGGTTTCCCCCTTTTCTTCCATCACGTCTTCATTTCTGACCTTGCTTTAGTTCCTTGGTTTGTGCAGCTGGCTTTAATCAAAATTAGAACCAATGTCAACTTTAAGGAAATTTGCTCGACCCTGTTTTTACTCCCCTAACACACACACACACGTAATTTGTAGAAATGAGGAGGAAATTGGTGCAAGAATATACGTACAAAACAAACATACAAGGCTGCAGGTGGATTTTCCTGAGCTAAATGACCTGTGTGTGTGTGTGTGTGTGCCTCACTCTGTCTTTCAACCTCACTCTGTCAGTCCCTTCTCCCAATCCTATTGGCAACTATAACTGGAAAAGAGACAAGAAAAAGGAGGACAAAGAAGATGAAGAGACAAAACGAGATGAAACAGAGGAGAGCAGGGAAGAGGAAAAAAGGAGGGGGGGGTTAAAGGTGGACAAGTGGGGAGCAAAAAAGAGAGAAAGAGGAAAATAGAAAAAGAATGGCGACTGGAAGGAGACCTGTCCCCAGGGGGCACTGTTTGTCCTTGCAGAAGAATTAAAACACACACACACACACACACAGAGGGGAAGAAAACATATGTGACAAAATTCGTTATTTGTCTCTCAGTTCATTGTTTCCCTTTGTGAAGTTGTTTACACTACAATCAGGT
Source organism: Parambassis ranga (assembly GCF_900634625.1). Taxonomy (NCBI): domain Eukaryota; kingdom Metazoa; phylum Chordata; class Actinopteri; family Ambassidae; genus Parambassis; species Parambassis ranga. The sequence continues at coordinate 2,461,688 of NC_041032.1, read as the reverse complement.
TTAACTGTCTCATAAACTCCTCTTTAAAAAGGGTTTAAATAGATTTTTAAGAGGACGGACAATCAGAACACTTGTACAATGTCTGACATTCATCATTGATCTGTTATTACTGGATGTGTATGTGACATTTACTGAGGAATGTCTAACTTTAAACAACAGTTGTGATAAGTTTATCTTAGTTTCTTTAGACTGGGACTGCTATTATTTCTGTCAAATTGCTCTGCGCTGTGCTATGATTATACTTGTTTGTGTTTAGTGGCTCAAAGTGTCCTTTTCTCTTTCTTAGAAGCAGTAAGGAACAATTATGTATAAATAACTATTTTACGCTGCCCTGCAAAGCAGAAGCATGACCTGTGGGCTGCATCTAAGTTATGAGGAGTATTTAAAAACCAGCACTGAGTTGATGTAAACTCTGACACCATGAGACTTACTGCTCAGAGCTTCATTTGCACTGTTGTAGCTGAATGGTGGGTTTCAGAATACTATTTGATTCTGATCAGAATACCATCTGATTACATGGACTATCTTACTGTCCATGTAGTAAGCAGAGTTAATTCTAGGGGCGAGGAAACTTCAATAAACATGCTTTTGTTTTTAGACCACCAGGCTTCTTGACAAACTTCGTCTACCTTACATCACATACACCAAATAATACAGTCCTATTCCCTAGAGAGAGCAGAAATATAGCTTATCCAGCAGATCATCATGAGGTTTTCTATCTTCTTTGGTGCTTTTTATATTACAGCTGAACATTGCTAACTCTGATTCTACTGCTTGCTCTCTTGTTGGGCTGCTGTATTGCCTCCCTGTCTTGTGTAGTGCTCAGCATTGACTTACATGAATGTAGGATGTAGTTTGGAAGTTAGCATGCTAACTTCAATAGAAATCTCTAAATTACAGTGCATAGATGTCTTTGGCATAAGAGCATAGCCCTCATGTTTAGTTCATACCTTTATTTTGGTGACATTTTCTTAGTAAACCATTCACCATTCTACGATTGTCAGCGTCAGCAAAGGTATTAATTTTCTTGTAGTCAATCTGAAATCTTAAAGAATAAATGGATGAGGTGTTGATGCAGTAAGAAACATTTTTCTGGTCTTTAAAGAGACATTATTATCTAACTTGAGTCAATACTGCAAGCAAATTCAAGTAAAACAAAGACTTAATGATGTACCATACCCAACATCATTTATAAATCACACAAGGTCCCCACCTAAAACTAATTCTGAACAGGACTATAGCTAAACAGCCAAAGCTGGCTACAGTCGTCCATTCTGCTGCTGTTACATGTCCACTGAGATCAGGTGTGTTTAATTTGCAGACCTTTTTTATCCCTTCCCCCTGCTGCCCACCTGCGCTGCACCTGACGTCAAACCCCGCTCAGACACACACTCACGCCCAGCATAACAAACACTAATACAGGCAATACAAGCATGCACATAAATACATGACCAAATGCACATAAAACCCCCAAGCTACAGTGCACCGTCATCATCTCTCTCTCTCTCTCTCTCTCCCTCCCATTTGAATTCTTTTCAAAGCAGCCATTCCTTCAAAGAGAAATTCATGGCAACTAGAACCCAACTTGTGGGCCACACACAAACACATGCACACACACACAGTTTTTGTCCCCATCTGGTCACCATTCAGCAGGATGCATGCTCTCTCTGTTGCTGTTTGTTGGAGCGAACACTCACAACCCTCAATCAGCTCTGTTCTGTAGAATTTCACTTATTGATCTTTGACCTTTAATGACCTCTATTGGTTGCTAGCGGGAACAGCATTCAGCATTGACCAAAAAAAAAAAACAACAACTAACAAACTATTGGCGTGGAAGTTACATTTTATTTTGGCTCCAAATAGCTGTTCAAAACCCAACAACTGCATATGTCATTATATTTCATCTCTACATGTAGTTTTCCTCATGAGTTCAGTCATGGTTGTGTGTTTGTGTGTGTGTGTGTGTGCAAGCATGAAAGCCTGAGGCCCAGGTTGACAGGATCTAAAATAAGCATTTTTTTCTGGTTGCAAGCAGCCACCTGTGGTCAGCACTGTGTGTACACATGCGTGTGCAGTATGTGTCTTTGTGTGAATGTGCATATGCATCAGCATGTGTTTTCAATGGAAGTCTTGCTGAGGGCTTTGAGTACGTTTTAATGTCCCGAGCCCTCCATCCCCCTTACCCCATAGGTCTCCCTTATTTAGGATGGAGGGTTATTGGTCATCCAGTCTTCCAGATGCTCATGCAAACTGAGTTGTTCCACATGCAGATTCCAAACCAAAACCAGTGGCAGAAATAGTTTACCAGAATACATCAGAAATGAGACTGGGAACTAGTAAAAACAGCCAATGATTAATACAAAATGTTTTTATTAGATTTGCTATTGTATAGATTTGTTGTTGTTTATAATATATATGGAGGGTTTTTGAGTGAATGCAGACTAGAGGAGGCGGAGTCACATGACTTACTTTTAACATTTTTATCTTATTATTTTCATTATGGGGATAGCATGGCAATAGTAATAACTGAAATGAAAAAAAAATGAAAAAAGATTTTTATGATATGTTCAGCTGTTATTATATTATATTTTATAATGATCTGGGAAGAACTGTAGCTGTAGTTTTTGCATCCTGATGAAGAGCCTGGGTAGTTCTCACCTGCTGTATCCCTTCTCTCACCCCCCCTCTTCTCCCTTCGCCCTGTGTTGACGTCAGTATCTGTGGTGAACCAGACCACAGCGGCTGCAGAGCCCTTTGATCCCACACTCCACTCTATTAGAAGTCTCATATGGACTTCACATCACACACACACACATACACACAGATGGTCTGTAGCCTGTAATTTGTCTGTGGTTTAATACACTTCTTTGACGGACTTACTCAGTGATGAACGGAACTGTCAGATGGGCTGGGCAGGTCAGGTGATCAAACTATAAAATTATGTTATGTCCTTATATTTCTGCACAGGCTAAAGGGTTGTAGCCTGTCAAAAAATCTGTACAAATGTGAGATACCTCAGCTTGTGTAACTTTGCTTTAGGCATTTTTTTCCTGGCTGGCTAGGTTGTATGTCCTTCGTGGGACATGTTGCTGTACTGTTTGTTAACTACTGGGCTATATTGAATATGAGAAAATATTCAATATGTGACTTGTTTGTGGCAATGGGCAAAATGCTGGTTACTGGGTATGTCCAAAAGTTAAAATCGAGGCAACTGGACTCCAAGGTTTTTTTGAAGACGTTTCACCACCAGTGGTTTCTTCAGTTATGCCGAGAGCGTTGGCCGGAAGTAGGGAAACATGCTCTGAGACTGATTAGTCAGCGTCTACGACCAGTCGATGCCACTCTCTTTCCCCGTGCTCAACAAATTGTATTTTAACACTAAACCCTGTTGCACTCGTCCTCAGATACCTGTTAGCAATATACCTGGGTGAAGCTAAATTACTACCTTGACAGCTGTAGTAACAGTAGTTACCATTGTTTTATGGCAATATGAGGTGTCGATGAATATTCTTAGACGTTGCACTGCTCCTCCAAGCAGCTTCATTAGTTTTGGTGTTTTGGTGGGGATACAGGTTTATGTGTGGTTGAGGTAGGTGGATCACCATGAAACTCGCTGACTATAGCTATAAAGGGCCCAATGCTTGCCTGTGTTGGTTATTCGGTCTGTTGAAGCTCAGGTGTGTCTAATGACTAGCTAATGACAATGAGGCTGCAGAAGGCTGTGGTGGAGAAACTGAGTCATGAAGCTGTGAAGGCTGTTTCCATGTGGCAGTGCCCATTAGGGATGGGTGGTTATGGCTAAACTTTGATCCTGATTTCTATAGCTGGTAACAATAAATATGACTAATTGAGATGTGAAAGAAGAACACTGAAGGAATAAGTACACGTCACATCACTGATGATTTCCATTTTTGAAGCTTTCGCTTGAATCCCAACAGCATATCTTTTGCTATTGTTTATCATTTACTCTGACAGAGACTTAATAAATCTGCAATTTTATTCGTGAAGTTTTTTTTAACATAACATAACCTCAGCACCTGCAGAACCTCTCCTTTATAGGGCTGTCTTGATCACTGCCTCTCATTTCCACAAAGGCAGCTGAAACTGATTCACAATCAGTGTTGATCCTAACTGGACAGGCTGTTTCACAGAAGTGGAACTGACGTGGTGCTACATTGTGTTCTTTAAGTGTTCCCTTATTTTGAGCAGTATTATATATAATTTAAAAATTCATAAAATCATCATGATATGTAACAAATATGCCAAATATGTAACCTACTACTGGTCCGTCAGATTCAGAAGAAACCCACGAACATTGACCGATGTGCTGAACGTCCCCTCTGCTATGACTGCTGTGGCAAGCTAAATATGCTAATGCTATCCACCTAGACCTACCTACCTAACGTTTACGAAAACACATCCTGTCCAAATCATTTTCTAACCACAACAGACGTCATAAGATACAACATTTGATTTAAAACACTTCTACGATGAGTTGGGTTTGGCCAGATGCATACACAGTGGTATTTTCAATGGCCTGGGAATATGGACCTCTTTTTTTACATTCTCCTTGTGAGAATAGGTGAAGGTTTGTGACACTAGAATGGTCACAATGGCCACTTCAAGGCAAAGAGCATTGACGCTCTTATTGCGTTCCTATTGTATACTGCTACCACAATGCTGCAGGAGGTTTTTAATTCTCCAAACCTCTGTGGCTCAGAACAGCAGACACATTTGTAAATGGCAGAAACATACAACAATTCACAGCCAGAGGCTTGTGAGGAGAAATCTGTTTATTTGTGTAAAAGTTGTCACCTTCCTATTAGAATCTAATAAACAGTTTTCCACTCAGGTGAACATTGTGGATGATTATTCTCTGACAACTTAACAACAACATGATAATCGAGGGGAAATAAATAATTCCCCGGTAGAGATCAAATTATCAGCTCACATCACAGCTTTTCATTCTCCTCAGTCTTCAGTTTTCATGCGCTCATTCCACTCTCCTTTTCTTTTTCTTTCTTTTTTTTTAAGTTGCTCCCTCTACTTTTCTCACCCTCCTCCCTCATCAGATGTGAAAATTTACCCAAAGGGAGTCTCTCTCTTCTCTTTCCTCTCTCCTCCTCTCATCTTCACACCTTCCTCATCACTTCTGCCAAGTTTCCCCCAAAGGTGTGCCGCAGCTCGCTTACGCGCTGCAGGAAATGATAACGAGCTTAGAAGAAAATTTTATCGCCTGTTCAAACTGTTTATTTTCAGACTTAGAAGCTAACAAGCTTTCTTTAAAGAAATTTAAACTCACTTTTTTGTTGTTATATGTTCTTATATGCTCTTATTTAATGAGGTTTATGATCAGACAAACATTTTAATGCAAAATAGTTTCATCCCTCTCTTTTTCTGTAAAATTACCTGTAAATCCCCAAAGTCTGCCAATACATTATTTTAATGTAAAAAAAGTTTGTATACATTTATGTTTCTAAAATTACTGCAACAAGAATCAATCAGTCAGAAGTTAATTTGAAGTTTTTCCACATATTTAACAAGTGATTTATGTAAAAAGGAGGCTGTAAAGGTGGGAAAGTCTCACTTTCACACTCTTTGTCTCATTTTGTTGTTCATCCTCTCCTGCTGCTGTTGTTACATTGTTCTCTTTACCTTCATTACTGTAATTATTATGTCAGTGGGAGTTCATCAGAGCCTTTTGTTAACATGGTTCTCATTGTTTTTCTTCTTATATGCTTTTATTAATGTGTTTGTTATGCATACATATGGTTGAAATGGAAAGGTTTTCCAATGAGGAATGTAGTTATATCTATAGAATTTAAAAATAAAACATACTGTATAATAACAGTAACATTTGGTCAATAATCAAGCATCTTCTTTATTGATCCTATTGCTTCTGCTTAGAGGGTTATCCAGGCTAGTCAAATGCTCTATTGGAGGTTGCTCTCCACTTAAAGAGAAGTCATGTTGGAAGAGAAAACTGAGACCAAGAACCAGTTTTGCTGCAGACTGCTTTTGGTTTTCTGTCCAGATATTTATATTTAGATTCTGATTTTTTCCTGATTCCTTCCACCCGGACGAGATTCCCCTTTCCTCTTGCAATGATGGATCCCCATAGCATTGTACTGCCTTGTCCATGCTTGACTGTGGGAACCATGTTATCCACCTCTTCATTGGCTTGGGGGTGTGTTTTCTGCTTTTTTTTCTTGGTCCTTGTAGTCCATTCCTGTGCAGGACTCTAGTGACTGTCTTCTGTGACACTTCAATTTCAGACTTGGCCACATCATTCATAGTGTCTTGGCAGTTGTTCCAGGCCCTTAAGACACATCTTTCACCAGTTTTCTGTCCATAGCCTTCCAAATGTTTCTCTTCCTCCCTTTGCCAGTCTTGTTCTGAACTGTTTGTCTCTCTTCGAACTTCGAACAGTTCTTGAAACTTGGAAGCATGTTGATAAACTTGTATATCCTTTACCAGCTTTGTAGGAATTAACAATCCTTTTTCTCAAGTCTAAACCTATATAAACAACGATGCAGGGTAACGAATAAAAGGATAAGGGAGGTGACGAAAAGAAGAACAAGATATAAATAAAATAAAATCTGTTGTAAAGTGTGTTTTTGCCTGAAGAGCAGAGCTTTGTACATAACCAACAACACCTACCCTCCCATCCCCTCCAACCGCTTCCTTCCGTGATGGAATGCGCTCTGAGAATACACACCTTGCACACCTCGTATAGTAAGTCTTAATTGATTGTGCTGACTTTTAATTACAGTGCTTTATTCTCAGCTGAAAGGTGAAGTGTGAGAGGAGACATGCATGCACCTCCACACAGAAAGAGGTGATCAAATTATCATAGTATCTTTTGCTTTATTTCAGCTAACCTATTTTGAGAATGGTACATCTGCCATGGGACAAAGTTGAAGCTAGTAACTGACCAACTAGACTAGCTTACATGGGTTGAAACACCACTGAATAGACATCCCTTGCATAAACTCCTTAATGTTTTTCACTCATCTTTAAGGGAAATCACTGCATTTCTTTATCATTACCAATGAAAAGATGGACATAGCTCTGAAAATAAGATCACAATCTGCCTGATATGTATGACTATGGCAATTTGTAGGCTTGTGTGTGTGTGTGTGTCCTCAGACTGAAGCAGGTTGAGAAAATCTGTATTCCATTAACTGGTTTAGCTTCAGACCCAGCCCTCCTCTCACCCTCTTTTTGGTGTACTGATGCTCACAACCTGCCGCACAGCCACATCTGGTTGTTCAAAGGCCCCAGTGTGTGTGTGTGTGTGTCTGTGTGTGTGTGTGTGTGTAGGTATTTTCCCAGCAGCTGTGTGCAATCTCTGCAAAGTGCTTTGGTGCTTCTCTCTCACACACCAAGTCACACCAACACACATTATTAAAACCATTACTTTCTGTGAAACAAGGCTGTTCTTCTGCCTTGGAGCACTGTGCCTATGTATGTGTTTGTTAATGTGATTCTGTCCTGACCAGCAGAAGAGGAATGCATGTGAACCTATAAAAGTAAAAGGTTAATGAGAAACAGACACTGTGCTTGTGTTGGTGCTGCACATTTAGCTTAAGCAACTTGTTAGTTCTTTAAAAAGTACGGAAAACAAGTTAATTAGCCGTGCTAAAATTGTAAATCTTTTTTCCATTTTCATCCCAATTTAGAGTCACTCAGACCCCTATATGTTAACATATAGTATTTAAATCTCTCCCTCCTGAATTGGAACAATTTATTTCTTTATTGATACTCAAAATTTGATTTTTGCTGTAATGTGATATGTCCGTATTTTTAACTGAATACAGGTACCAACATAGGAACTTATTTTTGACGCAATTGCAGGACACGCCAAGCCTTTCTTGCATAACATGCATTATAGCATATTAATACTGTATGATTGTTGTTTAAGACTGTCCTCATGTTTTTCGCCAGCTGTATTCAAGAGGGCAGAGACTCGCCATGATGGCGACAGCCAAATATGACGATTGCAGAACTGGAGTGTTTTTTCTTACAAAAGATATTTAATGTTATGAATTTGTATGTTTTAAGATGATCTTTACCTAACCCCTTGTTGTGTTTTAATCCCTAACTTTATGTTTAGCAGTTTTTTTATATATATTTTATCCCCTAACAGTGGAAAAAAAAAATTTAACTGTGCTTGAAACAGTTCATGGTGTGTGGGGTATTTCAAACCTGAACTTGACCTGGATGAAAGTTCGCTGCATTGCATTTCCCCCCCACCATCTCCAGCCTGCCTCCTCAAAGGAATTCTTTGCAGTTGTATTGGTCACATGATTGGATGACATCAGGCAGTACGATCATATGTCCCATTAGCGTAAATATAGCATAATGTCATATACTGGGCAATACGTCCATATGTTGACAGATGTATTTTTTGTTCATGTGGATGTGTTGGTTATTGAATCTTTTGTAGGGACACCAACTTCTGGCTTTGTTCCATGATTATAAATGGGTTCCATGTTACTGGGACATACCTGTCCTTTTACATGCACACCTAGGAAGCTTAAAGAGGTGGAGAGCATACCGTTCCACCTTCCATGTTCACTTAGGGAAAGTCAGGGACAGGATCAGTAAAGATCGTTAGGTTCAGCTGGATTATGGGTAAGTTGCAAAGGAGCTTGCAGAGAAAGAGTAGACAGAATAGAATGTCCTGTATGAGATATGTCCACTGAGATGTGTCAGAGGGAATGGGCATGCTGGGCTTGCAATGAGCTCTGCAGTCAGAATACATGCTTGAGTTTGGCTGAGGACTTCATGGCCTTCTTGAATAAAATTAAGCTTGGTTTATAAAAGACTTCCACACATTAAGCTTCAGCTTCAACTGAGAACATTTTTTTATTGCACAAAATATTTTTTTTTTTAATCTCAGTGTTCGGGTGTGACCCTTTTAAAAATGTCACACTGACACATTCCCACCTGTGAAAAACTTTGTGTTTTTTTGCCATTGAGACACTATCTGGAATGGTGTTACATAATGAATGAATGTTGTGTCTTTGTGTGTGTGTGTGTGTGTGTGTGTGTGTGTGTGCCCTTGTATAGCTATCTTTGTGAGAACCAGTCTGAGTGTAATACCGTAGAAGTGTGGACGTTTTTGTAAGGTGAGGATGTTTTGGCTGGTTTAGACCCTTTCAAATGCCTGTTTAAGTCTTAAGACTTGGTTTTAATGTAAAGATCAGAATCAGGTTAGGTTAGGGTTAGGGATGGGATGCTAAGTAGTGATAGCTAAGGTTAAGGGAAAGGGCTAAGTAATGCATGCGTCAGTGAATGTCCTGGTTCATGCTTACTCTAAGACAGAATGTCCTAGAGGAAAAAGAACTCTGTCTTATTCCACAGGTGTCTCTGTGTGTGTTTGTGTGTTCCTCTTGTCCTTGCCATCAGAGCGTGGATCTGTATTTAAAGTACTTTTAGAGGTGTAAGGGGTCATTGTCATCAAGTATTTGCATTTTGGCGGAGTACATTGACACAGCATCAGCACAAGCACCCACAAAAGTATAGATAGGAAGCATAAATGGTTGGACGGTTAGAAGGTTAAACCTGCATTGACTAGTTTTACAGAGTGTATTTCATTGTAAATCTGTAGCTGTTGCAATCATCTTTTTTTATTCCAGTTTAATATGAGTGTAAACATGTAATAAGATGAATATATGTTCATTCTAAGTGTAATTCATGGAAATATTTCTCTGTGGGAACTAACACTCAGAAAAATGGATCAGTGGAAGATTATACTGCAATCTGTTCAATGAATCCACACACACATATTTATATATATACATGCAAATACACACACACACACACACACACACACACACACACAGAAGCACACACAGTCTGATTAGATTTTGGAAGCTAAGCTTTCCAACAATAAATGACCTTTTGTTTAAATATCAACACACAGAAGGTGCCCGGGCCCACGGCTGCCAAAAATCTGAATCCATTCATCAAGATGTGTGTTCATTATAAGAGAGATGAGCTAAAAGTAATACAGTCAACAGTGAAAGGTGCAAACTAAACCTAGACTAAACATTACCAACTCATTACACAACACAGTGGATTAAATGCGGTGTGACACTTTTTAGAAATGGAGTAGAGAAACAGAGGAGAGGTGAGTGGCATCTGATTCAGTGTTTATTACATTAGCGACAAATTAGATATCTTGACACAAGTTGACAAGCGGATTGCCGTGGTGGTTCTTATGTGTCCATTGATTGATGTACATTTTCTGTGGGTTCAATAATTAATAGTGTGATTTGCTGTCTTTTGTTTTTTTCAGTAAAAAATAGATTGATCGCATGGCTGTCTTACTTTATTCTGATTGATCAGTCTTGGCACTAACAAATCATCATCAAGCAAAAATGTACACGACCTGGATCATCCTGTTAGTTTGAGTGCCATGTCTGATTTTACCAGATGAATAACATGATTCCTACTCATTTGCTAGCCTGAGCTAAAGATCAATAGCACTGCAGCAGTATGAACTTACACAGTTTTTGAGGTCATCAAGTGACTGGTGTTTGCACCCCCTCTGTGATTATGTGAATAAGTGCATGTAAAATCAGCCACTTGTGGTGGGCCAATGACAGAGAAGTTTGTTGCAGATGGTCGACAAGCACCATATAGGAAAAGGTACAGGAACTCAGTGTACTTTTCAGTGACAGTTATTTATTGTAAACATCAGAAAGTAGACAGTTGTCAGTTGTAGCTTAGAATCCTAAATCCAATCAATAAAGTGGAGAGCACTGTGTGTTTGTTTGTGTGTGTTGCAGCTCTAACTAACACACTACTTGCATCAACTAAAGCAGTTGAGCCCAAGCTTTGCGACTGAAGTGGTTATATTCTTTTTATATAGTGTATGAGCACACCACAGCCCTACACACACACACACACACACACCACAAAGAGCAGACCTCAGCGGCAGCCGTAGCTGGGTTGCATGTGGTGGCAAAATGAAACAGCCTCTCAACTTGTGTGTGTGTGTGTGTGTTTGGTAGAAACCAACAAATCCCTGGTTCAGGCCGCTCCCGATGTTCCTCTGCCTCTTTCCTCTTTTCCTCTATTTTTACTTTTCCTCCCTCCTCTCCCTCTCTGTAGGTCACTCTTTCCCTCGCTCCCTCTCTCCCAGAATATCTCTCAACTTTACCCTCTCTCTCTCTCTCTCCTTTCTGTTTGCTGACTTGGCACCTCTGCCTTCCTTTTAAACCTCTCAACACACACACACACACACACCCTTTCCCCTCAACATTGCACTTAAGCACAATAGTTATATTCAAATGTGCTCCCACACGGCTGCTGCGAGTCGTCCAAGTCCAGTCAGCAGAAGTTGGAGTCGAAAACGGCAACCTACATTTGAGGTTAATAAATCAAACCCAGGTAAAAATAATCAACCGTTATTTGTTGTTAAAGATAATTTGTAGGATATTTTTTGGGGCAAGTGAAATCAACACAAATGTGAGGAGCTATAGGCCAAATAAGGCTAAGAACCTAAAATAAAATCAATCTGTTGGCATCATTGCATTGTCAGCAAAATAAAACCAAGAATGAACATTATAATTATAACCAGAATAACAGAAGTAATGGTATCAGTTAATATACACTCATCAATATAATGTGTATCCCTAATTTGTTTAGAAAGAACATACACATACATCTTGTTGTTCCTGCTCCCTCTGCTTTGCCGTTAATGTGAAAAAAACTGGAATTGTTTTGTACTTCTTCTTTATAAACTCTGCTGTGGTCATTATGTTGTGGTTTGGGCCAACTCCATTGCAGATTGCAGCCAAGGGCATCTGTTTTGGGTGAATTCCCATAGTGCTTTGCTGAGGTGCACAATTAGAGTATTATCAATTGTCCCTAAGTGTGATCTGCTCGCCTCAGGTCCACTCTTTCAACGTTTTTCAGTGCATTCACGGCTAACAATAGCAGTGTAAAATTAACCTTTAACCCTTTATCAACATCTGGCATTGCAGTTACAGCATTTCATCATTTTCATCCTTCTCAGACCTCGCCACAAGATCAAGAAGCAGCTCAGCGGCCATCATGTTGATGGAGAGGAGGAGGTTAATGTAGCTGTGTACCAGTTAATGGAAATCCAAGACACCATTGACTACAAAGGACCTGTGTGCTCCACAGCAGTTTTTAAAAAATAAAGGTAGGTAAAGGGTGGCACAGTGGTGCAGCGGGATTGTCACCTCACAGCAAGAAGGTTCATGGTCTGGCTGGGGTCATTCTGTGTGGAGTTAGTACGTCCTTCTCGTGGCTTTGTGGTTTTTCTCTGGGTAGTTTTTACTTCCTCCCACATAGCCTGCAGGTTAGGGTGATTAATCTAAACTGGGTCCAGTTGTGGTCGTTTGTCTCTCTGTGTTAGCCCTGTGATAGACTGGCACCATGACCTCACCCATTGGCAGCTGGGATAGGCTCCAGCCAGACTGTAGTACAGGACAAAGCAGGTTAAGAAAACCTGCAAACCTACAAACACCTGCAGTATTTTTTAATATTAAAATGCCAAAAGAATGTAACATTTAAATATGCATATGGCTGATGAAGACATTTCTTTTTACAAATATGAGTATGAAAATATGCTTACTGACTGAACAACTTCAATCAAAGAAAGAAGGAAGTGGCCTGAACTTAACCTCAGCTGCCTCCTTCAACTTCAAGCTTTTTTTCTTTAACTCTTCCCCCTCTCTCTCTCACACACACACACACACATACAGTAAATACATACTGGAGACACCTGTGTAAACCACTGCTACCATCTGCTTTGCACCCGCCTCCTTATCCCAAAAAAACACCCAGTCCAGGGATAACACACACACACACATAAACAGTGCGCCTTCTAGAAACATTCACCCTTACAGTTCACACACAGACTCACAGAGACCAAAAAAAATCTGCAGGGGAGAAGTTTAAACACATGAGATTTGACACCTGCTGAGTTTCTCCAAATGAAAAGAGCCTCAGTTTCTCTTCAGGTCTTTAACTGTTAATAATCGTCACTTTCACCTCAGCCAGCAGGTGTGGTTGCTTGGCCACATTGCAGTCAGATGTGGAAGTTGGAAATGTGTAGCTCACACCTAAAACGTCAGTCCAACTCATAAAAAGCAGGGGAAAAGAAGTGGCTGCCAGTGAAACCTTTGTCTGGCACTGGAAATTAGTTGGTCAGTAACAATGTAGTGTCATGTAATAGCTGAATGTGAGAAAAGTTAGGACTGAGGTGCAGACATACCATATTCTGTAACAATGACTAAAGAAAAAAGTCAAAACTGAATTTTGATTAGTCATATTACAGGATTGCTTATGTTCCTATGCCCATGCAGCTTTCAGCGTCAGCCCACCTGAGACAGGAATGCAGGTAAACGATACACACAATTTCTTAGGAAGAACAACAAACAGTACGAACAATAAAAAAAGAAGAAGAAGCATCCTCTTCCTCTGTGGTGGATGGCTTGAGAGTTTTTAAATAGAGGCTCGATGAGTTCAGCTGTAAGTGGAGGAGGATAGAGGAATGTTCCTCAATGCTGATACTGGGGACAGATTACACTTACACACACACACACAAACCAGAAAATTACACAAAACAAACTTGAGCCAACACTCTTTTTTTTCTCCAAAAGCACTCGCACACTGCAACACACACGCACATACACACACACAGTGATCCGGGTGGAATCAAAGGGTATTAGCTGTGTGGTGTTCAGTTCCCCCGGTCCTTTCCCAGCATTCTCCACAGCTGTACGATTACACAGGTGTTTGGCAAAAACACATTGTTAGAGACCACAGTGGGTGTGTGTGTGTGTGTGTGTGTCTGTCTGTGTGTATGAGTCGGACTAAATGAGACCAAAAAATGAATATGCATGTGTGGCTGCATGTTTGTGTGTTTGTGTCTTGCGGAGCTTCCCTGCCGGAGAGTGTGTTTTTGTGTGTGTATGTTTACAGCATTAGTTCCTCCAAATGACTCAGCCCATCTACTTCCTTGACCACCATCTCCCTCTCTTTGTTTGTTCCTTCTCATGTATGTCTCAGGCTTTCTTCATATTGTATTCTTAGAAACATTACGCCTCATGAGATCATGAAGTAATCACAAATACATCTTATCAGGTTAGACGCTATGTGCTTGTGACCGAACCATCAATGGTGCGGATCAGTCAGTGTGCTGTGAAGAAGCAGTGACAGCTATGGGAACGTTTCTGCTGTGATGACAACCTGTTCTGGTCACGGTTAGAATGGACTGTTCACTCTTCATACACATTTGTGTATTAATAAATGTTTTGTGCACAAATTACTTTTTAAGCACTTTAAACCCCATGCTAGGTTATGACTGTGGGGAAGTGTTTGTATCAGTACTACCTTCTAGGATTGTGGATTGTGGTTTTTGTTTTATACCAACACATCTTCAGGAAAAAAAAACTGCCACATTTGCTCGATACATCCACCAGATACAACACAAGGTATGTTAACAGTATATATGGATGTATTACCTGACTTATATATGATTGTGTTGCCCACTGTTGTGCGAGCTGGTTTTATTTTTATCCACTGTAAATGTTTGGTTAAGTTTTATTTTTGCCCGTGGTTACATTTTTGTTTAAATGTGGTTGGATTTGGCATAAAGAACTACTGGTTAAGGTTAGGCATTGAAAACAGGTTAAGGGGTTAGGTAAAGAAACTAATTTATAACACATTTTACAAAAAACGTTTCGGTCATGCGGCTGCCATTTCGGCGAGTCCCCATAAGTTCCTGCGCCAGTGAAGACAGAGATGTGGTGAGAGAAAATACGCACACATGTTCCATTGTCAAGGCCTGAAATATTGACCTCATGTTATGTTTTCCTGGTGAGATCGGGCTGTTTTATACAAATGTTCACAGAACTGATGGCAGACTTCTCCTATTGGCAGCAAGCTTTTCTGATATTTTCCTGACCAACATGGTGACAAGGCCCAATTCAGCTGAATGGTATTAATGCTCTTATTCAAACAACCACAGGAGGAGGTATAGCTACGCAAACATCAGTCTTTAAAATTCAACCACTACTGTTGTGTTCCTGGTGACAGTTGGGTGGATGGCTGGCTGAACAGAACATTGTGCTGTAACATGGCAGACTGCTGCTTATTTCGTTTCATACTCAAAAGTTGTTTCTTTAAACTTTCTTTAAACTAAGATGAAGTCTTTGCTAACCAAACCCTTACCTATTGTAACATTACAGCAACACTGGTTTTTATCTGTGGCATATACTGCTCTTACACTCCTAGGGTGTGCTTTTGGTTGAAGGACTTCACTTAGGAAACGTGGGCCTCGGCCCCCACCATCCCTACACATTATCTATCAAGGTTCATTTTTGCAGTTCAGATGTGACAAACATTTTGTGTCCCTTGTCAGACCATAACTGTGCGTTCTTGCTCTGTTTCAAGGCTAAAACTCAGACTAAACCAGGATGTGTGTATTCAATGTTATGTAACTCTTCCTTTACTCCAAAAGCTGATGATAGGACAGAAAGAGAGAGGTTTTAGGGTCAGACTTCAAACATTAGAAACATTATACATAATAAAACTGAAACTGAATTACTAACATTTATGAACTTTGCAAGGGATGCTGATTAATATTACCTTTAATTTGGCTATATAAAGTGTTAATGCCCACAGTTACACTCTCTTTTAATGTGTTTGATTCTTTAGAAGCTAGTGTTTTCATGTTTGGAACTAGTTTATAACAGTTTATTCTGTTTTCTGTTTTAGCCAAAACAGCTCTTGTACCATCACTGTTGCACCTTTTCAGATAATGTATTTTTAAAGGGGGCAGTGCCAGACCAAAACCATGACATTTTACATATAAGTAGATCAAAACAACTTTCCTAAACCTGCCTAGACATCATTGGGTATAACAGAATCTTCTGCAGAGGCCTTTTTAGTGCATGTTTAAGCCGTGTAGAAAGCACTACAAAAACACTACTGTCTGATCTTGTATCAGTGTACATCAGGGAGCACAGTATTATCCTAGGTTCAATGATTTTGCAAGTTGCATTTTATCTGCTCACTGGCATCTTTGTGTTTATTCACCTTTGTATTTCACTTAAGGCATGAAGAGCAGGAAACACTTGCCAGAGTAACAGGGGTTTCTGCTGGATGAACTCCATTTGCCCAAGCCTTATTTGAACTTTGGACAACTTTTTTGAGTTGATTTTGCCCAGCCTGCATTGTCCTATATATGGCTGGGTCTCCTCAGTTTGAGTTATCAGATAATCAAAATGCAAAGAGGACACTTAGGGAATCTGGGCCTAACAGGGACCCTGGGATCTGGGGGCACTTTCCTGCTTTGGTCTGTTGATAATCAAGCCTCAGGGGCTGGCCCTGCATGGAGCGTCTGTCAGGTGTGTGTCTGCTTGAAAGAAGTGGCCACTTCATCTCCCACAACCCCATCCTGTCACCACTTTTTTTTAATACAAATCCACACAGTTTAAAACTTATGCTCACATTTGTGTATTACTTAGAAGACTGAATGTGTCTGTGCTTTTGCTTGCCTTTTATGTAAACTGTTACATGACTTTTAGTTTGACAGTAAAGAGCTGTAAAGGACCAGCAGTAAGGGCCACTTTTTATGGCAACAAATAAGCCTTTATGTTATGCCTGCACCTGTGTGTGTGTGTGTTCAGTGTGTTTTACTGGCATTTTCTCTGTGTGAGAGAAACCCGCACATGCAGGGTGTAATTTGCAGAAATAGGCCAGTCATTTTGTACCTGCAGGCTGTGGGCTACAGAGAGAGAGAGAGAGAGAGAGAGAGAGAGCAAGTATTGCAAAGTATTTCCAGTTTTGGTGCTGTTGTAGTTTTAAGTGGTGACCCATAGGGGGGTTACCATGCAGGTCAAGCAGTGCACTTGTTCCACTGCAAACTCTGATAGAACCTATCAATTAAATATGTCCAAATAAAATGCATAGATAAAGTCACTATATGATTAGCAAATATGTAGCCAGAAAATTCATTTTTAATTTCATTTCATTTTAGTTTTAGCGACAAAAAAGAAAAAAAAAACTTTTTTAACTAAAATATTTTTTTAAATATTATTTGTCTGACTTTAAGCTGTGTTAAAGTTCCTGAACTCTGATTGGAAGAGAGAAAAAAAATCACCTTTACCTTCTAATTAGCCTCATTAATCCAGTTCAAACCAAATCAGCCAATCATCGCTCCAATCAGCCCATCATTCAAAATAACAAACACGTTTTCTTTCAAATTCATGTCTGTTATTTGTGCAGATTTTCTGCTCTCTCCTGCAGCAGCACGGTGCTCGGCGCGGTTGTGGTGGTGGTGGTGTTAGACCGGAGCGTAAGCTAGGTGGCCGCACGAACACATTTATTACACCGACGCTGTGCCAGACGCACATGGGATCCGTCCTGCCTACCCGAGGATCTTCAGCACCCGCAGCCGAGCGGAGGGCACCCTCAGCCCGCTCAGCAGCAGCGCTCACCCTGCCTGGACTCTTCCGCTGACACACGCACACACACGCACGCACATACGCACACAACAACTACTACTCCACATTTTTTGGAGGTGATATTTTTCCTGTGATTTCAGCGTCTTATTTATTTATATCGTGTGTGTGTGAGCCTGACAGTCAGCCGCGGCGGACGAACTGCGTCTCGGCGCGGGGAGGTCGGACTTGTGTGGCTGTGTGTGGGGAAAAGAAACACACCAAAAAACACACGCGAAACACTCCCGGTCTGTCGCCCCCCCCCCCCCCTGCTTTTTATTTCCTGTCAGTTTTTTTTTTCTTCCGATTTATTTCCTTCAGCCAAAACCAAGAACCTGGGACTGAGCCCTTTGCTCCGAGGATGAAAGAAAACTAGATCGAGGCTCTGAGGTTGTTTTACTGGATTTATTTCGCCTGTGGAGGAAAAAAAAAGAAAAGAGAGATCCGGGGAGCGGAGCGCAGAACAGCCGAGGTCTTCCTCCTCTCTTCTCTCCTATCCCTCCCTCTATCTCTCCATCTATCAATCTGTCTGTCCTCTTCTATCTATCTGTCTCCATTTGTTTCCATGTTTTTAGGTCCGTGCGATTTTGCTAAAATGCATCATCAACAGCGGATGGCAGCTTTAGGAACAGACAAGGAACTGAGTGACTTACTGGATTTCAGCGCGGTAAGGAAATTCACCTTGTTGTTGTTGTGTGTTAATGTGAATAATAATGACTAGTATCATGTCAGTGCAAGCCGTAGAAGGAGAATAAACGCGTCCAGTAGGCTTTGTGTTTACATTTTTAATGTATGAGTTGCACGGCGCACAGCCTGCATATTTTAGCCTTCACTCAAGTCTTTCAACTATTGCACAAAAGTTGTGTGTTTACGTAAAGTAACTTGCAGGAAGAAAAAAAAAGTCAGTCCATATTTTGTTGTTGAATTTTTTTGCTTGTGTGTGTGTGCAGAGAATTGTGATGCTGCATTAGTAATTTTGTTGTCTTATAGATGCGAAACAGCGATTTGAAAATGTTCCCAACATCCATGGTAGTATATCTCATTTAAGTCCTTTTTTCCTTCATGTGTAGCTTGATGATTACTATTTCCTCTCTCTTTCTCTCTCCTTTTTTTGCCCATGATAGGATTTATGAAATGTTTCCTTTCCTTTTTTTGTCTGTGTGAGTTTCTGGGCTGCTCCATGCACACTGCACCGTTGCTGTACAGGATATTTCTGAATCATGAACCTGCATGACAGACAGCTATAGACGGGCAGCTGAAAACAGGGCAATGTGTCACATTTGAAATGTTCCTGCAGCAGGAGCAAGTTAAATGTCCAAAACGCAGTTCCTCCGTTGTAAAGTTTGTGTGTGTGTGTGTTTTTCCTCTTTGCACAGCGTGTGTTGTGAACTTGACGGACAGGAAATAGGGTCCCCGCTCTCGGCCATGTTTTCTCTGCGCCTCTCCTCCTCTGGGAGCAACTTTTGGTCTGAGGAGGAGGAGGAGGAAAAAAAAATCAGAAACACCCCTAAATAAAAAAAAGAGAGAGAGAGAGAGAGAAGGAGAGAGAGAGCATTGACTTATATTAATCCTGTTATGAAACGCAGAGAAAGCAGCATGGACATAATGATGTGAGGACAAATATCAGGGTTACAGTGTAGTGATGCTGCATGCAAATATAGGAAGGGAATCTTGAAATAATGAGTAGGATCACAGACAAATCATAGCATTCTAAGCATTGTAAAATAGTTTAAATGTCATGTGATTAAGAGTCATGATATAAACATGGCTTTTTATATGAATGGGATGCAGATATAGGAAATTAAGCCTCTAAATGTAGAGACTCTTTTTGAGGGTTAACACTAAGGTCCTATGAGTGCATAAGAGTCATGTTAGAGGACACAATGAGTGTATTCATCTACTCACATAACACAATCCCTCTAAGTACACTGTCTTGTGTAAAACAGCAAAATAAGTCTAATAACACACACACACACACACAGGTGTCACAAGTCCATGTTATCATGACCTTTATTGAAAACTGTGCAAAATAATATGAATAAATTCATGACTGAGTAACAGATACATCTATTAATTCTAGTAAAAGGATGTTAAATTGTTATAGGGATCATTTAATAAAAAAAATAGATAATTAAAATGATAACCACAGAAAATCCTGTAATGATGAGTGTACTTAATGCAGTAAGCCTGTTTATGTTATTTGTGAAAATATAACAAAAAATGTCTAATTAAATGTTAAAATATGGATAAAAGTATTAAAAAATATCATTTAAAATACAAATGAATTTTTCCAGCGACTGATTTTTGTTTGTCAAAAATGTCAATCAGCCTGCCTTAAAAAAAAGAAAGAAAAATGAAACAAAGGAGGGCAGCAGCAGCTAAAACGCAGGCCGAGCATTAATTTATGCGATCATCTGTGTTAACACGCCCACTCAATGACACCAGCAGCTCAAAGTGGTTAGAGCGGAATATCGATAGACCTGCTAATAATCGAGATTACATCCTTTTCATTTATCTTCCGAACATTTGTTTTCACTCGTTATATGCTGCAGCTGTGAGTAACATACACTCACAGGCCCAACAGGCTGCACAAATACCAGGGATAGGTCAGGTATTTACTGCTTTCAGTCAGGCTTTAATTTATGATACAAAAGCAATTTACTAAAACCTGAAATGCAGAAAAGCTTCAGCATTTGGGAGTGTGAAGTGTCTTCACCGTCAGACACCCAGGCCCGATGTTACCCAGAGAGGTTATGTGTCGGGGTCAGACGTCTCTCTGCAGAGTAAAGCTTTACAGGAGCTCATACAGTAACACGGCAGGAATCAGTATTCAGCTTCAGTCTCTGTCTCAACGTGGGCTTGATTTTCCTGTAGATGTGTAGAGCAGATGGTAGCTAGTTCTGATGATTATCTCTTACGTTTAAGTCAGATATGAAGTAGATATGAAGTGTTTCATTCCAAAATAGGCTGTCTTAACATTTGGCAAGAGTGACACTTTAGAATGAAACACATTTTTCTCTAAGGTGAGCAGGTGATTTAAGTCATCCTGTTTATTTTCCACAGATGTTGAATGAGGAATTTGATTTCTTTCTGCTTTACAAAAATGATACCACCATGTTTTGGAAAATGAACCCTTCATATCAGCATTCACCTCTGAGATGAGTCTGTTTGATGATTAGGACTGGGTACAGACCAAAATGTGTCCACAGCATCAGGCAGAAAACGGTTAAATACCGAAAACTGGCTGCACTAAGGTGTGGATTCAAATCCCTGAGTACCAGATACACCCTTAACTCCCCAGACTATTACACTCACATCTTTTTTAAGAGCTAAGTTCATCTCTCTAAACATAGAAATAAAAATGAAAGGACTTTGTTTTAGGCTCAGGCCTGACTCGGGTCTCACCTGTATCCTAGGACTCTCAACATGCTTGTTTTGACACAAGACCAGTCATTAGACATTTGGTTATGATGAACAAGTCAGATTTCTTTTGGGAGTTGTCTCGGACTCACCTGTCTTGATGTGGATCCTTTGTGCCACCATTCAGAACTTGTGACTCCCTTAGAACTTGCCAGTCTTTATATTTTGGACTTGGACATTTGACTAGTTGACGTTCTATCCAGTTTTGACCCTAAGATCACTTCACTTGATTGACAGTGTACTTACCTGGTGGACCTTGCCTAGTGACTGGCCACCTGTCCAGGGTTTATCCAATCTCTTGGCCATTGACAGCTGGGATAGGCTCCAGTCTGCCTGTGACCCTGTAGTACAAGTTAAGATGGATTGTTGGACATAGGACATGTCCATAGTACACGGAGGAGCAGGGGCCTGACTTGTTAGCCTTGATTTGGGATGTGTTGGAGATCTTGGTACATGACCCTGGGTAACTGCACCTAATTTAGAACATGTTGAGACAAAACAATGACTTAATCTGGCATTATATTCTTGATCACATTTATAAATATGTCAGTGTACACTGCTTGCATTAAAATACCATTGACTTTTGAATAATGTGTAAAAATGAAAACAAATACCACCCAGCCCTAGTCATAACAGACATTTCTTGCTTCCTTCCAAAACAAGATATCAACCTTTTGAAAAGCAGACCGAATGCTCTAGTGAGACAAAAATAAAAACCAATACATGTCACCATTAAAGTGATGACATTTTCTAGCAAGACTGTAATGAGATTAGAACCTGGCAGCAGCAGTTTTCAGTCAAATTCTGCCCTGGCGTTTTGGAATGAAGCTTTTCATGTGTAGCTGCAGTGATGTTTCTGTAAAGATGTGTCTTGCTGTCTGTAGCGTCAGTGCTCTCGGAGGTAATGTGCACTCTGTTTGTCTTGTAGATGTTTTCCCCTCCTGTTAGCAGTGGAAAGAACGGGCCGACCTCCCTGGGGAGCGGACATTTCTCCAGCTCAAGTACGTCAGCCATAACATTTTTTTCCTCCTTCTCCTCCTCCTCCTCCTCTTCTTCTTCTTCTTCTTCTACTTCTTCTCCTTTAATCCTCTCTTAGCCTCCTCCTCTCCTTCCTCATGCACCTGCTCACTGCTTGCTTTGCTTGCTGTTTAAAAAAAATCTTGTGTGGGTAACCATGTTCTGTACATGCAGTTTTTGGTTTTTATGCTGCTGTTTGCTTCGTCAATTTATTATATTTTGAGATGACTTCGAAAATTGCATGGTGGTTCAAAATATAACCAGTTCTCATACATATCTTGAACACTCCGGTACTGGCTTGGCAGTGAGCTTCGCTCATATGTTGTTTCCTTTATAACGTAGAGTAGCTTGATTTATTTATTTATTTATTTTAACTTTGATCCATTAGTCCGTGTTTGGTCTCACAAACGTATAGTGTCATACAAGATAAAGGTCAGGAAGAAAAAGCTCATTCATCTGGGATTATTGTCAAAGGCAGATTACTACACATGGTTGACTTTGATCGAAGAGGTTGAAGACGACAAATTAATGTTATTCCTGTATCATATTAAATGATATATGAATATAAAACATGGTACAATCTCGAGGTGATGATTTTTGAGCAACAAGTTTGCTTTTCAGCTGCTCAAGCTCATTCCTGAAGGAGACTTCCTGTTTTTCTGATTTGCTGCTCTCATTCTTTCCTGTCTGTGTGTGTGTTGTGGAGATCAGTTCACTGTGTTTTGTTACACAGGGCTGGTGTTTGTAACTTCGGTTCACCAGTGACCGACATACTCAGTCTGGTAAAGTGTAAGTCTTTGTTTCATTCATGGTGAGACTCAGTAAATATGGCATTATGAGTCAGTAGGTATTGTAGGTAGGTAGTGTTGTTGGTCCGTTCATCCAAGTCACAGTGTTAATATGTGTGTCAGTGATGATAACGTTACCAAATGTATCATTCATTCAACGAGTTACTTATTCTGTTGGTTCAGTCTCAACGACTCATCTTGAAAATTTAGTCATGAGTTAATTAGGGCAACAATACAGCACAAAGGAGACAGCTCAATCATTTGTCAGTCAGAACAATGAGTCACATATATTTTATTCCCTTACAGGCTTTATCCTGAATACTTGATATTTGATATTTTCCCTGAATTTGTATACGTTTGGTACCAGAAAAAAAAGAGTGAAACGATGCTAAATGTTCATGCTTAAACTATGGCTAATATTGAAATAATATTGAAACTTTACTCGTTGAAGGTTAATTTCTGTGGAGTTGTTTCATGCGATAACAAGTGTAGCTTGAGGCGGGTGGAGATGGTGTACCAGCTGCAGAGCCAGTAAAGTAGTAGTAAAGAGTTTTGCTCAGAAACACTTTGTGCCTCATCTGCAGGCCCTGTTAGTGCTTTCATATAGACTGCTAGCCACTTTAGCTTTGTTACTAAACATACTAAACTTATCATTGCTGTTTTCACCAAAAACTGCACTTCTCCTCACAGAAACTAGGAGTTGGTTCCAAACGTAAGGCAACCCCTATTAACCTCCCTGTTAAAATGTCCCAGCTTTACAGCAGAAATGAACCTGTTCACAGCTTTAATCTTTGTGGCTTGCTTTTTGTAGCAACTGTGGGGCAGATGATTTTTTTAACTCCTTTAATAATATCAAGAAGTTAGGATAACTGTCAGGGGAAGTGTCAGGTTCCCACTTGTAAGACTGCACGCCCGTCTGAACACCTGTTGCACTCCACTTCTTTGCCTGTATTTGGAATAACAGAGTGTCTAGATGGACAGTGACTGGTTGGCTGTTTTGCTAACAACAGGCATATACTCCAGCTGTACCTGATTTAGGCATCCTAGATAAACCAAGACCTGAGATGGACAATCACTGGTCTTTCAGATTTTCACAAGTTAATGTGGGCCACTGTGTATTTATATAGTGTGTGCATTCTAATTATAATACAGAGTCCTCGTTGTTCAGATACAAAGGAAAAAAGAGTCCTCAGTATCATTGTACTGATATATGAAATGTTAAAATGAGATAAAACCTTAAACCAATTGTGATATTTTTTGTTTTTTGTTATAATCTTACACAGATCATCCACCTTGTGCTGCTCCTCTCCTTCTCCTCTCTCTGGTTGGATGTACAGTTACTATATTTTACCTCTTTGCTCTGATCTGCTGCGTGATCAGCTGTATGTTGTGCTGAATTTTCTCTACATTTTTTTTTGCACAGCATCTGTAAAATGTTCAGCTGCACCCTCAGATTATATAAAACCTCTCGGCATCAAGAAGGTCTTCACTGAAAACAGGCCATTTCTGTTGCTTGCCTCTAAACGCCGTCAGGAAGCCATTTTGTTAGTTGGCTGGAAAGCAGAGATGGAGAGGCATCTTCTTTGTTTACTGCTTCGTTGTGTGGTTGTTGTTGTTTGTGCTCTGCGGTTTCGGTGATGTTGTTTGCTCTCGTGCCGTGCATACAAATGTGAGGGAGGATGACAAATGTTGTGATTTTAGCTGTAAAAAAAGCTGCAGTTTTGTAGAATTAGTAGTGGCTGTCAGGCCTTAGGTTTCATATTGGGATTGTTTTTTTGGATATAGGAGCACACTGTGGTGTCACACACATGCTCTTCATTCCCCCTACACAAATCACACTCTGTTTCCTGTGTGCGCACATCTAGACACCCTCATGTACAAGATGACACAACGCGCACACACACACACACACACAGTCACTCTGCTCACCCCTGCTGTGGCTTTCTGCAGGCCTCGGCATTTTGATGAGGCTGGTGCTGTTTGTGAATGCAGCTAATTAGAACTCTATAGACCTACACAACCATCAGAGCAACGGGTTCCAAAGGCTGGGGTGAGGCCAAAGGCTGGGACATGCCGACACAAAATGGGGTCCATTTAATGTTGGTTGATATACGATGTTTTCAAAATATGTTAAGGTGGATTTCACATTATAGCTTTGTTAAATATATATATTTTGTTTATATGTTAAATAAATATGTTTTTATTTTATGACAGTGGAATGTTGAGATTGTAGATATTTGTGGTGCAGCTTGAGGAGGTAAGAGACTTTCATTAAGTTGTGTGGATACAGTGAGACAGGGTGTATGGGATCGAATTTTCTTTTCTTTTTTTTACTTTTTTTTTCTTGATGCTCTTCCTCCTTAAACATTAAACTATATAATGACCAAGTAAATTATTATGCATGTTTTTGCGCAGTAATTTCTTTAAAGAAACAGTTAAAGTAGTTCTTGGTGGTAAAACCTTTGTTGCAGTCACTGAGGTCAGATGTTTCTCGTTGATGGCCACAAGGTTTGCACACATCTCAGGGGGATTTTGTCCCACTCCTCCTGCAGATCCTGTCCAAGTCATTAATGTTTCATGGCTGATGTTTGGAAACTCTAACTTTCAGCTACCTCCAAAGATTTTCTGTGGGATTAAGGTCTGGAGACTGACTAGGCCACTCCAAGACCTTAACATGCTTCTTGATCAATCTTTTTTTGCCTTGGCTGTGTGTTTAAATCATTGTCATGCTGGAATATCCACCCACAACCTATTTTCAATGCCCTGGCTGAGGGAAGGAGGTTCTCACCCAAGATTTGATGGTACATGGCCCCATCCATCCTCTCTTTGATGCGGTGCAGTTGTCCTGTCCCCAGAAAAACACCCCCAAAACATAATGTGTCCACCTCCATGTTTGATGGTGGGGACGGTGTTCTTGGACACTTTCAGCCTGTCCTCCTCTGAATCATTCAGATGTTCAGTGGCTAACTTCAGACGGGCCTGTACATGCACTTTCTTGAGCAGGGGGACCTTGTGGGCACTGCAGGATTTCAGTCCTTCATGGTGTAGTGTGTTCTCTGTTCTCTTGGTGACTGTGGTCCCAGCTGCCTTGAGATCATTGACAGGTTCCTCCTGAGTAGTTCTGGGCTGATTCCTCACCGTTCTCATTATCACTGAAACTCCACGAGATCTTTGATGGAGCTCCAGTCTGAGGGAGACTGGCAGTTATTTTATGTTTCTTCCATTTGTTCCCTAACTGTTTGTTCCCTAACTGCTCCAAAAACGTGAAAACCTAAGATGTCATTTGCCTGGCCGATTCTAGATAAACGGTTATGATTGGTACGATTTCACAGAGTGCATGGTTGGCCAGGCAGGGTTGCATATGGAGGCTACCTCATCTGATCGGAGTCCTTTCAAAAAGTGCAAACTCTCCACTGCACATGGACTTCCCACTTAGTGGACACAAATATATCGGCAATCACAGATTTATGCAATGAGAGTAGCCGAGTGGAAAATCTTACCAGATCATCCAACCGTCTAAGAGAAAGATGAACACATTTCCATCCAGATACTCCTGTTTTCTGAGTTGTGTGCCAGATACTCCAGAGAATGAAAGTTACTTAAGAAAAACTGCAGCATACATGTCGTTACGCTACTACGCTACTACATATACATGTGCAACTTGTAATACAGTTATCACTGCCAGTGTTGTTGCTATGTGATAGCATTAGCCTCTGTAAATGTCATGTGTGGATCACTACTACAACAGGTGCTGCTGCAGTTCACAAACACTATAGTGCAGTATGAATAATTTGATGATATAACAGTAAAGCCTGTGTACAGATCTAAAATCGTGACTTTTAGCTGCTCAAACAGCTGCAACAACTTTAAAACACAAAAAAGTCTTCGCGTTGTTGTTGTTTAGAACAGGTAGAATGACATATAGGCATTAAGTAGCTTTGGTACCTAAAACTATCCAAAACAGTAATAAAATAATCTGTGATGCAAATCGAACATGTGTCCACCTGTTTTATAGCACAAGAAAACATTGCCACACTTTTTGTGGTTTGCAGAAACACGTGTTGCTCATGTGAACATCTCACATGTTGTTGTCGTTGTTGTTATTGTCCAGTACCTCAACTAACTGTGTAGTCATGATACTTTTTGGTGCTATGGAACTCAACAAATACCATTGTGTGCAGTGTTTCAGTCTGTCTTGCATGATTAGATTGCTTCGAATGTACTCTTAAGAACTGTAAAACGTGCCTTTAGAGTGCACAGAGCCCTGATATAAACCAGCATAGAGTGTGTAAATCATCACCTGGTGTTGAATCAATGCATTCGCCTGTCATTGCCTGCATTTGCTACAGTGTTTCTGATTCAAAACCCATCACTTCTCCGAAGTGATTAACGTTTAACAAACATATTTAATCTTGTGTATTTTAATGTGGCAGAATAGTTTGTACCCAGATGCTGTGGTGAAAAGATGGAGGTTGCCAAACAGGGCTTTAGAAGACAACGCTGACAGTAAAATTAGGACGTAATAGGGACAAGAACCTGGAAAAAAAAGCACAATAACAGGCTGAGGACTAAAAATATGTTAAGGATTTGGTTTAAGTGATGCATTTCAGGATAAGGAGTGACATTTTTTGCAAGCAGAGGTTGTAAAATGACAGCCTTCATACAATGTTGTGAATAAATTTGATTTTGAGACTCTCTCCGTGTTCCATGTAAGCCCTTGTATTTCTGGCCAATTCACCTTAAAACACAAAAGCATCTAAACATAAACACTGCACAGTCCCGGCTGACACGCTCAGCCCACGGTCATCACCAACCAGGAAGTGGATTAGGCGTTTTAATTATTGAGAGATTTCGCCGTTGTTGTTGTTTATTTTGGGATCATCCCTGGAAAGATAATGCACACTTCAAACTCTGTGTGTGTTTCTAATCTCCTCCTGGATGAAGCCGTTCAGCGAGAGGCTTCACTCTGCCTGTCAAAACCACCGTCGCTCTGTCTATTTCAGGTCTTGGCTGCTTTTGGTGTTTTCCTCTTTAAAAAAAAATGCTGTTATAACCTCTCAGATCCGCTGTTTGTCTCCCTGTCAGTGGTGTTGGAAAGGGATCGAAGTGTGTGTTTTTGTGTGCACAGGAAAGATGTGTGTAAATGTTAAGTTGGGAGATTTGAAGAGTTGTCTTTTGGATTGTGTGTGTGAACAAATGATGTTTGTGTGTGGGCAAGTCTGTGTGTGTGTTGTAGGGCCCAAAACAAGAATAAAAGGAAGATTGGGAGAAAGGAAGGAAATGACTGAAGAAGGAAGTAAAACAAGGGAAGTAATAAGCAACAACAGGAAGAAAGAGAAAGAGAGGGACAGAAGGAAGGATAGAGGAGATAGAGTAATAAGGATTGGAGAGGAAGATGAAGGGTAAGAATTTTGAAAGGAAGAAAAGAAAGGAAGAAAAGAAAGGAAGTTTGGAAAACCCATAAAGGAAGATGTCCCTATGAGAGAACTGCAGGGCAGAAAAAGGAAGAGAGAGAGAGGAAAAGACAAAATAAAGAAAGGATTAGAAGGAAGAAAATTTAGGAAAGTTATAAAAGCAAAAATGAAGAAATGTGAAAATGTAGAATGAACAATACTATAAAAAGAATCAGGGAAGAATGAAAGAAAATCAAGGAAAGTGACAAAAAGAACTGAAGGTAGGCAAGAAAGAGAGAGCAGAAGTTGACCCAAACGAAAGGAAAGAGCACAGAAAAGACAAGACAAAGAAATAAAAATGGAAGATGAAGAATAAATGCGACTGAAAAAAAATCAAATTTGCTACTTATTACTTCTCGTACTTCTTATAAGACGCTAAAGGTACTAGTTTGAAATTCTAAACAAAAGTTTAGAATTTCTGAAACAGAGAACCATTTTTAATCAGACAAAAACAAAGTGCCACTTGTTTGTTTTGAAACATGTCAGATAAAATGTTAAAGAGGAATAAGATGTGATGCCCCCGCTGTGACTACACAGAAAATACTTTCCTGTGCACTGAATTCATTTACATTTGGAGGACAGGGGGAAAAAATATAGACTTTCCTTTCAGCAGATGATTGCCAGATCAATAAGCTTTATCCTGTTTTATTTTATTTTTGTCCCACCTTCCACCCCTTCATCTTCCTTTTCTTGTCAAAACCAAAGACAAACAGAGGAACACAGCGTCACTGTCGCTCCTGCCAGCGAGCTTCACGCATTAGCAGAGAAATTTGGGCAAGGGCAGATACAGCCCCGATGGCATGCCTGATTTTTGTTCCCTTAATTGGCATAGCTTATTAAGTCACAGTTCACAGCGGAGAAAAAAAAAAGCGGGTTGCTTTAATAATATCCTCTCTCCCGTTTGATTTGATGCACTTGTACCGAGACAGATAACGCGCTTCAGCGCGGCGAGCAATGCCCCCCCCACCACCCTCTTGTCTTTATTCAGTCAAATCTGCCTCCGTTACGCCCGTCACTCAAAAACATCCCGGCTGATCGCTTTCAAAATAGAGATGGAGAGCAGGAGCCAGTCTCTTAATACCTCACCCTCCCACCTTCTCTCTGCCTCTGAGGCTGGTAAATTGTCTCGTTTCCCCGGCAAGGCGATGCAGAACGACTCACAAAAACATCCAACCATGCTCTTAATTGTGGTGCGGATTAGGGATTAATAGGCGTTTTTAGCCATAATGGCAAATATTATTAGCCCCATTTGCTTTTCTAATGCTAATAATGACTCTGCTAATAATGGCAGTGATTTCAAGGTTAGCGCCTGTGAGTACTCGGCATTGATTTGTGTGTGTGAGTGTTTTTTTTTTCTTTTTTCTCAAAGCTCAGGAGATTGACATGCCTCTTGCTTCGACGGGCCGACTCGCTACCGAGTCGGAGCTCCATATGTTTTCCCCAGACGATGCTGAGATGTGCTGAGGTGGGCTGAGCTCTTAAGTTTAGATAAGTTTTGTATTTTTCAGTTTGGACAGTTTGGAATCCTTTTAAATCAAGTTTTTTTATGTGAACTTATGATCGTTTTGTGCAGTTTGTTTCAGTGTTTGTGCCTTACTTTCAGCACGGTTGGCTGTAACCGGCTGGACTTAAATCAAGTTAGGTGGTAATATGCTGTTGATGCTGTTGTTGTGTGGTTGCTTGGGTTATCTAAGCTTAGGCTAGAGTTTACGTTTGACATATTCAAACTGATATCACAGGGGGCTACATGGATAAAATGTAAATGGTTTGTAGGGTTCAGTGTCTAACATGTTATGGATGAGTGTTCTGGCAGTTTTCTTACTTTTTGGAGCACTTTGTAATAAGTAGGGCAAAGGTTGATAGAGTGCCAGTGTTTAATTGCTGGTCTTCAGCTTTTGGCTGCCATCAAGAGTGAATGTTTTTAGAAGCATCTGTTGTACACCTGCAGCTGGTTACCTGTCTGATTCTATGTTTCAAGTATAAACCAGTCATTAACTGTGGAGAGTGGTTTGGAAGACAGACATAATTTCTATACTTTTTTTGTAGGATGAATATGAGGAGACTCTGTATAGGAGCATATTTTTATATCTTATTATATTATTATCATGTTATACAAGAAGTCTGTCCAACAATATACACGGTTACCAGGTCTAGTTAGCTATTAATATTTACTGCATGAGTAAGTATATCCAAATTTAAGAGAAACCATCAACCTGTACAGATGTATAAATCTGATCCACACATGGTAGCCATCTTTTCTGGCCACGGGAAGAAAGCATTGACATTGTTAGTCCCATCAGTTCAATGGTAGAAGCAGTTGACTTGGATGGATTAAAGAGAAGTGGATAGCATGGGTGAATGAAAAGTTTACATTGTGTGTCCCACTGCACATGCTCATATTGGTCTTTCTAGCTACCTAGTCCTTGCATTTTTAGCCCATAGGCACATTTCACCTTAATTGTTATATTATCGCTGCAGTACCATAAATGACCACTTAGGTGTGTATTTGTTTAATTTTAAGCTTATTAACAGTTAGCTAAATATAAGAATGGCACTGTTAACCGAAATATTTTTGGGAGTGTTATGAAATCATCACTGTTTGCAGGGAACATTAGCATTATCGTGAGCATGTTAGCATTTAGCAAAAGCTCTTCTCTGCCTTAGCGCTGCCTCACAGACTGAGATCGGCTTTGAGTTATTAGTTGTATTCACAGGTGTCTTTTCTTTTCACTCACAATCTGCTCGCTTCATCTCCTCCAATCAGCACAAGGTGAGTGAATGTCCCCTCACCCTCCTCCCCCACTCCACCTCTCCACTCTGATCATGGTTTTACTCCTCCATCTTCAGCATCTTTTGGTGAAACCTCACGGTTCCAGGTCTTCTTGTTGCCGGTAAACAGCCTCTTCTTCTCGCTCCGCGGTCGGTCTGTGACGTTGTCGAGGTGTGTTGTGTGTTTCAGTCGCCAGGCTCCCACACCTGTTCGCTCGTACCGGCAGCGGTGGCGGCACAATCGCAGTCACCGAGCCTAATTACCCAGTCCTTAAAAAATAAAGAGACAGGGAACGTCAACCAGCCTGCCTGGCAATTACAGCAGCGCTCAACACCTCTCCGCAACAAACACCACTCCAATTAGAGGCAGCCAACTTATTCTGGGAGGCGGCAGTGTGTGTGCATGTGTGTAATATGTGTGTGTGTGTTTACGCTCATAAGTGCAAGTGTGTGACAAGCAAAATTGTTTTGGGAGTTAAATGTCGGCATTGAAACTTGTATGTTTTGTGTATGGCAGATGAGGGGTGAAAATATGTGCGTTTGAACGTGTGTGTGTGTGTGTGTTGGGTGTGTAAATGGCTAAAGTGAAGGTGTGTTATTGGAAAATGGTCCTTGTTAATTGAAGAAGATGAAGGTTTGGGAATCATATGTAGAGCAGTCAGAGCAGGCGATTCCACCCACGTCTTGATCCTCTTCCCTCTTCCTCCTCCTCCTCCTCATCCTCCTCCTGCGTCTGTTCTTCACCTCACCCTGCCACTCTTCCATGTGAGGCTCCTTTACTTCCTCCTTCTTCATCACCCATTTTTCTTTAACCTCAGTTTCTTTGTAAATTATTCTTGTGTTTTTCCCCCAATTGCTACCTTCTTCTTTTTCTTCTTGGCAACTTTTTCCATATTGTATTCTGTAGTACTCCTCCTCATCCTGACCACATAGTCTTATTCTCTGGTCTTTTTCTTCCTCTTCATGCCGCTTTGGTCCTCACCTCTGTTTCTACAACTTCCACCCCCTTTTCTTCATCATAACCCATTCCATCCACACTTCTCATTGTCCAGACTTCCTATTCCAGTTCCTTCTCTGTGAAGTCAACAAAAACACAATCTTGTAAACACTAATTTGACCTCATAGCTGATTGTGTTTGTCAGTATAAAGCATCCTTTCCAAATAAACCTGAAAAAAGACCAAAAGGCTATAGAAGAATAAAATAAAAACACATTTTGGGTTTACGTTTCAGAAGAAAAATGGTTTTGTTTGTTGTAGACTTGTTGAAGTTGAACAAATGTAAATATGTTCTCTGTGAGGTATTCACTCCATCATCGCCTGTTGTTACAGCTGACTGATTCCATGATTACAATGGTAGAAACCCACAGCATATCAATGGTTGTTCTTGGTTTTATTAAAAAGTCATTTTCTGTGGGCGGGAGTAAACTATTTTAAGTTGTGCACGCAGCCCCCGTGCCTCAATTATATAGCACATTTAGCTAAAAATATATAGTGCCTATAGCATAAGGCTGCAAGTGCTGAGGGTGTAAACAGAACACAAACTGCAGATGCTTCAAAGGCTTGAATCTTCTGCAGTATATGAGGGAAAAGATTTGACTGTATATTTGTATTTTGTTTTAGCCAAACTACATTGTTCTTCTTTTATTTTATCAAAACCCACTTAGGCTACATCAGAACAGGTTATTACTGTATGTGATATAACCAGACTGTATTAAGGATGTAGTTCTAAATTAAAACATCCTGTTTCCTCCCCCATCCTCTTTCCATGCTTCCTGGTTTTCTTCCATTTCTTCTTCAGGCCTTCCTACAACGAGTCGCTCACCTCATACACAAATATATAAGTGAACATGCTCATACTCAGATTTGTAGATATTTGTATGCAGCCTGAATCTGTTTGTCGAAGTGTTTTAGTGTACAAGTGTGAGTGACTTGCCAGGCGCACGCTGAACCCTCACACCACAGAGATCAGTGGGTTAAACCATCTGGTTCAGAGTTAGGGGTGGGATTGAGGAGGGAAGCAGAGCAATGGTTCATCCTGGCTTTTGTTTTATTCTCAGTTTTTGGCAGCACTGGCACCAGAGTGGCACTGCCAAGTGTGTGTACATGTGTGTGACTGTGTGTGTGTTTGTGTGTGTGTGTGGAGCTATATTTTCCAACCAACCCCCCTCCCTTTTTTTTTCCACACGCACACATGCACAAAGCAAGTGCACAAACATACACACACAGACTGTAAATTGTCTGGAACACCCCTAGTGCCATCTGGTCTTGTGATGGGCCAGACACACTGTATGAATGTGTGTGTGTGCAAGTGTGTGTGCAAGTGTGTGTGTGAGAGAGTAAGGTGCATGCATGCTAGGGTTTTGTGCGTGTGGGGGGCATTATATCTTTTTGCTCATGCATGTTAAAGTTGAAAACACACACACACACACCAGCATATCAGTAGTCAGTTTTTGCCACCATCTTTGGATGCACCACTACCTTTGCAAAGTCATAGTGTTTTCTCCTGTTTTAGGCGTTTTTGAGTAGAGTTCTGTAGGACATGAGGAAGGACTTTGTAGACCGACATTTCCTGGGTACTGCTGATATCTGCTGACCTCAAGAGTGGTTTCATTCGTGGGTTTGTCTTTGTATTATCTTGAATTGCCTTTAAACTTCTTCTGTCTTATCTTTAAACTTGATTTTGAATGCATATAAATATACTTTTGTACCCACATGTTCTGTTAAAAGTGGGGCTGGAAGGAATATGTGTACAAATTCAAACCAACCATCTAAGTTATTTTTGTGCCTTGTTTGTAAAGATAAAGAAGCTGTGTTGTGTTTTGAGGTAGATTTATGCATACTCATTCTACAGTACTGACCATAAGTGGCCAAGCTATTCAATCCAAGCTTCAACCAGACTTGATCCTCTAACTCTGGCAGTCTGGGTGTATTGGTGTTACGCAGCCAGACTTTTTAAACTCTGGCTGCTTTATTGCCTTGTTAACAGGAACTAAGCTGCTGAACTCTGAGCATTTCATTGATAAAATATTTGAATTTTGGCAAATGTACACACACAAAAATGCAGCAAGGAAAAAAAAGGCTGAGGAGAGGAAGATGGGTCACATTTGTGTGTGTGTGTGTGTGTGCATCTGAGACACATGCGGGTTGACCTGAGGAGACCAGACTGCTTCTTCCTCATTGGCTAAAGAACATCTGGCAGTCTGAGTGTGTGTGTGTGTGTATGTGGATGAGAGAAAGATACCACATTGATCTCCCCTCTCACATTCCACACTGTCAGGGCTCTGAAAAGCAAGAACTCCTCTCTCCAAACATTTCTCCCTGTCTCTCTTACTCACTTTTTCCTCTTTTCGTTCTTCTCTTTCCATTCTTTGATTCGTCCCTGTCTTTCTTTCTTTTTTTTTTCTTTCTTTTTTTTGTCTGAAACTTTTTTGCTTCTTTTTCCCTTTTGGCTCCTCATTTAGCCAATCGCCTTCCCATTGTGTTTGTAGTATATGTAAAGGCAGTTGCAGTGTTGTGTCCCTGCTGTTCAAATGTGTGCAAGTGTTGGATAATTCTGAAAGGCACCAACTTAAAAGATTATATTGCAAATCATTTTTGAAATATTACCACTAGAGCATTTTATAAACCTGAACTTGAACCCTTGTCGGACGGAGCTCTCGCTGAGTCACACGCCTTGACATGTTGTCAATAGTTCTTATAATAGCAGCAATAGAAGCAAGCAATGGAAGTAAAAAAAAGTTGCAGCTGGATTTAGCCTTGATTTGAGTTTTTGTTTGTTTGTTTGTTTGTTTGTTTGTTTGTTTGTTGTTTGTTTGATTTGGTTTGTCTTCAAGTGTACCAAAGCTGAGACATGACCTTGGGGTTTGTCGATCCCCTATACCAAACATAATAGCAAGTCTTCAGACTGTGCTGGCCTTCTTACAGTATATTCTTCAGCCGGTTAGTATCTCTGTATTTGACTTGGACTTCATTGGCATGCTTTGGCAATTTCTGAAAAATTAAATCAAGTATGACTTGAAATTGCTCTAAAGATCTGTACAAATCTTGAGTAATGATAACGTTGACACATACCTGGAAATCTGACTTGGATTTTCCTCAGAAATACTACACAGCTCATTTTGGGTGAGGATCACCAAAGGACCAGGACTCATGTTTTGTTAATCTTTAAAACTGGCTTCTCCTCCTCCTCTGAATCTCCAGAGCATGTTAATTGAAAAACTTTAGAATTACTGTTGTGATTTTGTGGTTGTTTGTCTTATCTGACAGCTTTGTGTCTGCAATAACTTCAGGCTAAAACCTTCACTTCCACACAGTCATTTTAGCCTTTGGTTAAGAGGACGTTAAACAGGACATTAGTTAGTTTTTGGATTTTTTCCCCCCCTTAGACTTTCCTCTTCTCTCTCATTTTCCGGCCTGCTGCCTGTTGGATGGCCATCCTTTGACAGCTTGAAGCCATTTGAAGGACCAATTATCCAATAAATGTGCCTTTATGAAGTTCTATCCCTGCTGCTGTGTTCTTGGAAGGCAGAAGTGTATATCAATAAGATTTACAACAGCAGAGCTTTAAAAGAAACAACCGCAATTTGGAAGGATGTGACACCTACTTGAAAAGCAAACATAAACACATGTGCATTATTATCTTGGTTCTAGATCCAAAACCAAATGCTGGTGGTTGGAAGCAAATGAAAGACTTCAGAGCTGCAATGCCAAAAGTATACGGACACCCAAACATTATGTGACTGTTAAACATTTGCTTTAATCTGCTTATATAACAGTTTACACTCATCTGGTTTCAGACTTTCTCCCAGATTTGCTCATATTCATCCACAGTGTCCAGCACTGGTGTTTGGTGTTGGATGGAATCAAGTGCTTCTGCACCACACAGAGACTGGCTCTATATGCTCAGGCATTGTCCTGGAAAAAATGGAATGGGCACCAAGACCAGTATTAGAAGAGTATATTCTGTTGAAAAACAGAATAAATATCATTAAAACAGGCGCTGCAGAACCAAACAAAAAGGACTGTACACTGCCCTCCTCACCAGCTGGTAGAACGCGGCTCTCAGCTGTGGTATCCTCTCTGTCCTGCTCATGCCTAACTCCTGTGCACTGTATTCTGCTCATATATACAACCCTGAAATTCTGGTATCAAGCTATGAAGTGCATGATGAGCATGTAAAAAAATCTATTTCATAGTCTAAGTATCAGCCCTGGGGTCGACCAGGTGACATATTTCTATGTCCCCTGATGAACTGTTTCTGATAAATGAACAGGGATTGACTTTAGACTGGAGGTTTGACTTCAACTTGAAGTGAAAAAAAATTGACAGTGAATGAAACTTGTCTACAGATCTACATCTACATCAATCTACATCAAACCTGCTCACTAGGGATGTCCCGATCCGATCACGTGATCGGAAATCGGGCCCGATTACGTGATTTCAGACTCGATCGGTATCGGCTGTTACCTCCCGATCAGGACTCGGATATATATTTATTAGGGCTCTCAAAGTTAACGCCTTCTGTGCAGGGTGGCTCTGTGTCCTGTAGTGTAGGGGTATATAAACAATAAATCAATTAATTGCACGATAAATTAAATGGGCTCGATAAGTTTTTCGGCCGCGATAAATTACATTTGCATGCTGGTTTGTTTTCCTCTCTTTCTCTCTCTCTCCCTCTCGCTGCCAAAGAGACTGGATGACAAAAGGCGTCACTCCGGTGCGTCGTAGTGTATAAAGGCCATCGGACTTTATATGGCCCGCGGCTTCTGTCTTAAAATGTGTCTAATCAACAGGTAGTTCTTAGTTTTTTTAACTCATTGTGTGACGTTTACGGGATGTTCTGAGCAGACCACGGTCAGCTCGCTGTCTGCGTCGCCACGGTGCGTCACAGTGCTGCAGGGCTTGGACGTTACAGCAACACAGAGAGCTGTGAAGCTGCTCAACACCGTTTCAACACTGTGCCACAATTCACCGCGACACTAAACATGCTCATGTATAGAACCTGCTCTCAGAGAGAGTCCGCGTTGTACGAGTGAAGTTCTGCCTTCTCACTGGCGGCACTCGCTGCAGCGCCACCCAGTCTAGTTCTCTTTCCCAGTCCTCTTGTGCCATCTCTGCTGTCAGTTTCTATGTGTTTCTGTCTACATGGTGGCGTTTGTAAAATTCACTGCAGCTGTCTGCAGCGGCCTGATGCGCGTACACACATGCAAACGCAAACGCGTGCGCACACAAGCACATATGCATACAGGTGGGCCTTTCCAGTGTTAAATGTTCTTTAGAAATTAAAGTTTATTGATCTTATGGAGAATCTTGAAAGTATCGGATCGGGACTCGGTATCGGCAGATACTCAAAATCAAATGACTCGGACTCAAAGGCAAAAAAAACCTGATCGGGACATCCCTACTGCTCACCATTTTTAACCTTGCTTCTTCACTTGTGTGTTTTTGTTGCTTGAAGGCTGTTTTTAAATATCCCCAGTTGCTTATAAGAGTGCATTCTAAGAGCACAGCTGTATATTCACGAACAGCTTTTCCTCTTTAAACAAGCTGTATATATGTCTTGGGATCAGCATCTGATTAAACACACAGTAAAGATGTACATATAAGGAACTCTGGAGGTTTTTTTGTTGTTTTTCTACTGTTGTAACTCTTTTAGACAGAAGCCTCTGGGTGCGGCCAGAGGTTTGCGTATTTAGAACTGAGGAAGCAGAACTAATTGCTTGAGTAACCCCATAAGAGGTTCAGAAGTTTGTCTCTTTAGCATGTGTGTGGGATTGTCAATATGCACAGTATGAGTAAAATGAGTTTATACCAGTTTGTGTTTCAGCTGTGAAATTTGATTAAGACCACCTTATACATTCATCATACCTCTCTGAAAGAAAAAAAGTTTACTCCATGTTTTGGAAGCAGGAATCTGGAACAAAGATCCATAAATCTTTACGTGGCTGTACTTTTCAGAAAACAGACGCTCCACTCCCTGTTTCCTCAATAAACTATTTCCTTCACTGAGTGCCTGTTAGAGCTTTGGATTCTTTACCTTTTCTGGTGAAAAGGATGTACCCACAATCTCAGATGTAAAAACCATATTCAGCCCTCGCTTGAACTCCGATAAAGGAGAAGAAGTGAAGAAGAATATGCAATAACACAAATACAAAAAAGCTTGGGTTGATATCAAAACCGGAGGTTTGAGTTTAGATCTATGGAATTAGTAAAAAAAAAAAAAAATACCCCTGTAATATAAAAAGAAACCATCTAATTTATTTAACACAGTGTCCTGTCTTGGTGCTAAGCTAAGCTAGATTATTTTACATGGATTTGCTCACATTGATGCTGAATGATAAGACCTGGTCACAGTCTGTGTTCCAGTTCACCCCATATGTGTTGGCTAAGTTAAGGGAGGCCATTCATGCTCAACTGGGAAATCAGTTTCCTTATTAATTGAGGTATGTGCTACAAATTCTATTGAAATTATTATTACTGTCATATCAATCATAAGATGAAATTGTGGGGGTAAAATCTTGGAAAGGCCACAGACAGTAAAGAAAGTGTACACATACTTTTGCTCAAACAGTGCATTCACCTGGCATGCCTCAAATTTTCAACACATTTTAAAGTGTGTGTGTGTGTATGTGTATGAGAGAGAGCGTGAGATACAGTGTGAGCTTCATGTGCACAGAAGGTCTCATTTGGCAGCTTGTCTGTAAGAATGTAACCTGAGACCCCCCCCCACCCCAACACACACACACACTCACTCATAGGCGTTCCCACAATACCTCTCTCTCTCTCTCTCTCTCTCTCTCTCTCTCTCTCTCTCTCCCCCTCTCAGATGTAAGCCTTTTGTATGCCCTCGGCCCCCCCCCCCTCCTCAGTCGTTGCAGGTGTTCATCATGAGGCAATAAAACAAGTAGTGACTGTTCTCTGGCCCAAACACGGCCCATGCTCACACGGCTGCAGACCCTGCTCCGCATTTACTCAGCTCTTTCTAATTTGTAGCTCTGCATGCAGTTGCTCTGGCAGCCATCTTGCATATATATTCTGTTTGTAAGGCCTCTGTGCAAGGTCATTACTGCTGGTGTCAGTCTAATCTTGAGGTGCAAGGTGTTTATGTTAAAAGGTGAAAAAAGTGATGCACAGTTTATGAGCGATTTTTTTTTAATTTTTTGATTATGGCAGTTCTGCGAAGCTGCTATTGAGGCAATGTTGTTTAAGCACATGAGAAGCTTGCACAATACACAAGGTGCAGGTAATGGGATTGTCATGATCTTTGCAGGTTATTTCATAAATGCACTAAAAAAAGTATGGAATGAATCTGAAAATGAGACCAGATTATTGCGATTCTCTCACGTCATCCTTTGGGAAACATGATTATCTGGACCTAATTTCATGGCTATTGATTACTGGGACTTTATGATGGTACCACAGGGAAAGTCAGTTAAGGTCTACATAGTATCTCTGCACAGTTTACTGGTAACTCTTCCAGTAGTTGTATTTATATATCATTTATATCATAATTATATCATTTATTGATTGTCAGTCAATATATTTTATGAGTATTTATGAGTATTTTATGAGTATTATTTTTGTGGTGGACAAGCCATGCTTGAGAAAAGAAAACATGGACATAATATGGAACAAGGGAACAACCACAGTTTAAGATACCACAGGTTAGAATGGGTTGGTAATGTGTAGTTCATTAAGCCCCTGAGAGTGTGAATGGCTGAGAAACCTGGTCTGCAAGTCAAACTGAAACTCAATGCTTTATTTAAATGCTAAAGATTTACAGGAATGTGCTGTACTTATGGTATACATCCTGCTGCTGGTTATATTTGTTGTTTCCTCAAATGTCTTTCAACCTTATATAACTGTTTCCAGTGTGTGTGTGTGTTGTGAGTGGGTTTTTGTGATGTGTGATGTGTGTGTGTGAGAGAGATGTGCAGACCAGACCGCTTTGTTTTAATAGTAATAATGTGAAATGTGAAGCAACAGGGTCCTGTTCTGTGTTAGCATAATGACTTTAGTGATCAAGCCTGACAGCCGCACACACACACACGCACACACAGACACACATGTGTATCACCAAACACAACTTTTGTCATCTGTGTGGCAACTTTATTTTTGCCCCTGTCAGAGTTGCTGCTTCTTCTCCTCCTCCTCCTTCTTTCTGAGTAGATTCTCACTTATCACAACAGGATCCTGCCATCTATTGTTACTGTGGCTCTGCCTGTAGCATGTGTACATGTATGCTAATGAATGGATGCGTCAAACCAAGATGGCTCCCACTAATTTAAATAAAATCTGTCCTTCCTTTTCAAGACAACCTAGAAGTTCTTTGTCCTTGTCCTCCTGTCCTCAACCTGTCACATGCAGTTACCATCTATGAGGTTAAGCTCAGTTAAAAACCTTCAAGAGGACCAGCGGCCTGTTTGAAACTTAATTCTGTTTTGTCTTTTAGATGATCGCAGTTGTTGTCGTTTTAAACACACACACACGCACTCACACGGACATGCTTTAATGTGTTTAGAGAGCAGCAGAGCTCTCCTTCCTGCGTGCCCAGACATGTATTATGTGGTTTTCAAAGGGGAAGCCTTCACTTTAGTGTGTGTGTGTGAGTGGGTGTGGGTGTTTTCTTGAGATCAATGCAGTTATAGAGTGCAGCAGCTTTTTGGCTCCGCACGCACACAAACACACACAGACACACACACACACACTCTGCAGTGAGGCCTGTTCTAAGTCAAGTGTCACGCTTTGCCCTTCTGACATCTGGTCCCTGAAACCTCTGGAGTCCCTGGTGTGTGTGTGTGTGTGTGTGTGTGTGTGTGTGTGCGTGCTGCAGTGCATGTGCATGTCTGGGTTTGATTAACTAACCATTCCGTCTGTGTGACAGACTCTGCCAATACACTTGTACTTATTGTAAACCAACCTCCTCCCTCTCCTGAGCGTGCAGCGCTGCTGCTGCACAGCCACAGGAGGAACTTTCGGAAAACTTTAATGTGTTTACCATAAAGCAGCTTCCCCCTCTGAATTTAATCTTTCTCATAATACACTGAAGAATCTTTTTTTTGTGATCCTTTTTAGCAGTTTTATTTTGTCATTTGGAAACACATGGCCTGCACACGGCTTCCAACTGTGTCTGCTACACCTAAACATCTCACAGGAAATCTTAGCAGCAAGCTAGCAACTGTTTTCAATGTGGAGCTGTTGAGTTGTGAGGCTCATCGTGTTAGCGTTTCATCTTTATTAACAAAGAAACTCATGTCTCTCTAACAACACTAGGTAGGTTTATGTTGTTACTCTTTGACAGATTGACACCGGTACCCATTGCATAAAAGCCAGGATGAATCCCCCTGAGGGCTGCTGTTTACTGGGATTAATGGTAAAGGCTGGAAAGTACTGTAAGGCTGTGTTCATTGCCTCTCCACACATCGCTGTTTTACTCACAATCAGGACCCAAACAAACAAAAAAAAGCCTGGGGATTATTCCTGCAGCTCTCTTTCTCACTGTGGATATTTTAAAAATAACTGGAGCCCAGTGAAATAACAGCAGGCTCTCAGAGGATGAAAAACTCTCTCTCTCTCTCACACACACACACACACACACACGTGTAGCATGTTAAGTGTGAATTAATTGGATTGCTGCTGTTTTCAGCCACACTTTATGCATCTCATCTGTGGTCGGATGTGGAGTTTGGTTTGCAACAATACAAATTGGCCTGATGGCAAACAAACTGGAGCAAATTAGCACTGAAAATGTTTACCTGTTTCCTTAACAAGCTGCATTTTCCCTCTGCTGAGGCTGCCGCCGATTCTCTCTGCAGACTCTAACACACTAAACTGTGTCGTCCCCCGAGTGCTCCAATAGTTTACTTACTACACCTCTGGAACAAGTACCAGTGATGGGCTGTGTTTTTATTTATTTTTTTATAAGGAAAACACCAGATAAGATCCAAATGATTTAGCAAAGTGGGACATTTCAATCTTATAGTAATTTCTGTCTTTTTTGTAAAGCTGAATAATGATTTGAAGTCTTTAAATTCTTTCCTTTTGTAGACTTTCTATCTATAATTGCAAATATCAGGATTTTGTTTCATTGTCTTACTATATAAGTGTTAGTTTTCTTTTAAATGTCATAATTCCTGGTGGTTTCACACACCACTATGTATGGAATGATGTGCCAGAAACCAGTGATTGCATCTGTCTATGGGTGGCTGTCACAAACTAACTTCAATCAATCAAGTATCTTTTCACTGTTAAAGTGATGTCACATGGCAACAGCTGTAATATGCTGATAAATCATAGTTATAAACAGTTGCTGTGGTTTTGGTGGAGTTGAGTCATGTCAAGCAATTAAGGTCAAGAAATGTGTCAGATGACAAGTTTCCGCCAGCTTGGTAAGAGCATGTACGTACATCCTGTTTCTCTTCATGTCACTGCTATGTGAAACTTGGAGGACATTTGCATTTTCCTATAGCATATCTATTAATGCACACATGTGGGCTGTGGGTCAAATTTCCTGTATCGTTTCACCTCTGAATCAAAACTGACAAAAGGCAGTCGAACTATTTTTGGCTAGTTAGAACTATTATTTTTGTTCACTGGCTAATTATGCAGAAAGGTGAATACTTTGCCTTTACTGTCAGGAAGCTGATAAAATAAATGGCATGGCATGTTTGTTTGCTTTCCATATTCATTTTGTTAAAGGTGCTTCATATCCATAGCGCCATTGCAGTATACTTGACAATTAATTGATTTAAATGAGTGGGTTCAATTATATTTATGCCTTATTTTACAGTCTTTATTTGGCAAATTTCATTCAAAACCACTTAGAAGAAGAAGTTCCCATGAAATGTTCTCTGTTTTGCTTCCGTACTGTGGTTGATGTGAAATAAGTTGGGGGGTTTCAGGACGTCCCAGGAGTCCTTCAGGGGTTTCTAAGGGACTGCTGGGCCTAAAAAAAGAGGAACAAACTCTTTCGAGATTAAGGAAAAGGTGGTCACTCTGTATATTTAAACCACAGGTTTCAGTCATCTCACTGTCAGCAAAGATAACGGATCTGATTCTAGAGATGGAAGGATCAGAGAGGAAAGTCCGTGGAGGGTGAAGAAGAAAAAAATGAATGAAAGGTGGATGCAGAGGGACAGCCTGTTCTCACTGTGGGGGGAGAAAAGAGAACGCTGTCTCTGTCTCTCTGTCTGTCTTGCCATTAAATTTCACAAATTAAAGTGGTATTATCTTGAAATATTTAAAGGTTAGATGAATGTCGATAATGGATCTCGACAGCCATTAAGCTGTAATTGCTCTCTAATGTAGTTAGTGAAAGACATGGGATACAATTTTGCAGCAAAACACAGAGGGGGAGAAAACGGGAGTGAGAGAGAAGGGGGGAGAAAGAGGCTGGTTTTTATTTATTGATTTTAGTCACAGCCTCTGATTTAAACCAGAGCTGTTATTCTCTGCATTAAGTCTTAATAAGGCAAAAACAGAGCATGATTAACTATTCAGGGAGTGAGAGAGAGAGAGAGAGAGAGAGAGAGAGAGGG
Source organism: Parambassis ranga (assembly GCF_900634625.1). Taxonomy (NCBI): domain Eukaryota; kingdom Metazoa; phylum Chordata; class Actinopteri; family Ambassidae; genus Parambassis; species Parambassis ranga. The sequence goes on along the minus strand of NC_041032.1, from coordinate 2,418,213 downwards.
AGAGAGAGAGGGTGGGAGACATAGACAGGGAGTTAAAGAAAGAGAGGGTGGGGGTTAGAGAGACAAATACAGAATGTGAGAAAGGCAGAGACATTCAGAAGCAGAGATTTTAACACCAGGCAGATGTAATTTTTCACAGGTTACTTCTAAATGTGCTATTTCAAAATAAAAGTGTACTTGCCTGCAAAAATAACTTATGTTTTGTTATGGTTATTATCATGTGGCCCATAATAAAGCCGCAGGCTAATCTAAATGAAAACAAATTAATAACCGCACACACACAGGTGGCTGCAAAGTAAATCACTCATAAGTCTATATATTTAAGATATAACATCATATTTATTTCCCTTCAATGCTACATTATGGTTCATAGTCGTGCTTGTACACCTTGAACTTTGGGAGTTTCTCGGTGGATTTATCTGCTGTGTGAGGAGGCTCAGGGTGTTTCAGACACAGTGACAGGTCAGGACGTGTGTTACTGTGTCAGCACCTGATCTCATTTCTCCTACAATGTACACGCAGGCTTATGCTGTCCATGAACGCCACATTTGTTGTCCCACTCCTCAACAAGTACAGAGAGACTGAGAGAATGTCTGCAGGCGTTATGTGTGTGTGTGTGTTGTGTTTCTTGCTGTGTGTGTGGGGACTGTTTCGGTCTGAGCGTGTGTCACTGTATGTGTGTGTGTGTGTGCCTGCAGCCTTGCACCGAATGGAGACATGCTAACTTGTTAGCAGCTTCTCACTCCTCGCTTCCAGAAAAGGAGGTGCTATCCAGGTGGCAATACCAACGATGCACCTCTCCCAAGTTGGCGTCGCCATTGGTAACAAACTCATCGAGGGGGGAGGAAACAGGGAATTTGCATTTGAAAGGCGGGGCTCAAGCTTAAGTTTATTAAAAGTTAATGCTGTGTTGTTGTCACATTCACATTGAGTAGCAGCTGTCGCTCTGCCAGCTTTATGAATTGGTATGTGTGAATGACCCGTTACACACTTGTCTCTCAATGGGAGTAAATCCCTGACTGTGTGACGGATTTGGCGTCTGACCTCACATAGATGGAATGACATGTCCGGTAATCATGTGTTGGTGAAATATTTTCTTCTGTCCCCATGGTTTTGGGCATGCAGGGTAATAAGAGGGGAGAGGAGGAGGTACCGTTTCTCCCTCTTCACGTCTCTGTTGACAGACTTTTAAATAATTACTGGAAAAGAGAAACAGACAAACACATTAGTTTCAGTCTCACTTAAAATCATTGTGCGTGCACGCAACACTAAGCAGAGCCTGTCTTTCTCTATGTCTTTGCGCATTTAATATTTTTTGATGATCAGTAGGAAAATTCAGTCATTACAATAGCTCTTATAAGTTAAGGATTGACTGAAAATCAATCAACAGACAACATTTCTGATCAATGGATCATTAATGATCATGGTAAAATGTTCCTGGTTACAGCCTTTTAAATGAGCTGGGATATCTCCACTTGGACTCACAAGAGTCTGCCTACTACTTTTAACTTGCTGTTAGGTAAACTAAAAACATAAAGGTCAGATCTCTGACTCATTCACCGTGTCCATGAGCATTAACATTCCTGTCAAATTGTTATTGAGCAACTCTGTTATGAACTTTCTTTACCTGTAAAAGGCGACACTTACTACGTTTACACTGCACTAAAACTCAGCAAAGACACCATGTATGCCATGTAAACACCATTTTCTAATTACCATAAGCCGGTTAAGGTCATATTCAGAGTAAGCCATAATCAAACTAAGACATGTGGAGTAAGTAGATCTTAGTCAGCCTTAATTGTAATATAGCAGTTTCCAATGGCTAGGGGTTTGTTGAATGAGCCTCACAACATGCAGCAATATTCTCTCCAGTCTGCATTAGTACTATTTGCTAAAGACTGCTGACCTTCACCCCGGTTCTCGGCTAGATTCTAGTCTTATGGTACTTTTTATGATTTCCTCACTCAGTTTACAGTCAGTTTCTCATGTGAATGAGACTGCGGGTTGTCAATAAGAAACCATGAAAAATGGATAAATAAAAACATAAAAAACATGACACACCTTATATGGCATGGGTATTTGTGGTTTGTTTAGGAAATTATCTGGTTGACATGCTGCAATGCATGTAAACACATCAATCAGAATACTTCCTAAACCCAAATATGGACAAAAAAACAACATATGGTTTGCATTAAACTTTTCTGTATTTGTAATTTCTTGTCTTTTATCCATAGAGCCCAGGTTCCCATCAGCTGCATTGTGTTTACTAAGTAGCACATGTTGGTGTGCTAATACAAAGACTTAACTGGGATCACAAGTGACCATTTTACCTGATAAATTTGAGCACATTAGCATGTTAGCTTAAAAACCTTGCAGCTTTCATCTTTACCCGATGTTATTTTTTTCACTTGAGAACAAAGTATTATTTTCACAGATATGATTTTCTGTGATCGACTGATGAGTCAAACAAAGTTGTTGGTCCGTTCTTGCTTCATTTCGTGCAGATCTGCATCTCTTTTGTATCCTAGGGTTATGTCCTACATTTACAGAGGGTCGTGCCTGTGTCTGATTTCTCAGTAAACAGCTGCTAATGCTGCGTTGGTTGAGTTTCAATGGTCATATATTATTAGCAGGTTGAATGTAGAATCAGAGCTGATAGAATTCACCTGAGTCCTGCTCTCACTTCCCCATCACCACCACAAACCAACTTCTACATAAGAAATGCACCGTGCTCTTCCTGTTCAGGTGTGTGTGTGGTTGGTGTGTGAAGCTATTTTTAATTCCATCCCAACCGCAAAGATTCACAACACCCAAATTTATCATGTCAGACTGTGGCAGCCATTGCAGTTGCAGCACATTTTTCTGGACCACAGTCTGACTGCTGCTTTAGTCTGCCATGCAATATTCAGAAAAAAATGTAAGTTCACATTTAAAATGTCAAACCTCAGACAAAGCAGTGGATATAGCAGAAATATAAATATATAGTTAACAGAACACCATATCCAGCAGCACAGAGGGCACATCTGGGTGAGAGAGGGTAGAAGAGTACATGCAACACAGTGCTGTTTCAGTGGTTTGTAACTTCTGTCCTCTCCTGTCTCTCTCCTCTCCTTATCAGCTTCAGCTGTCTCTTCCTAAACTTCACCTGCTGCTTTGGTAGCACACTGAGAATATATTTCCATAATTATCTGAATAAAAGGAGCAAACGTACTGCGTTGGAGTTTAAGAATGAAAATGAAAGTCGTCCAGTTACAGGAGCAGTGGTATTGATTAGCAGCTATGTGCATCAGAGACTGAGTATGAACTGAGGAAGACTGAGGAAGACCTGATAGCAGATGAAGTCCAATAATTAACTAGCTGGATAAGTTAGTTGTTGAAGGTTATGTTTTCTTATACTATATGTGTTGTCATACTGCTGTTGGTTAGCAATAATCCAATTGTGGTGTTTTATTTTGAAAATCATTTGGATTCTCTGCTGTTCTGGTGCCTGACTTCCTCTCTGTCCAATTTGGTTGGTGCAGATTGACAAGACTTGGTGCAACAGAGCGCCAAAACAGACTATGTGCAGAGATGTGCATATGTTCTTTGCAGAGCAGAGTAGAGGGTTGCTTCTGAAACACAGTGCTGCGCGTCAGATGGGGCCACACGTATTGAGTCGTGTGGCGGCGATCAACAGCGGGTGGCATGGCACAGCTGGAACACACCGCAAATGTGCCCGGTGGGGTCATTCTCGTGAGCCCAATATTGTGTGTCTTCTCCCCTTTGTTAGCTGAATGCATCACCATGTCAGTAATAAGTAATGAACTGTCCTGTTCAGTAGCACCTCTGTGAGCATCACATAAATCAGACAATCCATGTGCGAACTTGCTTCAGATCACCAAAAGTGTAACCAAAGCTTATTATTCATTTCTTTGTTTTGTCCAAGAAGGACACATTTATTTAAAACAACAGGCTAAAGTCGGCTTAAACATCCATATGAAGCAGGAGAACCATGTAGTCGTTTCTAAATCCACCCTAGAACAGAGACTTCAGCTTGTAAAGGTTATTAAATTGACCTAATTTCTCTCTTATCCCTTGAAAAAAAAAAGAGCCGCTGATCCTCTTCACATTTCTCTCTGCCATGTGTTTCATAAAAAAAAAAAAAACGTTTGTTTTCCAGCGGCTGAGTTCTTATTTTTGGAGTGATCCTCGCCGTTTCCTTGGAGGTATCAGCGGGAGGAGCGTGACTGGAGGACGAGAGCAGAGGAAGAGCTGATAGGAGTCGAACCCCTCTGGCTCAGCGCTCAGTCATGTTTACACTTGACGACAGGATGCCATGGAAAAAAAAAAAAGAGAAGAGAAGCGGAAGATAAAAGAAAGTGAAGAGAGCGAGGGAAAGATGAAGGGAGAAGGAGAGGGAGGAGCAGAGAGAGAGGGGAGAGGGAGGCGAGAGCTAGGACAAGAAAGGAAGAGAGGGAAAAAATGAAAAGAGGAAAGGTTGTTTTTAGTGTTAATGAAATCAGATAAAGGTGTGATGCAGGTTGTACACTGCCATTGATACATTTCACTATAAAGTTTCCTTTGAAGCCTTACTCAGATTAAAAAAAATGGTTTGACCTCGTAATGGCTCAAATTTAGCAGAGAAGAGGAAATAATTTTATAGTATGATATACAAACCTGTGTGATGCCCCTAAACAGCCCAAATCTGAGTGATGATGCTGTCAGCCTACCACTACAATATACATAGAAGGACTAGTTTATAGTAGTCCACAATCACACCAACACTAACTACCTGCCTAACTGGCCCACCTAAAGGGGCAAAGGGGACAACTGACCCAGTATACATATGGCCACATGTGCATAGCACAATCATAGATGTTGTTTGCAAACCGAGCAACACAACACAGCATGCAGATGTGCAATTTTTGAAACAAGCGTTTAAATGCACATCAGTCAGGTGTATGATAGTCTGCAGTGAATCTTGTGAATCTCCCTCCCTGCCAGTTACGTTTCCCAGAAGCAGGAGCCTTGCTTCGTAAGTCTGTCTGCTTAGTAAGATGTGCACTGATACACATCTACATGTATATAGCAAGTTCTCCTGCCCAGGGGAGGGCGTGTGCCTCATTCTGTAGAAATCACAACAGTAATTCATGGATAGCTCAAGATGGAAACACCCTGTTAGCTCTGAGTGTGGAATTAGCCGTTAGCACAAGTGACCTACTCTCAGACAACAGGAGGTTTAGAAGTTGAAAGAATGGCTTGATCCAAACTTTACTTTGAAGTTTGGAAATGCTGCCACTTATTGCACTTCAAATGTTTTTGTGAAAAGAGTAGGACCTCTTTAAAATCCAGCTTAGTCAGCTGTTGTTGCACATTGAAACTTTGCAAAGTCTGATGCTGGACTTAAGAAGCAGGAGAGAAATAGAAAAACTGTCTGACTGCCAGACTGGGTTTTTGTGTGTGTGTGTAGGCATACCTTCAGGATTCTGACATGGCTTTCCACCATTCGCCTGGCATGCAAACTTTGATTGATTGTGTCCCCCTTTAGCTGCTGCTAGTGTGCCGACTTCTTTTGGGCATTTGAGCCAGCAACCTTTGAAGCCAAGTGGAAAGCTTTGGCACCAAGCCTTAAGAGCCCGTTTGTGAACTGCAGTTCACTCCACAGCCTGTAGGGGTTGGCTGCAAAAGAGAGTCAATTTGCAAATTTACAGTAGAAATAAACAAGTTTACAGTCTGGTACAGAAAAACAGTTTTGATCACTATTGAAACTGTATAGAGGGATAATTTTTGTACAACTCATAGATCATTTTAATTATAGAAGGACCTACATTTTTACATATTGATGGCCATGATGGCCTTGAGTGATAGGCAGGTGCAAACTTCCTGTTCCTGCGACTAACCGCCTGCCTTAGCTCTGCTCACGTTCCACCTCTTAGCCTGTATTTGGAGTTCAGGCAGTGTGATGGCTGTCCAGACATATATATGGGTAAAGTCCCAGAAGCTTCATCCATACTGATTAATCATCATCCTGTTTATCTTTACTGATCAGTCCCTGCACACACCACAAAGCCTGACAGTTAATAATCAGTGCAATTTGGTGAAATCATTGCTGCATTAGCCCATAGAATTTATGCTTTTTTACCAAATTTTAGTAAAAATAAAACCCTTAAAATAGGTTGATCCTTTTTTTGTATCCTCATCAGTAAAATAAAACACATCAACGTGCATGTGTGTTTATGAATGAATGCAGTAACTGCCTGTTGATAGAAAAAACAGATAGCCGTGATAGAAAGTGAGGAAAACAGAGTTTGAGCGCTGTGTTTTTTTATTTTGTCGGCTAATTAAAAGCAGATGTCAGGGTACAAATCTCTGAGCTAGTTTAACGCAGCACCACTGTTTCTTCATTTACTTTGCAGGCCTCTCTGCACTTGTTGAGAGACCATTTCGCTTCTCCTCATCCAACCCACTGGACTTTCTCCAGTTTCAAAAAAACAAAAAAAAAAATCTCTGCTCTCCCCCTCCCATCTCTCTCACTCCTCAGTCTTTCTGTATGATTAAGCTCACTCATCCCTCTGCTTGCATTAGCTCTAAGCTGGCAGGTGTCTGTGAGATAGAGTTTTTATAAAGCCAACAAACACAAAAACCTCCACTGAGAGAAAGAAGCCTTAATTGAATTGTCAGACACAAATCTACCCAGAGACTCGGTTTGACAAAAACTCATCCGAAACACTGCCTGTCTGTCTCGCTGTCAGAGTGCCTGTCTTGCTGCTGCATTGTCTGGCTGTGTGCGGTGTGCGTGTGCTCAAAGGGAATCCAGACACCACTAGATAAAAAATGCAGCATGACGCAGGTGTTATTTGAGAATGTTCAATTTATATTTTAGGATGAAAGACTCCTAAAACTTTGCGTTGATTCCCTGTCACGTTAATTGTTATAAGGGGCATGAAGGCTCATTAACTCGGTTCATTTCAGCACCAAATTAAAATGCACATGGATTTAAACTCTTGTAGTTTATTAGCAAACTCTAGCTAGTCTAGTCTGACGTAACCACAGTAGAATGCTGCAGTTGCAGTTGTGTTGTTTCTCACTAACACTTCATGTAGGAACCAAAACACAACAGGTATTTGAACCTATGCTGTGAAGCAAACAAATCTGCCAAACCAGTTCTTTGTGGTTTAGGGTGTTGTGAAGGGGCAAAAGTGTTTGTTTTGTTGGTTTTGTAGAAGCTAAGCAAACTTTTTAAGTCACGGAGATGCTGATTTCTGATTACCTTACTAAAACGGTATTTGGAGTTTGGTATTTTGTAGTCCATCAAACTTGGACTACAAACAAAATACCAAAGTCCACTTTGGTGGTCAAAAACTTCCAGGTGGAGCACCTGACCCAACATTTAGATGTATTACATAGAAACAGGACGGACCTAAACTGTCTTCGCCCTTTCCTTTGTTTTAAGAAACACAAGGCTCTTTATCATTGCTTGTATTGCATACAATAATTGTTTCCAAAAAATGATGAGTCATCAATACAACATTTAACCAAACATTTAACCAAAGTCCTGTCAGGTTTGTCAGGCTGACGTTTCAGCTGCTGGATTCAGTAGCAAACAATTAGCTTATCGTGAAACCATATGTTCGATTTGTGATCTCATGACATTTTGCATATATCCTCTATTTATAGATTTGTGTGTTACACAACATTTACCATATTAATTAGACATCTTATTGACTGTTTATTATGCCTGGATTACTTAAAAAAACTACATCCTCAAGATTGATGATAATAACTTTTTGAAACCATCTTGTCCCACATAATAACTCTGTGTGTCCATTGATTAAGAGAAGTGAAGCATGGGCAGAAAGTCGTAGGTGTGGTTTCTGCGTTTTGTTTCATGATTTCAACAGACACCTCAACCAATCAGTGATCAGTATCAAGGCTACATTGTAATTTGTGAAACATTTGAAGGCTTTTTTTTCATGGACTGGATGAGCAAAGTGAGACATCAAAAGAGCGAGCAGAGCTCCAGTCATCACGCCACCATCATGTCACTAATAAATCAGTAACCACTTCAATAAACCCTGTTTACTTTTTGAAATTCTGCTTACAACTAGTTTCCAGTCAGCTTTTGGCTCCATGCCTTCATCACATTGTTCTCACTTAGTCTTTATAAAAGTTTTGCTAACTCTGCTGCTTTTTTAGCTTCTGACCAGTTTGCACACAGATTTTTTTTTCTTTTTTTTGTGTGTGTGTGTGAGTTTCCTTTTGTTCGTGCGGTTGTGATGGTGTGTAGAGATCTAAGCCACAGTTGGCTCGGCTTCACATGGGTCTGTGTGGAGAGACGAGGGGGTTTGTCAAAGGAATCGCCCGTGCCGCTTATTCTTCCTCCACCACAGAGATGGAGGGAAAAAAAGCAAAACAAAACAAAACAAAAGGGAACGGCCTTCTTATCATCAATATTAATCTCTCTTTTTGGAAAGGCATCTGTAGGCTCTGAAGCTCGGCTGTCTTTAAAAAACACGCAACGCGGCTTATTCAAGAAAGCCGTGTTTGAACTTGCTAATGTTTTTTTTTTCTTTCTTACTTTTTCCATCTCTCTCTCCCTCCCTCCCTCCCTCCCTCTTTTTCTCTCCTGTCTTCATGAGCTATTCTCTCTCTTCATTTAGCGTGCCATTAGCTCTCCAAGCTGTTGTTTGTTTTCTTGCTTTAATGTGCTTTTTTTTAACAAAACAGCGGAAAAAAACAAGAAAAATAACAAGTGACTAAAATATAAAGCAGCTCCATTTTTTTCCTGTTATGTTGTATGTGTTGGTCGCTGTGACTTTATGTGGTTGCATAGTTTTGTCCATGTGTGTATGCATGCTTATGCTTATGGAAAACTGTGTGTCTGTGTTTGTGTGTGAGAGAGAGACAGAGACAGAGAGGGCAATGGCACTAAACCTACTTGGGTCCAGATGTTCTAATTATAGAACGGCTCTGCTGCCTAATGACAGGAAACGCTGGCCTCAGTGTGTGTGTGTTTGTGTGTGTGTGTGTGTGAGTGTAAGTTAGCTCTATGTGTGTCACCAAGAAGCATGAATGAAATTCTCGTCATTAACCCCTTGAACCCTGATTTCCTCCTTAAATTTTCCCCTCAAAAAAGCTATAAAGTTTGAGAAAACTATACATTTTCCATACATGGAGACCGGCATTGACCAATAGGCAGTGAGGATGACTTTCACTAGCAGCATGTGGTAATCCAACAGAGGGAGTGTTCTTACCTAATTCTTTCTTATTGGTTTGAATACACATTTCAAGTTACTCTAGTTCTCCACGTTAGCAGTATTAAGTGTGTTTGTGTTGTTTGTACACTGACGCTTAACTTGTAGCTTTTTTTAAAGTCCTTGGGTTATACAAAAGTACCTAATAGGGTTAGGTGATGGAATAAATCTATTATTGATTGTTTATAGGTGGGTGAGAAATTGAATAATTATAATGCCTTCCTGCTGGAAAATTCACATGAATAATAAACTGCAGTCAAACTGGCAGTTGGAGACCATGTACCTTGCACAGCTAAGTTGGTAGGGATGTTCATGGATAGTGTTTTCTGTAACCCCTCACCCTGACCTTAACCAACAAACCAAGTCTCTCTTCTAACCTAAACCTTAAACCTAACCAAAATCTAATTCTAACCTTTACCCTGAAACCAAGTCTTTACCCTCACACAGCCATTTCAAAAGGTCTTTAAAATGTTAGGAGTGGCCAAAATGTCCTCACAGCAACACTCAAACTTGTTTCCACCAAGATAGCTGTACAAGAGCACATACACAGGCATTTACACACACCCCCACCACCACAAATACATTGCCAATCGCCAGTTGATGGAGTGACAAATGGTGAGTTGGAAAGTTTTGGCATGCTGTCCAGCCCTTGTACCAACTGTGGGGTAGGGCTACATGAGAGCTGACCTGAAAACCACAGGACGTCCCTCAGTGCTGAATGGTCAGACTCAGTGTTTATGCTTTCGCGTGATAAAAAGCTAACAAAAGCAATACAAAGAGAACAAAGAAAAAAAGAAACAGTCATATATGTTATCCTGTGCGTCAGTGTATTGTATGGAAACACAAACACTGCACCAGTTGATTAAAGGGCCATTCTTGTAAACTAGTCCGCAAGCCCACCCACACTTCCTGCAGTCAAAACACCATCTATTGCTCGCTCTGGTCAGGTGATACGGTCAGTCAAGGTGGTTTGCAGAAAAACAAAAAAGAAAGTGGAGGAGCTGATTCCCAGTTAAATGTGGGAATTAGCAGATAGGGATAGGACGAGCTAGCGGAGAAGGTGGTGGAGCAGAGTTGGGGGTTGAGATGCCACGATGAGGTGAAGATGAAGGGACAAACGACTGCATAGCAGAATGACAATGCATTTAACGATCATGGACCAGAAAGAAGTGGCTAGATAAACATTAGAAAATGTTCAAAAGATATTGAAAAGGAAGCCAGCTCTGACAGCGTGTGAAACTAGAAGTGACAGAGATCACAGTTGCAGGTATATCCCAGGATACCACAGCTTGATAGAGACGTAACATAAGGGGACAGATGGTTCAGCTGTACTGTAATACTGTGACTCTTATCCATAGAGGACAGGCATTATTTCTTTTTAACTATAGAGCTGTTTTGTTCTTTCAAAAACACAACCTCTAGGTGTTTCCTGTCAACTTCATTTCTGAGTGGACGGATAGGACTTCTGACAGATGTTTACATCCTATGACATCTAAGAAAAACAAAAAACTAATCCATGCTGGAGATAGAGTCCTGTCTTCCATCTATTGAAGACTATAATTGTATCAGATGCATGTTGTTCAGTAGTCTTGACGATGGTCATCCTTGTCCTCTCCTCCCGTTGCTATGGTAACTAGATGTCAATAGATTTGGCATCTCCATCCTCATCTCCAACTGTCCCCCTGATCAGAGCTCTGTATCCACGGAGACTGAAGGAGAGGACTCTTTTTTTTCCAAGCTTTGTGATTGTGTTTATCAAAGTTCAGATGCAACAGCCATCTGCTGTCCTGCCTTGCTCAAAGGCACTGAAGGCAGGTCCAGAGAACGAGAGAGAGAGAAGAGGCTTTTGTTTATATAATCCTCAATACGGTTTCTTATGTTAAATGGGGGAAAGGAAGGAAAAGAAAAAGGGGCAAAGAAAATGAGGAGAGTCACAGCAGGAGGATGGATGGGGGGGAGGGATAAAACTGGAAGACGGGGAAAGACTTTGGGAAGAATCTGAGAAAAGGATCAAATTAAAGAAGAAGAAAAGAGATATTTGGAATGAATAAAAAAACAGACTCAACATTACAGCAGGGAAGACAAGAAGAGAGTGCACAAAACAGGACATGGTCCACTTCCTGAGGGTGATCATTACATCACTTCCTCTGCTTGCACGCACACACTAAAATGAGACAGTAAGAATTAAGAGTGTGATTACATCTCTGTATCTTCTCCTTTAAAGCTGCTTAATCTATCACAATCCCACTGTGTGCGCACATGTGTGTGCGTGTGTATGTGTAATTACACAGGATAACAACATGACTGTAACTCAGCGAAACATCCCTTTGCATTATATAAAATGAATTAGACCTTTGTGTCTCTGCTCTCCTCGTTGTTTGTTGCATCTTTTGTGCAACACACTGGAGATTACATTGTTGCATCACCCCTTCTCTTCTGATTTAAGGGGGCTGCATCTTTTGAGGGATGTGGACTGGTTAGACAGTGAAGGTGAACATAACATGAGGTCAATTTTTCAGTCCTTGAACCTCAGACTCCAGAGTGAAGCGTGTACCCCCACTGTCCCCAGCCTACCTCCTTACAAAGGCACTTTTGTAACTTGTCCCGTGATCGGATGATGTCAGGCAATACCTCCATGTACCTGCTGTATTATCAACCAAATTTGGTGTTTGGTTCAGCAATCTGAGTTACATCTCAGCTGCTGTTGTTACCCTGGGAAATGCTGTGTTTGAGACGTTCCCCGTTGGGGCGGTGTAAAACAGATTACACGGCAAACTTTGGCGGAATGAGCCTTGAGAGAGTCTTCAGTGAATATAAAGGTCAATCATCATCATCATCATCTTTTTCAGTAGTACAAACAAAGGGGGTTTCCATTTGCTGTTTTGTTTTTAGTTTATTTTTAGTTATACAGACATGAGGCAGGTTGATTTAAATAATAAAAAAAGCAATTTGTCTTGTAAGATTTCAGATTGCTTCGAAGAAATTATAAAACATCTCCCAGATGTGATGTCATTCAGGACTGTTTCTGATCACCACAACCTGTGTGACATGTGTATGTTGGAAAGGGGGGGTGCTGGAGACATTCAGGTAATTATAGAGTTTGGTCGCAGACCAGATGAGAACAGTGGGGCTATAGAGCTCACACAGGTGTGCACACACGCTTGATGTTCTCACAGCATGACCACTGTCCTCATTTCTGTCAATCAGAGACCATTTATTACAATCATCACATGTGTGTGTGTGTGTGTGTGTCCTCATGTGCCTGGTGATTTTTGCTTTATATACACAGCATGTTGTGAAATAAAAAGAACGGTCCTCATGGTGTATGGCTGTGGCTTTTCACCTGTATGAGCCAGTCAACTATAGACTCTCTCTCTAAACTCTTTTTGGCTTCATTAACCCTTTTATTAATACCAGTTAAGGAGAAAAATAGATGAGATGTTCAATAACATTTTTTGGATGCACCTGTTCAAACTAAATCAGCACAATGCATGTTGTATTGGATGCAGCATGATGATGATTTGGTTCTTATTGACAAAATCATTTTTTTCTACTGATATAAAAATAAACACTGAGAACAGGAAGTGGTGATAAACAGTATAATTACTGTAGTGACATGCTCTCCTTGGAGTGAATTCAGGGATTTTCCCCTTGTACAGTTAGAAAGTAAAAAGCAGAAAAAGCAGAAATGTGTTGTTGTATTTTGGCTGTTCCTCATTATGTTCCACCTGGTGTCATTACATGTGACAAAAGAACAGATATAATCATAAGTTTAGGAAACGTTTCACCAATTTTCCAGTGATTGAAAAAAACTGATGTTAGTCCTGTGATTTTACGGTAATAGCCAGAACAAATATTCAAATAATGCACAGACCTACAAACATTTACAAGATACTAATGCATTAAAAAAATAAGGGATTATTTTTTTTTTCTTTTTCTTATTTACTGCTCTTTATTTCGACAGAGTGGCTAAATGGTAGTACTCCAGTACAGGCCTGTTTTGTCCTCGATGATCACACACACACACAAACACACACGCGCACACAGGCTAACTGTATTAATAGGAGTCTGTTTTGTGTCAGGCAGGTCTTAATAGGATCAGTGTGAGAGACATGGGGCTGTCTGTCAGTCTAAGTTCATTAACTGATGATAGATAACCTGCACTGTGTTTGTGTGTGTGAGAGAGAGAGAGAGGGAAAGAGAGAGAGAGGTATGTATGTGTGCCTATAAGAGTGTGTTTCCCTGCTTGTGTGTAAATTCTCCCTCTCTCTTGTGTAATTTATAGCCCTCAATCGGAGGCCTTATCAGGTGCAGGACACATGGATGCCTCCTTCTCTCCTCCTTCTCCACATCTTTCAACTCCTGCACACCAACTTGTATTTTTCTCTCCTTCTTTTCCTCTTCTCCCTCTCATCCAATCTTACCTTCCTTCAGTATAGAAGAAGGAGAAGGAGGCTTCCTTTAATTGCAGTCCTCCTCATCCTCTTCCTCTCCATCCTGCCACTTCTCCTGCTTTTGGTCCAGCTCTCCTCAAACTTTTTTTTTCTCCAACCTTTAATTCATTTCCCCCCTCTGCTCCACTTCTGTGGACGGGCATTATTTGCACAGTTTGTGTTGCCAGTGCATGTTATTCTAACATGCATGTCTTTGGTATGTGGGATGAAGCCCAGGAGTATACCCAGAGAAAACCCACACAGGCAGGCCCGAGCCAGATTCCAATCAGGAACCTTTTTTTGCTGTGAGGCTGCTGTTCTAACACCCGCAACCCCATGCGACCTTCCCTCTAAAATCCGTTTCCAAAGTTTTACCTGAGATGATGAGGTGCATTTGACTTTTATCCTCTGTGTTAAGTTTGACCTTTGAGCATTCAGAGTCTCTGAGAAACTTCTCTGAAATCCCCAGATTTCTGTGTGTCCCCCTAAAATGATGGATTATTTAAATCCATTTTGAGCAAAATGATTTAATACATTTCCTAATGCAGTGATTGGATTGTTAGTGCTTTACACATTTCAATTTAACATTGTCCCTTTGTGCGTGTTTTTTTAATGTTGTATAATCTACATTTGTTTGTTCTTTGTTGTTTTATTCTACAAATACGTAGCCTAAAGGTACTTCCTGTAAAGGTAGCAACTTTTGGATTGATTCCACAAGGCTTTTTGTAACCGAACCAGTTTATGTCTGTTGCCCTCACACACACACATTCACAGAGATAAGCTGACATTCCAAATGACTCGACAATGAGTGTAAGCTCCTCACTATACACAGGCTGACACAATGGAGGGCCTATTGAAGAGAGATTTGTGCATTACAATGCGTGAGACGACTGTGAGTGTGCGCGTGCTGTATGAGAGACAACGTTCGCACATTTCACGCAACTTGGGTGAGCGGATCTACCTGCCATGTACAAAATAGACTCCTTCCTGTCTCAGGGACAGTGCTACAGCAGTAAAGTTACAGTGTTGAATGCCTGTCCGAGCTCTGATTTTCAGGTGGTCTACCATAAAGTTCGGTTACACACTTGTGTTGTATCTCTATCAACAACGATTCAGGTGATCCCTGACTTTGCATAGCACCATTATCAGGAACCGACTTGTCAAATGTGACATCCTGATCCAGTCTGATGACAGTAGGATTAGTGGTCTGTAGGAGGCTTAAAGGACTATTAAATTTTGCACAGACACATTAAAGGCTCTAATCATAATCGATAATATTTAATGACATGACGCACGGAGATATAAGGATTTATGCGACTGCAGTTGATTGTAGACACGGTACAGTAATAATATAAAGTGTTGTTAAGTACATGTTTGTGATGCAATATATTGATTATGCGAGCGATTAAAATGCAATTCTGGAGATGTTTTGCATGTCAAAAATAAATGCATTACTAGTTATTACTGTTGTGTGGAAAATAATCTTTAAAGGAGGTATTTTTCTGCTTGTTGGTTTCCTGTCTATCCCTGACTTCCTTTAACTTTCCAGTCTCCACATAAGGAAATGTGACTAAATGCTGTCCCCTAAAGTGACCCTAGACTCCTTGTAATGCTGTGTTGTTATTCGTCTCCTATAATTTAAGTATTAATATGTGCTCCTCTTTGTTTGTCCCTCTCTCGTGCAGATATGGAGGAGAGGACGGGTGCAGCATCATGGGCGAGTGGAAGCCGTTCTTCCAAGGTAACAAATGGCAACAACTGTTAGTATTAGAAATGAAATGTGACGCTTGTGGTCTCCAGGCAAATCTGTATGTAAAGATATGTACCGATACTGGTACAGTTTTTATTTCATTTTATTTATTTTTATTTGTTTGCTTTGTTTCAGAACAGATTTGATCAATATTGGCAGTTAATATTAAGCTGAATCTAAGGTATTCAAGGGCCCCTGGTAATAGGAAGTGATAACGGCCATTTACTGGGATGATGACATGGAAAGCAGGTGGCCCCTCTGCAGCTGTGTATGAAAAGAAACCTTGAAAGGCTATGATGAGGTCATGCCGCAGTATCTGTGTGTCTGCGACAGATGATGCTGTTAGTAAGGTGAAATAAGGAAATAATTGCATTCTCTGTCTCCCTCTCCAGAGTTATGCAGAAGGGTCTCAATACATGGCATCACACGACAGCCTCTCACCTCCGTACGCTAACTCCAGGCTAGCAGGTACAGTCCAATCTAAGTATATATATGTGTGTGTGTGTGTGTATGATTTTATAGTCTACTTCTTCCCTGCCATCAACTTTGGATTGCCTGCTTGGTTGTGTTCTGACAGTGTGTGTGTGTGTGTGTGTGTGTGTCTGCAGAGAATTAGTGAAACACTAGAGTACACTGGAGGAGACAGGTCATCTGGCCATGCAGTTTCTCTCTCTCTCTCTCTCTCCGTCTTTCTCTCTTGGTCCACAGTGTGGAAGAACGCCAGGCAGTGTGTGCTCATTTACCCATGATGCTCTCTGCCTCTGGCTCTCTCCGATGTGGTGCCAGTTGTGAGCAAATGGCCACTGACACAGATAATCTGCCTCTCCCTCTCTCACTCACTCACACAGACATATAATCACTGAAACACACATGCAGCTGTACTAACACACACACACACACTCTGCACAGAGCTTAATTACCTTTGACTGGACGCATCAAATATGGAAGATGTCAGCTCTTAGCTATCTGACTACCTGCTCCCTGTGTCTTCCTCTCATTTAGTTAGTACTCACACGTTCTCTTGTGAAACTTTACATTTGGAAGTTATAAACAGGTGTGCGTTTTGTGTATCCTTATACTGTCTGTGCCAGCGACAGCCATGGCAGGAGGCATTATGTTTTTTGGGGTGTCCGTCCGTCCATCCGTAAATGCGATATCTCCAGAAAGCCTGGGAGGAATTCATCATCACATCTGGCACCAACATCCACTTGGACTCAGGGATGGGCTGATTAGAATTTGGCAAACAAAGGTCACACAAAACATTTGTATCGAGTTACTATAAGTCAAAAATATATACATTATAAGGACAAAGGTTGTGAAGTAATAACATCACATAGTATATCCATAACAGTTTTTTCTTTTTTATTCATATTGTGAGATGATTCCATGGTTTCTATAAAATGTTGTGTCATATTATTAATTCTGGCCTAATCCTGGTTAAAAAAATGCCCAAAACAAAACAAAAGGTATGTTAGAACTTCCGAGTGGTGTGTCCCTGGTTGGAATGATCCATTGTGAGTGCGATGTGTTGTGACAGTGTTGTGATTATGGTATGTATCTGCACAGGCAGAGAGGGAGCAGACAACGCAGAGTCAGAAATGGAAATATTGTATTCTTCATCTGGCACACGGGAGCTGCAATTTACTTTGATAATGATAACACTAAGAGACAGAGACAGCCAGGGATATGGAACACACACACACACACACACAAACACACATGAAGTTCATTTCCAAGAGGTTTCTAAAAAAAAAAAAGCCTCTTCACTTTCTACTTGTGACTGTTCTGGTTTGACAGAGTCACTTCTCAGTTTTGCTACAATCAGATTGTTTGTAATGTTTGTGTGTGTTGTGTGTAGGCTTTGTCTTTGTGTGTGTGATTATAGATACAGGCATCTTTCTATCCAGTCCTGTATTAATGCAGTACTGTACTTGGTTTGTGGGTATTCAGTATGTGGCTGTGTGATGGTTGCTGAGTGGTGGTTGGCATGGTAATAGGTCATTTTAATGTGCTGTTATTAAGGTGGTGGATTGTTTGCTTTGCTTGTTACAGGTGGATGTGACACAATCATAATCAACTCCAAATGTACAGTGTGTAGTTAGTTAAGAAAAGAATAAAGCAGTTCAGAGCATGTGACTGACAGTGTGTGTGTGTTCTGTGACAGAACTTCGTGTGTTCTCCATTTGGATGCGCAGATGCTGTCAGAACATGATGTTCATCATTTCCATTTTGTTTGACTGAAGTTTGTTATGAGCTCAGACAGGCTGGTGATCAAATGACTCACATGAAGCTTTCCTGCAAAGCTTTGGTAACACACAGATTTTACTTGTATCTATACTATGAGCATCTTTTTGGACTTCATTTTTTTCCCCTCTACCCATAATCTAGTATTATATAGAATGATTTAAAGCCCATTAGGACTGTGCTAGTGTTTGAGATGTGTGGTAAACTAACGAATGAAACACATCAGTTTAATGAACCCAACCTCAACATGTTGAGTGTGAACGCAGCCTCTCTCCCTCACTCTAACCTTGTCTGTCTTTCTTAACCCCCCCCACCAACAGATTAGAGTGATGTTATGCTCTAGATAATCAGCGAAGGGATTAGTGTCATCTCAGCGACCCCACTAGATTAATCTGCTGCCACACACACACACACACACACACATGCGTGCACACACAGTGTGATCTAGCAATGAGAAGCAGAAGATGTGTGTGTGTGTGTGTGTTCTATTTGTAAAAATGTGTGTGAATGTGGACCTGTACTTACATATATATATTTGTCCATAAGTGGAAGCATTTGCAAAAATGTTTTTGTGTATATAAAAGTGTGTATAAATGATTATTTATTGTGTGAATTTGTAGTGGGTTTGTGGTGTTGTGTGTGTGTGTCTGTACACGTTGGAAGGTTACTGCATGTGGGTCTGTGATGTAAGCTTGTGTGCGTGTGTGCTATACTGTGGTCAAACGTAGGGGTGTGCGTTTCTTTGTGTGTGCTTGTGTGTGTTCAAGTTCACCTTGTCATGTGTTGTGTCTTCACCCGATAATTCTTTTTTCTCTTTTTTGTACTTTTATTTTTGTCTAAATGTCTTAATGTGCACAGTGCAGCTTTCATTTTGACGTTTTGTGTATCGGCGTGTGCAACGCTTTTAACGTGCGTGTGTAAACGATTGTGTGATACTAGCTTTCATGTGTGTATGTGTGCGTACATGTGGTTACACAGTGTGAATACCTGTGTGTAGTTGCTTTACAGAGCAGGTGCACCACCCTGGTTACCCCCCCCCCCCCTTACACACACACACACACACACACACTGTAACTGTCACCTACATAGTAAATGAGCGGCTCAGTGGTTTCAGCCTGTAAGCACATTCTGTTCTGTTATAAATAAACGATCGGATGTAGCATCAGTCGCATTCTGATGCACAACCGCTTCATTTTAGCTTCCACCGCTTTCATTCTGTCATGTAAGATTTTTTTATAGAGGACGAGTCCCCAAAAACTCTCCAAATATTCATCCTGTGTCACAGTTTCTAGTTAAAACAACATACAACATACATAAATTGTGTCAGCATATCAAAGGAGAATCTTTTTCCAGATTTTGACCAGATGATGGATAAATCAAAATAAGCAAGGGTTAACCTCATCCTAATAGAAACATGTAAACATGAAACTATATTGGTATACAGTTGAGGCATTTCACTCACAACTACAAAAACCATCATGTTTCAAGGATAATGTATTCTTCATTCTGGGACCACAGACATTAGTACATATATTGTATATATGTATATTGTATATATATTATCATGCATGTATTTCTGCTAAGATAGCCGTCAAAGCGGTGAGGTGACCAGACTGCTAATACTAGAGCATCGTGCCATGCTGTCTAGTTGGGGTAGGCTCAAACATTGCAAACCCAGTATGAGGAGCAACAACAACTGTTGAGCTACCTGCTAACTGTAAAAAAGAAAAGAAAATAAAAGTAGTTTTTGATCCTTATCTTGCTAGAAATATAAAATGATAACAGGGAAGGACGTATTAGTGACTGATATATCACTCAGTTTCAAAAACCTGTGCTCTATTTTCCCCAAACAATGCAGCATTAAGCAGAAGTGTACAGTATATAAACGCTGTGTATAAACCTGGTGATCTTGACTCCCGCCTCTTCCTCTTGCTGTTTGTGTTGAAATGCAGTGAGTCAGCCGTCTGTCTCACCTCTGTGCGACCTTATTAATGAGTGTTGAGCCATGAGGCTGGACCCCCTCTGAGGAGGTCACATCTGGACACTTTATATAGAAATACATATCCGTCTTTCTCTTTCTTGTTCTTCCAGCACATTTTATTCATCTATTGTTTTGGTTTTTTTTGTCACCTGTCCTTTGTTCAGTCCTTCTTTTTTTATATATATTATTTTTCTTTCTGTAACTTTTTTCTTTCCTTTTCTTTTTTCTCACAGTTCTTCCTATCTTCCTATATTTATTTATTTTCTCCTCTTTGACTATACATCATCTCTCCATCATCCTTTCCTCCTTCGCCCACTCTCCTCTGCCTCCTTGCCCTAGGAGCCCCTCACCTCAGCTGGGTGCGGTGCCAAGGTCGTCCCCCTGTCTCCCTGAGCTGAATCTGGCTCTTTGTGCTTAGAATGTTTAAACACAGAGGAAAGAAGGGAGTGATCCCAGTGATCAAACTGAAAAACTACAAACTCTTAACAAGCCTTTGGAACCCTGAGCCCCTTGTTATCACATGATGTAGGTTTAATTAGGTCACATGATGACACATGAGCTACTTTAATCATTGTAACTCAGTGATTTTTCCTCCCATTGTCTCTACTGATTGAAACTAAACCAGCCCCCGTCTCATATTTTTTTCAATGGATGTCATAAATTGATTAGCGCTGCATTGACTTCGCTGCATTAACGCGGACGCACAATGTAAGCCACGGTGGAGTATTTAGTATATTATTGTTTTGAAGGGGCTGTGTATCACTTGTAAATTGTCTGTGTAATTAGATCTGACATAGTAATAATAGGTCTCGTCAAGGCGAGGGGGTGAAGGGTGGAAATGTAATACGAACGGTGTGAACAGTGAGCGTTTCAGGGTTCCTGATCAGGGGGAGGGGGGGGTGTCCTGGAGTACTTTGTGAAGAATGGTTTTATTTAAGAATGGATGGAGTTAATTATCACTGTGTGAAAAAGAAGGTAGTTAAAGAGAATAGCTATTCATTTTAGAGGCAGGTGTCACTCCCAGCCTCCTACCGGTCCTTTGAATGTGCATATCTTTCCTGCTAACATACTAAAGCTAAGAGGCTAATTGTAGGTATTCAGTCACCAAAGTATTGGGTTAAACTAAATATATCAAAAATGTCAGCGCCAATATGTGTATGAATGGTGGGAAGTTCAAACATCTATCTATCTATCTATCTATCTATCTATCTATCTATCTATCTATCTATCTATCTATCTATCTATCTATCTATCTATCTATCTATATGTGTCTATCTTTTTAGTTGTGTATCTGTCTTTCCATCGGTTGGTCTGTCTTCTTCATCCTCTGTCATCCATCCAGATGAGGCCCCTAGAGACCAAGCTTGGGTCACTCATGTTACACTGTGTGTGTGTGTGTGTGTGTGCGTTTTCCTCTCACTCTGTGTGTGTCCTTTATCTTTCTATCTCTGCATGTCTCTGCTGCTATGTGTGTGTACAACTTGTGTGTGTGTTTGTGTGTGTGTGTGACAGACTGTGAAATGGTGCGTAGTAGCACCTGGGCCCTTCAGTGTTGATTGATCGGCTTGGTCATGTGGAAGAGTCCCATCTGGCCAGCCACGCTACGGTGTGTGTGCTGTGTGTGTGTGTGTGTGTGTGTGTGGTGGAGAGAGAGTGCTTGTTTGTGTGTAAGAGGTGAGAGAGAGGGAGATAGAGATGTGCAGCATTAAACAGTATGTTTATTGTGAGCGAGAGAGAGAGAGCGAGGAAGAGCTCTTCAGTTATAACTGTGGCTCCCAGAGGCCAGAGATGAACTGTATTTTATCACACAGGGATTGTATTCGGATTGCAAGCCTTAAAGGAAAAAATCTCTATTTTTCAGTACCTATAATGTTATTTTCATAGTTTATTGGTACGGGTCTGTCTTCATGCTTAATATGATGGTGCCAAAAACATTTAGACTATGTGGTTCTTGTAGCATCCTTTCTCAGAGAGGTGTTAGGACCACTATGTCACGTTCATCCAGCTAGCCTTCATCACACAAACTCAGTGGCCTACCCCGCTAATGGTCTTGAGGTAGAATGGCAGCAAATCCCTGTGGCCAGGTGTTGAATTTGGCTGAGGCTGTGGTTGTTCTCCCTGTGCCTGTGCGGCTTTTCTCTGGGTTCTCCAGTATTGGTTGTGGGTGTTAGTGTGACTGAGACAGGTCTCCCCATGTTAGCCCTGCAATGTACTGGTGGACCCATCCAGGGTGTAACCCAACCCAACCCTCTTGTCCATTGACAGCTGGGATGGGCTCCAAGCTCCCATGACCCTGCCGGACAGGACAAAGTGGGTTGTGAACATGGGTTTGAGGGAATGGCAGGTTGGACAAAAGCTAATTAAAAACAGTGTTTTTATCACATGCTCAGTTGGGTGCAATTTGTACTTTGATGTGTGAACTTTCTGTAAATAGGTTGAAAGTAACAGGTTGTACCACTTGTTAGTATGTTACACAGATGAAGGCTGGGACGTCTTAAAACATTTCATAGTATCCTGGGTACATGTAAAGATACAGTTACACCCACAGACGAGTTTCAGTGCTGCACCTTTGTAATACTTCCAGTACTAGCACTAAAATGATCCCTGAATCTCAGATAGTCTAACACAAAGACAGAAAGAAGAGGTGCAAATAAAGCTTCAGCACACAGAATCCACTGTGCTTGTTGCACGGCCAGACAAAAAAACAAGGGCTTTTTCTCAAATATTTCTCTTTATAACAAAACACTAGCCTTATCTACTGTATGTCAGTCCAAGTCCCCGTGCTAGCACTGGTTGTTTAATGATCTTTTTGAGCCCCTTTTGTACATTGTTTTGGTTTTACAACACATTTCCAATGCATCAGTGTGTGTGATATTTCTGTGGAAAAAGGTTGTTACTACCATAACTTTATATTAGTAATAGTATACATTATGATATTTTATTAATGCATCATATTATATATAAGTCAACCTCTGGAAGACATTTGTCTTTCTTCTTCATCAGCAACATCATCATGTATTCCAGACGACAAATGATGGAGCATTGTAAAATATTTAGAACCGAGTCGTAAATTGGTGTAAATCTGAAAACACATTCTCTTTTGTTGTAAGTTTGAGTTCAAGATTAGGAGTTTAAACAGGGAATAGAGCGAATTAAAAAGAGACAAAGAGAAAAACAGATGCAGAATGAAACTAACAGGGACAGATAGACAGGGAGAGAGAAAGACAGAGAAAGAGACAGTATGTTTTCTGAAACGAAGCCAACTGATAATTAATGCGTCTGACATCATGGTGCTCTAATTAAGCCTGGCATTCATTAAGCCAAGTGAGGGGTGGGGGGTGTTCGTTAGTAGCTTTTTGGAGGGGGGGATTTGTGAAGTCTTCATTGTTACTCTTTTTAGACAATGGAAAAAGGGAGATGGAAGGAAGAAGAAACAGAGGTAAACAGATAAGGACAGTCAGACTCTCAGGTGAGGTAACGGGGCTTCTGGCAGCCATATTGGAAGTCACCAGCTCATGAGAAGCAGTGGCCACAAATGACTGATTATCCATGTGTTGAACTTTTATTTTATCTCAGCAGAAGCAGAGGCAGTTGTATCTGATTAGTTAGTTAGGTGATTGGTTTGCTCTTCAAGTGTCGGAAAGATAATGGAAACATAATCAGAGAAGCTAACTCTTTAGCACATTTATTGACTCCTAACTCCTATTTCTTAAGAAAAAACAATAATTTCTACTATTCTAAATGACTACAGTTTTGTCCTGTTTAATAGTCGCTGTTATACAAGCAGCAGGTTTCATTGTAATTAGCTGGGTTAGCTATGGCCTAGACACACATACACATCCCAAAATGTCCAATCCTAAATAAGTAAAGTCTAAAGATCCATGAAAGAAAGCACCTGTATCAAAAGTGCCATCCGGGCATCTACATCAGGTAAAATGAATACTATATTACAAAAACATAAATGAAAAGAATACAATAATCTGGGATTAGTTACAAAACCCCTAAAAAAGCAACATGTAATAAAATTTCTCATTAGCCTCAAATGATGATTCTGGGCTAAAGTTAATGTTCAGTCCAGCACTAAAGGCCCTAAAACTCAGATAAGGATATAAAGCTTATTTATCTAAAGTAATTATGGCTAAAAAGATCATTTAGAACTCTGCAAAAGAGCTGTAACTCCAATGGAAGGCTTAGCTACAGGGCCATGTATAGACGGGTTGGACAAGTGACAACAAGATAATAATATATAATTTTGTGTTGTTGAGGCCGAGGTTGACTCTCGACACTGAACACAGATTAAAGATTTACAGTGACAGCCTGCATCCAGAGTCAGGAAGTAAATGGGGGAGAAAAAAGGTGATAGGAAGAGTAAGGTAAAGGGGCAGTGGGAGGAGACACAGTTGGGAAATGTAAGGTTACATTAAAACAGAAGATGTTAGCAAGTTTGGGATCCCTATCCATTTTTTTGATCGGAGGATTTTCTGATAGCTAATTAGGCATGGAGGGCCAGCCATCGACAGCTGCATTCATCATCATAAAACGTAATAATTAATGACATTCCAACAAAGAAAAATATGCAAATGAGCTCTCCTCATTAGCATTTTCATATTCAGCTCCCATAATGCTTTTGCTGACAAGGTTGTAATTAATGAAAATTCATGTCTCTTAGCCGAGGTCTAGATTGGATCGCATTCATTCGCAATCCCCCAAACGAGTAGTGGAGAGAGAAAAAAAAAAAACACGACGGGGATCACTGCCAAGTTTTTAGTGAGACTAGCAGGAGGGGTGGGAGGGAGAGAGAGAGAGAGAGAGAGAGAGAGACAAGAAGAGAGGAAGAGAGAGAGGAAGAGTTAGATGGAGGAAGGCAGATGGCGAGAGATGAAAGGAAGACAGGCAGTGAGAGTCAGGGAGAGGGAGAGAGAGAGGCCTGCAGAAAGTTACAGGAAAGCATGCAGAGTGACATGGAGACAGACAGGTAGAGAGAAGAGTGAAATATGAATGGAGAGAGGCGGAAGAGGAAAAGGAACGCCGCGGTGGGCACATCACAGTTTCAAGAAATATGTTTGTTTTCTGGGATTTCTTTGAGAAAGTTCATTACATGCTTCATTGGCACAATACAGCATTTCTTGGCTTTTCTGAGCCTGATATAAATCCTCTATACACTCCATATTATTTTGTTGGGGAGGTAGAACGTGTGTGTGTGTGTTTCATTTCATATATGTTAAGCTAGGAGGAAATGTCTGTGTTGAGGCACACATCTAAGTATTCTTTACTGTTTCAAACAGGTCTCTGTGTGTGTGTGTGTGTCATGGTCTGCTTTTTTCAGGCTTCTTCGTTGATTTTGTATTTGGAGTTTGCTTCAGATTGGACCTATTTTTAAAGATCCATCCATTTTCTCAGCCTGTTTTGTCCTGTACTGGATCATGGGCCATAAGCCTAGCGTGCATGTTTTTTGTATGTATGAGGAAGCCGGAGTACCTGAAGAAACCCCTTTGGCAGGCAGAGGAACCCTCTTGCTAACCACTGCACCACCTTGCCGCCCTCTATGACTGACCTTATCCTGTAATTCCACACAGTTCACAGTAATAAGTGAGGAAGGGATCATTGAGCCTGTCAGAATGTGGCTATGACGTCACATGATTTTTTTGATTCTCTTTCTCTGCAGGTCTCATAGTGCCTTTGTTCGCAGCATTTGTAATTTCCCGATGAATGATTTGGTTAAAAGTCAGTACATCTATGTTACAAAAAGAGAAACATGTGATGAAGAGTTCCTCCCTTTGGGGGATTGGGATGCACACCTGTGCAAACTAGAGTCAGTGCTTCACCAAGAGCTTATCACTCTGAACGTGTGTGGTGTGTGTGTGTGTGATGATGATTCTGACAGATAGCAGTATCTGTGGTTTAGCACCTGAACACAGATAATAGTGATATTTTGCTCTTCACTCCGCAGCAGCGGGTCGTTATTGTATTCAGCCTTTGTAATAACAATATTCAACGACGTGATGTCAGTTTAATCTGCATGTCTGTTCAGAGTGTTTTATTAGGCTGCTCTGTATATATCAGTGTCTACTTGGTCAGGTGTGATGGCTGATGTGGTGTCTTGTTGTTGATGTCATCATCATCAAACTTATATTTAAAGCACATCAGTGAGATAAAATGGAAAAAACTACTTTAGTTAAATTGTGCTTCCTGTGGATTAATGTATCAAAAAAAAATCTTAATTCAGTCCATTATACAAGCCGGGGATGTATTTATCTTGTCCAGTCACTCTAAATAAAAACAAAGCAGGTAATCCACATTCACTGTCAAAATTCTTGGAATTGAATATATGAAGTATGAGGTGAAAAGTAGAAAGTAGAAACTGTATTGCACTAGATAAAAGACAAAGAGAGATGTAGAGTGCATGTTAATCCATAGGAAGAGTAAAAGTCCTCAGATTAGATGGTTTTGTTCAGGTTTAAGCAGGATAATCTCTGTAAAGTGCTGTCTGTATGTCAGCTTCAGACCTCCCGATAATGTCTCCTAAGAGGTATTCCAAAATACATTTAACATGATGCACTGAATAATAATAATCCCAGTTATTTTACAATGTTTTGATTAAAACTACACGTGAATTAAAAGCTGCTGCTGCTGCTACTCATAACACACAGACTCTGGTGCATGTTAAATTGATGCTATAAATAAAACGGTGTAAACAAAATGTTCATAAAATGTTCCTGTGTAATTGTGTCGAAATTTTATCACGTTAAATCGAAACATTTGTAATTTAGTTTCTATAGAAAAAGCACGCGGGGTGTCGAACACGAAGCCGCACAAAGCAGGAGAAGGAGTCGACTGGAATACTGATATGTTTCTCTGTGTGTTTGTGTGTGTGTGAAGTGTTGGCACGAGATAGCAGTTGCCCCCTGGGCTTTGCCAACGTGGCACTGCCCCCTCTGCAGCAGCATGGCACAGTCTCAGTCTTTGTTGTGAAACTGGCTGTGTGTGTGTGTGACTGTGTGTGTGTGTGTGTCCTGGAAAGAGAGAGGTATCCAAAAAGAACCAACAGAGGACTAAAAAAAAGTGAAAATTGTGAAACAAACCAGTCGTTTGTTCAGATGAACTCAACATTTGGATGTTGAAAAGTGAAAAATGTGTCTTGTGTCTGTGTGCACGCGTGTTCCTGATGAACCTGGCACATCTTGAATGCATTTTTTAATAGATAAGACTAACTGTTGGGGTCATTTATTTGGAACTCCCTCAAAACAGTAAGTGGCGAGTTGGGCGTAAGTGTACAATCCTCAATGCAATCATTTTTCTGAATCTTTTTTTATCTTTTCTCCTCATGTCTCCCCTTCTCTCTCTCTCTTCCTCCTTTATTCACCTTCTGCTTTCCCGCCCCTCTCCTTCTTTTTTATTGTCTCTTCTCTTCTCTTCCGCCTTGTTTGCGTGCCACTGAGCAACTGTCTGTCTCTCTGCCACCTCAAGAGGGAGCTGCCGCATACCTGACCTTTGACCCCTCACTGCTGATCAGTGTGTACTGACCTGTTATTTGAAAGTCTGACATAACAACACTGCACTGCACGCTGCAGTGTAACGATCCATGGTGTTGTGATGCATGAGATGACATCTGCAGCCAGCATTCACACTCTCAAAGATGTTCATCGTAACGAGTTACATTACAGTTTTTAGAAAAACTAAATATCTTACAGTTTCTTCATTATATCTGTTACAGCAGTGTGTGTGTGTGTGTGTACGTAGAGGTGCTGTCTTTGTGGTTTTGTCTAAACTGAACGTGTCTGTTTTGTCTGAACAGATGTTTCCTGTAGCAAGATTTTTAGGTAACAGGCACACTGTCTGTGTGTGTGTGTGTGTGGTGTGTGTGTGTGCTTTACAGAAAAGTGCCAGTTTCTGGAGGATAAATGTTCCTCAAGCTTTGCTGCAGTTGTCTTCACTGTGCAGATTGTCTGATTAGGTCTGCCCAAGTTTGAAATCCAGGTTCTATTCTCTGATTGGCTGGAGAGGTTTGAGGCTTTGTCCACTTAAGATAGACTTAAGCCAGCACTAAATAAATCTGTTTTAGTCAAAAAAGTCTTTTTTAAAATTTCACAAAAACACATACAAACAAAAAAAAAGAGAAACATGCATAACATGGTGAGAGTAAAGTGTCTCTTCACCAACATTTTCCTCGTGATCCATGCAGAAAAATCATCTTTCTTGGTGTCAGTGGTCTGCATAGAGGCAGAGTACTGCTGATATCCCCTCATCCGTCCAGTGTAGTGCAGATTATTTAATCAGAACACAGAGCGACATGCAGCTTAAAAAACACACCTTAATTGTAATGCTCTACATCCTCCCTCCTTTTCCTCCTCTCGCTTTCCTCATTCTTCCACAGTGCCTCTCCCTTGTTCTCGCTCACTCAGCCTCTCTCTCTCTCCACTTTACTCTAGCCTCTCTCTATCACTCCTTTCCTATCTCTCTCTTTCTCTCTGTACCATATGGTGTACCATGGTACATTTAGCTTGTCAGTGATAATGGATGGCCATGGAAGCCCAGTTTTGCTTTAAGCGCTAGCTTGCTGCTTGCTGTCTCAGTGTGTGTAACTGTGTGTGTGTGTCTGTGTGTGATGACGGCTGCTGATGCTTTCGGCTGTAGGATGAGGGATCATGAAGCAAAATCAGCCCTAACATACACTAAACACACACACACACACACACACACACACTGAGCTTCCAATATTGCGGTCACTTCTGGCCAGTTTAGTTCTAGTGATCTGATTGGTTACCAAAAACAGGATTTGGCTGTGCATTTTTTCAGGCTTTTATTGACACTAGATACCTTTAAACAGTTCAAAGATTACAAGTGTTACCTACTAAAAAGGATCGAACTAACCAATCACATGATATGACATAACACCATGATATAATAAAGCAGCCCTCATATAGAGACTCAACAGCTTTCTTCAGTAGCCATAACACAGTGGGGGTGAACATAGTAGTGCATTTATTAGCAATATCAGAGCCCAAGGAGAGGCATCGTTGGATTTACCTGCTAGATGTACAAATAACAGTCTCTGCTCAAACCTTGCTTGTGTAAATAATACCTCTGTTGGGAGAGTACATCTCTGTTCTCTTTCTGTTTAAAGCTTTTAAAAGTCGCCCTCTCTGTACTCCTTTTTTCAACTTATAGAACTTCTCTTGATGCTTTGTGCATCACTTATTTTTACAAGGATCTACTAGAAAATTGACATTCGAAGGAAATGTCCTCATTCAAAGCATGTTTGTAGAAGGCCAAGTTTGAGTGTGAGAAATCTTTATCATTATGGTGATTCTCATTCTCTGATTGACATTGAACAGAAGACCCTTTCACTTAGCACAAAGCCTTTAGTTATCGGTAGCTTCTCATAAATACAAGCATCAGAAGCATATACACATGCACAAAACTGGAACTTTGTATCCTCCATTTTCAGCATCTCTTTGTGAAAAAGTTCAGAGATAGTAAATGAATGAAAAGGATCTATAGACTGTCCACGCTTTGGCAAATCTATCAGTTATTTACAATGAATCACTGTTATAATCACACTTTGATCATCATGGAATATTGTGGAAATCACAAAAAGTTGCAGCAATATTCTAGCAGCGTTCAGCTGAATTATATCAAATCACATGTAAACAGTGTTACTTTATGTACTTTAGTTATACTGAAAATAAGGATGATGATCTCTCCTTCCTCCTCTCCTCTCCTCTCCTTTCCCCCTGCAGCTGTGTTCCCCCTTCTTTCTCCAGCTGTTGCCAACCAATCACCTGCACCCTCTGCCACGCACATACGTATGCACAGTATAATTATAGGAGACAGGGCGCTGGCTGGAGATCCATTTGAATACTTGAATACGGAGCGACATGCACAAATAACCCAGAGAGGTGATCGATCAGGAATGTCTGATGGGTTTTTCTTTCATGTTGATGCAAATCTCTGATTGATTTGTTCAGTTATCATCAAAATAATATTAATACCAAATTACCTTGTACAGACTTGCTTATCAGTTGTCACAGAGGAACAGCATCAGAGAGTGTGGAGCAACAGACAAAAAAAATAAATAAATAAAGACAGAGCTGAGTGGGGATCTGTATAGAAAGTAGAGCAGCCAGACACAAACTTTCCCTGCGTATCACAGCCTTAATGTCCTGACCGTTGGTGGGTTTCCATGGCAGCAGACGAGGGTAAAGTGGTAGCTTTTCCCTTTTTTTCCCACGCTTCCAGGACAGTGCCATGTGAAAGCAGCAGGCACAGTCACTGCTGGCACATACTAAATGGGAACATAACTGACAAAGAGCTGAAAAAACACACTGTTAGTGTTAAACAGCTCCGCATCTACCAGGGATCGAGGTTCAAAACATCACTGGGTGGAGCAAGGCAGTAATACCGATTCTAAAACTATACGTCTTCTGTATGAGTTAGGAAAGGTGCAATTATCTTTCTGACTTTGAGCAAAGAGTAGGTAACACCTGCCATATATCATTACCTTTCTGCTAAGAGAAGGAGATTGGTGGGGAATGGTGGATGGGTATGCAGTGCAGTGGACTTTTAATCAGGAGTCTAAGGTTTAAGTCCAGCTTTTTTGTTTTCCCTCGCTGTTAACATTCATTTTTGTAAGTTTGGCTGAATTTGGCATAAACTATGAGTTGAGGTTAGTCATTTAAAACAGAAAATCTGTGCATGGTCACCATTTTGGCTACCACCAGGATCAGTCTGTGGCCGGAGAAATGTTCTCACATGGTTCATTTTCAACAACTGAAATACTGACCTCATGTCACGCTTTTCGGGTGAGGATGGACTGTATTTAAAATACAGATTGCTGATTTTGAGATGAAAGTAATTCATCATCATCAAGACAAATTAAAACAAATGTAATTTTTGTCTTTCAGGTAGCTGAGTTTGTCGTACCTGTTGAATTTAAGATGACTTTTCCCAATGGTTTGTTAAAACGTCTGCTGGTGCTGGGTCGGTGTACCTGATCCACTTTATTTCATTCTTCTAATATATTTATGTATTGTAAATCATATCTGGCCATTTGAAAAGGTAAAATGAAGTTTGGACCCAGTTGAAGATTCTATCACTCCCACACTTTGTGTTTCTTTGTCTTTCAGCAGGTGGCAATGAAAATATGTCATTGTTGTTTTTGAGCCTTTGTGCTCATAAAAACTGGTTGCTACAGATTTAATTTCTGACCTGTCATGAATGAATTTTAATAAAGGCACAATGGAGCTGTAGCTGATATGGGCATTAACTTGCAAACAAAAAGAAAAAATTGTTTATTCACAATTTGTTCAAGAAAGCAGGTGACTGTCATTTGTAGGCACTTTGGTAGCTCCTCTCTCCTCCCTCCCCATCCCCGTCCTTTCTCCTGCTGTCCATCTATTTCCGCCCTCCTCCTTTCTCCCTCCCAGCGTGATGTCAGGTGGGGTCTGCCCTGCTGCAATGAAACCGCTCTGATCACCGGCTCCCGAACAGTGTGTGGGAGCAGATATGTCATTATTTTGCAGCCAGGTGGTTGTGCTGAAATCACACAGAGCACATCAGCGCTCTGATGCGATCTACCGCAATAGGCCACCACTCATATTACAGCAGTCCAGGTGTTCAAACCGCCGTCATATTTGTCTAAATACAGGGATTAAGTTAGGAGTCAGGGTGGAGGAAGAGGAGGGATCGGCCTGTCATTGATGGCAGGAGACTGAGAATGGGGGGAAGGAGGAAGAAAACATGGTGGAAAGTCAGGGAAAGAAATGTATTCTGTACATGGAGGTCAGTACACTCAAACTAACATCAGTAGAATTTTATTAAGAGAACAGATTTGATCCACTAATACACTGAGACCTTCAGCCTTTGGCATCAGAGTAGATTGATTTGAGTGAGGGAATTAAATAAAGAAGTGCATAGGAAAAATAAGGAGTGTAAACATGAGTGAATGTGGGAGAGGAGACATGATCAGAGACAGACAGGAGAAAATCAGAGTGTGATGCTGAACCCCAGGATCCTTTGACTTTTGACCTCTCCAGTCTGACAACACCTGACCCACCATCCATCTCTCCAGGGTAGCCCCTCCTCCTCCTCTCATGTCGCAGAGAGGCAGAAAGCACGAACAAGGCAGGAGAGGATGCCATGTTTCTATTTCTATTACCTATAGAAATCTGAAAGTACAGCTTCGTCTTTGTAGCATCGCACATATTCTATAGCATCAGTCTACGGAGTCCTGCCAGGGACATTTAGTTGGTTCTCTCATGTTTTTGCACTCGTTTTATTTTCTCTCACTCCTGATATTTAGCTCTCACTATGTTGGCACAGTGAACTTCTTGGTTATGTGTCATTGGTTCCATCATTGATAGGAAGAAGAAAAATAAGAAAATAAACATATAAAGCGTGTTTGTTAGTGTTTAACATAGCACGTCCTATCAATGTGGTTTGTATTACCCTGACACTGTTATCTAAAAACAGTATTATCATTTTTACAGTACTGAAAACAAAGGAAGGTATCATGTCTGGATAAGATGTTGCCTACTGTAAATGAATAGAGTGGGAGCTTAAAAAGGTGTCATCTCCATGAACAGTTAAGTGTCATGTACATGTATTTATATACCATAAAAAAAAAAGCCATGTCCGTGTTCACATCCTGGCCCGTTCTCCTTTCAAGACATGAGAATCTTGCGAGCCTGCCGTCTTTATTTAGTCAGACAGTGTCAGTGAACAACACTCTGCCATCCAGCTCTCTGCTCATTGTGTTGCACTTTAATACTTCCATATTGTGCTGCTAATTCAGAATTTCACACTTTTTCTCTCGTCGCTACCTCTCTCTTTGTCTCCGTGCGCCTTTCGCCTTCCATCTCAACCCCGAAGACAAGAGAAAATGTGTTAAATCCACCTCTAAGAACCTTTTCAGTTCAACATTAGCAGTCGTCATCTGTCTGCCGAACAATACTCAAAACACAATTTACAGCTACGACTAGAGCATCCCGCCTTTGTTTACTCTGCAGCTAAATATTGTTCCATCAATAATGGACTCCAAACACAGAATAAGGCTTTTAGTTGTAGGTAATCCTGAATGTTTTACAGGAGATTTTTTTTTCTTCTTCTTTTTTTTTGCTGTGGTTTATTGTCTTGGAAGCATAATTGGAGTGTGTTGTTTTCCTCATTTGTTTTAGGTTTTAGGAGGAACATGGGCTCAGTGCCTCATGGATGTAACTCCAGATGCTTTTGTGTCCGAGGTATTTGTGGAAGTGCTGCCCGAAATCCGCAAGACAAAGACAGCAGATATGGTGGGGGAAACTATAAACCCTGAAAAGAATCAAATCCTCCGAAATTCTTCTCGGCGACACTTATGAAAGGAGCATGGGGGGGTGTGGGGGGGTTCATTTGGAAACAAGGTGATGTCCAAAAAGAACGCTCTCGTCGTCTACCTCCTGCTGCGTTTCAGGTGCCATGTTTTTGACTCACCCACCACCACCACCACCCATTAGATCAGAGTGAAATAAAGACAGATTGATAAATTCATGTATGGCAAAGTGAATGTCGCCAAATCGAGTCAGACCCCGACCAAAGTAAATGCCGTGCCACAGAGTAAGAAAAGAGAAGGAAAAAAAAAAGAGAGAAAGAGGGATGGAGGGGCGGGTGGGGAGAAGATTTGGGGCTCTAATGCCAGCCTTATGCGTCTTTTAGTCGTTTCCGCCGTCGGGGCTTGGCACCAGCATGGCGCTGTCAGCCAGCCAACAAAAATCTGCAGTGCCTGCCGCATTTCAGCAGCCCTGTTTTGTCTGAGACCAAGACACACCGATACAGGAAAAAACGCACACTTGTGCGGCATACACACTCTGTGCTGCGAATTGTTTCGCTTCAGAACTGACGCTTTGTGGAAGAAAATTTAGAAGTCACATTTTTTAAAAAATTCCAAGGAAGGGATTTCTTTCATTTTTTTTTCCATTTTCCTTTTTTTGTATTCATTTATTTCTGGAGTGCCAATAAATGCACCACGCTGATTTGAGAACATTCATCAGAACAGTTAAAGTCCTGCTGCCTGGTGGACGGTTCCTTGGTGTTGCCTTGTTTGTCACCTCATTGTTGTTGTTTGTCTATTGATTCCAGGGTGGAGGAGGGGTGTGTGTGTGTGTGTGTGTGTGATGGGATGTGGTGAGGGCAGGGGGGGTTGAGATGGGATACAACGAGGGGGGGTTCTTTTAGATAATGAAGGCTGTTTGTAATGAGGGAGGGGGTCCTGCTCTTTGGGTCTCATTCTCATGAACAGGGAGCAAATGTGATGTTGGCAGCTGAGTTTTCAAGCAGTCTGCAACATCGCACTCACACAAAGACTCTAACCTGTGAAACACACAAATATAGTGCCCTGCAGAATACATGCAGCACTCCCAAAATAACTTTAATATCCCAATAACATGGAGCCAAACCATCAACAATAGTATTTTTTACCTTCCTGAAACCAGTGGAAACAGTTTGACACACATATGATCTACTCGAACTACTACTGAGTGTTTATTGTGGCTAGTGAGTAAACAGCTCTTTCGTCTGTGGCATGCGTTAGCATTAGCACACTAGCTTCACAAGTGACAAGGTTTAATAGGCTCCGTAGAGAGATTTCTTTGGCTGGATAAGTTTTGTTATAGGAGAGGAGCCTGTTTTTGGTGGCAGATGTTTTTGGATGCTGTAACAAGAGACACAGATTTGTTCAGTTTGTTGACTTGTAATTTAGGTTCCTTTGTGGCAAGTTTGTTTCACTGTTTAAACTATGTGTTTGTTGTTTTTTTTAGGCCTGTGTGGGCTGCAGACACACAGGTTAAATTGTGTTTTGTACACAAATTTTAGCAACAGCAACTTTTTGCAATATCACTTTGAATATTTAAATACCTAAAAAAGACATGAAGCTCTTCTTTGGCTGCTGCAGGTCTTTGCCGTGATTGTCTACATGGGAGCTACAATAAATCTCCAGTCACTCCGATTGGGGGGTCTCGGATGGGGGGAGTTCAGGGCACATGGGGATTTGTGTATGCATGACAGGAATAGGAGCATTTTAGGTGGGGTTCTACAGCTCAACTGAAATAACACAATTTTCTTCCAATTTTGTGTGTGTGTTTGGTTGATTAGAACTCCTACATCTGTAGGTAACAAGGCCAAAATAAGACTTTTTTTAATGTTAAAAAAAAAAATTAAAAAATTAAATAAGTTAAGCAGCACAGTTCAGGTGCCTACATATACATATGTGTGAGCACAATTTACAGTAAAAAATAGAAACCATTGTGTTGCTCATGCTGTAATATAATGAAATTACATAAGTGTTTGCCTAAAAAAAACACAAATGTCTTACATGTGCCTCAGACTATTTATTTACATTCTTTTTACCTTTAACCCTTTATATGCTGAAGTAGCCCAAGTAGACCAGGATGCACTGTAGCTGTGAATGCATGAGCAAGGCTCAGCCAGATATAAAGCAAAGCTACACCAGCTGTATTCTGGGAAATGTAGTAAATTATACACATCGTTTCATAATAATCAATGGAACTTAAAATGACATTAGGTGACAAACTTTTGTAATGTTAAAACTGAAATAGTGCATTCACTTCAGTACATAAATGCATATATATTAAATTGTTTCCGAGTTGTGGACCAATCAGATTCTCTCTCTGTGGCTGAAGGTAGAAGCCGACAGATGTGAGCTGGCTGCTGCTTCTCTCAAGTTTTTCTCGTGGCTCGTATACGTTCATCTGTTGTTTGATGTATTCACTCACTCCGGTGCCAAGGAATCAATGCCTGCTGGGATTGAAGGGGAGGGGGTGGTGGTGGTGGGAGGGTTGTCTGTTAGACGACGGTTACTCATCGACCATCGTCTGTTAAATTAATGTTGATCCTTCCCCGAAAAATTGTTACGCTTTACGCAGGAAGACAACAGCATGAATAAATATATAGATCGCTTTAAATCAGCGCTAGCAGGATGGCTTCAGAGTGTCTGTGTGTGTGTGTGTGTGTGTGTGTGTGTGTGTGTGTGTGTGTGTGTTGCTACCCTTCAGACTTTGTAGAAACTTCTGGACCGGTGCCCGGCGGTGTCATGGAAACGCTTGAATCGCTCAGAATGATTCATGTCTGCACAGTCCAACCCTCCCCCCCAATACACACACCGACATGCACACACATGCACACACACACACACACACACACACAAGAGGAGGTGTTTAACCCTTCCTCTATCCATCTTCTCCCCCCCCCCTGTCCTTCTCTCTCTCCTCTTTCTCTCCTCTCATCTCATCTTCGCCATCCTCGTCAAATCGCACTATTAGTCACATACTTTATTAAAATGGACCCATTATATGGGTGTCAGAGGAGATCATGTCTTCTGAGTATTTCCTTTCACACTGGGAACGACTTGACATGTCTCTCAACCGCCGAAAGAAAGAGTCTAGACGTTGACAGCCACTCCTTAAACAACTCCATCTTGGTGTTCTCTCTTCTTTTGCCATGTGATGAATCTGAAAAGAAAATCAGTGAGTGGTATCTGTCAAATGTGATGGACAGCATCCATCATGGAGACAGACAGGGAGAAACTCCACCATTTTTTTTCTTCCTCTGTTTTGACATTATACTGTATTATCTGTAATGTAAATTATAATCAATTGCTCAAACATAACCATGTTAGAAGAGGTTATGGAATATCACATATTCTGCAGTTGTTTCAAAATAAAAGCATGAACTACCATGTCATTGCATGGTGCTCCTTGGAATGGGTTTATGTGGGAAACACAATCATCTATCAATACTCATATTTTTTGTCAATCCAACTCAAACAAGCCAAAGATTTCACACAACCACCAGAAGGGACCAATAGTCCGTTCAGTCTGACCGCTGAACTGCTCTGCAGCTTTGCACATTGAGTTTGCTTTTACTGCTGTTTGCACTGATGTAATCACTCTGTTTGCTGTGCTAGACTTAATGAAACTTTATTAAAGTAATTAAGATTAACATTAACATTGCAGAGCTAATTAATGAAGAAGAAAATCCCAAAGCTTCATTTACACAGTAGCCATGTATCCATGTGAAGATTCCTGTTTGGTTTGCAGTGAGTGAGTGTTGTCATTGTTTTTTTTAATAATCAGATATGGTTTGGCTAAATATGCTGCGGTGGCTGCACCAGAGTAGATAGATTACCAATGGATCCCATTCATTGTTATCTTTGTAAGGTCACTAATAGGGAGTGGAAGGTGGTATTACCCCGTAACCAGACTTTCATTCAGGACTCTAGAGTCCTGTGTGTGAGGATTACTTTTTCATTTAGTGACTTATGATTCCTGTTTCTTGTATAATTACCTCACAGTCACTGTTTTATTAACTTGGTTGCACAACTACACTACCTGATCAGCTTTGGTTGAAAAACAAAAAAATCAGTCTGGGTTGAATCTGCCTCTCTCACAGGATTAAAAACCATTTTTGTGGCAAACTTTTAGCTCCCATGCTGACTAGTCGGCCCTCACTGGCAGATTTTCCATGCACTTGTTCACACGTCTGCAGGAGGGTGCATAAACACCGCTTCTTTCAATTGCCTTAAAAATTTGGAGACAAAAAGGGTGCTGCGCAGCAGGTCACCAGTCACATCATCTTTTTTGATACATCTTTATTGATCTAAATAAATGTGACAAACATGTCATCAAAATCTCTTATTCCCAGGTTAGATTTGAAATCCAACTGAATCTTGATCAAATTATATTCAGATCATCCACCCCTATGTGAAATCTATTTTTAAAACAGGTGTATTTCTTTTGTCCAAATGTGGTTTGATCAGAATGCAGATGCGGCCTTTTTAACATATGTAAGTTTACCTAAGGGCCTGTTAAGGCACTTGTGTCATAATAGCTAATAGTCCAGCTGAGCTTCCTGATTAGCTCTCGGCTTGTAATGGAGCTGATTTGTGTCCCCTCTCTGTGTTGTGGATTAGCAGGAGTTTGGTCCTCCTGGCTTACCGACTCCTCTATGGGCTTTATATAGAAGCAGAGTGGGCTGACCTCCCCTCCTCCACCTTTTGTACCTCTGCAGCGAGCACACTCTCAGGAGCAGCAGTTCGTCTTGGGGATCCTCGTGTTTGTCGGGTGGGAAAAAAAAAAATCACAGTGGGGTTCCTTCAGACAAATACAAAGAATGGGGAGAAGTAGAGCTAACCTCCTAAGTCTCCTTTGAGGATGTTCTTTTGAGAGAGATGACACTGGAGATAAAAGGAGGAATTGAAAACAGACATTGATCTCATCTCTCAATTGGTCTCTATCAATCTATCAGAACATTTGTTAATTAAATAATTTGCCTTTGTGAGTAGAAGACTTTATGCATTGTGTAGGTCAAACTGTTTGCCTCAGTGGTGCCACCAGACTCCACTATACGGAGCTGGTCAGGTGCATTAAGTACATTGAGCTGCAGCAGGCTGGGGGAATTGAGCTCACTTCTCCGTTACCAGTGTGTAACATTCTTTTCTATATGCTGTGGTGCCACAGGTGGCCGGGTAAAATGGCTTTGTGGTCAGCACAGAGCTGACCCTCTGCGTCCCTGTGCAAACTGCTGTCCATCATTGACACTGACAGACACATACTGCACACCACTGAAATGATCAGCGGGAGATTGCTGTCACATTACAGACAG
The DNA here is from genome assembly GCF_900634625.1 of Parambassis ranga. Taxonomy (NCBI): domain Eukaryota; kingdom Metazoa; phylum Chordata; class Actinopteri; family Ambassidae; genus Parambassis; species Parambassis ranga. Next base: position 2,379,921 of record NC_041032.1, on the reverse strand, counting down.
ACACACTCCAGAAGCTGTCTGCACATCACCCAGAGGAGCTGCACATGAAAATGCAAATGTCAGATTAAGTTGCAGCAGGCATTACCTGGTCTCTCCCCAAGTCCGATGTGTGTGTAATGTCCCATTGAGCCAATGTTGTGAATGCAGCAGCAGGTGCTGGGACACCCAAGTTTAGCTGTGCTGTAATATTCTTACTGGCCTATGTGTACTGCTTCACTCTCTACTTGTAGTTGACACAAATGAGCCCTCCTCATGCACCCTCTTCCAAGTACCTCCCCCCATCTAAAGTAATCCAGTGTTTCCAACAGTGAGAGTACATCTGACACCTGCATGTGTGAAAGACTTAGACGCTTGGATAATGTCTGGACATCGTTTGAGGGCTGTGTCTGGAGTTTATGTGTCCTCGAGCTTCTCATCACCTGCTCCTATCTTTGTTTTGTGTGCTTAAAATGTCCGCAGCATAAGGAGTCAACAGATCCCATAGCACTTTGGATTTTTTGTTTTATTTTAATTGTATTCTAGCAGATTTATATCTGGACTATTCTAGACATACAATATAATTCAATATTACATACATAACCAGATACATAAATTAATAGTAATTAATAATTTTAATCATAAAAAAAAGAAAGTATAAAAAAAAAAAAATTTGTGTAAGGAATGGATTTTACTATTTTCATCTTTTTTTCTGATATTAGTCTTTTTTTCTACATACATATTTCAAAGCCTTCATCTTACTGGTCCTTCATCTACTGAAAATTGGAAAAGTTAATTATGGCCACAATTGAGTTGACATTTAATACCATTTGTTTGTCAAAAAAAATAAAAAGTAAAAAAAAAATCTTTAAAAAGCTTTTAATTAAGATATACTGTTTGTTGTGAACGTTTTTATTATTATTTCATCATTCATAAACTGTAGGACTCCAGTTCAAGGCAGCTAAACGAAATCCATCCGTGTGTATGTGTGTGTTTGGGCACTGTGGTAGGGTGTGTGAGCTTGTGGCTGACCCTTTGCATCCTGCCTGCATCGCCCCTGTCTCTCTCTCTCTCTCTCTGTCTTTAATGCTGCCTGCTGCTCTTTCTTTAACAGCCAAATTAAAATACCAGGGATTTTTGTTAGTGTGTGTAATACATGAGCTCAGCCTGCAGAGATGGCAGAGGTGAATAGGTCGGCATGTTAGGACAAAAGTACAGACCCAGGGTTGTACAGTTGTTAAAGCCTCAATTCGGGATCTATTTTTGTAATGTGTGTGGTACCTTGTGTATTGAGGTCACTGTTGACTTAATTGACCTACTGCAGTATTTACAAAAATATCCAAACATTGTATTATAAATTCTAAGAATTTACATAAACTTTAATGAATCTACTAAGAGTACTGAGAGTTAAGCAGCATTTATGACAGAAACAAACAAAAATTAAATGTTGCTATTTTGTTTACAATTTACAATAACCTTAAAGTATTATTATTATTATTATTATTATTATTATTATTATTATTATTAATTTTATACAAATGTGTGTGTGTGTGTGTGTGTGGTGTCCTTTGGTGCATACATGCTGTCCAGACTGAAAGTGTACAGTATATATAAGAAGCTACACGCATACATAGCATGTTCCTAGGTGGGGTATTATTTTATTTCGGGCTACTGCGCAAGAGAGGACGAAAGTCATGCCAGCGCCTTTGGCCCTCTTCCATTTCATGGTCCCACAAGCAGACAGAGGTATGTGAGGAGTGGAATGAGGGTTTGATCACTGGCATGCATGCAAATGTTGCAACACAGACGCACACGTTGTGTGTTTTATACTATATAACGGAAGGTATCAGGCCTTTTGTGTAAGAAGTGTATCAATGAAGGAATCAATATATTATATATTATTATTTCTACTTGTTTCAATAAATGATTTTTTTTACATGTTTTTTAAATTGTCCTGCCAAATAGTATTATTTTACATTTATTTAAATTGGCATCATTTTATAAAATGTTCATTTTTAATTGTGCAATAGCTGAAAGATTTTTATTTTTATTGTTTTTACTGTGCATGTGTGTCTGTGTGGTCCTGAAATAGTGATCTTAAATGTATGTTTTCCTGTTTTGCAAAAGTACATTAATTTCTGTGTTTATGGGGCTATATGCGTACTTTATTGTATATATTTACACGGGTGTGTGTGCATCTGTGCCAGTGATTTCTAGTGTGTGTGTGTGTGTGTGGGAGTCTTTGTATATGTGCCAAACCGGTCCAGCTGGCATCAGTCGTCGCTGAAGCCGAGGCCGCTGTATCGGTCACACACAAAAACTCTCTCTCTCTCTCTCTCTCTCTCTCTCTCTTTAACACACACACACACAGAAAGTCGACCACATTCCTATTCTGTACGCCTGTAATTATCAACCTCTTCTGCATCGACTACCATGTTGGCGTGTATTCAGCCCCAGTCTATACATGCCTGATTCCAACCCTTCACTACATACACGCTTCATTCTCCTCACACACGCTCGCTATAAAACCCCTCCATTTCATCTGCACCGACAGCAGAATGTAATTACACACTAACTGTGGTTTGATATTTAGACTGGCTGAAGATTTAAAGGTTTTATCCAAAAAAGAAGGTCTGTGTGGTAAAAATAGGCATCGAAGTGGTCCCACAGCTCAGAGGAGAGGGAAGCCTGTTCAGAAGCTGGAGAGGAAATTAGCTTTGTCGTCTGCGTGGAGCAGCGGTCGCTGCGTTTTTTCGAAATTCATCAGACACCTTTTTTCACAGGCAGACGTACTCCGTTTGTGCATTAATGGTGGGTTATCTGCCAAAGAGGCTTCACCTTCTTGTACTGATCAATCCTAGGCTTGCATTTAATGTGCTCTGATGTCTGATTTCAATCAACACATGTTCCAACATGACTGACCAAAGATGATCCATGAACGCTGCTGCTGGGTAGGTGAGGGGAGGGGGTCTTTTTTTCTCATGTCCATAAAACGTGTCAGATGTGGGCTGCTTGATGTTGCTGCTGCAGGATTGTGCTCATAGTAAACAAAGAACAACAATGTAGATACACTGTACACCCGTTTACATTTAATTTATGAGTAAAACTGGAGCTTAGAGAAAGTTACTCTTTGCACACCAGCTCCAGGCTTAAGCAATGGTCATGGAGAAGAATCGGGCGATTGGTGCAGGTGCACAAACAAAAAGTAGAATTGCACAAGCACTACAGTTAGAGGACGACTGCATTTCAAAGAATCCAATATCAGTGCTAAGGATTGCCACACGGCTTTTAAGGACAATGTTGGACATCATCTTAAATGTTAAGCGTCCCCATGCAGCTTCCGTGATGATGATGATGATGAGACAAAGCCACCCAGTCTTACGTCCCAGTTCTTCTGAGTGGTATTTACAAGATGCCTATTGGGAACTTTGGTAGTTGCTTTTTGGTGACTGTTGATTGGTTTCGTGGGTGTTCTGTGTATTTTTTATTGTGTTCAGACAGAATAGGTGGGTGTTGAGGTGAGGTGAGGTAATTGCTAGCATATAGTCTTGGACTTATAAGTCACTGTATTCTATCCTGCTCTACATGTACACAACAGCATCAGCACTGTGCACTTGTGGTTGGAGAGTTGCTGTATTTGGTTCTTGAGTGATGTTTTTTGTTTAGGGGTTCAGTACTGAGTCTCAATGGACCAACACTTGTCCAGCTGGGACAAGTGAGGAAGGATTATAACCATACTAGATGCACCTTAGGGTAAACAGTACATCCTGACTTTGTCTTAATTGTCATTCAGCAAATTCACCAGCAGAGATACAGCATGCAATGCGTTTGAAATTAGCATTGTTTTTCGTAGTTTGTGTTGTCTAAACATGCGGAGAAACTAAAATCTACGTGGAAAAGAAAGTAAAGAAAACAAGTGCAGCGTTATTTCTTTAGACAGAGCTCTTGTCTCTTTCTATATGGATCTTTGCATTGCAGGGGTAGCAGATGTCTGTTTTGTTTGTGCTGGGAGATCAGCAAGCAAAGACATAAAGAACACACACACACACACACACACACAGACTGATCAAAAAAACTAGCTTTGGCAGTTTTCTCCTGAAAATCTTTTTTACTGCGTTTCCTAAGCAACGTGTGAATGAATTATCCTTTAAATGAACAGATGAAAGACTAGAAGATTGCTGGAAACACGCGTTTCAAGGAATTTGACCCTCTTGGGTAAACAAATCTGTCAAAATTAAGACTATAATTTATCTTTTGTAATTATTGTCATAATCATTTTTACATGTTTACCAAAAAGTAATTTGGTAATTTTAGGGGTTTAGGGATCCCATCTTTAGGTAATTTCTACTGTGTTGTATTCCCTATTGTGAATCTATGTGTGTTTGGTTATACCATGGCTCAGTGTAGTCCTGGAGGTTCTACCATAAACGTAGTTACGAGTTACAATAGAAGATGTTTATGTCTGTCTGGATGTGTTAATTGCAAACTACACAAAAACTGACAGGTGTGTGGTGAGAAAACAAAGTGGAAGGTGGAGTTCAATGATCAATGATGAGTTAGTCATCATGTTAGTCAAGATGTAGACCAATGTATTCGAAATGACAGTACTACAATTTTCATCAACAGTGGATTAAATGTCATTTTTAGGAATGAACGTGTAAAGAAGGAATAATGAATAATGCCCAGGTGTTTAAATGTAATGCATTGAATTTACTCATTCATTAAATGTCAACAGTCTTGTAAAGTGGGCCTGCCTTAATGTTTAGTAATAATTAAAGGAATGGAGAATTAAATAAAGTTAAAAAACTAAGTATTTCTTTGACATTTTATAGCACAGTTTCCAAAGGAAAAACCTGTTGTGCTGTGCTAAATGAATGAATGAATGAATGAATGTCTGTGCTTGACGCTTACTGTTAAGATTAATTCTTTTTTTAACTACTCCCTTTTATTTTCTTGCAGCTAAAGCAGAGAGGAGTTCGTACTCATACGCCAGAGAGTCCAACCCACACTGCCATCAGGTCAGTCTTACCACAGATATATTGTATCTTATAACATATAATACGAAAGCAGAACAGCTCTTTGCTGTGATGGTGATGAAGCAGGAAATGTGGAAATTTCAGTCAGTTTTTGATCTCTGTAGACAAGGTTTAGCTAAATTCATGATGGATTTTAGCATCTTGCTCTTCATTCCTGCCTCTCTGAACATCGTGGTGTGAAAGGAAGCATGAACTAATGTTTCATCTTAATGTTTCTTAAACCAATATAAAGCCGCGATGGCACAGTTGCTTTCGCTAACCAGCTGCTCTGTAAGGCATTTGGCAATTATCAGCTTCCTTATATACATATATATATATATATATATATATATATATATATATGTATATAAGGAAGCTGAAGCCTTACAGAGCAGCTATATATATATATATATATATATATATATATATATATATATATATATATATATATATATATATATATATACACACACATTTCTTTTGGTCTGAATTAGCATGTAGTGTGTTAGCTTTATCACTTGTACTTTACACTAGTTAATAAAAATACCAAGAATGACTAATTTGGCTTTAAAATCACAGCTGAAGAGAACATAGAACATTTTAAGCTCCTGAAGGTGAGGTGAAAAACGTATCAATTGTGACTGAATGATTAAAAATGCACATAAGCAGGTGAATGTTAGAATTAAACTTCTGTTGTCCATGATTTTACATTTGATATTATTTCATGAAAAGTTCATCTCCAGAAAAAAAAGACATTTCTCTTAAATTTTCTGGTGTATTTACATTTATAGATGGATATCTTCATCTGCGAGTCATTTAAAATTCACATCATAAAACCATAGCCTGCTATTTGTCAATCATCCTGACTATTATAAACAACAGCTGTTACATATTTTCTGTTTTCCAGAGAGATGCCTAACTTCTTCACACAAACCCCAACTTCATAAAACAAATAATTATTAATTTTAACTTTATGGATTATTGTTTTCAAAGAAAGAAAAAAAACCCTGCATAGCCAATGGTGGCGACAGGTGTTAGTTAGGTGTAAGTATAAACTAGATTTGGAATGTGGACTGTAATATTCCTGCTCAGTTCTCATGGAGCATATGCATCCATGAGAAGATGCACGTTGATAATTAAGTGGACGTACAGATGTTGCGGTTTGATTTCTGCTAGTGGAATATTAAAGAGATGGGAGCTTAATGTGCTTGCTGTGTTTTGATGACCATCAAATTGAAAAAAAAATCACATAGGATGTATTGCAGCACAGGCTGTTGGATGTGTGGAGTTTGATGTTATGAATTTACTTTTCTGTTCAGCTCAAACATCTATTAATTAAAGCTTATCAAAGACGTGCATGATCAGAAAAAAATCAAAGTTGTGCTAAAAGGTGTTACAGATGATTCTAGGTATATGAGATATGCTGTGTTTACTTTAAAGGTATTTGAGTTTTAGATCAGATGGAAGATGGTGGATTGCTGCAAACATTCAGCTGTATGAAGGTTGTGAAACTTGTCATGTATCGTAGTACATTGTGAATAGTCCATCCATAGTCCATAGTCCATAATCTGTTGAGAATAGGCTGGAATATTTCAGTCAGCATTAGTTCTGCTTTAGTGTAATTAACCCACACATATAGAAATGCTATATAGCACTCACCTTCTTTTGACTGTGGGGAAAAAAATCTTGCACAAACTTTCTTACTGGTCATCCATCTTGAATGAAATATATTATTATAAGGCATTGTAACAATATGTATAACTGGACTGTATAGTTTGTTCTGGCTCACATTATCCAGGCCTTGTGTATGTGAGATGAGCCGTGCTGAGAATCTGTCCAATAACAGGAGAAGTGGCTGCCAACAGGGCCCATCAAACCACAGAAAATGTTGTCCAGATCTGGTTGCCCGGGGCAACTGGGCATCGGTTACTGTCGAGCCTTGTAAAAATGAAGGGAATATAGAAAGTAAGAGAGGAAAGGAAAGCAAAAAAAAAAAAGATTCAGCGCGGCAGCTGAAGGACTGCTAGTTGTTCAGACTTTAGAAAGGCCTTCCTGCCTTTTGATCCTTCCCTTTCTGTCATGAGGACAGGATTTGGCCATGACAACCTTATGAACAAAGACACACGTAAACACACACAAGATGCCAAATGTGTCAGTTGTACTGGAATACTGGAATAGGTTTCATGCAGATGTGTGTGTATGGGTGGGATTATATGTAGCTGCTGCTAGAGATGTCTGTCTGTTTAATTTGGGTTAACTGATAACCTATTGATTCGTTTTGTTTTAGTAATTTTTCAGGTGTTGTTTCATTTGATTAGAAATGTTAATACAGTCTTTCATGATCAATATTTGTTCGGCATTCTGTATTTCCTGTCTGCTTGTTTATCTTTTTTTTCTAATTTACCATCCATCTGAGCACTAATTCATTGATTCTTTCATCTATTTGTTCTTTTTATTGTTCTGAACAGTTTTGGTCAAACCATCGGTCCATCTGACCATCATTCATTCATTCATTCATCCACTTTTCATTTCATTAACTTCATTTGTTCATTAGGGCAGTTTTTTAAGCTTTATCACTATTTCATCCATCCATCCATCCGTTCCTCCATTTATCACCGACTCCCTGATCTTTTATTTATAACTGCCTCTTACATCCAGCTGCGGCCTTTGTATGCAGCTACAGCAAACCGTAGAGGACAAAAATATGAAATAAATCAAACATTACTGCCTCACTGGCCATTTTCCTACTGGGCTGCTGTCAAATTATCCTGCTACACAGTCTGAATGGCTCCTGATGGAAATTGTTTGGAAATGGCAGATAAATTTACATGCTGGGCTGAAGTCCAAAATCCTCTGGCTTCATCCTCGGCTGTTAGGGAAAGAGGCAAAGAGAGAGAAAACACTTAGAGGGGAGGATGAGCGCACACCCTAACTGCAGGAAGACACTCTGTGACACCACTTAATTTCACCTATCGCTCACTAATTGTCGTTTAGAGGTGAGTTACTGTATGTATTGGTATTGGCTGTCCTAATCAATATGTGTAAGTGCTACGCTACTTATCCTTAGTATTCTTTTAAAACACATGTGGCCATAGCAATAGATTTCACTGATGTTTTAAAGCATTTCTACTTTTATTTAATTATGCTACCATAACAGGTTGTTTGCAGAACAATAGTCTCCTGTGTTTATTTGCACAAGAGACTGATTTTCTGCACGAGAGCTTTTTCTGTTCAGTTATTGCTTGTACTTGCACAGTACCTACTGTGAACGGGGGAACTTGACAGGGTCATAGTTGCTCTCACCAAGCTGTAAATGGGTGGTGGGGGCTGGAAATCATGGCCGCCTGCCAAGGTAAGGGCCCAGCCCCCCCAACCCCCCCCGACCATGAGCTCTGCTTCCACCGAAAAAACATCCAAACACCCTCCAAAACCCCTCGTCTGCTGGCAGGAGGTGGCATGAATACACTCCAAACACCAGGGATGGGAAGAGACCCCGTTGTTTGATTTTTTTTCATTGATTATTTTATATTTTATGTATCTACTTAGCCTAATAAATGTGTGTTATACATGCAAACCCACTTAGAAAAAGGTGCAGTCTTTTTGTTTTGTTACGTTTTCATCCTGTATCCATGTAAGTTCCATTTACAGTAGCTGTTCTGTATCATCTTTTGATGATGTCTCATGATCGTCTCAGCAGGCAGGTGCAATCCTGGCACTATGTGTCATTTTTTTTTCTGCTGAATTAAAAGTTGGCATCCAAATCATCCAAATGGCTTCTCCAGTCTGACAGACTGGGGTTGCTGAGAATTAACGACAGGATTGTTTACAGTGACCTGCAGGCCTTCATTAGAGTTTTACCAGAGTAGAGGTGTGAAAGTGTGTCAAGCTGTTTTGTCGGAGACTCCATTGTACGCGGCTGATATGGCTTCTCAAACTACCCTCTCTGTTCAGTGATGGATGCTCCAGTTAGACTTTGAAAGCCTCTTTTGAACTGTCTGCTGACAGCATAGGGCCACTGTTGACGCTTTTACATAGGAAGTGTTGAGTGTTGACAGACAGCTCAGTCATTAGAAATATCAAGATCTAATCGGCCTTTTTAAATGCATCAATTTGCTTTTCAAAATATGCATATCCAAACATTACTTTTTCACGCCCTCTGCTGTTACAGAGAGCTGCACATCGTTTGTTCTTCGTTTATTTTATGAGAATTTCTGCGGTTTCACTGCTGCTGAGAGTGTCACCTGGACTCCCATAACTTTAGTAGAAATACTCTCATGGGTGGTTGAACATACAGCCTACACACACACACACACACACACTGCATGGCTTCTTTGTGGCTGCTGTCTAAGGGGTCATTGTGTCTACATAAGCAGGAAATCCCTCATCATCTGGGTGGAGGGATCGAGGTAGACGGTGCAAAATCCCACACGCTGTCTGTCACATTACTATCTTTTATTTTTGCATCCTCTCTCATTCTTTATGGATTATTTGACTCATTTTTCTCCAGTTTTTTTACTCCTTCGCTCTCATTCATTCAAGCCAGATGCACTATGTCAGCTGTTTAATCACACACACACACACACACACTCTTTTTCAGTCACACCAAAGCATGTCTGTCATCCGGTTATCACCTCTCAGATCAGCAGGTTAGTCGCAGGCCGGCAGGTAGAGCTGAGGCAGCAGCAGTCGGGATGTGAGCTTCTACTGGAATGCAACATAAAAAAAGTCTTTAACCCTTCACACACACACACATTCTCACACACACATCAGTCAGTGAAAAGTGCTGAAGGCTCAGTTTTGAAGCTCAGTGAGGTTTCAGAAGCACTTAGAAGATGCATTTACCTATAACAGGATGCACACATAGGCACTTACATTGAAGCACACTCTCAAACACACACACACATACACCCACACACACACAACACTGTATTAAACTATATTGTATATGCTATATCTAGACTGTGAGCTGTGTTGAGGTTCCATCTCCTGCTGAACCAGCTGCAGGTCTTCACACTCAGCTTCCTAGTTCAGTCCTCAATAAGTGAGCCAGTCCTTTACAGTCTACTTTATATCTACATTCATCTGATGGGTCAAAGACCACACTCAAATGTATATGATTTATACAAATTAATATACATTTTGGTGCGAAGACAAAGAATCCTTTGATGCTCTGCTTTTCTGTAAATCCTCTTGAGTTTGTGTGAGTGTGTCTGAGTGCTTGTATGGCAGCGTTTGATAATAGAGCAGAGGTGTCCTGAGGTTATTTCTTCTTTAACTGGGAAGAGAGGATCGAGTGTTTGCGTATTTTGGCTTGTCTTTGTAGTCGTTTGCTGTTTGACACACTGCCAATATGTCGAAGCTATCTTTTGGTTGTGTAAAGTGTAGGGGACCAAATCCACAATTGTTCAATCTGAGACAGACAAATTATAGTTTAGGTTGGTTTCACCATGCTGTCTTAGCAAAAGTCACTTAAGCTGCTGTGTTTAAATATTCCTGTAAAATCAAGAGCCTCTAGTTTAAGGCCCAATCCATACTCTGTCTGAACACCTTTAAGGTGGGGCTTTATAAGGTTATAAAATGTGTGTTAGTATGAAGACCAGGCCTTACTTCTGTGTGTGTGTGTATGAGTGTGTGTCTTCATTCCCTCTGGAAGGCCAATAGATCCTGTGCGTGGGCTTTACAGTGGAATCTGGTTACCGAGGGAGTATGTGTGTGTTCATCATCACTTCATTCAGTCTGTCCTCTGAGTCCTTCCCCATTGGCTCTTTTCTGACCAATGGGGGGGCAGCAGGAAGTACAAGCCCCCAACAGCTGGTCCGGGAAGAAAAAACAAGGGCGAGTCAAAGACTGTTACATGCAGGGAAATATTAATAAAGCTGCATTGACTGTAGTTTGTCCTGATTGGCTAAATCTCTTTTTGTGTTAATTTAGATGGAAGACAGGCTTCTGTTTAATAGTAGTATATTGCAGTGATGTCATCTCTTGACATACCGTTGGCATCTATCTATCTATCTATCTATCTATCTATCTATCTATCTATCTATCTATCTATCTATCTATCTCATGCATCCATCCATCCTGTGCATCTTTGTGTGTGGTTTAGATGTTCTATACACAGCTGCTCTCCAGGTCTGAATACACACACTTAAATTACACACACAGATCCAGCTGCTCGCTGCTCTCAAGAGACTCTCATCCGTCATTTAGTCTCATCTGCCGGCCGCACAGATTGACACATTTATTTTATTTTTTTCAATCGATCACATACACATACACTATAGCATATAGCATGTGTGCTGATATATCCTTGCTGTGGCAGCTGATGTGTGTTTGTATGTGTGTGTTATTCATTATAAGAACGTTCTGAGCGTCAGGACCACCCAGTATTATTATGACGTGATGAAGCTGCTGGGTTTCCTCAGTTGATACTTGTTAAGAATCCAGTATTGCAAAGAATGAAGTCATTTCATGTTTTGTTTTATGTTATAGCCAATAATTCAAACCAAATCAGATGTTAGATTGATGACTAAGAATGAGTAACAAATCACCATGATTTGTGTGGGTAGACATAAATACCTTATTTTGACATATTTGAAATATAAACAAAAGATCAGAAGACAATATAGAAACAATTAAAAAAACAGCATGAAGCAGCTACAGTTACTTGCTTTATTCACTCATGGGGGCTCAATCAGACATGACAGGTAGTGGGCAGGACACAACTCTGACAGGTCCTGAAAATTGGTGCATGGTGCAAAAGCTGTTGTGCAAATGTGGGAAAAAAAATCTTGTGCAGTCAATTGAATGGCACCCAAGAAGCTGTGTAAACAGGTCTATCATAGCCTGCAACTATAAAATATGTCTTTAGAAGAGGGTAATGATAAGCAGATTAGCAGGTTAATAGACCTGGTGCCGACATGGACTGTACCATCCATGGGCAGTCACATATTAAATGCATGGTCAGAGTCACATATGTGACACTATAGGTCATTAATACTAATACTAATGGTGCTTGTCAGAGGCATCTGTGCTGGCCTCTAAAGTCTATTGGACACCACTGCCTTCACTGTGCATGCATGGACTTCAGGTGGACACTAACAAAGAAAGAGACACACCTCAGTCATGGGGTTCCTGAGCAACGGCCACATAAATTGACTCACTTTTGGAGGCAGCCTCTAGTTGCCATTTGAGGAACTGCAGCTTCTGACAACACTGTGTTGGCTTCCAATATCTTCCCCATAGGTTGCTGCTTGATTTGTATGTGATGCATTTCAAGGTTCCCCTGCATAACAACTGCTGGGTGTTCAGAGGAAACCCGGCTAGTTTGCCATTTTGGGTAGGTATGGTTGTTTATATGTTGATTGATTCACGCAGCAGTCGACTGTTTAAGTTTTTGTCAGGCGTTGATGCCAAAGAAGGGAGCCACCCTCTATCTCTGTCACTGACGTTAACCCTCTCCCCTCTCTGATGTGTCTAACATCAAACAGTACCCTGTCACACACACACGTTTTCACACTCACACACCGAAATTGCAAGTGAGGTACAACAGCTGGTAACAGACACAGAACAGAACTGAGCTGTCACGCCTACACTGCACTATAGAGGTTACACACAAAACACACACATACACAAAATACTGCCAAAACTTCAACACAGACACATTCACGCAGCACTAACTCTCACGTGCACGTGCATATAAGCGATCCAGTCCTGATCCACATGAGATGCAGAAAAGCCCGCTGATATTTTTTCATGTGTTGCCTTCATCAGAGCTCAGTTCTGCAGCACTTCTTTTGGATTCTTATCTGTGACAGATGAAGCAACAACTTCCTGAATCCCACAGACCTTGAACTTCTTTTAAATGAGAAAGAAATGCAACCCAGGCCTTGGACATTTCAAAGAAATGTATGTAAGGCTTTAAAAGTAAAAAGGACTCTTTTTTTCATAAAGCACAGCAGCAAAATAAAAAAAAAACAAGAAAAAAGAAAAACATCCTGCAGGAGCTGTGGCTATAACGAGGATACAACTCAGTAATACACCTGCGAAATGATGCATAACATACAATAACATTTTAAATTCAAATGACAAAAATGCTATTTCTTCTTGCTGTAACTATATTTATTTATCACAAACTTAAAGGCTTCAGCCACTCCTTAACTTTTGTCCAGTTGCAGTTTTCCTTAAGCAGCCTCTAGTGGACATTTGCAGCACTGCAGCTCAGTATGCTTTAGCTCTGACTTGAAAGATTAGCTGCAGTGTTTGATTTCTTTTGCAGCCTTAATGGGTGTCGATGTATTTGATCGGGAGGTGCTGCTCTGAAATGAGAACATCCATTCTCGTCCGTTGGCTTTGTTCATACTCCGGTGTCTGCGTTTGCTCCTGGTACGACCCATATTGGGACGACTAAAATGTCTCCAGAACTACAAAGTGAAGGCAGCTGGGACTGAGGCATGATGGGAGTGATCAGTTCAAGATGGCACCGCAGGGAAGCCTATTTTTCATTCTCTTTTCATCTCTCTTTTCATCTCTAAATATAAATCTGTCTCTCCATCCATCATTTATACTCTTCCTGTCTCCTCCCCTTTCTTCCTCCATCATTCCCTCCTATTCTTCCTCTTCCCTTTTTTTTAGTTTCCTGTGTCCTTGCCTCCTTATATATCTCTTTCTTTTCCTGCTTCCACTGTCGTTCTCTACCTTCATCTTTTTCCTGTCTGTATTTCTTTCTGCAACCTCCTGTTTTTTGTTTGATTTGCTCATTTAATTTTATTTCCACTACTTATCCCCTTTCTTACTTTGCCTGTTTTGTCATCTGTTGTACCTGTTTGCCCCTCCTCCATATTTCCTTGTGTCTTTCTTCCCATTTTTCTCTCCATTCTCCTTTCTCTTAGTTTCATTCTTCTTCTACTGACTTGTCACATGTCATCAACTTTCACCTACCTGTCCTTTCCTTTTATCTTCCCATCCATTCCCCTGTCATGTTTCATTCCCTTCTTCCTTTATAAGCTCCTATACTTGTCTCCTTTTGTTTTTGCTCCAACCTAAATGCTTCCTTCCTCGGTTTTCCTCACTTTCAGCCTACCTTGTCTCATCCTACTTCTTTCCTCACCACTTCCCTCTTCATCCTTAACCCCCACCCCCAACTTCTAATTGCATTCAGGAAGCTGCCAGATATTGTGAGGTGTAATGTGCTGTCTGATTCCTCTCTAAGTGTTCTTAAATGATCGCTATTTATTTGTCAAGCCAAGCGTTGAACGCTAATTAAGGAGAAATGCTTTGAACTGCTTCGTGTGTATGTGTGTGATTGGTGTGTTTGAGGGAAGTGTGTGTTGCTGGTTGTGTGTGTTGAGCAGTTAGAAGATGGAGGAAGTTGTCATTGGCGAGTGGATCCCTCGCTGCTTCCAATGCTTCTGCAGATGTGTGTGTGTGTGTGTGTGTGTTTGCTGTTATCTGTCCCTCGGGTTTTTTTGTGTTATAACATTCTTCTGCGCACACACACAAACACAAATAGACGCACACATATAGCAGCAGGTGTTTCAGAGATTCTGGTGCGCTGGTGTGATTGGCTGTTTATTTTTATGTTGTCATGGCAGTTCACCAACATGATTGGCTCAGTGTGTCACCTGGATGTCCTTAGCCATTTAAACTTGCAATTCCTTTCTATCTTTGTGAATGATGTCTTTGTATCAATAAAGGGAATTGAACCTTCAACCAATTCAGTCAAAGGAACTTAACTGTACAACTCTAATATTGCTTTTTTGGGGGGGATTTGAACGGGGACTGACTCACTTTTACAGCCAAAACCTAGTGGACATGGATGGAACTGCAGGTTTTGGCTGTTCAGTATTTTTACACCCCCTTGTTGTCTTGTTTAGTTAAAGCACAGGTGCCTAAAGTCCAGCCCGTGGGTAAATTGCGGCCCACGGTCAGATTTTATATGGCCCACTTCTTCTGTCTTAAAATGTGTTATAATTGGCTCGCCTGCTAAACAGAATAAACAATACAAATGTACAAGTAATTCTTATTTTTTATTCATTGTGTATGATGTTCTGAGCGGACCATCCTCAGCTCATGCTGTCTGAGCCGTCACAGTGTGTCACATGGTGCCGTAGTGGTGCCGGCTTGGTTGATGGTTACAGCAACGCAGAGGGCTCTGAAGGTGAACAACACCGGTTCAGCACTTTTCACAATTCCCCATGAGACTAAACATGCTCATGTATACAACCTTCCATCAGAGAGTGTCCGTGCTGTACACGTGAGGTTCTCTGTCTTTTCACTGGCGGGTGGATAAAAGCAACTTTCCAGAAATGCGAACATTTGAAAGAAAATATCTGTCTTTGTTAACGTTGGTTATTGTTAAACTGCCAGCTGTACACAGTGTATGAGATGCAGCACTTCTCTCCAAACTACTCTGCTGTGTTGCAGTGGGCCTACGCATCTGTGGTAAAGCACGTCATTACGTCTCGTTGGCACTGCAAACCTGTGTAAACATAAAATTAAACAAGACCTGCTGAGATCAGCACTAAATGACTCACCTGTAACAACACACCTGTACTGGTCTGTGACATTCTACCTACTATAATATCTACTGCTGCTCTTAAACCAGACCGGCCATATATGATCAGATCTCCCCTTCACAGTAGTGTCAATAATAATTGTCACAATCACAGAATGTTGTAAATTCAGATAACTTGTATGTTCTGATCTGTTCATATGAATGCTTAAATATTGTTTAATATACCATCAGGGTCTGTTGGCCCTCGGACACTTTCACATTATCAGATCTGGCCCTCCCTGAAAAAAAGTTTGGACACCCATGAGTTAAAGTTAATACAGTGTAAATGAGTTATTAATTCAGCTAAATATCTGCTTTCCTCGCATCAAGGTCTCCACTTATTTGAAGGTTAGCATAATGAGCCTGTATCAAGTACTGTAATAGATGTTGGGTGCTTGTCAAGTATCATATAGCCCAAGTCAATACATAATACATAAATGTGTATATAGCTTCTACTTGAACTGCATGTGTCCTGTCAGATGTCTGGTCACAGCATCTGTCTCTATGAGTCCAGCTTTATTCCACTTGTCTCTGCTGGTTTCTCCGACTGTGGTAGCAGCCTCGGTGCTTCACTCCCTCTGGAGTGTGTGTGTGTGTGTGTGTCAGCTGGAGCAAAGCTGGCGTACAGGTGCGCCGCTGCCTCGCCAGCACTTCCTGGTAATTAATGACTTCTTCCTGCCTCTCTCTCTCTCTCCCCTCTCTCTCTCTGTCTCTCATCATGGCAATGGTGGAAATTGATGACATATGAGCATTTGCTTTTTTAGTCACATGAGGACAGAGGGTCGATTGGGAGAGGGAGAGATTGAGGAGAGAGAAACAAAGCACTTTTTGGCTGGTTTTTGTTTTTTGATACAAGTTAGTCATCCATTTGTTTTCTATACTGTTCATCTCTGCCTGTGTTCTGCAGGCTCTTCTGTGTCTCCCTACCGCCTGTCTTTATTTTGTCTCTTTCCATCTCTCTCTTCTGTTCTGTCTCTTCTTCTACTGCTCTGGGTGTGACTGAACTCTCTCTTTTTCTCTCTATCTGCGTGTGTGTGTGTGTGTGTGTACCAGTCTCTCTCTTTCTGTACGTGTCTATGCATGTCGTTCTCCCTTTCTCTCTCTCTCTCTCTCTCTCTGGTAATCTATCTTAGTTAATATCGTCTCTGTGAGCAGCTGGGTACCGAAGCCCAGTCAGCTCTATAAGAAACAGACCTCTGTTTGTGTGTGAGTGTGTGTGTGTGTGAAAGAGAGAGAGAAACTTACATAGAGAAAAATAATGACAGAGAGAAAACCTGATAATGTAGAACGTAAAGCAGAAGTGAGAGGAAGAGGCACCCTCCTGACTGATACAAGACTGTGTGGAATAATAATGCTACGATGATGGGCTTATGGGTTACTGTAGGTCACAGAGGATATGATGCAAGAATTTCCCAAATGGCAAGAATCTGATTAGTCGCACAAATGTCAATCAGTCTGTTGGGTATAGCCATGCATTAATGGCTTTTATATATGGCACAAAAAGGTCAGAATTTTCATTTTTCCAAGTTTGGTTTACAAGTAAACACCTGCAACACTGCCACACATCAAATGATAACATCATCTTTAGCAGTATATTAGCATGGTGATTAGCATTGAGCTCAAAGTGCACTACGGCCTAACGGGGCTCCGCTGAAGTAAATTTTGTTTCTAGAATTCCAGTAAACAATCATAGTTTCTATTAACTAAGTATTCTTCTTTAATTATTCAAAAAATCCATTCCATTTAACACCTTCTTTTCAGTATTGTGACACTTTGACTTCCATTTGACTTCATTGATTTACATAATGCCGAAAGTATGTGTGCTTCACCATCCATTCAGAAATATGGGCTTTTCTTTTTGTGCAGAACTGACCGTAAATGAGCATAAAAGAGGCTGCATGCTGGGAAATCCAAGACCATACAAGGGATACATGTCCAAAGGCTGATCCTACAACCTGCCAGCACCAATATAATTCACAGCACCATATCCAAATGGAAAATGCTATTGAATGAGCATAATCAGAACAAGTGCATGTAAACACTTTGTATTTAGTGACACATTGCACGGCTGCAGTTTAGATTGGGCATAACTAACTAACTCCAAATACTAACTAGCTGGACTGTCCCTTAATAAGCCAGTATAATAAAATGTGAGACACAAGACAAACAGGTAGACGGCGAGACAGACGTGCATTTTCTCTGTCCTGCAGCTTGTATAGTTGCCGGGGTGACCGGCCGGCCTAGCTCGATGCTCAAGTACGAGGAGGAAAAAAGAAAAGAAAGAAAGAAAAGCGACTACAATCAATGAGACCCTTTTTTGTTTTAGTGGGAACCTCCTTTTACCCCCCGACGACACACACACACACACACACAGACAGACTGAAGAACAGGATGACTGAAACGGTGTGTGACTGTGTGCCTTTGTGTCTGACTCCCTCTCCCTCTGTGTGTGTGTGACTGACTTTATTTAAGACAAGGGCCCTTTTGTTTTAAGCTGGAGAATGGCTCTGAGACCGAGGCTGGCCCTGTAATTGGCCTACTTAGGCCCTGTTTAGCATGAGAAAAGCCTTCCTTGGCCCGGCAGTGCCAAGCTAACTCTTGTTTTCAGCCACAGAGAGGTCCGATTCGCTGATCAGAATTCAGATTAGGCCTAAAAAACACCCCCCACCCCCAACTCTAAACACACTCTTCCACCCTCTGCTTTAAATACACTGCACACTAATTACTTAACGAGAAAGCTGGGAAAAAATCTACACTTTAACGGAGTAGTGCCGGAGTCTATTTAGTAGGGGGGGGGGGCAGGTTCTTTTTCACCTCTTCTTCCTCACTAACTTTTTGTGTCCGATAAAAAAAGACCCTCTTCTCCTCCGTCCTCCGTCCTCCATCCATCCTCTCCCGTCTTTTTATTCTGGAGTTTTCTCCGAATCAGCCCAGACGCCACTTGTTGCTGCCAAAATCATTGAACTTAATTAGCAGGACAATGTGTGAGCGGTTTGCTAAGTTTGAGTCGTAAACAGAGTCACAGCTATAGAGGAGGGAAAGCGGCAGCAGAGAGAGGAGAAGTTTAGAGCTCTGAGCTGCGAGGTGAACATCTCCGCGCTGAGCAGCATGAGGTCGCTCTCATGGAGGTAAATACCATCACAACCACGCTTCGTTTGTCATCATCAGATCGGTTTAGAGGTGTTGGAGGGAGGCTTCGTCCCTGAAAATCAAGTCCAAAGGGCAGCTTTTTAAAAATGATTTTTTATTTGACCTCTCTTTCTAATGTAAAACATTAGTTATTACTATGTGTTGTAGAGAATTTGTCTTTATATTATATATATATATTTGCTTTTATTCAATAGCAGTGGTGAGAGACAGGATGTAGTGTGGAGACGAGTCATTTTATTTACACAATGTTTTGTATGTTGTGTGTTTTTGAAACATTATGGCAGCATCCTATTTATATATTCAAACATTTTTCTTAAATTTGATTTTTTAAATTTAATTTTGGTACATTTGAACTTTCATGTCTACATATTAACCTAAGTATTATTATTGACTATTTAGTGTAGCCATGTTTTGATATACACTAATATGAGCAAACATTATAATATTTAAACAGTAATGTGTGACAATCCAACTTTATCAAGTTTTTGTGGCACTTTCCTATTTTACGGCACCATATTATACAGCTAATTTGCTTTTGTTAACATACATTCAGATTATTATGCTAACTTCCTCATAACAAACTTGTTGTTATATGAAGCCTCCAAGTTAACCTTGACATCAGATTATTTTTATGTTACTCAGTCAGTGTTACCAACCTGCTAACAGATAGGATTGACCTATTAAATAATCCAAATATACCATAAATCTAGTTCTAACTTCATAAAGGATGGCAGGTTAATACTTGGACACAACTGTGTATTAATTTGCAGCAGAAATATCCCCTTTTTTAGTTTCTATTGAATCGATTGCACTCCTTCATTCAGAGATATTTATGACCGATTTCATCTATGTGTTGCATCCTTTTGAAGAGTGATGGGTTCACAAGATCACATGATTCTGATCATCACTTACACTAATGCCCTCTCTCTCTCTCTCTCTCTCTCTATGATTCTGTCTCTGTCTCTCTTTCTCTCTGTGTCTCCTTAACCAGTCGATACTGGGAGGCGAGTTGGGTTTGGGGAGTCCCGGTGCGGCGTCGCCCACCAAGCCAGCCGGTCAGTACTACCAACACTACAGCTCCAACCCGCGGAGGAGAACGCTGCATATGGACACCATGGGTGAGAAGCCGCTAAACACACACACACACGCTATAGATTTTTATCACATTAACAGACCCGTCATTAAACCGCATACTCCAACATAAAAGCCTATTGCAATGCAGGGTGACTTTTTGGAGCGTGGAGACAAGAATAATAATAAACTTACATGGAATACAGGTATAAAACAATAACAATGTAGCAACACTGAGCTGTCAGTTTATTGAATATATATATAAACTCCAGTACAACCTCTCAGTGTAACATGACATAAATAAAGCCTTGAAATGATCACTATCATGAAAGTTGCTATAACAACATTACATGTGGTTTAGCTAGGTGGATACAATTGACTAGCAACTGGCACCGCAGCATACTAAAATTGTCTAAATGCTTTACTTATGCACGGCCTCAAGTGTGATTGCTGTCAGTTTGAACTGTAGGGATGTCTGCTTTTGTGAAATTTGTGATCAGTTAACAGCAGCAGAATGTTGATTCAGTCTTTAAAGCTGGTTGCTGTTCACCCCGGCCAGTGATTGTGCTGTTGCGGCGGTGTCACAGCCATGCCTAAAAACGTGCTGCGGGATGATTTCAGTGGACTCTTGTCAGCCAATTAGAAAGCAGATGTGTTTAATGGCTGCGGGTTTCATTGTTAATAAAGGAAGTGATTTATAGACAGTGGCCTCAGCTGGTAAAAATGAAAACATGATTTATTTTTTATGTGGTGAGTCAGCTGGGTAAAAGCATAGACATTTGGAAGTTAAACACACATGATTGACAGTTTTCAAGGCTAGCTTGGATTTCATTGGGCCTTCTGTCCAATGTGATATGAAACCCAAAATGATTTGCAGCTTTCTTTTCTTTTTTTTGTTCTTTTTTTGGCATAAATAAAATATTGCTTTCCATGAAAAATAACAAATAATTTCCAGCATGCTGTGCCAACAGCTACCATGAATGTGTTTTTTTTTTATTATTGTGATCTTGATATTTCCCTGCGTTGTAAATCGATATAAACCAAGTTATTAGCTTATTAAAGCAAACCCCAAACACTATGATACAGGTTCGGAGTTTGTGAAATGCTTCTTAGTGGCCCGATTGTTTAATTTCTTCACAATACAGACAGATCAACTACAAATCAATGTATTATAGAGTACCAGCAGCCATTTGACGTGAGTGAAAGATATTAACTTGCTTTGATCGTGCAGCCATCCTGTCCTGTCGTGTGTGTGTGTGTTTTTTCAGTGGGGTGTTTAAGAAAAGAAAATGCAGGGCAGTCTTTTAAAAAGAGGACAATAGCGGCTGTGCGGTAGCCTTGGTAGTGTTAGCCTTGAGAGGACACAAACACACACATACACACAACAACAACTCTGGGCCAGTTTCCAAAAAAGACGCTCTTTCATTTTTCCATCAAAGTCTCACCTTCCAAGTTAATAGACCGCTCTCCTGCTCCCCTTGAGAGAAACCCTGAAAAATAATATAAACATGTCTTCCTTCCTTTTATCCAACCAAAACAGGAAAAGAAAATTTGACCCTGTCCTTTTTGTGTGTGTGTGTGTGTGTGTGTCCTTTATTTTTGTGTTGTGCAGAGAAAGCTTTTTTTTTTGTAAACACATTGATGCCGGGTGGGAAAAGCGGCCTCGCTCTTTCCAGCTGATCGATTAAAATTCAAACAAAAGGAAGTTTCTTTTAAAAGACAAATCAAAGCCTCTTGGCCTGATGACCCCCTTATTTATTGTTTTATTGGTGTTTTTTCTTCTCTTTCAGAGATTCATACAAAAAAAGTACGGAAGGTCCCTCCTGGCTTGC
Source organism: Parambassis ranga (assembly GCF_900634625.1). Classification (NCBI taxonomy): domain Eukaryota; kingdom Metazoa; phylum Chordata; class Actinopteri; family Ambassidae; genus Parambassis; species Parambassis ranga. Next base: position 2,358,325 of record NC_041032.1, on the reverse strand, counting down.
CGTCCTCAGTAAGTGATAACATACCTTTTTTTGTTATTCTTTATTTTATTTTTTTTACTTCTGAGGTATGATCGGCAGTTTCGTGTGTGTGTGTGTGTAGAATGGGCTGCTGCTGGAATCACTGAGCAGAGGAAAAACAATGACGGCTGCCTGTGTGAGTTTGTGGAGATGACACAAACAGTTGTTTTGTTGCCATTTTGGGAGGCATCAGAAGTAGAAATATGACTATTAATATTATTTAGTTTTCATTTTAGCCAATTAACAACAAACACATTTTAAAAAAAATAGAAAACATAATGTATTTTTCTACATATATATTATTTATACATGTCTTCAGTTTGCCGTTTTCTGGACGGGGCTGTGTATTTGCTCATGTTAAACGGACAGAATAGAGAAGCAACACATCACCTATGATTTCAGTGTGTTTGTTGGGATGAAGATGACGCTGCTGGCACCAAGCTGGATGCCAGCAGCTGTCGTCTTTTTGTCATGAGTTGTCCTGCGTCCTTAGAAATACAAAGAACAAGAGTTCCGCTCCAAGAAGCAGTAATCCAGCACAGAAAACAATGAATCCTTTTTTTATGGTTTATTTTATAAATACTCCATATTGAGTAGTGATTTGAAATGAAAGTCTTCTCGTCCTTCTGAAGGCCTGTCTTTCATTGGAAGTTGTGCAGCTGGGCTGTCATTGCTCCTCGTTGAACATTTTCTACACCCATCACAGCTCTGACGCTCATTAGATTTATTTCTAATTTTGACTATAAGGTGTTGTCCATGTGGAGAGTTTTTTTTTTTTTTACTCCGATGTTGACCTCATTAATGGCCAGTTAACGACGGCTGAATGTACAACGTGTCAGCTGCCTCTTTGGCTCGGCAGGAGTCCGTCTTTTTGTGGCCTTGGCCCGCTTTGTCCCCGCTTCCTGCCGTCTTTCCTACCCTCCACTCTGTGTCTGCATCAGCCAGGAGGGAAGGAGGGAGAGGAGGAGGAGTAAGAGAGGAAGGAGGAAAAAGGGGGAACCCGGAGAGGAGAGGAAAGGAAAAAAAAAAAAAGGAAAAGCATGGTGGAAGAAGCGTGTGGATTGTTTGACAGGTTGATCATCTTTTGTGTTCATGAAGTAGCCTTTTGTGACAGTGCAGTTTTTTCATGGAGGAAAGATGGTGGATTGAAGTCAGCACTGATTTTTCAATAGATGAAGTACTCTGGCTGTGATTGTTTTCAGAAAATATTCATCATTATGTTTTTGACGCATCACCTGAAAAGAAGCTGCAACCTATACACACACTGGACGAACCACACATAAATACACATACACATTCATTGTGACTGAATGAGTGCACAGCACACTTGGAAGTTCTGGTGATAGAATGTTTGCAGTTTATAGGCCAGATTACAAGGAAAGTGCACTAGATTCAGGTAAAGCTGTATGTTTACTGAAGGTGTCTCTTTGACCTCACATGAGTGAAGTCATCAGTCATAGGTTAGTGTGTGCAGCAGCTAGTGTGTGTGAAGATTAGACATTTTGCATACTATAAATGCATTAGATTTGTAAGTGTCCACTTCCAATCCACCAGTTTTGTGTTTCTTAGTGTAATCACATTTAATGCTCAAATATTAACAACAAAGATTATTATTAGTACAAACATGGTGATCATATATTTGCAAGTGTGCCTGTCTAGATCTGCCTAAAGATCTGACACCATGACTTTACAGTGTAAAATGTTACACAAGTGCAGCTGACTCCATCACCAGAATATATATATATATATATATATATATATATATATATATATTAAAGGTTTACAGTAGCATAAAGGAAAAGACGGACATATTAGTGCAGCAAACATTAGAGCTAACAACATCATTGTACTGTTTAATTCTACACAGCTGTGGTTGCAGTATTTCTTTGAAATCATTGTATCTTGTATCAATAGTGGCTGACAGGGAAAATGAAGGACTGGAATCAGGTGCTAGTAGTGAAGTGTGTGTGGTCACAGACACCATGTGAGCTGTACGTTGATAAAATATGTGCATTTTTTGCACTTTAGTGATGCTTCTCAGTCATACGTGTTCACATGGAGGACCTTCACTTTCCGCTCAGCTCAGGTTTGTTGCATGTATCGTATATTCTCTGCTGCAGACTGCCTTGTACGCTGCCAGTCATACAGTTGTCAGCAGTGATGCGCTGCAGGTTTTGGATCTGTGCTTTGCCTTCATGTCTGTGGCGCTCTGAGCCGTCTCCTCTCTCTGCTGCTGTAACCCTCTCTGTTTCCACCTCTGTGATGTGAGTAATTCTGCCTTCTCCTCCTGTTCACATCAAGAGAGAGAGCGAACAAGGAGAGGCCCCCGGTGCCTGTGAAATGGAGAGGCGGTTCCACCGCCGAAGAAGAAATTCACAGGCTTCTTGGCACAAAGTAAAGCGACAGCTTAAATTTTTATTTAAGGTGTCTTTGAATAGCAGCAAGGCCCAGGTTTTGTCGTGTCATGAGTCGAGTTTCAGCACCCGTCCTTGTTTGGAGCTCTGGCTTTTATTTTGAAAAAAAAAAAAAAAGTGTGCGATTGCTGACAGGTGTTCATTTTCATAATCACTTCAGGTTGGGTTGTATTTTAGTGTTTGTGGTGAGGGAAGAAGAGTTTTGAACTCTCTGAGGACCAAAACACTAAAAACACACAAGGACAGAAATACCAACTTCACCTCTTCCTTGCATGTGATTGTTGATCCATGGTCACAGTGTAAACAAAGAGGAATGGCCACGAGCTGCTAATACATATAGGCTCAAAAAAGATGAATCATCTTTTAATTAATTGATACACATTCATTTTTGCTAATGTTGCACAGATCCAGCCGGGGATACAGTGTTGTTGTTTTTTTGGGTATTTGTACTTGTTGGTATTGAAAAGCTTACAAAACATTTCTTATGGAATTCGTCGTCGGTGTCTTGCTGTAGGGATTGAACCCATAAGCCTGTCAGCTGCTTGTTTTTGACTCGGATCAGCCCCCAAGAATTTTCTGCATGTTTCCCATTTGATTTTTTTTTTAAAAGCTCAGCATTCGCGGTGTCTGTTCAGAGATTCTTCCTGCTCCTCTCTCATTTTTTTTTTCTCGAATGGTCCGTCCTCCAAACCTGCTGCCAACAGCAACGGCAAGAAGACTGAAATGTGTGTTCATTCCTGCTTCCAGCAGCCAGAGCAGAGCGGCTCGCTCCTAAATGCAGAACATTAAACTCTTTTTTTCTTTTTTTTGTGATCTGATGATTTTTTAAGGTCTCCCTCGCTCTTTTTTCTTTCTAATACAAATTAATTTATGTATTTTTAATCATTTTTCTATAAAGGAGAACCTGGTTGTCAAGTGTAAACCAAGTATCACTGTTTAATGTAGGAAAAAGTACAAGACGACAACAAGACAACTTCAAAATATTTCTGTTATAGCATTGTTTGAATGATGATGCTGGACATCAGTGATTGCACACACACACACACACACACACACACACACACACACACACACACACACACACACACTGTTTCAGCCCGGGCTGCACCTGCTCCGAGTACAAACACAACTTCACAGAGGAATGCCTGTAATGTAAGTGTGTGTGTGTGTGTGTGTGTGTGTGGCTACACAGAAAGGCCAAAAACAAACATTCTCTTTGTAAAGAAGCTGGCACACTCGTCCAACCAGCATCCATCTATGATAGTCTGAGGCTGTGTGTGTACGTTCACTGTGATGTCTTTTTACAAAGTCGGCCCTTTTGAACGTTAAATTCTCTTTTGTGTCTCTTCTGAGCTGCCTAGCTCTACGTACCTTTGTATTTTAAATGTATATGTATTTGAACCTGTGACTATGGAGTCTCAAAGCTAATAAATTAGCATCTGGACAGGAGGAGCAGGATGCACGTCCACTGTGCAGTGTAGTTCATTGAGCTATACATCAAAAACTTTTCATTGAAGCGTGTTGACTCATCGTTGTTGTTCAGTTGTGGCCACTAGGAGCAGCAGCAGCAACTTATTCTTAGTCTTGAATTCTCCTTTATGTTGTCGGTGACTTGAGAGTTTGGCTGAAGAATTTTGTGTTATTGCTGCTGCTTTAGTATCTTGTCAGTGCTGATTGAAAGCCCGCCAGGCGCTGTGTTCCTTTTGATTTATATCAGTTCTTAAGGTGACATCTTTCTAATATTTATAGAAGGATACACTCTTTACATATCCATTGTCATTTACACAATTATCCATAAGAGCCACTTTAAGCGTGTTTGAACTTGTTTTCCTTTTGTCGTGTGGCTGCCCTCCCATATGCTCCGGCGTGTGAACACACTTCATTTAAGGCAAAGAAGAAAAAACAAAAAAAAGAAAGAAGAAGAAGTCTTGTCTGTTGTCTTTTATCTTCACATCCACCGCGGGCGACGATGGGTCTTTTTCTTTTAATTAATTCATTTCTTCTTCTTTTTTTTGTCTCCCTGTGCCACAAGTTTGTTATTGTTGTTTGTCAAATTTAGTTTGCTGAGTTGATGATTTACTTTGAGAAACAATTAAACGTCACTTGAGAGGAGAGCGTGGGACGCCTTTGTAATCAAAAGAAAATTAGGCATCAGTTGCTAACATTAGCAGGTTGCGGAGTGCCGTCTTGCTGTTGTTTTTTTCTTTGTTGATGTTGGGAGTGTAACAGCTTTTTTTTTTTTTTCCTTTAGATATCATTGTTTTAGTTAATTTGTTGTTTGGGCTGATAAAGTCTCCCAGTTCATCCTCAGAGCTTTGCTAATGCTGACTGATTAAACAATAAAACACACATATATGTCAGGATTATCCACAAAAATGACTCTAATGAAACCATAACAGGGGACGCAAATAAATGTGTTTGTTGAATGCTCATTTATGGTCCATTTTCAGAAAGTCATGATGCACACACACACACACACACACATGGCATTATAGGTGAAGATGATTATTTTCAAATGTAAATAACTGATTTTAATACAGGTTTATAATGGGCTTTTAAATTACTAATTTAATTTTTTTATGTAATTTAATGTCTCATTTTCTGAATCTCAGAAGTACCATAAAATGTATCAATAATTTATGCTTTTTAACAAATTGATGCTTCAGTCCCTCAAAAGTCCCACATCTGTGTCATCACTTTAATATATGTTACATTTCTGTACATCATTGAACTCCATCTCTAAAACACAGTAAACAGTGTTTATACCTAAAATGAAAAATCCAAATTTCTTTTCTAAAATGCCACCCAGCCATGAAATGATGGCTGATACTGATACCTGATACTCATCATGTTTTACTTGTGAAGAGTGTGGAGTGTCTCATCTTTAGTCAGTTTTACTGACTTTGATTTTAGTCATATAAAGAAGAAGAAGGAATCCTGGGGGTGTCACATTTCATTTTTTTAGGACTGATTTTTAAAATTTCTCGATTAAGTGCTTCTCAGTGATCTGACCAAGGAGATCTGTCCTCATCTCTCTCTCTCTCTCTCCCCCTCTCTCTCTCTCTCTGCCTCTCTCCTCGGCTCAGATGTGGTTTTGTTTAAAGTCGACAGCGTTAATTAAATTAAGCCAGGTCTTGCAGAAGGCACAGTAGGAGAGCCGGCGGTCCCCGGTGGGCCGCGGGTGGAGGGAAGGATGGGGCAGGGGAGGGGGTGGGGGGGCGGTGGTTGTTAGTGGGGTGTACGGGGAAGTGGTTTGGTGAGATATGCTGCCCCCTTCAGACGGCCCCAGGCACAACAGGAGAGCCACAGACCCTATCAGTCAACTGCTGAGGGGGGTGTGTTGTCCTTTAAGTTGAAGGCACCTGAACACACCATCATTTTGTGCATTATGGTGCCGCTCCTCAGGACTCAGAGATTTTCTAACCTGGCTGCAGGATTTGTTCCTGTTCATCCTGAGGAGCATTAGAGAGCTCCAGCGTTGATGTTAGGTGGCTCACTCTGTGTTCCAGATAATAGAGGTCAGCTCATCCATGCATCCGTGCATTTTTATATAGACCTTGTGGACGAAGACATTATGTTGTCTACAAACAAGGAGAGCAAACCACCAAATACTCTGCTGCCACATACTTTTGTCCTTTTAAAGACTTTTTTAATTGTTGTATATACAATATTTATATATGTAAATACAGTAGAGAACTACAATAGCAGAGAAACCTTCAGCATCATTAGAGCTTAGTGTGTGAACAGCATGTTCTGCTCACAACAGCCTGTTATTATTATAGTCTGACAACACACAATGGAAAATACTGTTCAAATAAATTGCACATTTATTATAATTGTTTTGGCATTATGAATATTTTCTATATTTGAACACCAAAAATACAAGAAAAAAATGAAAAAAATGTGAAAATGAAACTTTAATTTAGACTCTGGGGAATAAGAAATAAAAAACAACATTTACTATTGTTCCTGTTTGCTACAGGAAACATAATAACCAATGACCTCACTTCTTCATGTGTGAAGTGATGCTAAAAATGAAGTGTGTGTGTGTGTGTGTGTGTGTTAGCATGCTGCTCAAATTAGCAGTGTAGCGGCCTTGGCAGAAGATGAAATGAGAAAGAGGCTGCAGAGCAGGATGGGTGACAAGGAGAGCGTTTACATGTAGGCAGCATTGACATAGAAAACCTCGAAATTGTCCAAGGCCCTGTTTTATTTCCTGCGAATCGGTGTGTGTAGGCTGATTAAATGATTGATTATTTCATGAAATCAACTGATGCAGATGACCGTCCTGTCACTGCAACGGTTTGTCCAGCACTATAATGGACTCGGTGAACATAAAGCAGTGGTCGGTGTGGACTGCTGCCGCCGTCCTGCAGCAGCAGCTTCAGTGTTTATACTGAGGAAATCCAGAGAGGAGCTTCAGCCAGGGATGACCTCATGGTTAAACCGCTCCACACACACACACACACACACACAGTGAGCCAGCTGTGTGTTCAGTTATGTTTTGTGGATGCTTCAGTGCTTCATTCCACTTGAAAAAGCTACAAAAATGTTTTTACAAATGTGTGCCTGTTTGTCTGTTGTTCCCCTTTATAACCGCAGCACATATTCAACAAACGACACGACTAAAGCAATGTCTGAAACTTGTGTGTGCACGTGTGTGTGTGTCCATAAGTTATTTGCTTGGCTCTCAGCCCCAAAATGTCCCACATTGCTGCACCACATCCGCCATTTTGTGTCAGATGGGAAACTGACTAATTGAATTACAAGGCATCCGTTTGCGTGTGTGTGTAATGCTGCATGTGGATACAGCTTCTTTTTCCCACAGGAAACTTTAGATACACAAAAAAACATATATAGTGTGTGCTAATGTAAATTGTATTGTAGCAAAACACACTTTAAGTCAAATATTTAAAGGATATATTTACATTTTTAGTAGTTGTGACTGCAGTGGTTGCATTATGTGACTGGTAATCAGCTAATATTTGCTGAAGCTGGCTAACACTTGGTATGTCTCCAGTTAGATAAAGTGCGTTAGCTTTGCAAATGTTATGCTAGCCTTCCCGTCCTGTTAGTGTAAACACCAGGCAACTGAACATGTGTGAGAACAGGTGAAAGTGAACACAGGTGAGCATAGCACCACTCGTTTTATTATGCTGTTATGTTAGCTTTGTTGCTAAGAAAAAAGGTAGCCTTTGTCTGGTTTGCTAATATTTCATACATGTTTGCCTCAACATGCTTGCTGTTGCTACATGTTCATTCCTCATGGTGCACTGATGGCTTCCTGCTTCCCCCCAATTAGCTTGCAGAACTAGTGAGCCAAAAATTTGAATAAATGAATAAACCCCATTCCAGCCCCCGTAGGACCCCACATAAACCGGTCTAGACACATCCTTGGCACTCACCAAGTTTTCCAGTTAGTTGCTGTTACCATCTGACCTTTACTTTGGAGAAAGGATTACAGTTTTTCTTCCACTGCCTCAGCGCTTCAAAGGTTCCTTGTCAATGAAATAACCTCGGCCTGAGGATGTTTGCCGCCTTTCTGTCCTTGTGAGGACATGTGGCTTTGACAAAGACCTCTCTCTCTCTCTCTCTCTCTCTCTCTCTCACACACACACACACTCACACATGTATGAGTGCTTGCTGCAGATGTGAGCGTTCCCCGGTGCATTCCTGAGCCCAAATATTTGGCTGCAGTAACAGGCAGCAGAACACGGCACTCTGATTTACTCCAAAGATGTGATGGAAATCACACACTGACACACACACACATATCAGTCTACACTTGTGGTGACAAAACTGCTTTAAGTCATTGATAATGTGTTAAATATTTCTCAGCTGGTTTCTCAGATGCACTAAAATGTCAAATTCTCTGAACTGAACGCGTCTTTAATATGACTTCTTCCATTTTTTTACACTGACAGCAGAGCTCACAAATACTCGGCTTTGTTTTCTACTCTTTTGTCCCAGCTGATGTCTGTTCTCAGATGTCAGAGCTTCCTTGAATGCACCACCATGCTGACAGCTAATTGCTCTGTGATCTTAACATGGAAAAGTTGTCAAAACCGATTTTCAACAAGAAAAAAACGTGTTGTGATCACAGAAAAATAAAATGTGAGATATTTCTCACTTTATTCAATGTATGCAGTTTAAGCTTGAAATATAAGGTGCATCTTAGAATATAAACCTTCAATTGGCGAAATCAATGTACAGAAAGCAGAAGGAGAATTTAAAAGAAGAATATTTACGACGAAGAAAAAAAAAGGAACAGCAGCCTGTTGTTATACTGAGAGCGCTACCTTCAACAAAGCCTAAGTGATCTGAATATCACACACACACACACACACACACACTGTCATGGTGTAATGCACGCTGGTGGTGTGGATTAGCCTCATCTTTAATCATTGTTTTCATTCTGAGCACGCTCTGTGTAAAGTATACCTGAACACAAAGTGCTGAGCGGGCTTTCTTTCAGCAGCAGGTCACACTGCGCTCAGCAGGAGGACCGCGGGCTTCACACCAAGACCGGCTCTAGAGAGCGGTCTCAGGCTGGACCAGTGGACAGGCTGCCAGAGCCATTTGAGGTCATTTGGGTATTAAAGCAAAGACAGTTTAAATGCAGTCTAACCAATGAACCATTTAAGAGAAACTTCTCTCTCTCTATCATCCTGAAGGTAAAGACGTTAAGAAGTGTTCCTTTATTCAACAGGTTTCCTCACTCCTCCTCCTCCTCCCCCAGCTCCTCCTTCATTCTCAAACTACAGGAAGTTGAAGTAGGAAGTTTTTTTTTACCCCCCACCGAAGAGGCTCCCTCCAATTTGTTGAATTTCTCAAAATGTTCCGTTTGTTGGGCTGAAAAGAAAATCACAGAAAAATCACCATAAGGGCTGCTTTGCATTTTTAATTAAGAAACTAACATATGAATATATTTGCATATTATTGAGTTGCAGATTAAATCATGCATATATAATTAGCGTGCAGCAGCAGCACTCGTTTATTCGCCTCTCTCTCTCTCTCTCTCTCTCTCTCTCTCTCTCTCTCTCACTGTGCACTGTGCTTACTGCTTTTTTGGCAAGCTGTGGTTCTGATGGATGCCAGACACACACACCGACACACACACACTCACACACACCTTCATCAGGCACTCAAATACACACAGACGCACTTTACACACCCTCTCCAAACACTTTTGGGACTCTCTCTCTCTCTCTCTCTCTCTCTCTCTCTCTCTTTCTCTCTCTCTCACTCTGAAACTCTCTCAGTTTGTATTTTGGAGGAAAATTAGCGTCTGATTTTCTCTGTCAGAATTGGGGCCACGTCAGGTTTTTGATCCTGATTACACCGGAGAGAGAAAATTAAGAACTCTTTCTTTCTTTCTTTCTTTCTTTCTTTGGTGAACATTGATTAATTATATTTATATTTGGATTATATTTCATATCCAGTTGAATTTTAAAGGAGGATGAAACATTTTGTGTTTATGAAGCTATGCGCCATCCAGTGGTTATGTGATTAAAGTGCATGTAACATGGTTAAAGAAACCATGCTAGCAAAGAAAAAAAAGGCAGAGAAACTTGTATTAGCATATGTAAAATATGTGACTACAGATCTCACACCTCCTGAGGGAAACCTTGGACTTACTCACGTGAAGATTTTTAACTAAACGCCTGATCACACATATTATTTTGGGGGTTGACTGGCAGTAAAATGAATATATTGTTCCTGGATTGACCTTATGTTGTTAATTTGTCACTTCTATTTCAAATGGAAACTTTTGGTGCTTGTGTCTGCATGTGTGTCACTGCCTGTAGTTAAATCCTGTTGATAACTTCGCTGTTTGTAAATTCAGACCTGCAGCATAAAAAGACTCAAATCAAAGGCTTGTGGTGGGAAGTGGCTGTATGAAGAGAACAAAGTGTAATCGTGCTGTGTGTGTGTGAGAGAGAGAGAGAGAGAGAGAGAGAATGCTCCTAGACCTTTAGGCCAGTGCTGCTCCCTGTGAGGGAAAGGATGAAATATAAAGGAGTGATTGCCAAAAAAGGGAAGAAACAAAGAAAATGGGTGAAGAAAAAAACATAAAGGAGAGGGGGAAATATTAGTGGAAAATAAAAATAAATTAAAGCAAGACAAGAAAAGGGGAAAAATACAGGGTAAGAAGTCATTGGAGAAGAAATATAGAGAGATGAGAGAGAGAGAGAGAGAGAGAGAGAGAGAGAGAGAGAGATGACAACGGGACCTAATGTGAAAAGAAAAATCCTATCCTCGTGACATCGGGATGAAATGTGAGATTATAATTCAACTAGAGATCAACTGTTTTCTCATCACCAGAGAGGAAGGGTGTGGAGAAGAGGAGGGGGAGAACGAAAGGAGGAAGAGGGTAATAGAATGAACACTGGAGGGGGCATGAAATCCTCAGAAAGGATAAGGCTAAGAGGAGAATGGAGCAGTTATTTATTAATATATAGATAATAAATAAAGGAGGACAGTATAAGTCATCAGTCACAATAAAAGCTGACACTGTCCAGTGTTTTGTTGGACCATTCATCCACCCCAACCTCCTCTGTTGCTGACTATGTGTCACTTCACTTCCTCCTCTTCTCCAAAATCATTGTGGCCACTAGAGGGCATTATCACAGTGAAAAGTAACTGAGAGTCTTAATGACCTGTTAATTGATTATGTGAGGGCCATCATGATAGATCTGCCACTGTCAATATAAATATTAATCGGGCATTTTTTCTTTAAAAAACTTCTGTAATAGTATATATTAAGCACTTGTTGTCTCCCCCGTCTCTCCTGTCTGATCATTATGTTCTCTTCTCATCATGTCTTTCCTCATCCCTCTGTCCTTATCCCCTCTCCTCTGAGCTCCTCTCCTGCTTGTTGATGTCCTCCCCTGTTTTCATCAGACCCTGCTTTCCATCCTGTTCCCTTCCCCACACTTCCCACTTCCCACTTCCCCTCTCCTCTATTGTTGCAACCATTTCTTCTTCTACTCTCTTTTTGTTCACTCATACATTATTTTCTCTGCATCTTTTCCTTCATCCTCTGCCTCTTCTTTTCCTTCTTCCCTCCACTCCTCTGTTGAGCACCCTCTCCTCCTCCTCAGCTCTTCATTCTTCTTCATCTCCTCTGCAGGTTTGTTGACCAAGCAACCGTCAGACAAAATTAAAAACGCTGTCTCTGCTTCTTTTCCTCAACCGGGTCACTCTTTTTGGGTTCTATATATTTTTTCCCCTCTACTCCTTTTCCTTCCTTTCCTCCCTTCATCTCTCCATCCCTCTCTCCCTCTCTCCCTCTCTCCCTCCCTCCATCTCTCCCTTCATTTCCCATGCAGTCTGGTTGGGTACAATGCTGGGAGCCAGCCAGCTCTGCAGACAGATGGTCCACTTATTAGATGTGCATCAGCCCTCCCTCCCCTTCCTGCAGCTCGCTTTTTAATCAAATTAAAGCTGAAAGAAGAGGAGAGAGAGAGGCAGAGAGACAGAAAGAGAGACTAGGGAAAAAAGAGGGAGAGAGAGGTTTGGGAGGTCTGCTCGCTTGTTTTGGACTCTATTATATGTTTGAATAGAATGAATGATGACGATGTTAATATGAAATTTGGAAGACTGAATCACTGTCTGTCCTACTGTTTAGTCCCCCATATTTTTACATGTCATTTTTTTTGTTGTGTATTTTTTAGGGGATTTTGTGCGACAGTTTAACATGAAGATCAATGCGCTTGTCAGGCTGTGAAAACTGTTGAGATGGTTGAAGATGAGCTTTGTCAATTTGAGACAACAGCAGATGATGTCATAGTGATGTCACTAGGGTTACCTCAAAATGTGATGAACCAACAATCATGAAGTTCCTAATGGAAAGATGAATTATGGGAAATGTAGGATCCAGTGTTTGTAAGATTGGAGGACAAACTATCTTGTGTTTGATCAAATTTTTTTTATTTTATTTTTGATCTGTTCCTGCTGTATGAAAGCGCAGTAAGTGAGTGACACCTTTAACCAAACAAACAGTAAAGTCCTTATGAATTGGCGACAAACAAGCCAACATGTTGGCCAAACTTATTTAGAAGAGAAGTATCCGTTTAATCTCTGAACCCCTCTCGGTGTGGACAGAGACATCCCCACTGGTGTTGCTGTAAATCTGGGATGTCAGTATTTCTGTCTCTGTACACAGACCTGAGTGTCAGTCAGACTTACAGTGGCATTTTAAAGTTTACCTTTAATTTTCGGGATACCATCTGACAAGTTTGAAACTTTGTGATCCTGTAAACAAGCAGACCAGCTCCTCACACAAAATATTTGTTTGAACACAATTATATTGAAATAAAAACAACAACGTTAAACAATCACCGACGGTCGTCTTTATATATTATAAGTAACACCAGGAAAGATGTAGCCGGGTGAGCCACTTTCAGCTGATGGTGACTCCACCTGCAGGTCCATTTGAAGCTGATTTTAGTCTCATGTGTGTATCCAGGTTTACCTGATATTTGTTGGTCATGATCAGAAAATACATAAAATCAGATCCTTCTGACATTACACAACACTGGAGTAACAGTGGCAGCAGGTGCTGCTACCTTCATATATATTTTCTCATATTTAAAATATTAGAAAAAAATAAATGTACATCATAAGCCAGTTAAGATCAATGCAGCATTTCTATTTTAGAGGACAAATATTGGTACTTTTGTATATAAATAAATGAGGAGAGGCCATTACTGAGGAGGGAAGGAAGCAGGGAAGAAAGCTAATAAGGAGGAGGAGGGAAAGGAGAGAGAGCAAAGAATCAGACAGAGGAAAGGACAAGTGATAAGGAAGTGAGAGGAGAGGAATCAAGAAAAGAAGAAGGAAGGGGACAGGAAACAAAGAGGAAAAAAAGTAAGAAACGAGGAAACGAGTGCCAGGTTTAAAAAAAACATGGAACCATGGGAGGAAAAGAAGGTGAGAAGCAGAGAAAGCAGTGAGGAGGAATGTGAGGAGAAAACAGGTGAGAGGAAGGAAACAAGGAAGTAATAAAAAGAATGGGAAGGGACCATGAAAGGAGAGGAAAGAGGAGTTAAGAAGGGGGTGTGCTTTAAAAAGTGCGTGGAAAAAGTGAATACTCTGCTCAGCTCAAAGGCACGCGGCAAACTGCAGATCCAGATTTAGGCCCACTGTGGAAAGTTGAAAGAGTGTCGGCGGTCGTGCGCGTGCCCGCGAGCGTCTGTGCGTGTTTATGCGATACGTTTCTCTCATTTTCCGTGCGCGCGCTTCTGTGTGCGCGAGAGAGAGTGAGGGATTGAGGGATGGAGAAGGGGAGGGGCACTACTCTCTCTCCTTCCCTCCCTCTCCCTCTCCCTCTCCCTCTCTCTGTCTCTCTCTCTCTCTCTCTCTCTGTCTCTCTCTCTCTCTCTCTCTCTCTCTCTGCCTACTTTGCATATTCCGCGTGCCTCGGCTCGGCCATATGGGAAAATGCAACTGAAGGAATTGTCGGCTGGGAAAAAAAAAACGCGCAGGCAGGAACACGCGAGCGGAGCGCCGAGAGTTTGAGATCATAACAAACCCAGGGAAAAAGTTTAAATAGAAGAAGAAAAGGTGGAGAAGACGGACAGAGAAGGGGCGGGGGGAGCGTAGGCTAAAGACACCAAAAAGAGAGCGAGACATACGCGGAGGAAGAAAAGGGAGAAATAAAGAGTTTTTCCTTTTCCTGCGGAGGAGAGGAACGATGTATTGTGCGTACACCATCCCCGGGATGACTGGCAGCTCACTCATGTATTACTACAACGGCAAAGCGGTACGTCTCACTCCGGCATCCCTTTGCTTTCAACCTGTCTTTTTCCGTCCTCTGCCAGGGTTTGGGAGTCAGACAGAGAAATAGTGAAAGAGAGAGAGGGAGAGCGAGTGAGAGAGGAAGAAAACAGTTCAGTGTGTGTGTGCGTGTGAGAGAGAGAGAGAGGTGTGAAGGTGAGGAGTGTCGCTTTTTACGCACCAACTTAACAGCGCATTCGGTCCGCTGCCGCGCGTCAAAGCGCGAGCGGACTGAGTGTCCACTGTCGGGGTTTATTTTTGGAAGAGGCAGAGGCTCGTTGTGGTGTCAGAATGAAAGTATAAAATTGTGTGAGTGTGTGTGTGTGTCAGCGCTGAAAGCTGATGTGGATTAAACGCGTCTTAAAGTGTCTATGAAATATCTTTGCTGTTACAAAAAATTGCACCAAATCTAATGACACTTATTTTATGTTTGTGTGTCCGGGTTGTTGCGCAGCAGAAAATAATCCCTCCGCTTTTTCTTTTTTTTTTAATGGACACAAATGCTGTAAAATAAGAGCATTATTAGTGAATTGATGTTTTTGTTGCTAGCTGGTGGACTGACACACTACATATATAGCTATATGTGTGTGTGTGTGTGTGTATATATATATATATAGTGTGCATCAGTGCCTTACATTTGGCCTCAGGTTTTGGATTAAATCTATTTATAAGGCATTGTTAGAAATAACCTGAAAAGAGTGAGGAGTTACATTTATTATTAAAATATTGGATATTTTTTTCTGTCCCTAAATTAATTTAATTGCAGCAAATTACAAGAGAAAGTTTAAGGTGTATCCATTTGTCTCTCCATTTTTTTCCATTTAAAAATAAGAAGTGAAGTGTTTCAAAAGTCATAAAACACTGTCTGTAAATAAGAGAAAAATCCCATCTGAGAAAGTCATCCAGGAAGAACGATGCTGTCTGACCTCCTGTGAACCTGTCTGTCTCCAAGTAACTCCCACCTGTAAAACACCAGTAACAGGGTGAAGTGATTTAGAGAGAAAAGGGGGAGGGCTGGGGTGTAGGGTGGGTGTAAGGCGACAAAAAGGTGAATGGATTTCACAGGTTTTCTCGCGTTAAAACAAAAAAAAAAAAAAGCAGGAGTCTGCAAGTTGCAGGTGCAAATGAAGACGGACGGCTGGGATTTCCTACAGATCCACCTGTCAGTGAAGTGTCTGTCTGACTTTGTCTCACCCACGGCACAGAGGGGAAATAAGGACAGTGTGAACTGAATAACTTCAAAAAACAATGCATTTAAAAATGTCAATGTAATGACGGTAAATTGGTTACACAGTTTTCAGATCAATAATAATGTAACGTTGCAGCTTAAAGGTGGCCTGAGATTATTAAACAGTCAAATATTTCAGCATAAAATGAGAATATTTGAAGCAACATTAGTTCTTCTTAGAAAAGGGGGAGAACCCTCTGCTTGATGATCATTTTTTTGGAGTTTAGATATTTTATTAATCTAATTTGATTTAATTTGTGTGCTTTCATTTATATTTCAAAATGCAAATTGGGTTTTTCAGACCTGATCTTTTGTGGCAATTTTGTGAAGATACTGAAAAATCTGCTGGGATTTTGAACTGTTTTTGATGCGTTTGTATCCTTGAATTTGTTCAGACAGTAATCTGTGTTTGGATGGATTCAGACAGAGCCTCTGTTGTCTGAACTTCACCACAGACCCTCACTAACAGTCGGGCTCTGTCTCCTCTGCGTCTGCCGGGTCTTCGGCTTCCATCCGGTTCAAAAAGGCAGCAGAACCCACGGCCGATCGTGCAGGGCTGGTGTGGTCAGTGGCTGTGGGCCCTTTTTCCTACCTGCTCTCTGCCATAGCTCGGGCCCTTCTTTGTATGTCAGAGCAGGAGCCCTTTAGTTCGGCGCTGCCACGGGGCCCAGGATGGCACCACCGCTTTGTTTTAGCGGATGGCTGCTGGATGGCACATTGTGCCGACGGTCTTGATCCGGTGCCAAGCTGCTTTCTATCTTCACTTTACCCCCCTGTCTCACTCTGTCTGTCTGTGTCACGGCTTGTTTACACCCGCTGTCCGCCGGCTCAAAGAGAAAATACACAAATAAGGCGACTGCTTGTCATGAAGTGACATTTGTCTGCTTGTGAGGTGTTTTTGTGTCGATGCTTGCTCGCTGGGCTTTTAGGAAGTGGCTGTGTGAAAGCAGATTCACTCCTGCTGGTGTGTGTCGTGGAGACAGGAAAGTGGAGCGAAGAGAAACTGGGGCAGAGTGGTTGGGGTTTGAGAGAAGAGGCAGAAAAGGCTCGGACAGATCTGCAGAAACAGCAGCAGCAGCAGTCAGCCACGGCCCCGGCGAGACCAAACAAGCGCAGAGGCTGAATCGGGGCTTTGGTTCAGGGAGAAAGTGTGTGTGAGTGGGAGGGGTGGAGGAAGGGAGAGGAGGAGGAGGAGGAGGAGGAGGAGGAGTAGGAGGGTGAGGGCCGAGGCCTGAGCTCCGGATAGCGGCTGTCGACTCGCTAACTTAAGCTCCAGCGGCTTAATGAGGCAGCAGAAAGCTCGGGTAAAAACAAAAGGCCTCATTTAAAGGCGGCCCGGCCAGCCGGCTATTGTTATGCTAACACAGCATTTGAATATTCAGTAAGTTTTAATTAGGAGAGTCCTGAAGCAGCCTGCCAAAAAATCCTGCAGTCCGCTCTCAGTGTGCAGCTTCAGGAAACACATGATTCTGTTTGTCTGCAATTTATTTAGCATTTGCAGTTTTTCACTCAATGTGACAGAAAAAAGGAAACAAGGAGATTCCATTTCAGTTTCAATCGTTGTGAAATATTTCTGATTTGATGATTTTAAATTGATACTGATATTGATCGGGAAAAACATCAATATTAGTGCAAAGAAATACACAGTATTGATCCACAAGATGTGCATTTTCTCTTTAATTATAATACGTTAGATGTTTCACTGTTTTTAGAATTCCTGTTTTTTTTTTAAATCATATGAAACAATTTTCAAAAATCACAAATAAATATATAGAAATTCTTAAAAATATTTTCAGACACAAACAGTGGCAGTGTCTTATATCTGCTTTGCCCACATTTTTTTTAAATTCTCATTTTTAAAAGTGATATAAATGACGATATAAATAAAGCTTTTCTCACCTGCATCAGCGAACGAACAAATCGACACGTCTTCTCACTGTTGTGCGGTTGAGTGATATTATTAAACCTTTTTTTATTTGACATACATGCAGAAAATCGTGTGATCTGTCAGCCTGTGTGTGTGTCATTGCAAAGCCAGTGTGTGTGTGTGTGTGTGTGTGTGTGGACATCCTGTGTGCTCAGTAGGCTGGAATTAGAGCACAGCTTGTTATGCAATTATAACTTTATAAATAGATGCATTGTGCGTTTTGTGTGTGTAGGCCTCTGTCTCCATCTGCTTGAGTTGTTCAAAAAATCTGACTTCAACGTGTGTGTTGGTGTTTCTTCAGCGTGCATATGTGTGCATTAACTTTATTTTTCTTTGCCAAGTGTATGTGTGTTTGTTGGTCATGTTCATGTTTTTTTAAAGCAGAAAACGTCTGTCCGTCTTTGAAGAATGTGTGTTTGTAGTTTGTTGCTTTTCTTTTTTTTCTTTTCATACACTAGGTAATAAATGATCTGAAAAAAATGTGTGTATAATGTGTGTGTACGTGTGCAGTCTTAGCAAAGCATCCTTTGCATTCTTTATAATACACTTCAGTGTTTTTTTTTATTAGTGTGTGTCTGTATAAGCGCTGCAGGGTCATTCCACATTTTCTAGCTGCTTTTGTATGTGTGTGTGTTTTTGTGTGTGTATGTAGGCCTATGCATACATGTGTGTGTGTGTGTGTGTGTGTGTGTGTTGTCCGGCCGGCTTAAGCCTCACACACACCGTTCAGGCTTAAACTTAATCCTTCTGCATCAGATTATCTGACACTGATGCTGCTGATACACAATGATGCACAAGCTACAGCTGACACACACACACACACACACACACGCTGTTGTCTTTGAACAATAAAGTTCCTTTTTTTAATTAAAAAGAAGGTAGATTAAAACACAGACCACATTCAGGTTGTCACATTGTATGTTGTCAGATAATTTAAAATAATTCATAATCTGATAGATTAGATTTGATGAGTGTCTCCGGCTCTGTGTTGCTTGTTTAAATCAGATTTTTGCATGACCTCTTTACTTTCTCTGTGTGGATGTGTCGGAATTTAAATATTTAGCATGAATTCTTGCATATTTCTGTTCTTCATTACTAATGTAGGGTGGAAGGTAATTAGCAGGCCGTTAGTGATGTCATAGTTGTCACATGTTGGAATTACAACTGTCAGATTAACTGAAGAGGTGATGCATTGGCGATAATTAGAAGCTTTCTTGTTTAATCTTGCATGAAGATGTACATTTATTTACATACGCTATATGTGTATGTGTTTTTGCATATTTTTAAATGTACTTTGGGACATTCCGGGTCGTCTGCTGCAATTTCCTGTGTGTTATTAAGCTCTAATATTAAATTAAAGTTGATATTGGCTGTTTTACTTCCTGTTTCTGCGTGTTGCTAATGTGTGGTTTCGGGTTGGAGGGGTTAATGCAGCCTCACTCTGTGTTGTATTAAAATGTGGCTGTGGGATTTCAATGATGCATGACGTTATTGGGCTTCAGAGGTTAAAAAAAAGGAAGAAGAGGAAATCATCCAGAGTCATGTTTGTTGTACTATTTCTATTATTTGTTTATTTATTTCTTTTAATTGATTTTGCGGTGCTTTGTTTACCATAGAGACTGTATGAAGAAAGCCCTGAACTGAAACTTAAATTAATTTTCAGAATGAATTGTGCTATCTTTGCCTTTCTGTTGCGTGGGGACTTGCTTGTGTGACATATTGTGCTCTGATTTGTGTAATATGTCCTAACATTGTTCATCCTATACATACCTCAAATAGATATATAACTGCCATATACACACATATTTTACAAAACAATTACTCAAACAACTACAAAAATGTAAAAGGAAAAATATTGAAAATGAAGAATCTAAAATCCAAAATTCCATCATTGATTGTAACTTCAACTCTGTGCTGGCCCTTGAATGCATCACACTTCCTTTAGTTGCTATTATCAAGTGTAAACTTGTGATATTTTATTGCAACAATTTATTTCACATAATATCTATAATAAAAAAACAATCTGTGCTTCTCACTACAACTAAGCCTTCACTGACTGACCTACAACCAGTCATCATGTGACAAAAATGTAGTGACCTGTTTGAGGTCTCTGCTTCTAGCAAAGGTTGTGCTGTTTCCATAGAGATGAATGACTTTAGTTTGTATTATATGATCATAGTGTATTTATACTTGTTGTTTTAGAAAGCACATTCAGTTGTCTGACCGTAATAATGAACCTAAATGCAGCTAAAACTGAAATTAGCTCAGGGTGTGCTGTCCGTTCTTGCTATGCAGGCTTTGTAATGGAGGCTCTGGTCAGTTTTCCTCTCACTGTCTTTATAAACCCTTGACTTTAATGTGCAAGGTCGCAGCTGCCAAAATAATGCGCATGCACATCCACACACACACTCATTCAAACAGTGTGTGTAACTTTGTGTGAGTGTGTGTGTGTCCCATATGGGAAGGTGGACTGTAGCAGAGCAGAATGGGTCGGCATTCCTCGGATAGCTGGGAATTTCCACCCTGACCTGTCCATGGGAAGGGAAGCCGTGGGTCTCTCTGAGTCGCAGGTTTGATTCCCGGTGTCTGTCTGAGTGCCTGCCAGCATGATCGCGCCTCTGAACATCAAGGTGGCGAGCTGGCAGATGGGGACAGACGGGCAGCAGTGGACGATGCTTTGTGTGTCTGGTTGGCTGGCTGTAGATCCTCACAGAAGCCTTTTAGCCGCACATACAGCAACAAGCCCTTTGGCAGCCATATTGGAGAGACCTTGGCATCAGTGGCACGGACCTGCTGATTGGCTATCTTCAGCAAAGAGGATCATTTCTATCCTTTTATAAATGGAAGCTTACAAGTCAGTCACTGATTTGTCTTTAGATCCTTTTAGATCGTCTCTAATTATGAAGGATGGACTAACATCAGCTACAGAGCTTCATAAAGAACGACCTTATAAAGCGGCAGTGACAGGCGGCGTTTTAATGACACAAGTTCATTCAGCAGTTCTGACATAAAGGGCTAAATCATTCTTTTTATCCCACGGGATGTAGTTGAAAGAACGTTTTCTAGGCCTTAGTCGTTTGTACAGATTGTCATTTCACGGTGTACACAATACCAGCGAGCCTGAGACACAAACCTCTGGGCTCGTAACGGCCATCAGCTCAGACAACAGTGCTGTCAATCACTCTTACTTTTAATAATAATAGTGTTAATAAAGGTAAAAAAAAATCTGTTGTTGTGAATCCACATGCTACATGGTATTTATTTAAAGTACATAGCATAGGTTCATTATAAGTGAAGACATTCATTCATGTTTTCAGGCACCCTTGTGTATTGGAAGAAGTAAGAGTGTGATTGGAGGATTTATTCAATGCTTTGGCTTCAGTTTTACTCACTCAGCTTTAATTTCATAAACCCCAGCTGTGGTTTTATGTCCTTCACTGTCTGTGTTACGTTATCACTGCATGCTGTGGCTCTTATTTCTTACTTCTCTGTGCTGTGTGTGTGTCTTCAGGAGTATTTGGTTTCTCTGCTGTGTGGCTGCTGTTGCTCAGACCCCTCGCTCCTGTTAGTGTTAGCTGGAAACACTGGTGATTTTAAACGGTTGATTTGCTGTTTTCCATGTATATGTGTGTGTCTGTGTGTGTCTGTGCTAAAGCCTATTCTCATATGTACTAAGCACTAGCTTCACAGCAGAAATGCAAGCTTAAGTAAGTTGACATTTTTGGACAGAGAATAAAGCAAAGCTGTGTGTTTTCTCTCTCTCTCCCTCTGTGTGTGTGTGTGTGTGTGTGTAAGACACCCCTCTAAACCATGGCTGACACACTTGTTCACAGTGTAGAGCCCCTCTGTACACACACACACACACACAGAAAACCCACCCAGTCTTCATTATCAAAGTGGAAAATGGGGTTGTTGGCGTTTTGTTAAGCATGTGTGTAAGTGTGTGTGTGTGTGTGTGTGTGTGTGTAAGTGCGTTTTTTTGTGGGTCAGTCATGCTGTGGTGAGCTGTTAGGGAGGCTGCATGGACTCACTGATAAACACTGGACAGCTGTCACACTTTAAACAACAAGACAACAAAACTGTAACACAATGCAGCGCGGTGCGGCTGAGAGGCAGTTTAACGGCGTGTTGTAGCTAATGTATATTCCGTGAGCAGTTAAAGCTTGAGCAGCACAGACAGTTTGTATGAGGATCACACAATGCAGCGCTCAGTCAGAGAGGCGGACGAGTGCTTTTGTGTTTTTGACATTGGCAACCCTCAAACAGTGCCTTCAGGTGTCCGTCGTTCACAGTCATTATTTCATAAGTGGGATTATTAGGGAGCTCCAAGCTGTCAAATCACATTATGGATTACATGTATTTTATTACATTTCATTTTAAAAAGTAAAATTTACCAGTTCATTTTTTTATCCTCAGAACTCATAGCAGTTTTTAAGTGTTTTTCCTTCTGTCAATAGTTTCAATGACATCTCAGTTCACTGCAGTATGTACATAAACAGCTCAATCAAGGCTGGAAGGAGAGACGTGTCTTTGCGCAGTGTAAAAACAGCCATCCAAAAAAAAGACAAAAAAATGTATTTTTTAGGATAAGCTGGGATGAGGATGTATAGCACATTTCATATCACCATGGAATGCTGTTGGTCATTTACTTTTTTTGTGTCATCTACAAACTAGTTTTTTACTCCGTCAAACCGATTTTTTTTGTTGTCACCTTGGTACAATGGAGTCAGTCATGGCCTCATGTCTCCAGTCTGTAGGGTAGGATCGTTTATATGTAATCAAAATGTACACACTGCAGCGTCTTTACAGCAGAATGAAAAAAACATTGATTTTGAAATCAATCATCAGTTTGTTTGACTAAACTTAACTCTCATATTAGTGATCATTAATGGTTTGAGACGTTTTTCCGTTGTCTGTGTGTGTGTTTTTTTGGAGAGCTGCACCACACACCCCTGCTGTCTGTTTTTGTTAAGAGCAAATGGCACACTTTTCATTTAGAAGTGGGCTAGTATCTGTGCAGAGCATGCTGTTGAAAAGGCCATCTCACACAGAACACACACACACACTGGGACATTGTATTGATTGTCGGTGTGCCATGCTGAGAGTACCGTTGGGTTGATGCCCATTCTGTCCCGCATTGGCACTGCCAGGCTGCATGCAAATAGGTCACACACACACTGCACACAACACACAATAAATAGGTCCAACCCCTGCTGTCACTGCATTATCATTTCCCCTTTGTCTCAACATCTATCTATCTATCTATCTATCTATCTATCTATCTATCTATCTATCTATCTATCTATCTATCTATCTATCTATCTATCTATCTATCTATCTATCTATCTATCATCTGGTAGAGATTAGGCATAGGTCTGGTTTCACTCTCTCAAACATTTAGAATTGTTTTATGCTGCTGTTTGTACTTAAGTGCGGTTCCAGCTAATAGCATCACTACTCACACACACATACATGCACACAGGCACTGAACACACACTTCATACAGCTTCATATAGTCCTCGTTTCAAAGAAAGGGTACTGTACCTGACCAAAGAAAGAAAGAAAAGGAGGGAGAATGAGTCAAAGACAACAAAGAGAAATAATGGGGGACATAAAGAAAGAACAAACAGAAAAGAATCCCGCAGCTCTGGAGTGCTGAAGTAATCAGCTCTTTGATCTGACTCCTTTATTATTCCAGTGTGGGCCAAATAATGCAGTCCTGATTGTGTTGCTGGCAACCGGCGAGCTTCCATATGTTGGCTATTAGAGGCTCTTACCGGCTGCGTCTCTGCATTGCTGCTGAAAACTGCTTTTTCTCTGATGGTTTCTGAAGAGGTGCAGGTTCGCTTTATTCACTGTAAAAGTGGATTATTTGATTGACTGGATAAAAACGGTTTTGATAAATCAATCAATTATATGGACATCAAGATAATTCAATCAATGTATTTCACAAGCAGAAATGCTAAGCATGTGCTATTTCTAGCTTCTCAAATATAGGAATTTTCATTGAAGTTGAAACTGTAAAATTTTGCCTTGTGTAATAATGACGCCATGCTTTTATTGTGAAAGTGTCGTGGCACTGAACAGGCATTTACACATGACAACAGCTAACAACTATTGTTCCTACTAATTTAGATCAGTGTGTATTCTTTCCTTCTAGAGGATAGACTCTTTCATTTTTATTAACCCATTGACCTTTCCATCACCCTGCCTATACACACACTGAGAATTTCCCATCATTTCTTCAGTCTGAGATGGATAGAATAAAGAAAGATGACTCTCAGCAGGCCCAGTGGAAACAGGACCAGAGTGCAGTGAGTCAGTCCACACAGGAGGCCGGTCCTCTAATCCTTATTAACATTTTTATGGATCACCAGGCTGAACAGGATCAGAATCAGATGTTTAGAGGAACCGTCCGCTTCATTTGAACCGCTTAAGGTGCGCTTGATTTAAGCCAACAGGCTCTTGGAACGGCCTCTGAAGCCGTAACATCTCTGGAGAAACACGAGCGCCCTGCATCCTCTGGCATTCTATTTACTGATTTAGTGTTGCTCTTTTTTCCCCAAATATTTTGTACATCAGCTTGAATTTCCTTCTTCTTTGAGTTTGAAGTGGGATCAAACAGAAGGAAAGTGGTTGTAACTGTTGGATTGTGATAAAGCTTTGCTGGAAAGGATGTTCAAATTTAGATCAGATGATATAAACAAGCTCAGAAAACATTTTCCATTAACTGAGTCCACCATCTGTGGGACACTGAGGTCTCTGTGTGCTCTTTAAACTACATCTTGCATAATGATATTGTGTTTAATCATATCTGTCTCAGGGTTTTAGCTCCTTTAATTAGATTTTGTATTCATTGTAGATGGTGTTATGCTAAAGGAATTTCCAAGAAGAAAGAGGACAGATTATCTTCTATGATGTATTCATTACAAACTTGTTATTTTATCAGAGGTAGTTTTTCTATGTTTGGCGAGCCGGATTGGACATTTATATTCATATGAAGTGCCCCTTTTGGCCCTTCTTAATAACTCTTTTTAGCAGCTTGTCACCTGCAGTCCTCTTATTCAAACTCTGGGTTTTATCAGCACCATAAAAGCCCTGTAAAACGATTTATGATTGTGTATCAACATGAAGATATCCGATGATGTAACTCAGCAACCGGATGGTCTAATGGCCGCCTCTCAGCTTGAAGAGGGTCAAAGGTTAAAATCCCTGCAAACCCAAAATGATAAAGATGAAGGATTAAGTGTGTTAATGTATGTTTAGTGCTTTAGAGCACTCTCAGTCTAACTGCCGCTGTACATTTATAGTGAAGGGCGAGAGAGAGGAAAAAAAACACAGGAGAACAGGTGTATTTTATGGATTTTCAGCACGCTCTGACTCTGAGCCGGACATGTTTTTATGTGGATGGTTAAAAGTGAAAATGGCTCTGTGACCTGGAGGACAGCATTAGAGGCTGAAGCTCACTCTGTATAACTTGTTTGTAAAGGCAGAGAGAGCATCTGCAAAATGTAAATAAGAAAAACCGGCTGCATTATAAGACATCATCAGTGAAAGTCCTCTCCTCCTGCGGCAGCCATCTTAGCATTTGGTTTTGGTTTGTGCATGTGCCCCGACACGCTGCTTACCATGTTACATCGAGCTGAGACCTGGGTGCCCGTCGCCAGCTTGCATCGCCATGGCAACGGGATCACTGTGACCCAGCATCCCACCGGCAACTGCTCCCGACTCTCTCTCTCTCTCTCTCTCTCTCTCTCCTTCTGCACCCTCTTCAATAATTAACATGCCACGGCAGCCATCTTAGCTTTTGGCTCGGCTTAGGTGCCTGCCGGCGCGTTGCCTCGGCAACGGAGTCCCTGTGACCTAGCGCTTTGGTGACGTTGGTCGTGTTTTGAAACTTTCGAGTCGAAATATGATTATAATGAAAAGGCAGCTTAGAGGAGAAACAGACAATCTTGAACTCGGATAAGTTTTATGTGTGTTTCTCTACACCTGTCAGTATTTTGCTGCAGAGTTGATTGTTTACAGCATCTTGGCCCGCTGGACGTCCCGTGTGTATCCAAGGTGATGCACATGTGTTCAGCTCGTGACCTTTCTGACTGAATGTGTGTCATGAGTTTAATTTATTTACACAGTCATGATTTATTTATGAAGCTTTATTTGGGGGGAGCAGGTTCAGCGTGGATGACCGCCAAGTTTCGAAACACCAAAGAAGAACTGGAAAAATAATAATAACAAACACAGGAAAAAATAACATTCAATGCAAGAAGAGGAAAAAATACTGCAGCTATAAATGGAGGTATATTGTGTGCGTGTATTTACTGTAGATGTGAATGGATTAAAGGAATATAACAGCTGAGAAAGATAAGTGACTGACAGCATGATCAGAGGTACAAATGTGTGTGTGCATGTGCGTCGAGCCACACAAACACTTGCTGCCTCCTACACACTTGTTCTCACCCTGACAGCTTGGCTACCGCAGAGAGCAGAGGTCTTATTGGCCGCGTGCCCTGCAACGGGCATTTTGATTGGCTGTCGGGCCGGCTGCCACCATGTCAGCTGAGGGGACATGTTTGTGTGTGCATGTGTGATGAGTGTGTTTGTCATGGAGGTGGCAAACAACCAATGAAAAATGCTTGCTTCTCTTTATGGCTCCTTCTCACTTCTTTTCTGATTTTCTCCTCCTGATTCTTCCATATTTTTTTCTATATATGATGAGCTTGTTTGGATCCTGACTTGTACAACAGTGGTTCTCAGCCTGAGGTCAATCAACAAGATTAGAAATAAAATCTGATTTTGTTTGGATTCAGAAAAGTAAACATTTTGGAGGAAGAACATGTCATAAAGAGTTGGAAACAGATGATTTGTCCAAATCGCTGATATGGAAAATTAGATGGAAGTACATCAGGGGTCAATCATTAACTGAATAGTCTAATAGCATAGTAGTGGGAAAACAAAGGGTTGGAGGAGGGCTTTAGAGTTCAACAGAAACATACTTTATCCATGAATAACTCTTAAGAGATTCCTTCGAAAGGTATTTGCCTAAATCCAAATAAGTATAATTGTGGGCAGTCTGTTTGTTGGTGGGTCAGTGGTGTTGGTGATACCAACAGTAGGTCTACTTTGCAAAAGGTCATATTGCGATTTTTTTGTTTTTTTACTTTTTCCAGAATTTTGGCTGGAAAACATCGATTAAATATGTGAATCATCCCCAGTCTTGAAAGAAAAAATGTTTGTTTTTTTCCCCTGAACATATCGTCCCAGTTGAGGTAATGAGGTCGAGGCAGTTGTGGCTCAGGAGGTGGAGTATGTAGTCCATTAGTTGCAGAGAGGCACATTGTAAAGTACTTTGGGTAAAAATAGCTGTAAAAATGCAATCCTTTAATCTTTTAGGGAGAAGTGCTGCTGTTTTAGATTTATCCCCGGAGTCTGGGATTCAAACCGGCAACTGTCCTTTAATGCACAACACCAACAGAGCTTCAAGAGGTTTCATGAGATATAAACATTTTCCATGTTGTGTTTGTGGGTTAGTGTGTGTTAAAGGTGTGCGTCTGAAACTTAAAGATTGCTCTTAATTACTTCAGTAATTGATTATTTATAAAAAACCTCTTAATGAGTGCCAAGTGGCTCAGTACCAATTTAGTGTCATCTGTTTTCCATTTGTCCATCTTTATGTCAGGCTTCTTTCTTTCACTTTAATTATCTGGAGTATGTTTATATGTCGGTCTTTGTAATGTGAGTTCTCTTATGTATAGCAATTCAGAGCTATTCGTGCATCTGTTGTCTTGACCAGGCCTCTGTGTGTGTGTTATTTCCTTGTTTTCTGTCTTCCCCACTCGGCCTGTCAAAGCAGACGATGTCTTGACAGGCCGAGTGGGGTTGAGTTGGTTCTCCTGCTAACGATCGCAGGCAGTCGGCAGCATGTGGCAGTAATTAAATCAAAGGAAATTGGTGAAAAAGAGAGAGAAAGAGCGAGAGAGAGAGGAAAAAAATGTGTGGTGTAAAAAAAAAAAAAGTCCTAGTGGTTGAAAAGAAAATGGGCGGCTAATAAAATGAGTGTGGAAGAGACTCGTAAAGAGTCGGCACCTGTGGAGAAATGTTTTTGTTCTCTGGGCCTGAAACCCTGCATGCCAACACACACACACACAGGCACTATGTGTACACACATACAAACAGCCTTGTTATTCACTTGCACAGATGGGGAGAGCATGCAGACACACACACACAACACATTTATGTGCAATAGCTTCAGAGAGGCAGCACTTCTGCAGGGGCCTTAACTGTTATTATGTATCAAAGTAGCAGCAATGGCACAAGTTAAAACACTGGTCTCTATTAAATATGATTTTTTTGTTACAATTTTAACAAAATGTTAAAATCCATTAAATTATATTAAAAATTTCATCAGGTGTATTTTTACAAAAAAAAGTGATTGTATTGATAAAATATTCCACACAGCACTTCTGCAGGTAACTCGAGGCCCCGGACCTCAGGGGCCCAAACACCACGCAGCAAAACACTTGGTTTCAGTAATATAAGGGATGCATGTGTGAAGTGTAATTCATCTGAGGCTCTTAAAGGTTAAGAGGCGTTTTTATCAAGTGTAGTAATTAACAGGATGATTATATAGCAGATTAATGAATGGCCCCTTACCCAGTGAAGTTTCTGTTTTTCTATCATGGCCGCTCTCTATCTTCTAGTGTGAAAAGAAAGTATGGAATGCATCAGTCCTCCTCATGCCTCCTCATCTCATTTATACATTTGAAGCATCGTTGCAGCCACTACTGATGTTTAAGAGCCTTAAAATACACACTTTTTATAAAATTAAACAAACTTGTGAAGCCAAAAGTGTCTATAGTGTATGAATTATAGTCCTCAGTGTCTCAGTGCCTCCTGCCTCTATTGTGTGGATTTTAGGTGCCTGTCTGAAATGAACAGCATTGATTTTTGATTATTTTTACATGATAAAATGCCTCTTTCAGCATCAGCTTCTTGCCAGAAGCATCTTTTTGTCTTCTGGCAATGTGTGTTCAAAAGCAGATTTCCCCGATGTGGACAGTGACATTTATTTTGATCTCAAAAGTGAACAGAGCTCTGCTAGCAGGTTTGCCACAGCTTCCTAATGATAAAAAGAAATAAAATGAAATGTTGATAATGTCATGAAAAGCACTACTCTCATTGGAAATTAGATGCAAATATGTGGGTTTTAATAGAATAATGAGAATATACTGCAGCTTGCATGTGTGTGCACGTGCACTGTTATGGAGCCCTTGGTGCGCTGAAAAGCCGCAATGCCTATTCGTTATTTCCTTCCTCTGATGGGTATTTCGACACACACACACACACACACACACACACACACACACACACACACACACACAGACATACACACACAGACACACACCCTTACTCATTCCCAGACCTCTGGCTATTTCCTGTGTCAGGGGGGACATTATAAAGCCACATTATGTTTGCTTTGAGCTTCCATATTCCCCCATCACTGAAATGTTCCTGTGTGTGTGTGTGTGTGTGTGTGTGTGTGTGCATGTGATGAGAAGAGGATACTCAATTTCCTGGGAAAGGAGATGTGAAAGGTTGCGATATTACACACACACACACATACACACAGAGAGCCAACTCATCAGTATGGATGAAACCAATGGAAGTGAAACAAACAGGAAACTATTGATACTTGTTTAGATGATCATTTTCTGAAAAAAAAGAAATCACTGTTCTTTACCTGGGAGCTTTTTATTGATATAGAGCTGCAGTCAGTTCTTGAACCTCTTTAGTAGACTTTCAGGTTGTAGCTTTTATTGTCAAAGACAGTAGCAGTACTTTTGTTTGGACATGTCACCTTCAGCTGTGGGAACGGTGAGCAGCCTGTTGGTGGGACATATGACGACATGAAAGCTCCTTCCTGGAGTGGATGGATGGACATGGGATGCTCGGAAAAAGAAAAGATGGAATCAAATAAGTGAAAGTCATTTGCAGAAATCACATTAAATTACATAAAATCTCATTTACACACACATGTTAATGTTGATATGCGTTCAGTCCAGTTTATAATATATATATATATATATATATATATATATATATATAGACAGGTCCTTGAAAACACACACACACACACACACACACACACTGTCTTAGGGCTAATTCAGTGTAATTAGTGGTCAATTAAATCGCTGTGACTTCACTGGCTGTCTGACTCTTTGATGTTGTGGCTCCTGGCGAGACCGGGCGCCATCTTGAATTCATTTACAGGCCGCAGTGTAAACATGCCACACATCCCTTCTTCTTCTTTACTTTCTTTTTACTGATTTGTTTAGTTTTCCTTAATTTGCCGTTTCACTTCTTTTTAGTTTTATTTATCCACATGCAGCTTCCTGTTTTTGTTTGCTTTTTTTATTTGTTTTTATTTTGACCCTGTTTTTATCAATCATCACTTGATGTGTATAAAAGTGCAACAACATTCTGGCTCTTGGTGGAGATGTTAAAGGAGCTAAAGCTGATTCCTTTGCTGTAAAAAAAATGCGTGTAACTGTAATGTCTTGTAGTGTCAAGCTATTTTGACTGAGGGTGAGGAGAGGATGCTGCTAACTGGGTTACTGCTGAGGGAGAACACCAGTAAATAATAGATAAACAGTCTGCCGGAGAGGAGGGGAGGGACTTTTTCGTAAGAATTAGTGAAAACGTCATTTGCTCTCTGAAGGAAAAAGTGCCACAAATGTGTGTGTGTGCATGTGTGTATCTATTTTCTCTATGAGGAAGCCATGGATTGCCTTTTTCCTCCTTGAACTGTTCCTCTACACACTCACACACACACACACTCACACATTGGTCAATTTATCCTTTCCCTGTTCTCACTTACACACTCCTCATTCTCTGGTCACGGACACACACACACACACACACATTTGAATGCAAAAAAAATTCACAGCCGTTCACTCATGTGTCACACGCCACTCTCCCTTTTTTGTCCGGCCCCCTAGTGTTTTCTGTCTGAGAAATTCGACCCCCCTTCAGTCACAGGTGCACCGCGCTAAAGCGTGCACCCACATACACACACACTCACACACACGCTGAGTCCACTTGTCTTCACATAGGGGGCTCTAATCAAGCCACAGGAAGCCTGAGCTCCACAGGGAACATGTGTGAGAGTGTGTGTGTGTGTGTGTGTTACAAGTGAGTTGAAGAATGTGTTTCGGTCCATGAAACTCACTGCGAGTGTGTGTGGAGGCTCTGCATGTTTTCAATTACACCCAAGTATTTTTGCAGATGTGTGTGTGTCTCTCTTTCTGTCATCCCTCTTTCTGACACTCTTTTCTGTCTGTGTCAAATTGTCTGTTGTGTTGCTGTAAAGACGTTTTGTTTTTGTTATTTATCCCCTGTTTCTTAGACTTCTATTTTTCTCGATCTCCATATGATACTGATATTTTTCTCTTTTACTGTATTTTGTATCTTTTGAGCAGCTCTCTCTTTCCTTCCTCTCTCTCTCTCTCTCTCTCTCTCTCTCTCCCTCTCTTTCTTTCCATACTTCATCATATGGTGTCAATTAGGCAGCCATGCTCCAAACTCTGAGTGTGTGCGTGTGTACGTATGTGTATGTGTACATCTGGTTCACATTAGTGCAATTGCAGGTTGGTAGAATAAAAGGGCTCGGCTTGGAGGTGGTGGGTGGGATTTCCTTCCGCTTTCTCACACACACACACACACACACACACACTCGGAGTTTTTCCCTCCATGTGTTTTGAATCAGGAACATAATTAACCTTCAGAGGATTCCGAGGCCGCGGCTCAGATCTCCACTATAAAAATACATCTAAAAAACAGAACCCCCCCCCCCACCTCCAAAAAATATGTTTGATCCGTCTGCGGTGTGTGTTTGATTCGCTTTCCCACGTCTGCCCTTTGTGGCACGAGTGTTGAATGAAAATGAACAAAAAAAAGTGTGATCTCCAGGTGGAGGTGGGTGTGTGAGATGGGAGCAGGGTACAGTAGGGTACAGTAGGAGAGATGGATGTTTCCCTTTTTATATTCACCGCCACATTAACCTTTTGCAAGATCATGACTTCACTGACTATTCAAACAGTTATTTGGAGCCTCTTAGACGTATCCCTGGTTGCTGCGGTGTTGAACAGTTTGTGTAAAGGTGAATAAAGACGAGATGAAAGTGAAACCAGCCTGTTAGAAATGAGAGAGGCAGAGGACAGAGAGGAGGAGAGAGAGCGAGACAAAGAGAGAAAAAAACTGGAAAGGCACAGGTGCAGCTGCCTGTGTGGGTGTGTGTGTGTGTGTGCGCGCGTGGTAGAGAGAGAGTGTGTGTGTGAGAGGGAGAGATTGTGTGTGTGTCTGTCAAGAGGTTTCGTGACTGCTCCTTTGAGTGTTCACATTCCAGCACATCTGCTTTGGATGAAGCGTGGTAAACTGTGTGTGTGTGTGTGTGTGAGAGAGAGAGAGAGAGAGCGAGAGACACTAAAAGACAGAGAGAGACATATTTAAGTCTTTTTATTGAACCAAATGCAAATTTTTCTTGTTGTGTGTTTTGTTTAATTGAGGACAGATCAGAGCTGACGTTTACAGCTCTAAATATGGAGCGGGTTGTTTTTCCGTTGTTTTTCCACTCACATTTGGCCGTCCTTTGTTTTTATTTCTAAATGGCATGCCTTGTAGATCTTGGATGTGCAGCGTCTTTGGCTCTGCCCTGAATATAACACACAGATTTCCCATTTCTGTGAATGAAGTTTGTTTTGAGTTTATGAACAAAACTTTCCTGCTTCTTTATTTACTACAGTAAGTGGCATTTATAGACTTGTTTCATTCCCTAGGAACCACCTCACTGACATCTCTGTTGTTGTAGCTGAACAACACAAATTATGCATGAAGGCTTATGGAGGATGAGGGAAATGAACACACATTTTTTTTGGTGCTTTCTGTGCAGCACATCATCCACGGAGGTGAAGCCTTAAATTGACCTCAGTTGTCGGCGATTGTGATCACAGTGAGACGTCACAGTCTGGCTCTTTATTGACCCATCCATCTGCACGGACATCTTTGGCCTCTAGTAGCTATGAGCATATGAAATTTGTCTTTCTGATAGATTGCCGTGAAATTTACTGCAGAAGCCTGTAGAGATCTGATAATCTACTGACTTTTTTTTTTTTAATCATTTTCTCCCATCCCGGAAAGGCTTTCCACAACATTAGCCATAGCTTACAGCACATTCAGATCTCTACAAGATGGAACGTCTTTGCTGACTTGATGTCATTGATCATTCACCATATGGATACAATGGACTGCTAGCATTGTTATTTAGGCTTTTTTAGGTCGTGATGCATATTTTCACCACACGAAGAAAAGTCAGGAGAAGAAGCAAGATGTCCACTTGTTGCCTTTTCATCACTTTTTTTCCAGAGCAGAGGTTAGTCAGGGAGGCTGAACAGATGCTCCCCACATTTGGAGAGAACGACTGGCAGAAGAAGCATCAAACACTGAGCAAAGACACAAAAGCCTTCTTTTCCTTTCTCTGCCTATTTTTCTCTTTTGTTTCATTTTATTGTTTGTTTTTTTATCTGCATCCAATTTTTTTGGGCATTTCATTCAGTTCTATTTATTGTTTTTTCCACTCTGTCTTTCTAACAAAATCCTTCAGCGCCCAACTGCATTTCCATCATTGTCAACAATTTAAAACAGAAACACTTCAGAGAAAATGGACCTTTTCTCTCTTTTCATCCTTTCACACTCAGGAAACAGCATTCTTTGTGTGTTCTCACTTTTTATGAAAAGATCAATACCTAAGTTGTCGGCGTTGGTACTGCTGAAGACACCTGTTTGTGTGTTAAATTGACTACATCAAGATCATTTAATATAATGAACGCCCTTTTCACTCATTTTGAGTTCGAATGCTGCTTCTGCTGTCCTTCCACCTTCATCTCAGGTCGGTGGGTTTCACAGCTGGTTACTCTGAATACATTCTGTCTGTGTGTGTGTGTGTGTGTACATGAGGAATCAGTTTTCCTTGGAATGTAGCTTTATTTTCTGGTGCTGCTGCGGGCGACGCAGAAGAAAGCTTTGATGAAATCTGCGATGTTTCATGTTCTGTGAAGATTCCCAGAATCCGTCAAGCGTTGCAAAACCACTTCTACTGGATTCTATCAGGACTCTACTGTGCTGTAGATCATCTTTTTACACAACCTGTCCCACTAGCACATTAAACTGCTTTGTATGTTCTGTACACAGAACTGGTGTGGAACTTCAGACAAACTCTCCTATCTGTAACGTTAGAAATCGATCTGTCAAACTCTCCTATCTTGACCTAATATTGATTTATGGCTGTTGTTTGGTCAGTTGTTTGCTATAGGGTATAAAGGATGATAAGCCATGTTGGATTTAGTAGGATCCAGCTCTAAAATAAGTTAGTTAGGACTTGCTTCTCTAATACCAAATTGTATTTGTTCTCTTTTAACCACCTGGGTTCTATCTGTAAACCTATTTTTTTCAGTGGCAGCCTGTGAACTGGTTCTACCAGTGTCTTTTATGTTCCATGTAACTTTGATTGACACATGTTCTGGTTCTTCTGAATTATAATTTCACTCAAACTGGTTTATGTTATGACTGCTGCTTTTATTACAGTGGAAATCTCAGATAGTTTGAACTAATTCCCAGTTTGAGTCATTGAATTTCACATAAGCAATTAAAGCTTTATGGTAAATAGTTCCATCTGAAGGTCACGGATTGGACATACACTGGTGTGACATTCATTTCTGGTGCTTGCACTTGTCAGTGAATATACAACAGTTTTTCTCATTGGCTCAAGGTCCCTAACTAACTGTGGGAATACTGATACTTCTGTGTGTGTGTGTGTGTGTGTGAGAGTTTTACAGGCTGCAGGAAGTGAGGTTGTTATTGTGTCTCTACATTCTTCAGTCTTGAACACACTCTGCACCTGTTCCCGTCTGTCTGTAACACACACTCACACAAACACACACACAGACATGCACACACACAAATCACAGGCTTTCGTCACTAATCTAACAGCACATTCAATGGGAAAATATGCCTGCACCGCAGGAGACATAAATCTAAATGTTTTCAACAGGAACAACACAAACAGGCGTGTTTGTGTCTGCGTGTTTCTCTCTCTCTCCCTCTCTCTCTCTCTCTGTGTGTGTGTGTGTGTGTGTGTGCATTTGTATGTGTGTATTCTTGCACAAGCTTTGGGTCAGTAAATGTGGTTTTATGATCAGAGCAAAAACTGTCAGAGGGGAAGAGGAGGAAGAGGTTTAGGGGGATTTTGTGTGTGTATGTGTGTGTGTGAAGGAAACATGAAGGATTTAGTTGCCTAGACTCATGTAAGGTGCATGTGGGAAAGTATCAACGTCCAGCTGATGAGCTTCTCATACATCTGTGGCATGCTTTGTGTGTGTGTGTGTGCATTAAATGACTCAGATGTTCCCGTCTCCTCTTGTTGTACTGTATATAGCTGTGGTAGCGCCCTCTGTGGCTGTTTTGTTTTCAGGATAAGTTACTTTTACATTAGGAGGGGGTGGGGTGAGGATCTGAGGATCGTGTGTTTTTGCTTCTGATTGATGCTTAAGTAGTTATCCAGCCAGATAATTCAGTTATAAATTTAAAACTCCATCACAATAATGTGCAGTGAGTAATATGAAAGTTTAGCGTCGCACAAACAGTGAACCAAACAATGGCTGCATGACACTCTGACAAGGCCACTGTTTGTGTGGCTATCCAGTCAGTGCTGATGATGCTAATTGTATTTGTTTTAAGCAATAAATTCCTCATCTTCCTGTGAGAGGATCGGATGCAGCTGTTTTAAAGAAATCAGAAGATTCTATTTTTTTGTTTCAATTTTTTTGTGTGATTTGAAAAAGTCATGAGGTTTTTGTTTGACTGAAACTCTTTTAAGCTGTTTTCTGTTTTTAATCATTTCTCTCAGGGAGAGTGGGAAGTGAGATGATGTATTTTTATAATGCCCCCAAGTGCTTTCTTTTTCATCTTTCTTTTTTTATTCCTTCTGTGCTTCATCATCACATTTGTTTTTTTTTGTTTTTTTTTTACCACATCTGTGTTCCATCCATATGCAAATACTATAAAGTTGACAAAACAATCCATGTCTTTGGTAGGGGATCGAGGTAGATTAGGTGTAGCTGTGGAGAGGGGATTTTCATTTTAATATGAATCAGTGGGAGAGAGAGAGAGAAGAGCACTTTCAACAGCTGTTTCGGAGTTTGCGTCATGCAGACCAGGCTAGCGTCATGGCTGAGTGTTCGCACGCTATGTGTGTGCGCACACATACACACACATAGAGAGAGGCATGCTGTGGGGACCCCCAGCAGGCATGACCAAACTCAGACATTGTGTTCTCATGCAGTTGCTGTGATGCTGGAGAGGAACGTCCTGTGTGATGACAGGCTGCTGGTCGGGCTTGCAGTTCCTTTCATGTTGCTGCATGTTTCCTTCATGACTGCTGTGCTGCCGCCTGCCCTCTGAGAGGAGCTGCTCACACAATGCTTTGTTCTTTTACTCATCAAACCGGTCGGAGCGTGAGGTGGACTGACAGAAATGTGCTTGATGTGTATATTAGTAACTATGTTCTAGTCACTGCAGCACAGGCACTCTGCAGTCGATGCGGTGGTTGCCGTAGTTACCACTGGATGCCTGTGACTATAAAAGAAACTAGATTGATTAGATTGAAGTTTATTAAGCATACTATGCAATTAAAAAGTAAATATCATATGTAAAATGTTTTAAAACATTTAAACAGAATCAATTTACCAAGTAAGGCTAAAGAGAAAATAAGCAGCCATAAATCTTAGAAATAAAAAGCTGACAGAGACTGACGACAGCTAAGGAAGTGGTGTATTTATTCAGTGAGACATAGGAAGGTCTTACGATCATCTAAGTAAATGAGAAGATGTGATTTTTTGATTACATTTCCATGTTTCTTTGTGTGTTCGCAGGTGTACGCTCCTTCTGCCAGTACAGCCGACTACAACAGGGACTCACCGGGTTATCCCTCCTCCAAACCTCCCAGTACTGGCTTCCCAAGTTCATTCTTTATGCCAGGTACACACAAACACAAGCAATGTCTGTCCCTCATCAAACCTCCCACTGTTAGCATCTTGAAAACATTGTGGATAGTAAATTGACTGAAAACTAAATGCCAGCTACCCACAGGAGATACTGATGGCCACTCATGGCAAATGTTCGGAGTAACTCATATTTTTTTTAGCTGAGTCACCTTTTTCCCCTCTTACCTGTGTGTCTTATAAGTATATACAGTACATCACATGCACTCTCACAGGGTAGACTACAATAGGTTTGTCTAGCACAGATCCATGTTAACCGGGTTATTCTTAACCTGAAGATGGAATCCAGGTGTCCCATTTTCATGAATGCTTTTCTAAAATCAGGTTAGTGCACAAAGTGGGTCACATTACTAAACTGCACATAGACACACTGAGTCACAGGAAGGTTTGACAGCAGAAAGAATGTTTTTAACCCAGCACATACATAACACTGATCTGAAAATGATGTGCAGCATGTTGCATGAATCCATCCAAGGTCGGCGTCACAACTGTTTTAACATTTATTTATGCTGTAACATCTGTCCATACAGAAGGACTCACTTTTGAAATGTGACCTAATAAGATAAATAACGAAGGTTGTCACTTACTTTAGTGGTAGTAGTGAAAATCCAACAGGGCCACATGCTAGCCTAGCAGGCTACAGGCAACAATGCAGCAGTCTCTTTTGTAGACTGCAGTTACTCTAGTATCCATGCCCATGACATGTAACCGTGTACCTCCACTAAATGTAAGGTGAATAAATGTGATGTCATTTGTGCTGACCAATGGGACTCTGTGTCTCCCTATCAGATGGTCACCACAGTGGTGATCCCTGGAGCAGCAGTAGTAGCAGTATGAGCCAGCAGGGTTACCACGGCAGCATGCTGGGGGGCGGGAACTCAGCTCATGGCCCCAACCAGAGCTCCTCCTACTGCGGGATTCACCCTCACGACAGACTGGTGAGCAAAGTTCTGTTTAAATACATCACTGTTTTTATTCTATGAGCATATACTTGACAATTATTCATTAAAATTCTGCTGGTATGTAATGTTTTGTAGTTTTTATGTTACATCTGGCCCTGTCTGTCTCTCTGCAGAGCTACCCATCACAGTCTGCAGATATCAGCTCCAGCCTTCCTCCTATGTCCAGCTTCCACAGAAGTGGAGGTGGTGGGGGCGGGGCCAATCACTACAGCACCGCCTCTTGCACTGCTCCCACCAACGGCACAGACAGCATCATGGGTAAGAAGCCGGCATGTTTAAGCATGTTTATCTATCTCCTTTTAAGGTTTTGTCCCGCCTACTACCACGGCTCCTCTACGCTGATTGGTTGTTCAGCTATCAATTTTGTACAAATGTTCATGTTCCCCAGAGGATGAAACCTGCTGACTTCCTCAGAATTTTTATTAGTGCTGCAATGAGGTTGTCATATTTTTAGTATCATTAATAGCTTTTTATGAAGCCTTATCATTTGTACAAAATTTAAATTGAACTTCTTTGGTTTATGGCAGAATTCACACCTGGTATCTGAGTTTCAGTTAAAGTCAGCATTCAAGCACACTAACAAAGATGGTGAACCTGCTAGCATTAGCATGTTTATTACATTGTAAACATGCCAATGTTTAGCTCAAAACAATCCTGATGTGAGCTCACAAGTTCCTGTCAATGATTTTACTGCACTCCAACTACAGACTACAGACTTGGACTTGACTGACACGACAGTCTGACTTCATATCTTTTTCACCTGAAAGACTTGTGACTTGACTTGACAGGATTGACCTAAAGGACTTTGAGACTTGACTGGAGGCCAACTTAAAAACTTTAGAAGCTCTGCTATGTGTGAACATACACTATCCTCATTACAGAACTGATGAATCACATGATTTCTGGGATTGATGACTTTGTGCTGTGTTTGTGTGTGTTTCTAAAAGGATGCTCAGCTCAAACTTAAGATAATCAGCAAAAGAAACAAAGATATAAGGCTCTAATCAAACTTCTGATGGTCATGACCCCACAGAGGGCCTGAAGATAACCTTTGAAGTTTTAGTTTATATGATCCTTGGTCAAATTGTGTCTTATCTAGGTGCTAAGTGCAAGTCTTCATTTTTATTTTTGGCCACATAATCAGCTACAAGTCTGCCTGCAGTGATTAGACTCAATCACTTAAAGACGAAACATTTTTGTTGAAGTCAGTCAGTCAAAAGTATCGCCAAACCTAGAAACACCTCAGTTTGGCACAACCTTGACATCACACACACACACAGCATGCCATGTGGACCCCTTGCTATGAGTCCCGTAGAACAAATATGACAGCAATAAGAAACAGATAGAAGGTTTGTTTTCATGAGAAGACATCTTAAACATTCCACAAAGATCTCACACACACACACCAGAGCAGATGAGTGTAAACACAAGATGAGCTAATAAAAAACATGATGCTGTTGTTTAAATATAAGCATATGACACATGTGCTCACACATGAATGCTGAGTGTTTTCAGCCTTTCTGCCTCAGCCTGATTTTGTACTAGGTTTCTTCACAGAGAACAGGAGCTGTAGTCAGTCAGATGATGCTAAGAACAAGCAGAGTTCACAAAGAAACATCCCCATCATCGATGGACGATCCATCATCTGAACCTGCTTTGTTCTGCAGCGCAGGGTCACCTTAACCGTACCAGTTAAACAGAAAGTTGTGCAATGTAAACAGGGAGCATGTGAAGAAGAGTTAATGCACAGGAAGGCAATACAAAATAAAAATGTCATAATAAACGTAATTTGAAATGAAAATGATATTTTTCTCTTTGAAGATGTGATGGACACAGACAAAAGAAATCAGTTTCATCCTCAGAATGCCCTCCTCCTTTGTAGCTATAAGCTCTCATTTATGAAAAAGATTTTCTCCTGCATATGTTCTAAATTATGCATCAAGTGAGGATCTGTGTGTGTATATACGCGTGTATGTGTGTGTGTGTGTGTGTGTGTATGATAGTAATCCCTTGGATGGTTTACTTGGCCAGTGGTGTGGCAGGAGTGAGACATGAGGCTTTAACCCCAAAACATATGCTGCTTCCTGTCTGTCTCTCTACCTGCCTGTCTCTCTTCTCTGTAACAGCTTAAAGAAGTCCAGTCCTGCCAATCTCTGTAATGGATTCATTTGCCATGAAAGGACGTGTTTTTTTTATTTTGCTGTGTTCTGTATGTGCGCGTGTGTCTAACTTGTGTGTGCGAGCGTAAACTTTCCATCTGGGATCTGCTATTGGGAGAGATGAGCTGTGAGCATTTCAGAATGTGTGTGTGTGTGTGGGTGCTCATCTGGTCCTGTGAGGTCACTTCCTTCCTCCCTGGCCTCTGTGCTCTCCGAGTGTGTGAAACAGATTTAGTCATATTTAAAGTCCACACAAACACACAGTGTCAGGCAGTTAAACGCTGGAACCATGTTGATTGTCAGCTCTTATAAAAGTCTGTTTCTAATTTTTGTCACATTACTTGAATAGCCTAAAGGATCCGGTCGTGTCAGCGTTTATAACTGGAAATAAATTTCAGAACTCAAAATCAGCTCTGTGATCAGTGTGTTCGCTCACAGACTGGAAGAAAATCTCTGCTGTGAGCTTAGATGAAAAAGAAGTAAGTATCCTCCATTTGGACTCAGCCTTGGCAGTGCTGACCTTTGAGGTAACAGGGCTGAGGAGGGAAGCTATTATCTTTAGCTTTATTACACCATCCAATTTTAACAATTGAGTAGAAGCCACTTCTCAGCACAGAAACAGCACAGCCTACGTCAGTCTCTGGCACAAAGACTCCAGAAGACTGTGAAGTTAGCAGCTGATAACACTTCCCCTCCTCTTCAGCTGTGTGTGAAGCTTCCAGCATGGTACAGTGTTGGTTCTCCAATGGTGCTATGCAGTGCTCTGCAGATGGTGTTCAAAAACATGTGAAACAACTGGATATGTAGGCTACTTTGTTTGTGTTGTTGATCTTTTTTCCTCGCCTCTGCTGCAGAAAAGTCAAACTTTGTTGTATAATATTTGTCCATGCTTCATTCTTTGTGATGGCAAAATGAGCGGGATCATCTACTGGAAGTTGTTGTGTCTATAAGCACTTAACCCAGAGACCGTTCAACGTTTTTGAACAACGCGAATCCGGATATATCCAGATTGATATCAATCCACCTCTCGGGGGGTGGATCTAGCAGGATTGGCTTACATCTGGCTCAGGTCTGAACACAAATGTGGCCCGCTTGCAATGTGATACTTCCAGTTAACTGGGACAGTGTCTGGGTCGCATTCAGAAGCTGTATGTAAACAACCGTCGAACAATGACAGCTTTACCCCGAGCTTTTTTCGACAGGGCTACAATGGAATAAACTGCTTTTTGAACCAGAAAAAAACAAAAGAACGAGCGACACGAGACAAAAAAAGGCACGACGCATGCACACATGCGGCCCTACCACGGCCTGAACAGACTCTTTATATTACGAGGCACAACCTAGCGGTCATATATCCAGGCTATCCGGATTCAATCCTACTCTAGCTGGATTGACTATCTCCAGTGTGAACAGGGCCAAAGTTGCTTCCAGTAGTTGCACAATTTGCATGTGATGCTGAAGCACCCCACAGCTAGAAAGGTCTACATAAATAACCACCTACTCCTTCTGGTTCACCTTTTAAGCCAATCAGCATTTGACCTACACACAGCATCATCATCAAGAGGACAGCATGCTTACACTCTACCAAAAATGGATAAAAGACCTACAAAATGGTTCAGTGAACACTTTTGTCCTCCATCCGGGGCATCACCATAGAACACTAATGGAATCATGAGTGTTGATTCCAATGGGATACGTTATTTGAATGTAGCTTCTAGCTATGTAGAAGTCATGTTAACAAACAAACAAAAACAACATACAGCATACAAACATACATTTTCATGGTGAGATGGCGATCTATGCAGCAGCTTGGAAAGAAATATGAATATGACCAAAAAGATAAAATTATGTGTACAAGTGACGCCTCTGGATTCATCTAAGTCGGAGAATTGGAGTTCTAATTTCAACGCACAGTTCTCCTGTTGTTTCCAAAGCGAAGGTGTCATTTCCACTTCTAATGAATACGTTTTGGCAGTTTCAGTGTGGAACGGATGGGCTGAATAATTACATATGTAGTTAACAACATCCTTATTTACAAGAATACATCCCGTTTTTCCCCTGTGTGTGTGTGTGTGTGTGTGTGTCACAGCTAACCGAGCACAGAGCGGAGCAGCCAGCAGCTCTCAGACAGGAGATGCCTTAGGGAAAGCACTCGCATCGGTAAGTACAGCACACACACACACACACACACACACACGCTTTTTATTCATTTCTAGTAAAGTCTTTTGGAATGTTTAATATTGCTTTAATTCTACCTATATTATTTTATGATTGTCTGACCTATGTTTTTTTTGTTGTTTTTTTTAGATTTACTCTCCAGATCACACGAACAACAGCTTCTCATCCAATCCCTCCACCCCAGTCGGCTCCCCGCCTTCCCTCACAGGTAAGCTCATGATGTTCATGGTCCGGTCACCACCAACACAGAACCCACATCTTCAGAGGGAAGAAGCAGAGCGGACTTAAGACGTGGACTGACGTTACTGACTTATTTTGAATGACTCCTGACTCACACTTAAGACTTAAACTTGTTTCAGTTGACTCTGGACTGTGGACTTAACTTGTCTAAAAGGACCTGAGACTCCACTTTAACATGTTTAAAATGATTTCAGACTAAAATGAAAAGGTGACAATAACTATGTAATTAAAAAAAATCTTGATCTTTTCTTGCTTTTCTTGCTACACAATCACCTGCTGTAAAACTACAACATAAAGCACTTTAAAAATAGCTGTCTCCTCCCTGCATCCCTCCTCCTCCTCCTCCTCCTCCTCCTCTTCCTCCTCATTTCCACCAATTACTCCTCCTCTCTGCTGATGCTGTAAACTCTAGCCGCTCCTTAAAGTGAAAAATGATTTTTCCTAATAATAGTTGTGTCGAATTTGTCTCTAATTGTCGCTGCTACACACACCGTTTGATATTTCTCGGCTGCGCCTTGTGACTGATAGCTTTAATTACGAGCACCACTCCGACAAATCGTTCACAAACCTACCGGCTCTGCAAACATGAGCCCCCTCCCTTCTTCCTCCTCCTGCCTCCTCCTCGTCATTATAGCTGCCTAGGATATTGCCTGCTAAACCATAATTGGTGTTTATCATTGTGTCAGAGTTACTCCACTTTTTACAAATTAGAAATGAAGCCTATTAGAGCAAACTACATGCAAATTGATATCCAAGGCTAATTCTGTGAGGGTGTTTTACAGCATTGGAGTAATTTACCCTGCCGTTTAATACATATATTTGTATTTGCACATGAATGTACCCAGGTGATTATTCATTAATTAGCATATGGAAATGAGCATGTAATATGAATAAAGGAGAGAGGGGAGAGAAAAGACAAAATAGGAAGACAATAAAAAAGAGAAACATGTGCTAATGAGATGAGATCAGAGTTACAAGGAAGAGATCAGCACGGAGGGCAGTGAGAGCAGAGTGGAGGGGAGGAGAGGGGAGGAGAGGAGAGGAGGAAATAGGGGAGGAGGAATATGGAGTGCTTTACCTGCCTGGGCAGGTTCCAACATGGCTGAGATCACAACTTGACCAAGACACACCAACATTACCAGTGACTGAGTGACATTTTAAAGGTAGGGTAGGAGATT
The DNA here is from genome assembly GCF_900634625.1 of Parambassis ranga. Classification (NCBI taxonomy): domain Eukaryota; kingdom Metazoa; phylum Chordata; class Actinopteri; family Ambassidae; genus Parambassis; species Parambassis ranga. Next base: position 2,315,128 of record NC_041032.1, on the reverse strand, counting down.
TTGAAAACTCAGTGAGAGTCTGCCAGATTTGCCACGCCTCCCAATCACATGGACGCGCATTACCTGAAGACGAGCTGCGGTCTGTGACTTCGGCCATCATGCACGTACCTCTCTGGTGCACGCAGAGCAGGAAGAGAGTGACAACCAGCCAATACTCCGTGCAGGATCCACCCGGAGGATTGGCTGATGTTTTTAGTGTTTTATAGCTTCCACAGATGATTCATATTCTTCATTTTAAAGTGAAACTGCTGAACTAATCGGTTGTTATCGGATTGTAAAGAGAAGTTACACTAATTTAACAAAAAGTGCATCAGAATGAAATCTCCTACCCGACCTTTAATATACTGAAGGTGAGAAGCAGATTTGATCGCCCTTTGTTTGTTGTATCGCTCCCTAATGAATGATAAGATGTACATTTGAGTGAGTAAAAGATCTGGACCTATAAAATAAAGAATAATAGCGTCTAGTACTAGCACGTTCCTGTCAGCTCCTAGCCGCAGCTGCTCACCTGCTCCCACTCAGTCACTCTTCTTGTTCCTCCTGCGAAATCTGTTGAAAGGACTCCACACAGTCACCTCATATCAATGTAAATTCACACAAGTCGCCGTGTCTCTCATCCGTCTACCAGCTAATGAGACCTGTTGATTCAGATGCGACCCTTCAGAGCGATGGCCGCCACAAAAGCGGCAACGAACACAGACACAAAGCTTGTTTATTCAGCAGAGGGCCCATGCTAATCAACCGCTTGTACCTTTTCAAAGACAAAAGCCTGATATTAGCATTTTTGTTATGAGATATGAGTTGGTTTGTTTTTGTTTTCTCTTCCGCGTCTCTTTATCTATTATGTCCACGCACCACAAGTGGGTACAATGAGAGTCTCCTCGTGTGTAAAGACGTTTTGTGTGCTGTGTGGTGCTGCACCTCAAGTGGCTTCCTTTTTTGACATATCAAAGCAGAAGAGGTTTTTGGCTCTAAATCCACACACAGACATTTTTTCCCAAGGCTGGAGCCTATCCCAGCATGCACTGGGTCTGTCAAAGAGCGCACATGCATATGAAGGGGGTTGCAGTTACAAGTACAAGTACAGAAGAAAAAAAGTTTTGTGATGCGCATCCTGATGTGTCTCTGTGTCTGCTCTCTCCTAGCTGCCAGTTCAGCCGTCTGGTCAAGGAATGGTGGACAGGGAGCGTCATCGCCAAATTATGAGGCTCCGCTGCACTCTCTGGTGGGCACACTTGAATACATGTGATGTTTTTTAACCTTCACCTTGACTTCACAAAGTGCAAATAGCAGCATTGTTTGCTGGGATTTTTCCACTGGCTCTTATATCATTGCATGTTTTTCTCACTTCCTACCACTGTCTGCTCCAACCTTACTAACGATGTAAATCTTTAGCTCATTCTTGGATTGTTTTGAAGCTTTAAAACATCACAGCTATCTGCGTACTTAGATAAATTCTGTCTTCACTCTGCAGCAAAGTCGTATCGAGGACCGTCTGGAGCGTTTGGACGATGCCATCCACGTACTGCGGAGTCACGCGGTGGGACCGTCGACGGGTATGACCAGCGGTCACGGCGACATGCACAGCCTCATCGGGGCCGCACACACGCACAACGGTGCCATGGGTGCTCTGGGAAGCGGGTACGGGACGGGACTGCTATCGGCCAACAGACACTCCCTCATGGTAGGACTGTTTTTCTGTCTTTAGTGTAATAATATCACCCTGGAAAAGGAAAAAAGGAGATAAGACTATAAAACCAGCTTTATAATCAGAATAGTAATAATACTAGTGCTGATAATTGAAAATAAACTTGAATGGATGATGTCTTCCTCAGCACTCGACAAAGACAAACCCAGAAACAAACTTTTCTTTGCGATTGGTTAACCAGATATTTCAATTGACCAATGATGTGGAAAAGGAAGGAGGGGGTGTTTAAAGTGAAAACATCAAGTGAGACAGCCGTAATCTTTTCCATGTTTAGGGCTTTTTTTTTGTCAACTTGAAACAATAAACATAAAGAACCAAGCAGCTGTGTGACATAAGGGGATGTAGTAGGTAGAGAGCGAGCGAGAGCCTTATGAAATACAGCACACAGTCTAAACACCTCCAGATGCTTCAACTTGTTCAGTCAGACTGAAGTTGTTTACATATTAAAGGCTGAGCTCTGTCCCAGTTTGACTGTTTTCTACTCTTTAGTTTTGTAGTCACATTAGCCTAATGTAATCTTATCCATGCACTAGTTTCTGACACATCATATGCTGCTGAGGTTTGTGCACACTTGCAGACATTTCAGGTGCAGTTCATTCTTATGCAAAAAATACAGTAGTGTGTGTCTGTTCCAACACTTTTGTATTGAGTCTTGCATAATGAACACACAGGCTGTAGGGGGAGCCAGCAGCACTTTACTGCACGGTACAGTAAAGCAGTCAGGGAGGGTTGTCCCTCTGTCTCTGTTCTTTGTCAAAGCATTTACTTTGAAGTGTTGTTTTCTAAATGGAGAGCACCTGCCTGTGATGGAGGGGTGTGTGTGTGTATGTTTGTGTGTGCATGCACACGTTGGCTGGCTCCCACAGAGATTATCTTCTTCTCACGCATGTCTGTCCAGCTGTCTCTCTCTCTCTCTCTCCTGCAGCTCAGTCTGTTGCATCACTGTCCTCTCACCTTTGTCTGTCTCTCTGCAAACATGTGTGTGTGTTTTTTTTGTCCTTCCTGCTTTAATGACACTTACTAAGAATTTTATCAGGATCCTCTGGGCAATCTGGTGCAACTTATTCTAATCTTACAAAGCCAGATGAGGTCATTTTATGCTACTCATCCTGCACCAAACTGCAGACTGACTCAGGCAGCAGCTATGTTGTGACACTAAAAAAAAGTGAGAGAGGAGTGTGTTAGATTCATGATGTAATTCTGAATTTGCAGTAAAAATTGGTGTAAAATTGAAGGGAAATACCTACAAACTGCTTGAAATCGCCTCTAAGGACCTCTGTGCTCTGCTAATACTAATCTTTGTTTGACTTTATGAAGTGATGTTGAGGCCCAGCCCAAGAAAACATTTTGAGTTTACTTCTTGTTAAGGTTAATGTTTTTATAAATTACTTTTCAGTTTAGTCTTGAAATTAGTCCAAAAACAATTCAGGCATGTTTTTTTTATGCAACCAGTGGAAAAAGAGAATAAAGTGAATGATGAATGCTGAAAAACACTGTTTACTTATGGACCCTTTCAAACACACGCACCACAGACACACACTCACACAGAAGCTCATAAATGGCTCCATGTGTTGTGATTAGGATCCTTGTGTGTGTGTGTGTGTGTGTGTGTTTATTCAGCCTCTGGATTATTGGCTGATAGAGAGAGAAAAAACAGGCTCATTACTGTAAGGCTGAAAACACAGCAGCTCTATAACTGCACACACACACACACTCTGAGCAAAGGGGGGGTGTATGCGGCTGGTTAACATCACACTGTGGGGACACAAAGCCAAACATTGTAGGGAGTTGTGTCATTCCCATTTTAATAATCAGGACTGGATCATTTTGCAGAAGCACCTTATATAATTATACTATATGTGAAGCTATGTCATGGCCGGAGTGATGTTGTTTATCGAATTTTCATTCATGTCCTGTTAGAGAAGATCGGGTGGTGGTGGTGCAGGCCACTGTAGCACAAACAACACCAATGGCAAATAAGTTATATAAGTTATATAATCACATTTATAAGAAGACGGCTGTTGCGGCAGATAATGTTTTTATTTTTTTTAAGCAACATTTACATGTGTGTTACGCAGCTCCTTCAGAACAGAGGTGCAGACTACACTGTTAGCATGATCGGGCATCATCATCATCATCATCATCACTCAGTTCAGTAACTATTCAACATGATACATGTGTTCATGTAATTTGCAGCTCACACAAATGCACACACGCAGTGTTTCTACCACAAAAACAGGAAGTTTGAAAGGAAGAGACTCCATATGAATACATTAAAAAAGGAAACAAGTGGAAAATAGAAATAATAGAGAGGAAGGAGTGACGACAGCTCTGAAATGATGCCATTGTGTTGGTACTGAGAAGGGTGTCTGTTTTCCTTATAATGGCTCTACATACATTCTCTTTGCTTTCTTTTTTTCTTTTTTTATATTTTTTCCTCCTTCAGTCCCGTTCTTTTCCAGTCTTCTGTTTTCACTTGTTGTTTTTCTGTTAAGTCTCTTGCAGATGTCACTCCTCTTTCTTCATCTTTGATCCTCTCTCACACACACATTTGTCTTATTTTACATATTTATCTTATTACATATTTGTCCTAATGTTTTGATCTACCAGTCTAGTTGTACCTCTCTCTCTCTCTCTCTCACACACACACACACACACATACATCCACATACACACAGCTGTATGTAGTTTGGCAGTGTTAGGCAGAAACGCCTGCAGGCTGAGGTCATAACTCTGGGAAAACAGGTGGTAGACCGATGTGGTGGAGAGAGAGAGAGGCAAAGACACATGTCCAGCACATAGGCATGAGTGCATCGTATATACACACACATAAGAATATGTAAACAGAGTAGATGCATATGTTCCAGCATTGTCTTTTGTCTTTTAGGCATGCTGCATGTTCGTATAACACAAAGTGAGTTTGGACAATGACTGGCCTGATATCAAAGCATAGATCACAGCATAACACTCTGCCAACACCTCCAGAAAACAGATGAACAACACAGGGACGGAGCGACGTGACATTTAACCAAATGTGATCTGATTTGAAACTAATTCAATGGGAGGAGAAAGCGCCGCTAGTCCAGAGCCTTGCTGAAGGTTTGAGAATGTGTTTCGGTTCTGCTGTCTGCTTCTGATGATGTGTTTAAGTCACGCTAGTTATTTTACTGCATGGCGGCTCAGTTTAGAGAGGGATTCAAAAAAGGAGGGGAGAGGTTAACGGGAGAGAGAAGTCTCTTTTTCTCTCTCCATTAAGCAGTGTTATAGTAAGTGAAATGGATCATAATCTGCATCAGTCTGCTGTAAAACACACTAATGCCTTTTAATACTCTACACTGCCTACACTAAACTCACTCACTATAAGCTGATGGGAATCTACTGCCCCCCTCATTTAGCTCCTATACAATAGCAGCAGTAGTTCCACTCAAGGGAGACCTTAATGGTGCAGCATGCAGTGATGTTTTAGACAAATCCCTGCAGCCAGGTTCTAAAATCTTACAACAGCCTCCGAACAGAGCAGTGGATGCCATATAGCAGCAGATTAACATCCATGTTTTGGATTTGCAAGCAAAAGTAGCAAAAGTGTCCACATACTTATGACCTACAGTGTCATAAATGATGTATGCATCTTAAATCATCTTCATTCATTTGAAGAAAAGTGGGCTACTGTGTGTTTTCAGCATATACATACACAAAGGAATACATTATATGCTAATATACAGCGCTACAGTATGGTAATGCTGCTTCGGCACAGTTCACCTTCTGTGTACTCAAATGCTGCATGGTGTGGTATGAATATTCATAAAGAGGTTGTGATTGGATATATGTCTCTTGTTTATGAAGATAGATAGATAAATAAAGTTTAACCACTTTGATAATTGGTTAATACAACATGGTTTCAAACCTGAGAGAGACTTAAAATGAGCCTTTTCTGTATTGACAGGCTTAACATGACCGAAATGACACTATTGGTGAGAAATTACTACTGACAATTTTTAGGCAACATGTTCTTAAAATAAGGATTAAATATCTCCACATCCTTAGTAATAACAGACCATCCTGATGGATTCAACCTTTTAAGAAAACTGTTACCCCCTCGACGGCATTTTTCCCCCATGACATATTCATTTCTAACTTTTAAAATGAACACCACAGGGCAGTCTGTTGTCTGTCACTTCCATCACAAGGAAAATTAAAACATACATATGTTACAGCACTGGAAAATGTTGCTGTACTTTTCCTCCCATGGAAGTCCAACCTCAACACAAAGCTCTGTGTGTGTGTGTTGACATTGCTACAGCAGGTGCTTTCTGTCAAGTGTTCAGTTTGCACAGAGGAGGGCCTGTATAGTTTGGAGAATGTTCCACTGTGTGTGTGTCTTATGTGTGTGTTATGTTGGACCACTGTAGACTCCAGTTAATTCACAGTTTACAGAGCAGAGTGTGTATCACAGCCAAAGAAAGGCACTGCATTGAAACAGGATCTCTCTCACCGTTTTTAATACAGATGAGGTGTGTACGAAATACATCATTATGACAGTGTCATAAAACAGTTCTAATCTTTAGTGTCTCCTTCTTGCAGATATATTTGTATAGTCATACTTCCCATAGGATGCTCCTGTAGGAGTTATTACTATGGATTATGTTATTACTGTATATGTAATTAATTGGAAGGGCCATGGTTCAAAGATGGAAAACAGGAAATGAGCTGCAGTCGGCCTTGTTAAAATCTGGCTTTGTTGAGCCATCCATCTGCCCTGACCTCCTCCTGCTTTCTATTCTAAGAATTTCTTCATGTTATCTCCTCCATCTCTAAATTTCTTTGTTTGTGTTTTCTTTTCTTTTTTGCTCCACGACAATAATTGAAAACGACAAATGGAAATTGCAGAAATCCAACTAATACAGGGTGAAATATTACAATTCACAGAGTTAGTAAATTGACAGGGTTTATTTTTCCTCCCTCAGACGTGTTACTGCAGGAGCAGAAGCAGACTTGTCCCTACTGTTTACAACTGCATGACAAATCTGTCTGTGTGTGTGTGTGTGTCTGTGTGTGTGTGTTTGTGTGCATGCCATCTCTTGACCTAGAAATTCTCTTCTTTCTCCTCTCCTTCATCTTCCTGTGTAATCATTGCACTCACACACATTTTAAAAGAACACACTTCCCACTGATGAACACTGCAGATGACAGCCACCCAGCACCTCCTCCTCTGACTGACTTTCATCCCTTCTTTGTTTTTTTATTTTAACATTATATCTGTCCCCTTCACTACACACCTAAAACATGTGTGTTTTTGGTGTGTAGACAACCATTCCCTTCTGTTTTTAATTGTTTCAGTTACCTGCATTCGAGTTATAATAGTCAAGCAGAGCTCTGATAAATTATTTGACATCCATCTCTCCATGTTGGTGCATTCAAGGGCAGCCTGAAATCTGAGACTTGAAGGTTGAACCAATATTCCCTTCATAACAATATAGCATGATGTATTGTTTTTTTTTTTTATTAAAAAAAAACTTTATTGGGTTGATAACAACAATAAACTGATAAGTTTATCAGTTGTCCAATCAGATGCCTTAAAGCCTGATGGGTGGTGAGAAAGTGGGCGTGGCTACACCTTGTGTGACTGTTGGATTTACGGCAACAGCGGCTCAGTTTATGTGTAACTAATTTATATTTTTCTGCTCTGCCTGTCTCCTTGTCTCCTCTCTTCATTGAAGTAAATGAAGGAAGAGAGAAGGAAGGCTTGTTAAAAAATGAAAGCCCTCCATTAAAAATGTACGCCACCCTCTCTGTCTCCCTCTCTGCTGCCATTTTACATTTGGGAATCCAGGCAGTGATGAAAGGCAGAGAACGGAAAAAGGAAAGACAGAAATAAAAGGATAGAGGCAAATAATAAATAAGAGAGCAAACAGACGTATGGATGGATAGATAGATAGATAGAGGTCGCTTAGTTAGAAGCACACACGCACGCATGCACGCATGCACGCATGCACGCATGCTGACAAGTCAGTCGACATTTTGTGGTATTTGCATGAAGCAAGAGGGGAGTTTGGCATGTGGTGGGCAAGACCTCTCTGTCAGCCAGCTGGATTAACAGACAGACAGAGGGATTTCATCTTCAAAACAACTTTATTTACACTGCGATTATCGTACAAAACAGTGAATGAGAGCACATATATATATATAGTACAAATGTATTATAATGGAAAAAAGGATGTCAAAAGCTAATTTTTAAAGTTTCTTTTTGCATTGTATGATTTATCATTCATTTATCATCATAATCATTTTCCAACTTGTATAATTAATAATTATAGAACAACAACAACAACGACAGCTCACCTTCAAAATAAAAACTGGGATGGAAATAGGAAACGCATTTTCAAAGTAAAAGTTGCACCCTTATAAGCATGTTGGTTTGTTGTGTGTAGACACAGGGTCCAGGGAGTGTAGAAGGGGTTTTACTTATCAAACATCCCAGGTCCTAGGGAGGACAACGAATGTGTAAAGTCCAGTGGGTGTTGTGATTAGTGTCCCTGTGACCTCTAAGACATAATCAAGCCAAGTCAATATTGGATTAATAAACTTTATTTATATTCTAAGAGTGAGGACTGAACATATAGCTGAACCTCTGCAGCCTGTTTTAGTTGGAAATGACATCAGCAAAGTGGATATGTCCTAGACTGCTGATTGGTCAGGACAAACCTCATCCTTGTCCCCAAACAGGAAACTACAAACATGAGCACAGCATCAGGCTGAATGAGTGATGTGAAACAGTCTGATTATCACATTTGCTGCCATTTAGCTGTCACTCAGCTTTGATTAGCATCCAAAAGCCTTTCACAGAGGTTCATATAGGCCCTTTTTACAGTACACACATCTATCATCATTCATATCTGCTGCCCTGCTCGCATGTTCAACAAAGCTCGACAAAGGGGAGGGTGAGAGAGAGAGACCACTCTAAACTGCAGGATGCCACAGGAAAGCTGGCATCACACACACACACACACACACACACACACACACAAAGAGAGCCCATCTCGTGCCAAAACACTGAGTCCCTGCTGGAAGCTGCTCGGTGCTCTGGGAATTAGAAATCCCACAATTAAACATATGGGCATTAAGATAATTGTCAGTTGTTGTGCTGTCATGTGTGTGTATGTGTGTGTGGCAGACAGATGGACAGGATTCAGCACACACACATGCACTCATACAGTACTTCCCTGAAAACACACATGAAACACAAGAAGATACTTTAGTCCATTAAAAGAAAGGAGTGAGTGAAAAGATAAAGAAACAGTAAATATACATGTCAGACATGCAGATATGAACCTGAAGTCACAAACACACACATAATTGCAGGCGGTCTGGAAAACTGGAAAAAAAATAGAAATATGAAGAGGGGGGAGAAAACACATCGGGAGGAATCCTGTGTAGGAGAGCGAGATGGGGCACTTCAGTGTCTTAAAAAAAGGCAGAGGATGCCCTCAACAGGGCAAAGACTGAACTACAACATTTGGGGGAAAAAAAGGAAAGAAAAAAGACATTTAGAGTTTTAGTTTTAGTAATATTTGGTATTAACAGCAAACTTAATAAAATACAATATGCAACAATATGAAATGTGAAATACAAAGAACATTGGATAATTAAATACATTTGTTAAACCTCTAACAAAATCTGTGTACTACTTTTAAGTTTGGAAGAAAATCTAACATATTATATGATAGGTCACAACTGTTAGTGATTCCTGCAGCTGGGATCAGATACAAAATACAAATGTTACAAACTACCACTGATTCTGCTTTGAGGCACATATTTAAATGGGAGATTTGTTCCTGATGAACACAAACACACTGATTTGTATAAAGTCATTCATTCTGACTTTATTCAGCATTCAGCCATCCTGCAGCCAGAAAACTGAAAATATGTACTAACATGACCTTTTTATCCTGTCTGTAAAAGCTGCTTGTTTTTACAGTATTATTATGAGGTGATTAAGTGATTAAACAAAAAAGATAGTGAAAGACAGACTTGCACTTATTCCACGACCTCACCTCTGACTGGGAAAGCCTTCGCACAAATGACAAAAGTGAGGATTAAAAACAAGAGAGAGAGATGAGAGAGAGAGAGAGAGCTTGGAGAGGATCAGACCTGAAGCAGGTTTCGGACTACATCTGGACTTTGAGTCACTGCTGTGTTTCTCTGTGCCAGCTGCAGACAGAATCAGAGCAGCTGTTTGTTCACATGAGCATCTCTCCTCACATCTTTTCTCTCTCTCTCTGTTCTCCAGGTGGGCTCTCACAGAGAAGACGGTGGCAGCGTGGGTGGTTTGCGTGGAGGACACTCGATGGCAGGTCAGGTACCGGTGCCTCAGCTGCCGGTTCAGTCGGCCACCTCCCCGGACCTCAGCCAGCCCGACCCCTACCGCGGTAAGACCCGTCATAACAACATCGTCTATCAGCGTCCCCACACACCGGCCCAACACAACATGAATGAAAAAGTCAAGAAAAATGTTTGAAATAAAAAAACAAGGTGAAAATGAAAACACACTTCAGCACCCGAGCGGTTAAAAAAAAAAAACTTAACGAGGAGGGTGAAGAAGTATGCTGTACGTGTGACATGAATATGGAGGAGGAAAAGTGTATATGAGCGCACTGTGCAGCAAATTAGCCCTGAGCTCGTTTTTAAAGGCTGAAAATGACTCTGCTGGCAGCAAAGTTCAGCCAGCGGCAACCACAGCCAAGTGTGTAATGAGGTGAGAGAGAAAGAAACACACACTCTCTGGCAGAAGAAAATGAAGCTGCTCCTTACTCCTGCATGCGTTCATAACTCTCTCACACACACACACAGGCTGTAAATAAAGGTAAAGTTTTTTCAGCAAACACACAATTATAGTGAAATTTCCTCACAAATTCAAAGCAATTATGAACTTCCAACATTTATCATGTTGATAGTTCATTAATAATCAGTAATTATATTCCTATTATGCTTCATGTTTCTAATGTGTACTCTGTGAGCTGGAGGACTTTTATTTTGTTACCAACACTTATTTATACTTTACATATATAAATTTAAAGGGTTGGCTCACACAAATGACCACGATGAGAAGCTGAACTTAAATACTGTGGTGCAGTCATACAATATTTTAATAAACAATGCAGTCCAACTACATATTACACAAGTCTGATTTAAAGCAAAACAAGAAAATCTAAAATAGCAATGATTTGTATTTATATCGTTAGCCTACAGCCTATTGCGAGCACAGTGGTAGAGAATAAAGATAATATATTGAGGAAATCAGAATAAATGTGTTTTAAGTCAAAAGTCCTTTTTAACATTTCAAACCACTTTTCATTAGTGAGTGAGTTTTTACACAAACACAACTCATCTGCTTCGTCAGGAGGTTCGTTAGATCCAAAGTGTTTAAAGGTGCGCCTAGGCTACGTTGTTTAATACACCTACTGTGCACAGATCCAAGGTTCCAGAAGCCAAACAACGTATTTATTCATTCAACGTGTCAGTGTGAGTGTAAAATAAGTCCATAAAGTAGTAGAAACATCAGAGAGATACAGAGGAATAACATAAACATAACCCAGGAGGGGCACATATATGATGTACACAAGGTTGCTTTATGCAAATGTTATACAATGACTACGAACAGACGCAAACTGGCTGTTGTGTACAGGTCACATGCAAAGAATAATATATATATAACAAATAACAGAATAATAATGCTAACAATGCTAATATGCATCATATGTAACAGAACCAGGAGTCATGTTGAGGAATGAGAGTCGGTCGTGAGATGCATCTCCACATTTTGTGTCCCCCAGTGTGGGTCTGTGTCTCCATCAATCAGACATTCAGGAGCACAAAGTCGCTGTTCACATTTTAACATCTATTTCACTGCAGCAATGTACGCACAAAACACACAGGCAATTGTATAGAAAGAGACACACAAACCAAACACAAGCCGTCACTCAAAGCTGCACACAAAATGCCTCCAGTCAGGCAGACGGAGATTCAAAATGGCCGACAGTTGGCCGTGTGTGTGTGTGGGAACAGAGTGCTTGAGTGTTTTGTGTTGACTGAGATGCTGGCAGCGTCCCAGTGACGGATCCATACAGACGTCAAATAAAGACTGCACTGTTCAGCAGAGGAGAAAGGCAGTCAGAGGGGGGAGAGAGGCTTTACGACTGCACTGCAACTCCCCCCACGCCGCCATCTTGGAGGAGAATTATCTGTGTTCAAACAGGGATGATGCCGCATTCATGACATGTCGGCAGAATGGGAAAAAGGGCAATTCTGACTTTAGCGGAGTCGTGTATGATTTCAGAAGCGCTGTCCTGCAGTAGCTGTCATTTGCAACAAGTGAAACTAGATACAAAGTGTGTGTGTGTGAGGACAACCTCTTTATCTACATGTTTCATTGTATAGTCTTCACACCTTAACTTCCTCCTCTGTTCCCCTGCAGCTCTGTCTGGAGGCCTTCAAGGCCAGAGCACCTCCTCCGTCAGCTCGGACATCAAGTCTGAGGACGAGGGGGACGAGAACCTCCTGCAGGACACGAAGGGCCTGGATACCAAGAAGGAGGACCTTGATAGCAAGGATCTTAAAGCAATTGAGAGGTCAAGATCTAGGTAACCCCACCCACCATTCAGACGTTCGCTTCTATCAAAACCCTCAGCTGGGCTGGGACACGCGTTTTTCCCAAAGCACCACGAGCTCAGAGACCTTCCTGGTTCCATTAATAATTTAAAAGCCTGTCCATGAGAAAGGCATGGTCTCACATTTTTGAATTGAAGCAGGAAGTGAGAAATATGAATATAAGTTTTATATTATGATATATATAAACACTAGCTCCACTCTAAAACAACAACCACAAAAATGTGAACAGTATTGAGGAAGAACTCAAGGAAGGACTTGAAGCTGTGAGTGTTTTGGGAACCAGCCTCTGGACTTTGATGAAGTGACCAAGTGTGATGAGAAGCAGCTAAATACATCAGTTAATACAGAGACGTCTTTTACACAGAGCGTCCACCGGGCATCTCTCTCAGCACTGTTGAGAGGTTCCCGGTGGACATGCAGCTCCTGGTTGATCCTGTCAGTCTCTCCACGGTCTTGAGCCTGGTTTTAACTGTTTCTCACACAACAGAGTAGGGCCCACAGCCAACACTCTCAAAGAAGTGCTGCCTTGCTGCCTCTAGGCTGGGAAATCAATACCAACAGAAACACTGAGAGTTAGTTATGCATTCTGTTGGAGGGAAAGTTTAAATAAAAGGAGTCAAACAAGTTACATTTGGAAAAACAAAATCCTTTTTTTTCCTGCCCTGGATGCAGCTGTGCAGCCTTCACTCCCTCCAAGGATAGACACACTGTTTATCATTGATACTTTCACTGGGAGGTCAATTTAGAAACATTTGGATCCCTAACCCAGAATCTGTACATGATGGTGGTGGTCATGTTGAATGTAATCGATGATGATGTGAAATGTTGCCAATGATGTGTTGCGGGGTTTGGGAACATCATGTGATGTAGTACTGACACCCAAAAGAGGTTTGACATCATCATGTCCAATGTACATATCAATGATATGACATATTAGAGATCAGTTTACCTATAGTACAACATGTTTATGCAGATCTGATATGCATTCATGTAACATTTTGACAACTTTAAATGTAATTGCTGTCTATTGTGCGCGTTGAGTAACACAAACACATTCTGACATAAAAGCAACATGACCAGCTGATCCCAGTGCTGAGTGGGAGACTTACAGATGTTAGCTATCATTGTGGTGTAAACAGCCGTGTGTGTGTCTCTCCCACCAGTACTGCACCAGATTACCTTAATAAATATGTATATATGTAAGTGCACTATTAATTTCAATTTACTTACTGCGCTATTTTCAAATACTTAAAAGACCTTTCAGTCAAAAATTATATTTATATGATTTTATAATACCCACAATGCAACACAGCATGGTGTCTGTTCCCAAACCCTGTGGCTATGTTTTGCCTGCACAAACCTGCAGAGTGCATGTTTGTATTAAAAACAGCCAATGTGCGCCTTCATCCTCAAATCTTCCCCTTCCTCCTCCTCCTCCTCCTCCTCTCCTATCTCCACCTCTCCCTGCTTCTTGTTTTTCTCCTTCCCTTTCATCCTCCTGGTTGGTCACCGCAGCAACAACGACGACGAGGACCTGACTCCGGAGCAGAAGATGGAGAGAGAGAGGGAGCGAAGGATGGCCAACAACGCACGGGAGCGCCTTCGCGTCCGTGACATCAACGAGGCGTTCAAGGAGCTGGGCAGGATGGTCCAGCTGCACCTGAAGAGCGACAAACCTCAGACCAAGTTACTGATACTGCATCAGGCTGTGGCTGTCATACTCAGTTTGGAGCAACAAGTCCGAGGTCAGTTTCAAATAAAAACAGAAGTAGAAATAAAACTTGTAGTGCTGGAACAGTTCCAGGAGGGGGCAGTACTAGTGTCTGTGGATTGTAATCTGTTTTTAGCTTCAGTCTCATTACAGATCTGTTAAACCAGCAGAAATAAATAAGTCAAAGAAAAAAAGTCACACAAAGAGAGAACGCTAGAAATAATGTAGTAATGCTCTCTCTGTCTTCGTCTTCCAGAGCGAAACCTGAACCCTAAGGCGGCCTGCCTGAAGCGTCGCGAAGAGGAGAAGGTCACCGTGACGTCAGATGGAACTCCGCTCTCGCTAGCTGCTGCGCACCACGCCGCCGCAGCCATGGGTGACGGGCAGAACCCCATGGGACAAATGTAAAACGCAGCAACATCTCCTCCCCCTGAATGGTCAGAAGATTTCACTTATAAACTAATCTGCTGTTGTACCTTTAAATTACAGCAAATCCAAAAAACCAGCCCAGAAACATAAAAACACAGGCAAACATGCCTAAAAAGAGGACAGCGTCTTATGTTTTGACCTCTAGTCAACAGTGAAATCATTTAAATATTCATTCATGTGCTGTCTGGGTATTTTTTACCATGTAAAATGAAAACACAACTGGACCCATATATGTTACAAGTACAGTAGGACTAACTTAAAAAAACAGAAATGTATAAAATGCTACAAATGTAGTTACAGAGCAGAAGTACTCACATACAAAAGTTAAAAAAAAACACCTTAAATGAAAGACAGACTTTATTCTTGAAAATCCTATCATAAATAGAATTCCCTATAGTTATTTACAGAATGTTTACCGACCAATCAGATTCATGAAAGCACTTCCTCACTCTGCCAATTCGCAAAGTGGAATTTCTCAAGTACCGTATGTTTAGGTTCATATACAGGTTAATATTAGAATGAGAGCTCAAATTTGTATTGACATCACAATAATATATTCTTTATATGTAATTTATGTGCAGTTCCTTTCTTTAAACTTTAAACAGAATTTATGGTCTTCCTCCAGTTGTGTTGTCATTTCTGTCATCATGTTGCAAGAGTCAAAAGTTAAAACATACACAGACAGAATGAAAAAGCAAATATCATCTAGGTGAATTCCTCCTCTTATTTGAACTCTTATGAGAACATTCCTGTCTGGTCTGGGTACATTTTAACAACAGATTGGCAGTAAGTGTGATTTTAATGTGTGCTGTGTTCTTTGTGTCGTTTCTGTTTCATGAAAATGTTGTCTGTGTTTTTGCATGTTGAGTGTTGGTGCAGATTAGATGTGTAAGTGGGCTTGTTTTGTGTTCTTCTTTCTGCTGAGGTATCAAAGGTCTTTGATAAGGACAAGGTGTGACAAAAAAACACACAGTTAGACCTTCACTGCCTTTTATCTTCTCAGCCTGACTGGCTGAGCTACAGATCACTAAATGAAGTCCAGATTCTGATTTTATGTTTTTTGGTATTCTAAGTATGCATATTTATTGATTATTTATGGCAGGTAAAAAAAACTCAAATGTTTTTTTAGGTGTTTTGGTGGTTATATCCAAGGTTCTCAACCTATTGGAGCAGCCTCCCTAATGCATATAAAAAGTTAAATTAATCTAAAATTATCAAAATGTCTTTGATGCACTGAATTTGAACTGCTGGTTGGGGACCAGGGGTTTACATTATGATTGCAAAATGAATCTTAAAAATGTTTATTGTTGGTGTTTTCATCAAACATTGACAATTGACCAATTTGGCTGCCATTTTTGAGATGTGAACCAACAACAGTCATTTTTCGCAAGTCAAGTTAAGATTTATCCAGTAAAGAAGGAAAATATGATCTGTACTGTCCCGTTTTCTCCCTCTTCCCTTCTTCACGTCTCTCTCCAGCAGACACTGTCCCTTAGGTAAAGAATAAAACTTTTTTTTTATAAACTGGGCAAATTCTCTGTGAATATTCATGGTCACCAGAGGATCATCCACTGCTTTTCCTCTGTGTCACCATCAGGAAACAATGGCTATGCTGTGTAATGTAAAACCCTACCCCACCCCACCCAATGCGGTTCTTCTAAGTATCCTTCCTCTTGTTTGTGTAAACTTCCTCTCTAACCCTTCCTTCCAATCTTCCTCCCTCTGTTCTCTCCAGGTCCAAGTTGCCAGAGTTCATCAAGATGATGAGTGACCACTTCCTCTGATGGC
This sequence comes from Parambassis ranga, assembly GCF_900634625.1. NCBI lineage: Eukaryota > Metazoa > Chordata > Actinopteri > Ambassidae > Parambassis > Parambassis ranga. Next base: position 2,298,827 of record NC_041032.1, on the reverse strand, counting down.
ATTTCCATGACAACCCTGGAAGTCTATATCCAACCCACTGTCGCTTCAACCCGACCAATCAGTTTCTCCGGAGCTTCAGCTTTGACCAATCAGATCAGCCGCTATCTCTCCTCTTGTCTTTCGTGTTCGAACCCTCCTCTTTTGCCATCATCTACCTTCTTCTGTCAAGAACTCGAACTCGCAGAGTCGCATCGGTCGCTTCGGTCACTTCGCATCTCCAGCTGACTGGATGTGTAGACACGCCTGCTACAAAGTGGCAGCTTTTTTGACACAAAGCGACAGCGGTGGACAGAAGTGTTATGAATCACATCACCCAAGAAATTCTTCTTGTACTACATGTTTTATCAGCATTCCCAGTTTTAAAGAACAAAGGGGTTCAATATAAATATATATAGTATATATACATATATACATATATATATAGATATATGAAAAAGGGAAAATGACAAAAAAAAAGTGCAACTGGACGTGGGCAGTGAGGAGAAAAAGGGTTTGGGGAGGGATGTTCAGAATGGAACAAAACATATCACAAAGTGTTAAAAAATATTTTTTTTTTGTTTTGTTTTTTTTTTAAAGCAACATTGCGCAGCTGTTGTTGAACGCAGCTTCAGCGCGTCTCTGACTGAATGGCAATCTAGCCACACTGTGGATGAAGCTGTGCCTGATCTCCTCCTGGATGCAAACCAGTCAGATAGATACACACAGAGGAAAAAAAATAACAAAAAAAAGGAACAGGAAGGCTGCACACTCACACCGTCTCACACACACATTTGTACGCAAAAATAAAGGGAAGATTAGGAAGGAGGGGTGTTGACTGATCTGAATACAAATGCTTGACTATCATAGATGTCTAGAAAGAACCAGGGCTAAACCAAGAAAGGCTGTTCCTCCCTGTCTGATTCACTCCCTCCTAAAGATTTCCACTGTAAAAACAAATCCGAACATATGAGAGCTTCATGCCGACAGCCTCATTGACTTTCTTCAGCCTGTAATCTTTATAACTTCTGGGCATTTGTACCCATATGTCCCAAGTGTATCTACTGGGAGGAAGAGAATCAATCATTGAGTCAATTAATCAATTAATCAGTGACTCCAAAGGGACTGCGGTGTTCAAATTATTGAAGGCAGAGGAATTACAATAGACTTGAAGGAAAAAAAATAATGCAGTACTAAAAAGTGTACTTCTAAAGTATGGGAGGAAAGGCTTGTCTTATCATCCAACACAGGCTGAATCAGAGGCCTTTTGTGTAGTGAATATCACTGTTGAAGGAAGGGCAGGCAGAGTTAAGACGGGCGCTCAGGCCGTCACTGAAATCACAGGATTACCGGGAGCATAGTTTAGACAGATTGAAAAAAAAAAAACAACATCAGCTGAGGAGTGGATCCCAGCTGGGCCCAGCACTGAAGTGAATTCTATTCCACGTTAAGCACATTCCCTGATTTCTGATTCCTCTACTTGAATAGAGTGCTCCCCACGACCTGAAGGCCTGAGGCATGCAGAAAACATGAGTGAAAGGGGGGATCACAGAGGTCTAAATGATGATGAGGCTGCTGTGGAAGCAAGGGAACAATCATCGGGATGAAGGGTGCACAAGTCTCTTCTGGGGGGCGAGCAGCAGTAGTCAAAGCATTCCTGTGTTGATTCCTTCATATCCTGGTTCAGTCAATTGTCTCAACATAACCCCAAACTTTCTAATCCCAACCTCAGACCTCTACTCTGCTCAAAGTACCATCCTGAATGGGAGGTGGGAGACTTTTGGATTGACACAAAGCTGTTTGTCTATCCCTGTGTAGTTGACTGCATGTAGAATAAAGTGTCTAGACTCCAGCAGTATAAACAGGAGGGGAGTTCTAGGTTGGAAAAACGGTTTAGCATATGGTCCAAGGTAGCGTACCGATGATGTATCAGGGGACCATGTGTACCCATAACTCATATCTGACTGCCAAAATGATGAAGGTTTTAAGGTTTAGCTGTTTTAACCTAAGCCTGCATTTACCAGCTCTGTAACCCAGAGGTCCAAGCACCCAACAAGGAACTGGAGTAATGATGTTAATGATCACCACATTCCAAAATGTGTCTGCCATCACTCATAAAGGCGTCTGAGCTAGCACTGACCCGGCACTGGTGCTAAACTCACAAATAACAGGATCAGGTCATGGCAAAAACCACAGACGGAAGTGAGGCCAAGATGTCAGGATTGCCCCCCGGTGCCGGGCTGCAGTAGGTCCTCCATGTTAGTGGATGGGCCACAGACCATCAGTAGTAGCCAGCCAATCAGTAGCAAGTGGAGCAGCTCCACCTGCAGCTTGACTTCTACTGTTCAGACTCTGGTTCCAAGATGGCGTCTTTTTCCAGCAAGTCAGCACCCATAAGGGAGATGTTCTGGCCTCACTTTGGTACAACAGGCAGAGGGGGAACTGCTTTGTCCTTCTGTTAAACAGTCAATAGGACATAACCAGCCGTGATCGAATCAGGATCAGAGGGAACACTTCCCTGCTAATTGTGTTGCTTTGCAGCAGTCTTGTTGGAACCTCTGCAAGAACATCATGGTCATTATTGTGTCAGTCTGGAAGTCGCCTTCATCCCACTTTCTGCCCAGTTTGAACCTCTCTCAGTGCAGGCCTGCGTTAACGCCCAGTCCCAGAGCTCTGCTGACCCTTAGCCTTATGAGCCCTGACCCAGAGCCCTCTGCCCCCCTCTTCCAGCCTCTCAGCAGTCCCACAGATGCAATCTGAACATTCACACTTCTACCAACGTGCCTTTTTAGAGTTCATATCATTCAAGTTGCCAGAGGAGGACATTTACCTGGTCTTTTAATAGGATGCAAGCTTAGGGAAACCTGTTCTTAGTCGTTAGGTTCTATGCAGTCAGGTTTTTTACCAGACCTGGGAATTTAAAAAAAGCTAAAAAGGAAAAAAAAGTATTTTTTGGATAAAAAAAACAACAACTGTATTTAATGTACTGTACGCTTATATGTAAGTAGACAGCGTGTTCTGGCTTCAAGCCGATGGGACAGACGCTTGATTTAGCAAGACTAGCCCCTAACCCGGTCCCCCCCCCCCCATCTCCCCCTAAATCCTCCATGACCCCCAGCCCTACTTTCCAAGTCCCGACCCTGTTTCCACGGTGAACAACGCGTCTCTTCTTGTATTATAGCTTATCAGCTTTTTATCAATATTTGATCGGCTTGTCTGTAAGCCAATGTAGTCTTCAGTACAAAGTGTGTGGTCGTATGTTGTAAAACATTTTTTTTCGCCTCTCTCTCTCTCTCTCTTTCTCTCTCTATCTCGCTCTCTCTTTCTCTGACTCACTCTCTCTCGCTCTCTTTTATAAGAAAAATCTTTTCTCTTATTACTTTTTTTGTCCGTTCTGGTTTACATGTCGATTACAGAAAATGTAAAATAACAAAAAACAAAAAAACAAAAAAACAAAAAAAAACACATTTCACTATCTGACAGCATTGTTCTCTGTCGATGGTCATTTTGACGTGGTTAAAAATCTACCCAATCAACAGGAAGGCACGGAAACTGGAAAAGAATCTATTTGAATAAATCAGTCTATATATAAATGTACAAAAAATATATACAGTATATAATGGGGGTGCCGTTTTCTGTTATTTTTTTATTTTCCCTTGCAAAAAGGAGTGTCTGCTTGGGGAGGAGAAGACTGAACTGGCAGAACTTGGAGGCCCCTCAGTGTTATAAATTTTCAACGGACTTCATTGTATTCTCTGTTGTTGCCATGACAACACCCTCTCGACCAGTATACGGCACCCTGCGCAGGACAGAAATGGGACCGGAGTTCCATCAGCTCCAAATACTGCTATCTTATCTATCCAAGGCAACAACAACAACAGACGTTTGTAAATTGTATGCAACAAAATGGCAAACTTTACCATTATTTTGAAATTGTGTATGTAAAAGTTATATTTTTACATGTAGACTGTTGTTATTTTGTGTTTTAGAAATATGTTGTATCGGTTTTTTTGTTAAAAGATGAAAAAGTAAAAATTCAGTGTGTGTTAAAAAAAATGTGTCACATTGAAAATGTAGTGAGGTCAACAGTTCAGAAATCATTTTTCTATTATTTTTTTTTCAATATTATGTTTATATCTGTGGGGGACATTTCTGAGGGTTGGACGGAGGAATCAGAAATCATAAAAAGATATATGATGTTTGTTTCATTCTCCATGCCTCATAACATTACCAATGTTTTATTTGTTGTTTTTTGTTTTGTTTTATTTTATTTTGGGTTTTTTGTTTTTGTTTTTGTTTTTTTTTTGTTTTTTGCAGAGATATGTGTAAATATTCCTTCATCAACCATTTTTTTCCGTGGGGTGAAGATTTGCCAGTGAGAGGCGATGATGTTTTGATTTTTTGGTGAGGTTGTATTTGTCCGGTAACAGTAGCCAGGTGCCAACTTTTTATGTTTTAAAATCGGTGGTGCTCAGTACCGTTTGTGGTTTTTGGTTGCCGACCATCTGAAGTGTAAGTCAAACTGTTGTCTTCGCTTGCACCAAGCATCACTTGTATCAGAAAGCCGCGGGAGCATTTTCTTTTTTATAATTATGATTATTATTATTATTTGCGCCATGTGAAGAATTTTCAAAACAAAAAATGGATACAAAAAAGTTTTTCGCAATAATAAAAAAATTTGTTAAACATTATATTTGGTAATTTGTTTTAACAACGTTTGTCTCATAGCATGGTAAACAAATTATTAACTGACCTTCCCAAAGAGGCACTGCTCGCTTTGGCGCCCCCCTGTGGCCCTGTGCCGGCTCGGACTCCTGTGCATTCATTTTTTTGATGGGTTGTAAATGATTCGGTGGCACACCCTCAGCACCTGATTCTAGATTAATATATGAACATTTTGGGAGTGTTGCTAATATAAAGACTCGTCAGCAAACAATCTTATCAGCTATTTCCCCAAAAAGAAATCAGATGTTGTGCAAGGCAGTTTCAGTCATTTCTTTGTTTTTAAGTGTTTGCCATTAAAATTGATCTTTTTGTCAAAAAGGAAACGCTGCTTTGAATCGGACCTAGGTTAAACACTAGGATTGAATCTGTCAGTGTAAGTGCTAAATGTATTTTTTTAGTAATGTTATTTTTGTTTTGTTTTTTAATGCTTCATTTCATATTTTCTCTTTGTTGTATAATCATCTCCCAAATGACAGTATCTTCATTTTTATGTTACCCCTGGTGTTTCTATAAGCCAAAATGTTGAACTCTTTTTTTTCTTTCTTTCTCCTCCTTGTTGTACATACACACCTCATTTCTCTTTTTCAGTGACTGTGCCATGAGCTTTGTAATCTGTTACTCTGTACCAGTTTTACTGCAATAATGAGTTGAATTCAAAATGGCCACTCCTGTCCTTTGTTTGTCCCGGCAGTATTAGAAACAGGACGTTTTCTTGCCTATGATCACACCATACAAAATCAGTAGCAACATTTCAATGTTTTCACTCAAAAAATAAAAATAAACAAATAAACAAAAATACAGTTTACATAGATGAAAGATGAATATTATAATAATATATAATTCATATAATATATGAATATTTCTTTTCCAGATTAAAAAAAGAACTTGTCTAAAAACAACAATAAGCACATATACTTAAATAAGCGTGCATAAAATCAGAGTACAGGCATCAGTTCTTATTTGTCGATGGTTTTTCTCCATTGTGTTCGCCCTGTGATAGACTGGTCATCTCTCCAGGGTGTAGCCCGCCTCATGTCCATCGCTCCAGCTCCTCTGTGACCCTGTAATGCAGGACAGAGCAGGTTCAGAAAATGGATGGATGGTTTTCACATGCTGTTTACTTTTACTTTCCCTGCTCCATTAGATCACTTTCACTCTCTATTTGTTGAAGTTTGGGCACATGGTTGGGATTTGGGATTCAATTACAGGTCTTGTTTTAGGGGAAAACAATCATGATTTAGGTCTTTGAGTCCGGCTACCACAGATCAAACCCACCTCTTCTACAGTGTCATTGCTTAAAAAGGATGGATTGTCTCATCACATCTATTCTTCAAGCTAAAGGACTTCTAATGATGTCTATAGAAATACACATATCATTTCTAACAGTGGCTGAAACGCTACCATAGCTTCTCATTGTGACACTGATCCTGACCATGCCTCTAAACCTCAGCATGGTTTTAAACGTACAGATGTTCTCTTCAAATATCTAGTCAACTCCAATAACTCTGCACTCTGCTAACATCTGCAATCTTACGGAGACATATGCAGTCTCAACGACAGGCAGCTCGAGTTGTAACCCTTTCCAGACTGCCAGTGTTGTGTCTTATTAGTTAAAATTATGCTGACTGTGAGCTGTGAGGCAGTGACTGAAGCAGCAGCAGGTCAACAAAGAGCTCCAAGAAAGCTACTGACACCCATTCCTCTGCTCCTACACCTGTCAATAAACAAGAAATGACCTGAAGTTAAGGCTTGTATATTTATTATATCTGAGTGATGTGTGGGTCACAGTGTGGGACATGACATCACTGCTGACAAAACATAAGAGAGACACAGGACATACAAGTTAGTTTCAGGTGAGTGGTTATGTTGTTTTTTCTGTTTCCTGATTGAGTTTTTTTTCTTGTCCATTGTTGTTTCAGGTGATATGTTAATAATTACATGTTTTTATTGCAGATCAGTGGATATCTCTGCTGCACTCCCACTCAGTGAGCCCCTTCACAGCAGGTTGGTCCTTTTTATTTACAGTCTACACTTTCCTCAGCCTCATTTCTGTGGTCGTTCCAGTTTATAGAATGTTGTCAGCTTTATAAACCTTCCACACATCTCACAGGTTTCGCTCTGACATCACAGAAACACAGCTTTTGTGTTATCCTGAAGATTTTCTCCCCACCCAGGGCGCCACACCCGGTGTCGGAGCAGGCACTGCCTTTAAGGCTAAAGCAAGGGAACAAAAGTCTCTGTGCACAGATTCTAGTTTGTAGCGTGATCGGCTGCAGCTCTGCATGAAGGACAGTGATGTCTTCATCTGCTATTTTGAGATGTTTATACAGTGGATTGTTCCATCCAGAGTACACATTCAACATTATTTACACTTTACATAGTGAGCTGCAGAGGTGATGAGCATCATTAACTCTGGACAGGGTGGATGTCATGCTAAGCTATGCTAATGCATGCATGAGTTCTGGGACCTAACCGGTGTATTACTGTATACAGTGTATTAGTCCTCACTTGGCACTAATCCCACCTGTTTACAGGCTTTATGTTACCAGTCTGCTGTGACGAGCCTGGACACAAACTGCAGCACGTCATGTGTTTAAATGAGCTGCCTGCTCAGTGGGAGGGATTGTCTTCCAAGCTCAGGGTGCCTCTGCAGTAAACTGCAGCTGGCGGTGACACTGACTCACCCAGGTGGTTTCATCAGTTTGTGCGTACGAGCGATGGACACTGTCCATCCCCAACTGACGAAATGTAGTTCATCATTGAGTAGTTTAAAAAGTCTAGATTTAGAGTACGCATTGTGAAGATCTGACCCTGTTACCCTCATAAACTACTACTACTATTACTACTCTCTCTCTCTCTCTCACTCTCTCTCCTTCATCCTCTCTGTCCTGTCTCCCTCTTCTTCTCCTCCTATACCCGGCCGACTAGCAGCAGGACTGGTTCCTCCTTAAGTTGACGGGTCCTGCTCAAGGTTTCTTCCTCTAAAGGGAGTGTTTCCTTGCCACAGTGCTCTTCAGGGGGTTCAGGCTCTGGGTCTCACGCTCTGAGTTTCTGTGAAGCGCTTTGAGACAATTTCTGATTGTAAAATGTGCTATATGAATAAAACTGAATTGAATTGAATTAAACAGGTTTCTGCAGATTTTCATCTGGCAGTTTTTTTCCAGCACTACTGGAGCATTTGTAAATTTGCTCTCTCTGATTTTCCCCCACCTTTATCCAACAGCAAATTGATCCTCTTATATTTTCTGTAACATTGTCATCAAGTAGCATGCTGAAACACTAAACTAAGCTGGTCAACATAGTAAACATGAAAGCCTCTCTGCATCATATCAGCAAAAAGCAAACCTCACATAAACCTAACTCAATCTTCAACTTCGGCTTTTATTTTAACAGGAGGATCTGAAGACAACATGGTGGACAGGTGTAATCCTAAGACTCACATTAAGACCCACAAAGAGGTCCATTCAGCTTCATATGAGGACAACAATGTTCAGAGGGGAGTGTGATTTCAGGGATGGAGGTTTGTGGTCAAGCTCCATCATACATATCAGTTCTTTGGTTCATGGTGAAGCACCTCTAAACCGACATCAACCAATCAGCCAACAAACTGTGCTCAGCAGTCCGAGCTCTACAACAGCTCGTCTGTTGTCCTTTATTGAGCCTTAGCCATCAATGAGCCTGTTCGTCACCTCTTTTGCTTCCTCGGGGTTTAAGCCAAAAAATTTCAACCTTAGAAGGGAATGGTTTACTTTGTAACATGTGTTTAATGTTAGGAATCTGTGTGTTTGAGATTATCTTTACCTAACTCAAACCTCGGAGTAAAAATCCACCACCTTGCATGGACATTTTTTGCTCTGGCTTTTGCAGCTGCATTGGTCCCATGATGGGATGCAACAGGAAATACAATGACGCATTTTTGTTGGAGAACCAAAACATAATAGTGTCAGATATCAGGGAGTATGTCCATATGTTCCATAAGCATGGATGTAACCCTGTGTCATACTCAGCAAAATATTATTGACCAAATGTGGCATTGTTGTTGTTGAGAATGTATTTTCCTGCTTTTTACACATCAGATTTGAAGACAGAATGATGCTGACGGTTGCCATGGTGGTAACATGGTAGCACGCTAATGTGAGGATTCAAACAGCTTCACAGGTATTTATTAAGGGGGGTTTGTTAAACATTAAACAAGCATTTCTGATTAGATGTACTCAGCCTTTTATTGTTTCTAATATTTTTAAAATTATTTTCTAAAATATGCACAATAAAATGGAATCATCCATTTGAAACAAGGGGAGGAAAATTGATTTAACAAAAATGTCTGACTAAATGGCAGATATTTGTGAGTATATTGCTGACTTCACTGCATAACTGAGAAAGCACATCAGCTAACAGGTCTTATGTAAGTTATTGCAGAAGTGAGTTGTCAGTGTGTGAGTAAAGGTTGTGTCACTGGGACACTCCCCTCTGCAGCATGTGTCTGAGCTGCAGTCACACCCTGAACGGCAAGGTGACACAACACAGCAGGCACGGCTCTCTGCTGGGCCCGCGAAGCCAGTGGTGGGGTCTGATGATCGGAGCTTCTTATTTAAATATATATAAAATATATTTAAATTATAGAAACAACATACTACATACTTTCAGATATGTGTAATTAAAAAAAATTTGTTTTTGTGAAACAAAAAAAAAATGTTTTTTTGTTTCGCAGTTAATGTTTAATGAGTTGAATGTGCTGAGGCCTCTGGCAGAGTGACTCCAACTTTTAAATAGACAGGTTAGTTAGCTTTTAGCAAGACTCCATGCTACTTTTCTCTTTCTGCTGTCTTATTTCTTAAAACAGTAAGAAAATAAATAAATAAATAAATACATTTATGAAATATTATCAAGCCTGACATGTAATTATTTTAAAAATGTGAGAATATATGTTTTTATAGTGATCCAGTCACTGTAAACATCTATAGTGTCGGAGAAATGTCTGATTAACTTTCTGTGTTTTAGTTGATTATCCACATGGTTGTGGAGGAGCTGCCATGAGTGTTGGTGTGCATGTGATCATTGCTGCCATGTGCTGCTTTGTTTCAGCCCTCCTCAGGTGAGTCTGATCCGTCTGACCGAATAACTGCATTCATTAAGTTTTTCCTCTCAAACAGGTTGTTATAGCAGAAATCCGCTGCTGTGAGTCCACAGTATAACCTGCTGATGGGTGTGTTCTGTGCTCCAGCTTCAGAGGAATGTCAGGCGTGGCTGTCAGCGTTGCCTAACACGAAGCAGCTCGGCGTTCAGTCTGACACCTATAGCAACCAGCGGCTGTTTGAGCAACAGTTGTACAGGTGTACTGTGCTGGGACTGTTCTGACTGTGAAGTCATCATGACAACCTCATGTATTGAAAGGATATTTTCTCTGTGTTGACTGTAACCAAAGTTAGAGATTTATGTGTTTAGATATTACAGCAAACCCCCTCCACATACTGCTGTTATTATTACTTCACTTTTAAACACACTTCAGATTGGAGGTCAGTATCCACTGTCAATTGTCCTGGGTGCTGTTGACTCCAGAACAATTGACCTTACTAGTATTAATGAAGCCAGTTGTCCTGCAGTCACCACAGCTGAGAGAATAAAACGTATAATTAGTTTGATCAAACTCTTGTTATTCACCCTCTTTCTTCTTATTATTTTTTATTCTTCCATAACTTTTGGCGACCTATTGCAGCCGTTCAACTATCAAAATGTTCATCTCACAGAGGACATTCCGGGTCAACTTCAAGTTTTTTTCAAAAAATTATAGTTTTTCAAATATTAAGCAATTTCGCTGTCTATCTGCCAAATGTATCTCCTCCTACAAATTTCAAACTCAGACTCCATTTTAGTCTTGATATTCTCATTAGATGCTGCTCTGTCAAACTTGTATTCAGAATTTTCTAATTCCGAATCGTTTCCGAATTGCTGGAGAATCAGAGCAATTCAGATCAATCCTTCACATCAGCATTCAAAGCAATGCTTCAGCTGCAGCAATCAAACTTGCATTTTCTTCAGGAAATGCCCTTTTCCCTGAAAAGTATTAAAAGGTTAAACATAGATAGATAGATAGATAGATAGATAGATAGATAGATAGATAGATAGATAGATAGATAGATAGATAGATAGATAGATAGATAGATAGATAGATAGATGACGAAGTCAGTGATATCAGAGGGCAGGGAAAACATTCAAACCCAAAGTGCTGCAGGGCAGAAAGCATTCTTGAAATAGTTGTACCATGATGAGAAACGGATGTTCTAGATTTCCAAAAATGGTGTCAGAGTCAGAGAGAGGGGGGGGGGGTGTTCACATGCTTCCTAAAACTTTCTCCTCACTATTTTTCCCCCTCGTCCACTTCACGCTCCCTCTCCTCTCATACCAAGCCGGCAGGTATAAGGTGGCAACCACGCTGCGTGCGTCAGCTGCGTATCCTGCGCGCTCATTACGCACAGACTCCGGTGTGAGGCAGGTGTAGTCCTGGACCCACCCACAAGCCAAACTCTTGTCAGGCAGAAGTTGCCCTCTGTCAGTCGGCAGCAGAGCACCTCGGAGGGGGGAAACATTAGCAGGTAAGAGGCTGATGATTTACAAGGAACACTTGTTGGATATTAACCAGGCGGCTGCGGCTGCTGTCACGGCGTTTTCCGCCTCACAAATACAGCGCGACACTTCCACTGGAGCTGGAGCTTAGAAAAATGATTGTAAGAAGGACAGGACAGAGGTTGAACAGGTATCTATCTATTTATCTCTGCGTTCAAATTAAGCTTAGCTAAACGTCTGTCTTTCTACAGCCCCATGAGTCCCTGAGCTGAGGTTTGAATGTGCAGACAGTTAAACTTGATAAAGGCACTGTGAATGACAGAAGGTCCCATAGACCCATTGAATCAAGATCCATCTGATGATTGAAATGTGATTAGATTTAGTAGTAGGAACTGTGTGTTACATCACAAACCATGAGTTTAGATCATATCACTGTTCCTAACCTCTGTAACCCTGCCTGTCCTAAGTGAACTGTATGTGGATGAGTCAGTGACATGCCTGGGTGAGCGTGCACAGTGAGTTCCACTGCAGAGCACTCCTCTCTGATGGATATGACGATAACAATAAACCTGAACTTGAAACTCAGCACTTGTGTGATGAATTGGAAGAAAAGTACACACATTCAGTGTACTTGAGTATTAGTTATTAACAAATTAAACCTTTTACTGTGGAAACCCCTCCCACTTCACTGTGGAAGAATCTGACTGACCTGCACACATTCTGACCCTTTAAAGCCAGCCGACACCTTCTGGAAAGTCCTTTTATTTCCAACCAGAGTCTAAACTGTTACGCCCGTTGTTTTGGACGTACACAGCCATGCCACATGCATGAAATGTGTGTCCATTAGCATATTGTGTGCAGTTCTACTTACATATATTTAGTGTGCGTTGTATACATGTGTGCAAAACCAAGCAAGACAATGAAAGCTGTATTGAACGCTGATAAAATCCACAGATTGGTGTTTTTCTGAAGTACAGTCAGAGGGCGAGCCTGCTGTACTCTGCTCTCTGATAAGATGTTATCTTTATTTCAGCAGGGTGGAGTGCGCTGATCACCGGCTCCACATGCAGCCGCCTCATTACTTAATGATGACCATAATATAAATAACAATACCTAACCGGTTTATACACTGGGCCTCCTAATCCTGCAAGGCTAAGACCCTTTCTGTGAGGCAAGCCAGGCAGATTTTTCTGCAGATGAAGAAATTAGCAACCAAGAGGTTAAAATCCTGTCTGATGTTCAGTATGTTGTGTTGTCTTTTTGCCATCCTGGCAGTGGACAGTTAGAAAATAGGCATAATATTAAATGTGCTTCATTGTTGGCTGTCTCTCCTATAGGCTACACTGTGATTGTCATGCTGTTGTGTTACTGTCTGCTTCAGATGTTGTGAATGATCACAGTTGTGTGTTAAACCTGCAGCCTCCCGCCCGTGTCTCCATGTGTGTACAACATTGTTGTGCGTTGTCTCCCTGACTTAAAAAGCTAACAGCCGTCAGTCATGCATGTTTAAGTGTTTTCCTGGCTGTGGAATGCTTTCAGCATCCCTGTCTGTCTTTATCTTTCATTCCATCTCTCTCTAAGCTAATTGCCTTTTATCTTACACATCATTATACATATCTTGTTATTTTATTTTTCCACAACTGACCAAACAACAAATCACTCCTCAATCATTTTCTTTACCTCTATTAATTATTTTATTTTTTTTTTACATCATTTCTCCTCTTTGTTTGAATTTCCTCAGTGAGGAACAGAGACAGACAGACATGGGTCATATCTTCCTTTCTATTTCTGTCTTCTTTTTCTCCTCCTTCACTTTTCCCTCAGTGACTTCCACCTCTTTTCTGTTTCTTCACACCACTCTTGGTTGCTTCAGTTTTTCCACATTTTTCCAAATTAAATCTGCATTTGTGGGAAGATGTCTCGCTGATTGACAACAGGACATCTGAAGAAAGACAACAATTTCAATCTGTTTATCTTCATCCTTCTCTCTCAGTCACACTGACACACCCTCTCTCTCTCTCCCTCCCTCCCTCCCTTTAATGGGACTACATTCGTTCCCTTTACTCCAGCACAGACGGTTAACCAACCAGACCAACGAGAAAACCCAACTGCTCTCTCTCTCTCTCTCTGCCCCCATCCCACTGATTCGTTTTCTTTCTCTCTCTTTCTCTCTGGGTCTCACACACACTTGCCAAAAAAAGAGTTCAGAAATAGAGGCATGTTAAAGCCCATTCACAGTTTCCCACCTTTTACTGACCCTAAGTGATAACTGTAATCCTGCCTGTATGGATGAGTTTCCCTCTCTGATAGCACTGTTAGCACCTGGGCTAGGGTTACGAAATAAACGCCTTTTTGCATACTTTTCTTTGAGAACAATGTGTGGGCAAACCTCTTTCCTTTCTGTCTTGTGTAAACCCCGTCCCTCACCAGAAAGGGATCGGAAATTCCTGTGAAACAATGAGTGTGCCTACCTGTGGTCCTACACAGAAAGTGCATGCCGAAGGTGTTGTGTTGGGTTTGTGATTATAGTTGCTGAAAGATGGGACAACCTCAACCTAACCAGGTAGTTTTAATCCCAAGTGAATGTATGTAAAAACGACTGGAGTGTCACTCATTTAAACCTCCTCCTCAACTTTACAGTTACTGCATCTTATCTATTATTAGAAGGTGTGTAGCTGTGTGTTCTCTGGCACAGGTGAAGATTGTGATGGTACCATGAGAGAACAGCTTCACGTGAGAGTGTGTGTGTGTGTGTGTGTGTGTTGGACTATCCTTGAAGGCTCACACCCTCATTCCTAACATACCTGCCACTTCAAACCTTTCCCATGATTCACGCTTGGGTTGCAGTTTGTGACATCATGTCATATTCAGTCTCGATCTGACGTTCGCCCAAACATAAAATGCCAGCTGAGTGTGTTTTGAGGTTTATTTTTTGTCTCTAGACTGCGTGGTGTCACTTAAGTCTGCTGTCATGATTGATGTGCCTTGAGCTCACTGTTCAGGATGTTGACTGACAGCAGAATAATGCTTACATTCTACTGCATAACATCCAGTCTGTAATGACACTCAGCCTCTTTAAGATGGACAGGTAAATAGTAGCTTAATCCCAGCATTGGCTGCAGTGTTTAACGCTAACAATTTAGCGCTCACTATTTTGTGTGGTGCTTTAACAGAGTAGCATGCAAAGTAATACACCTTAATGTATCACAAGCTTCCAGCATTTATCCTTACATGCCAGGTGTTGTTGATGCAGGACACATCTGCAAATTTTGACCTGACCCTTATGGATGTGTTGATGGAGCAGTAGAGCGTACACAGTATAGTGAGTAATAAGCGTCACAGAGAGAGCCTTTTTTTAAAGGTTTGTGAGAAGATTCGCCGCCCGTTCATAAATTCCATTGTGTTAATGATTGATGGTCCCCAGATGCCACTCTTGGGTGTTCCTCATACCAGACAACATGGCATTTTTTTGGATAATAGAAATGAATGTAGCGCACAATGGTCGGCTTGTTGTAAACCTCGGCGCAGCAGAAGCTAAATACTTGTTTTATAGAAGCCTTCCAGTTGCTGGCATATGGCATGATCGAGGATGCTCTGCCCACCCCAACAGCCAAACTAATGCATGCATTTGCATCTTAACATTTGAATTTAAGTAAACATGTATGTTATTTGTGAGTTGTGCAAACAGCTAACTGTTTTTATACAGTCTGCTGCAAACATGAAAGGAGCAGCTTGAGGAAGGCTGACAGGAAACACAGACATACTTCTCTCTATTGAAAAAACATTCTGACAGACAGACAGACAACACCCTGAATATCTGTGACACATGCATAAGAGTTTACTGCAAAGTATGACAGTATACTTCTCTTTGTATTGTATTGTTGGAACTGACCTGTGCACAAATCTAATTCCCCAAATAATTTAATAGAGATGGCTTATGGCTTATGGCTGAATTTAAGCCACCATATACAACACAATGTTGCAGTTATGCTGTATGATCATATTGCCTGACTCTCAGTCGTGGGGCAGGTTGGGGGTGGTGGTGTTATATGCAACATGGTGGACTTTTACTCAGGAGTGTTGGGGTTTATGTCGCTCTAATGCTCTAATGTTTTGTTTTCACCTGCTGTTAGGTTCTATTCTCTAAAAAATACACAGCTTAGTCATTTAAAACATTGTAAGGGGTTAGATCATGTTAAAACACAGGACTGAAATATTGATCTTATGTTCTCCTGGTGAAGGCAGGATGTAGGATGCACCAATATCTGAGGACAGCACATCATTCTAGCCCTGCAAATGATACCTCCTTTGTGATGCTGGCTTTAATCTATATAGTGTGTGCTATTGCTCAATACAAATCAGTTTTTAATGGAGGTGGGAAGGGAGGACCTTGGTATGCGGTTATCTAATCTTTTGATCATTCCTTTTCCAGGGAGAAACACACCTTTCTCTTGCAAGAGCCCTCAATGCACTTGACTGTCAGTCTGTCAGTCTGCTTAGTAAATAAGTGTCTGAGATGTTAATATTAGCTTCACAATTTTGACTTTGAGTCATGTGAAATTGCATGATGAATCAATGAATCATACTTGTGAAATTTCAGTAGATGCAAGAAAAAACCAAATTGAAGCATCAGCGTTTTTTCAGCCTGTAAGACTTGAGTCTCCTGGTCTTGGATGACTCTGTTAGCTACTGTGTAGCATTCCTTGTTGCCCAGGATACCATTTCTTAGTTTAACACAAGACATGACACTAAACACACAGCTCTTTGTGATTTAAACGAGACACGTCTTCAAATTAGGATTTTTCCTCATCCTGTAATTCATCTCACAGCTTACCTTCTCCTCCTTAAACATAATGTTTAAGCCGAATGGTTTAGGTTTTAGGGTCGTGCATGTATGGTGTAATTTCTCTCACTAATGGACACCTGAAAGTCCTAATTATTCATCTGCATCATTTAGAAGCTTCTCCTGGAATGCATCTCCATGTGCAATGTTTGCACTTTATAGCTCCTTGTGTTTTTTTCCCCCTCTAAGTTTTAATGAGTGTTGTTTTGCATTATGCAGTACCTCCAGGCTTCAATTTGGCATCTGTGAAAGTTGGCTTGACTCCAAGACTGTGGTCACCCAGTGCTTATTACTCATTAAGCCTTGTCTGAGGGCCGAGTGGATGCAGCCTGGGTGGGTGCTGGGTGTGAGTTGCAGTGCTTGGAGAGTTGATGTTGTTGTTGTTGTTGTTGTTTTTGTCAATGTTCTAGTTTTGAAACTGAGCTGACAGGTGAGAAGGTGAAGCAGTATAAAAAGGAAATCTTGCTACTCTCCAATCTGTCGGCATGCACACTGCAGTGAATGAAATGGACAGATTATGCCAGGTAAATCATACTAAAGAATCTTTATTGCCGTCGTCAGTTAAGCATCAGTTGACCACATAGCTCGGAAACTAGTTAATTTAATGATGTCATAATTTGTGTTTCATCTATTTTATATTGTTGTAACAGAGCAGTCTCCATCTTTACAGCTCTAAACAACATTTAATGATTTAATATAAACATTTCCCAATGTGAGGCATTCATATTCATATTTGTTGGCATCTGGTATTGATTTAAATACTGGGAGTAAAACCTGTACAGGGAACTTATAAATAGTGCCCAAACCTGTTTTTTTTAATATATATGTTTTGTCATAAAGTTTGACATTTTACCATGGGAGACTATGGGGATTGATTCACTTTTGGAGCCAGCCCCTAAAGGCTGCAGGGTGAACTGCAGCTCTCAACAGTTCCACATGGTCTCTCGGCCTCGGTAGTTGCTGCAGTAGCTGTTTGGTAAATGCCCACAGATCTCCTTGTGAAAAATTAACAATAAGCAAGTTTACAGCCTGGCTAAAAAAAATAAAATAAAATAAAAAGTTGAGTAGTTTGACCACCTTTGCTTTGGTTCTATGATGTAACATCAATGTATTCAACAAAATATGAATTATTATGGTATGAGTTTATGGTGGTTGGGAGAAGATCCACAAAGAACATCAATCTGCATGATAGACATTTCTTTATTCACCTATAGAGCTGCACTTCTGGCAGCACTGACAGATGGGAGAACGCTCCACTTATCCAACCAGTCAGTGTAGCAGAACCACAGTCACATCCACTGCCGTGTCTGTTTTCAACTAGATCTTTGGAAGATTTTGTTGTGATACAGCAATGTCAGCATTTCTCACATATGCTGAAATGTAAGCACATTCATCATTTTAGCTTAAGAACAAATGACCAGTGATGTGTGTCTGTTCAGGTGAGGACGGTTCTGCACGGCCCTTTGATAAAACATGTGCGTGACCGTGACAGCTCGGAGATGTTGTTGTTAAAACTCTTTGGGAGGAGCTCATAGTAAGCTTACACACCCAGCCTTGCACACCTGTGTGAGTTTGTGTGTGTTTGGATGTGGTTGGGTGGTGATGAGTATTGGTATTGTGTGAAACCCAAAATAACCTGTGGTAATGCATTAAACACATACCACAGATAAGTCTGGTGTAGATGGTGCATAAGGAAAAGAAGACACTGAGCTCATCTGATCATTTTTAAAACTCGGATATAGTCTGCATATGGAGTCTGCATGCATTGTTTGCATTTGTCTGCAGTTTTAGAAGGTGTATCCTGAAAGAGAGAATCCTACACGTTTTCTGAGTGCTTTTCATGAACTGCACGGCCTCGTTGTTTTGTTCTGTTTCTGTAATGCTAGGGTTAATGATTGTGTGCAGAGAGATCTGATCTTGAACTCGTGTAATTGTTAAATACAGAGGAACTGGTTTGGCCCTGCTTCAATTAAAAAGGGAGGAGCAAAGTGGGAAGAGAGCAAATGTTGCCCTTCACCTCCTCATTAGGTACAGACAAACTGGTTCTGCAGTTTTGTACTGTTGATGTGTTTATAGAAGAGAAAGGCAGAGCTATGTGCTGTGCTGTGTAAGCACTCTGCATGGTCCAGTTTGGATTACACCCAGGATTAACTAATCCAGGTGAATAAAATTAACAACAATGCATGGGTCTTTGAATTCAATTGGAGTAGAGATCTCAGAGATGTTGATTACGATTCTCAGTCATCCAGGTCATTTTAATTCAAAGGGTTAAAGCGAGGCATCTGGACTCGTAGAGTTTTCTTGATGACGTTTTGCTGCTCCTCCAAGCAGCTTCACTGACATCGCAAAGATGTGAAACAGACTAAATACACTTTGATGCCAGAGAGGATGTGGATAAAGAGGAGATGATGCTGTTTATAAAGGAAACATCCACCCAAAAATCAAATATTTATGATTAGTGTTATTTCAGCCTGTCCTAATCAGGAGGTCAGGAGAATGTAAAAGTAAATTCACCATATTTTGTCAATTCTACATCTGCCAAATATGACACTTGCTAACAGAACATATGGACGAACTGCTAGAGTTTCAGGAGGCAAGTTGGGGATGGTGGGGTACATGCAACTGTCGACTTCCACTCAGGAGTCCAGGGTTCAAAGACCCCCTGACTGGTTTGATTGTATTTATGTGAGTCACATATGGATTGGACATAGAGATTTTAGTATTGTCAATTTCAGATGCCAGGTGACTCCTACCTGAAAGAAATCTAGACTTCTGATAGTGTTCTGGGGCTCTGCACACAATGCAGATGGACAGTGATATAGTGCCACAGGACACACACACATACACACACAATAAAAACTCATGCAGAAGAGATTTCCTCTAAGCCAGTTAGCACAGGTGCTAAAGTTCAATGTAGTTGTTGGTTTTTACATAGTACATATGACATTTTTTCACCAAGCCTACAAAGGAACGGGACCTACCTGTTGCCTTTTACAATAAACAAGAAAACATAATCCATTAGGATGCTACCAGCCAGCACCAGTAAGTTAGGACATCACCTCTACAGGGCATTTTAGTCCCTCTATCTAAAATAATTGGTGTAATTCTTGACATAGGCTGCTGATATGTTAGGCAATTTAGTTGTAACTTCACTTTAGACCTATTGACATTTGTGTCCATTGTAAAGTTTATTTTCATCATGATGAAACAGTGCTGGTCATCAATAAGTGAGACATCGGCATCTCCTGCGGCTGCCTCTGGTTCAAAGTGCAGTAGTATACAAGGTGGCATACCACAGCTGTGAGTCAGCAGTGAGGCGTGCTGGCCGCAGAGGCTTCCCTGCTCTTCAGCTCCAGAGACACATCTGTTTGCTGAGTAATGACATGTGTTGTCATCATGACGCCGCATGCTCACAGACCTTTTAGTGGTTTATTATAGGACAGTGTGAGGTTTTAGCTCCACCACTGAAATAACAGGAACATTGTAGGATTTCTGGGTTCAGGAAAACTAATTTAGCTTTCACAACACAGTCTGCAGTCACAAGGACATGCAATGTAGACTGTGTAAATGACAAAGCCGATCACAGGTGATTCATAAGTTCCTGCAGGTGGAGAAGCTCACCTGTAATATTATTTGTTCAAACAAGGAGAGTCTGCTTTCACATGAGTCTGTCTCATCTGAAAAGAATGGGACACTCCTATGACATGTTGGATGAGTTTTTTTGGTGAGAGTGAAAGTGACTCTTATCAGATTTACTTTCAATTTTTATCTAACATGGGAGGCGGCAGACTTTCACTCAGCAGTCTAAGGTTCTCTGTTAGGTGAAAATGAGATCAATAAAGCACACATATAAATATAAATCACATTCATCTGGGCAAACACACCTAACACCACCAGCCCAGCAATTACTTTTTGTATGCTACTAGTGCACAGAACAGGCTTACCTTTAAATTAACACTGAAACTAATTGCATTTCAAGAGAATGAAATACCTTTTACATTTGAATGCCAGCCTCAAAATAAACATCTGTAGATCACTAAATTATTAGCACCTTGTGTTTTGTCCAACACCTTTCATACTTAAATGACCATAGCAGACACAAACAAAGAGGTGCGGGGAGGCTCCACCGTCCTTATACCTGGCTGTGTTTCAGGGTGTGTCTGATTTGGCGACCGGCCACAGTCACCACGCCCCACTCCAGAGGGCACACCCAGAGGCGGGAAACATGCCTTGGTGGAGAGATTGTGAGGGCTGGTAAGAGCTCTTTGACACTTCAGATGGAAGAAACCAAAAACCCCAAACAAAAATAGGGGAGCACCGTGACATCACAAACACACCAGGCACACATTTATAAATATTTTTATTGCTTATGGCTGTTAAAACTTTAACATGGAAAAATGTGTGTGTGGTGGCATCAAGTTGCAAATGAAGGTGTGTCAGAATAGGCCCAAGATAAGTGTGTTGTGCTTACATTATTGCTGATAGGAGCTGGAACTGAAGCTGCTGATTGTACCCTTTCTAATTGAAGACAAGAGTCATTGACCATCAATGGGTTTTTGGCTCAGTGTGAAAAGAGCCATTGGATTATAGGCTTTATTTAATCCTTATTGCTTTGTTTTCTGCTGACGTTTAAGTGGTTCAGTCCAGCCTTGTGAAACTTTTTAAAGAAAACTCCTCCTTTCATTCATGCTTTGTTTCCTCTCTCTATTCACACACAAGGTTGAGTGAGCTGATCAATCAGCCACTCAATCGCTGACAAACTCTGCCCGGATATTAACTGACCAGCTCGCTCGCTCTCTCTCTCTCTCTCTCTCTCTTTCTCCCAGTTTGTGGGAGGTTGTAGTTAGGGTCATCTCCATGTACACAGTGGTGCAGCCCACCCACTGACGCACACACACAAACACACAGAGGAACCCCCTGTGGTCTGAGCTCAGTCAGAAAATTAGTTTTGAGCCTGTCTGTCATCATGAACACTTCTCTCTCTCCAAATCATGCAGTGAGTATTTTAGAAACATTGTGCAGCCAGCAGGCTGGGGAAACTGTACTTTAAAGCTTTACTTTACTTTACAGGTACGTTATTTGTACAGTAAAATGTTAGCAGTTAATTTGTCTTAGAGCTGTTACACTTGGCTTTAGACTTGAGGAATGTATCTTTTTGTCATTAAGATTATCTTATTATTAGCCAGTCATCATGTGTATGTGAAATTTGAAAATGTGTGGCTTGTAAACATAAGTCATGTATTGTTAGAAGAAAGTCTTGGTATTGAGTAACTTAGTTGACAGCCTTTATACCGTAGACTGTGAATAATACTGTACCTCTGTTTGGACTTTCCAGCTGTTGCTATAGCAGCATCATAGTCTACCTAAACTCCTAGTTAATCCAAATGCAAGTAAAGAATTGGAGGACAAGTGGATCTGAGGTGGGTGGGTGTAGTTCAAAGTTTAAACATGGAGGTCATGGAAACTGACTTACTTTTGGAGCCAGCCTCAAGTGGTCACTAATGGAACTGCATCTAGTTACATTTTCTTTTTCAAGTCTCACAGATCTAGAACATTTAATAAGAATATAGAATAATATAGAGATCCTAAAGCTTTAATAAGTTAAACTTGTTTTGATCAGTAGATACATTTTAATTTTAATTTTTAGACATTAAAATATTACCAGGTTTGAATTGGTTCAGGACTGTTTTTTCTTATTAAATTTAAAACAGCAGACAGTGTTAGGTTTATCTTACAGAGAGTTCCATACTGTTTGTTAAAAATTACTGCTGAATTGTTTTGTTCTGACTCCTGTGAGCAATTGAAAAAAACATAATTGAGGAAACAAATCAGAAGTAAATAACATGATTCATTGGAGACAGTGTTGGAGAGTGAGGACAGAATGATAGCAACCCACATTCATAAGGCACTGAAGAAAGGGACTTTGATAGGTCACACGCTACTCAGATATTGAATGTTAAGACTTTTCTTTGTTTTGCTTCCATCGTCCATTTAATAACAATTAAAATGTTTCTGCGTTCTTGTCATGGCACTAAATCTTCCTCTGAGGGCTTAAAACACAATGGACTTGTTTTCATTGCATTTAATCAGACAACACAGGCTCAGTGTGTGTTGTGAACAGCCAGCCCACTCATGGTATGAATGCATCCACTCATATGGCGAGGAAAAGAATTAATTGCCTGCTGTCCATCTGTAGTTTTTTTTTTTTTTTTATGGGAAGATTGATTTTCTGCTTTAAGATAAAAACATACATATGAGTCACTCGAGTTCGCTGCATGAGTTCTATCTGACAATGGCTCTCTGTGGTGGGCTTCACACAGTGGTGGGTGGGAGGCTGCTACCCGCCGAGGCTGTGAGGAAGATACATAATCATCTTCCTCCTCACATCAGTTTTGGACAAGTGTACACATATATGTACTAACATTTAAATAAAAGTTCTTCTTCTGCAGTAACAAAGAGTGCATTCTTTGTTTCACGTTATGAAGTCCGCGCATCTCCTCCTGCCAAATATTTGAACTAACACAGTTAATCCATCACTGTAGACACTAGAGCATCATGATCAAAAGACCCGCTTGGTACTACAAACCCTTCAGCCTCCCCCAGCACCAGGGTACTGGTGTCTGTAACTGTAGTACAGACTGGAGCCTATCCCCACCTTGTAGTGTGTAGGGGGCTGGAGCCTATCCTTGGTTGCCAGTGTATCGCAGGGCTAACACACAGAGAGAGAAACAGCTGATTTAGAAACCTCAATTGACCTTATATGCACATCTTCAGTATATGAGAGAGGAAGATGGAGTACCCGGGAAAAAAAACCCAGCCAGCACAACAAGAAAAAACAGGATTCACTACATTTCACTACATTTCATCGTTCCTGTCTGTCTCCATTCCACACAGATGAACATTTTTGTGGACTCAGCATGCTCCACTGATGGGAGGTTACTCTGATTTTGGTTGACAATGGCATGTTGATATTCAGGCAGAATACTTTGCAGAACATACTTCACATGAATGGCTTTCCACGGGCCAGAGATTTTTTAATGTTTTCCCTATCGGTCGCCAATAGGACTCAGACTGTGGAAAATACAAAGCAGATTCATTGCATGAGGATTCCAGTTATAAACTTTTTTTTTCCTCTTAAGTCTCCAGAATTCCAGCATAAGAAAAAAGACTTCCCTGCATCTCTGGACAAACTACGGCAGCTGATAGAGGACAGCGTTCACATCCTACAATCACCCATCACTGAAAACCAGCAGGTAAAAACTTAATAGAAATATATTTACTCTAAACAAACACTATCAATTCAACAATATATAATATCAATATATACAGTACAACATATTTCCATGTACCCACACGTGTTAAAAATCACAGCTCCACATGTTATACATATGTATTTGCATTTTACAGCCTCTACAAACCAGTTTTTCACTTCACTCTGCACGTCAACTGCACAACATGAAACTTTTTCTAGTGAAATATTGACAATAATTTCATGTATTATTTCGGGATAAAATGAATAATATTTGTGAGAACCAGCATGACAACCTTCAACCTTACCGTGTGTTTTAACACCTGATCTTAATGCTTTTATTCCACCCTTGAGTGGAAATGAGACGGAAGTGACGATGACAACAGTCACGAAGCACTTCATCAAAATAAGTGGATAAATACGATTCACATCAGTGTGCATGAAACAGTACATTTGTGACCATTTTACATAATGTGGATGTGACTGTGTTGGCTGGTTGTAGGGGGGTGGGTGATTGCTTCCTATTTTTGCTGTATAGTGCAGAATTTTTCATACAATCATATTTATACAAACTCTTTATTTAGAGTGAATTTATGTGGAATAAAGCGGTTGTAATAATATATCACAATTTAAGCAGAGATTTGTTTAGCTTTTCTGACTGAACCACACATATTCTAAATTCTTTATATAATGGTTGAAGAAGAAAGAATGTGACTACCAGTCAGTTACTGGAATCTAAATCATGACGCCTGCAGTAAGACTGTCAGACGTTGATGTGACTGAATGATCAACTGTCAGTTTTCTTTGCTGATGCAAGCATTTTTTTTTAAACTTTGCTGGAAGGTACGGGTCTGATTGCTTAGCACTGTGTTAACTGCATTCCTTCTAATGGTCTAAAACAGGGTTTGTTTTTATCTGCTCTCGTTTTCTCTCCATTTGTGGGAATCTGAGCCCTTCCTCTCCTCCCCCTTCCTTTCCCTCTTTGTAGATCTCTCCTGAGGCCGTGTTCAGACAGGCAGCTCAAATCCGATTTATTCCCCTATTCTGAAGCCTTAATTTGAAGAATGTAAAATGATAAAAACGGCTGCATTAATCCTACTTTGAGATGCTAGTCAATGAGATTTACTGTCACTTCCCAGAGTATATGAAATGATCGTTGAAAATCATGGAATACTGAACCAGAATTTGCAACAAGCCAGAGAGATAGAACAGATTCAGAATGTAGTTAATGTATCAGAGGACTAAAGATCACATCTGAAAACCCATCAGATTTGGTTGTTGTGTGAATATAGTGCCAGTTTGTCTCTCAGACTGAGTCACATGGATGCAGACAGACGAAGGGGAGGATGAGGGTGATCGTCATGTTCTGCCAGAATGACTCAGTCGGTCTGTTGTCTCTCAGCCTACAGCCGCTCGCTGAAGGACTCTTTGTAACCTTCAGACTCACAACCAGAATAGATGTTACCTTATCTGCAACTTTTATTTTTACTTGTCTGTTTTTGTTTCCCCTCTTTATCTGTATATCTCCTTTTTTTTGTTCAGCTGCTGATTCACCACCCTCTGCTTGTCTCAGCATCTTGGATACATATCCGTCACTCTTTTTTTATTATTATCTCTTTTTTTTAGAAAGATGTTTGGGGTATGTGTTGTTCAGAGACAATAACTGACTAACAATAACATCAAATCCAGCCCAAAGGACATTTTCCAGTAATAAAACTTTATTACTCCCAGTGCCTCTTGTTTTGTCTATTTGTACTGTCCAATATGTGGAACTAGGCATCAAATCAAGGTCAGAGGATGCCATTTAAACTTGTACCTTAACAATACTAAGAAAGTGTGTTTACAGGCACACAGGTAATCAGAATATGATCGGGTTTTTATGGTATCCTGCATGTAAACACTGTGGTATAGTTTCAGAAATCAGATTACTGAATACAGGGAACCTGGATAATGATGTGATCCTGTATAACAGGTTATATGTATTTGATCAAAGCCAGGTTAAGGCGCATAGCTTGGGTATTGATAAGAAAGTCTACATCCTCTGAGGATGACAAATGCTAATTTTCATTCTAACAGACATGCATATCACATGACTTCAGTTGACACCCAGGCTCATGTCAGAGCAAAGTACTTACTAAGCCTACACTGATTTCAGATAAGGATGATGTAACGAGCAGGCTCATTTACAGTGAAAACTTTGCTCACATGTTAACCTACGGTACTCATCAGGGTGTTAATCAGTCAGGATCAGCCTGAGGACTGAGTGTGAACTTGCTGTGGTTTAGCTAGTTTACAGACTAACATCACATAACATAACGCCTAAAGCAGAATTTTGAGCTGACTTCTGTTATGGCCGTCAGCAGGTTTTGCTCCTGAAACTTGCTTTAATGCCTTCTCCCTCTCAGGGTTTGGTGTGTGAGGACAACGCAGGAGGAGAAGGAGTGTGGAGGTTTGCCGTACTAAGTCAACAACTGACCTTTCACCTCCAGCAGCTACAGAGACAAACGGAGCAGGAACTCAGCAACATACAAACACAGTAAGTCAGTTTCATTCAGTACTGTATGTCTGATGCTTGCAAGCACAAAACCTTCGCTTTCTTTGTGATTTCCTTTCATTGAGGACATTTCCTGCGTCTCACTCATGGAATTAAACAGTTTGAACAGGAGTTTTCTAGAAGTTGACAACATGAGCTTAAAACTGTGTGCCTACACACAAGACATCAAAGATAAGATGATACATATGGGCTAAACAGGATGACTATTTCCCAAAATCTTACTTTGGCACAGACACTGTTCGGGATGGCTGGCAGCAGTGTCTGAGCTCTGTCTGACTATAAATCTTATCTGTTTGGCTGTGGCTCATTTATATGGTGATGGTGTCACATGATGCTATGATCTCATGTTTGATCATCTGATATTATTTACTTTAATCATGAATTCCCACAGGTGAATCGTTTAGTGCAGCGGTCCCCAACCTTTTTTGCACCACGGACCGGTATCATGTAAAACAATACTTTCACGGACCGGCACAGAAAATAAAATAAAATAAAAACAAAGTGCATAAACAGACAACTTACTCTTATGCTTAATTAGTGGGAGCCTTTGAGCTTTACTCAGCAATGAGGCGGTCCCATCTGGGGATAATGGGAGACATGACACCCGAAGTGTGTTTCTTATGTCCAGTCCACTCCGTCATTTTGTTTTGGCCGTCATTTATTGCTTCTGTCCTTCTTGTTCATGTTTTCTTCTTTCAAAAAACTCCATGGCTTGTCTTTTAATACAGGGTGCTCGGTCTCGCAGTTTTGAAGGCTTCGTTGCCTCATTTGCGAGTCTGTCGCCACATATCACTCAGAGCGGACTTGGTGTGTGAGAATCACCTGTTCCAATAAATCCGTATTTTAAATAGGACTCCTGATATAGTCTTTTAAATGCAGGTTTTTTTTTTTTGAAGAGGTAGGCTCCTCTTCTTCTGTCTCCTCGTTAGGCCTTTTCCCCTTTCCGAAGAAGCTCTCCAAAGACGTTTGTTTTTTATTCATTTGTGCTGCTTGTGGGCTTAATTTTGGGGTGCCGTATCCCGTGATTGAGACAAGCGTCTGGGCAGTTGCTTAAAGGCACAGGCGGATGAATCTGATCGATTTATAAATGAAACAGCTTTCAGACTCGGATAATGAATAATATATGTTTTGCTCAGTCTTTCTGTGCGGCCCGGTACCAAATGACCCACGGACCGGTACCGGTCCCCGGCCCGGTGGTTGGGGACCACTGGTTTAGTGGATGAATACCTCGTCTACACTGCCAAACTACAGACACTGCATGCTGCTCACTGAAATGTCTTCATGTTTCCCTTCTCTTAATGATCCCAGTTCTTTTCACTGAAAAGTGTACTATAACTTATATATTCTTGTAAAGGCATATTGTTAATTATTCTATATTTAAAGTGGACTCTCCACTCAATAGAATGAGGGCCATGCTGTGTGTTGCTTGAGTGGATGGGAGGTGGCTCTGTGTTTGTGGGGTTTGTCACACAGCTGTAACATTATAGGGAGTTTCACTGTATCTCACAACAGCAGCAGGTTCTGCTCCAATGGAGAAAACAACAGGATCCTGCCTGCTTAGCTATGCGTGAGAGAGAGTGTGTGAATGAGAAAGGGAAAAAAGAGAAACTGAAAGTGAATGCATCCTTAATACATTTTCCATTTATCTTAGCCATGCCTTTGGGAAATCAAATAATGGAAAACAAAAGGATCTAAATAGCAAAAAAATTTAATACAATTCTTCAGCCACCAGGTTTAAAATAAGAGCACAGCCGATGCTAAAATCCAGGTACAAAGTGACATCACCACCACAGATTGAATGGGTACAACTGGAGCTGTATCAACATCATAGAAGTTCACTTAACTGAAGGACGTTTTGTTTGTGTCTATGGTCTCCAGGTTGAGATGGCTGAGGAAAGGATCTTGCTGAAATTCCTGCTTTGTTTCACTTTGTGTTGTGCTGACAGTAAATCAGATGCTGCTGCCTCGCCCTCTTTTCTCCTGCTGTCTGTTCTCCTGCCATTACCTGGTCTCGCTTTTCGGCAGATTAGACAAGCTAAAACACATCTCAGGGTTCAAGGTGCGGCAGCAGACACCCACCCACATACACACATGTATTATCACGATCTTATTCCAGGAAATCTCCCAAAACATTACTTCTCAATGCCAAGACCAATCAGCTCTCGTCACAGGTTGACTCAAAAGCTTTATGGGACTAAATGAACAGTTCTGTAATAAAACTGTAATGTGTCTCTGTCATGTTTGCCCTGCCCTACATGATGATACCAACTTCTCATATCCACTCGGCTTACTGGAAGAAGCCGTCACCCTGTCTGCATTTTAGTGGGGTTTTCCTTGGCTGTAACGGAGGCTTATGTGGTAATGTCAGTGCTGGGTTGGGTGTTGTGCAGGAGAAGGGGATAAGGTGATTGTGTTTTTTTTTTTCCGGAGTGGAGTTATGCATGCAGCTTTCACACCCAGAGCACTTCAAAAGTTTAGTTTACGTAGCTTCTTTGTTAAACTGGAAGTGAACTCTTCTATGAACCAGGCTCTGTCCTGAACTCTAAAGAAGTACATCTTAGTGTTAGGTCCTCATCTCAGTAGTACAGCTTCTTAACCCAAAACCAGAATGTGCTGGATTATGGTATGTAATGGTATTTATTGTATGGTGTTTATTTTAAAAACTAGACTTCTTTAAAAAGAGGCTAGTGTGAGTGCACAAAACCATAATTAAATGACCAAAGGACCACAATCCAATAGATCAAGTCTCAAATTGCACAGCATTTTAGTGCTGTTAATAGATTCCTCTCCATCCATCATCCAAAGCCTATCAAAGCTGTCTACAGGTGAGAGGCAGGGTACACCCTGGACAGGTCACAGTCCATCACAGGGCATCACACACAGACAAACAACTATTCACACTCACACTCACACCTACGGGCAATTTAGAGTGACCAGTTGACCAAACAAGCACGTCTGTAGAATGTGGGAGGAAGCTGGAGAAAGACAGGGACAACGTGCAAACGCCACACAGAAAGGCTCCAGTCAGAATGGAAGTGGGAACCTTCTTGCTGTGAGGCGACAGTGCTGCACTAATAAAACAAGTTTAACCTACAGGTGGCTTTTGTTTCAAATCAAATACAGGCTTATTTCTGGTTAATATTGCTTCAGTTAGGATAGTCTATCACAGCCCATCAAAATGTAGATAGATTTGGTTCCATGATTGGATGACATCAGACAATACAATCATATGTTAGCATAAATAAAACTATAACTGGTGGAATGTGATGTTTTTTTTTGGAAGTGTTTATATACATTTACTGTGTTAGTTTGCTCATGGTGCTGCTACTCCTGACTGTAATCAGATTTATTATTTCCTTTCTCCCTCGATGGATTTCTTGTGTTTTTTAAAGCTTCATTATATTTATAAATGAGCAGCATATATTTGAATGGTCCAAGAAACTGAATCCAAAAACAAGCTACTAATACAAGAACACACTAAACATTTTGATTTCCTGGATGTCTACCTCTCAGATTACGTTTGTACAAATACACTTGACTTGTATTTGTGAAAGCTTTCAGAGGAGCAGGGTGGCCTGGTT
This sequence comes from Parambassis ranga, assembly GCF_900634625.1. Classification (NCBI taxonomy): domain Eukaryota; kingdom Metazoa; phylum Chordata; class Actinopteri; family Ambassidae; genus Parambassis; species Parambassis ranga. The sequence goes on along the minus strand of NC_041032.1, from coordinate 2,269,335 downwards.
GTTTAAGCAGTCAATAACTAGAATTTCAGACCCCAGGAAGTCTCCAATCTGTCCTGCTGAAGTAAGAACGGAAGTTCTTAAAGGGCCAGTTCATGTAAACTACAATGGAAAACTAGGTCCTGGAAAATATAGTTGGTGGGTTTCCAATGTTTTTATTATCATTAATGTTTTGTCCATAATATTATAAGTGCAGACAATGGTTGTGTATATATATATATATATATATTCATATAACAACAACTAGAGCTTTTTAATGTGCAGTATAGCACAAGATGTACTGAAACAACTGTACAAATGTGTGCTGCTCTACAGGACACGGTGGAGGGATAGATGAGGTCTGATTGTGACGGATTATGTGTTGTTCTCTGTGGCATTTTCCCATAAACTGAGTGAAACATGGCCTTTAATCTGGTTACGCAAGAAGAGTTGTGCTTGTTGCCAACACTAACAGGCAGACTGGCAGTTTGGAAAATACCCAGCAGAACTCTGTCAACTACTCTCCACGTCTTCTGTTCATTCTTCTTCTCATATCTTCCAGAATCTTCTGATTTTTAACCATGAAATTGATCAACAATGTGAAAGAGCTCAGAAGCCTCATTGATTATTGTTTATTAGAGCTGAATTCAAAGCAGTCACGAACATGCTGCATTTATGGCCAGAAAGTATTGTTCACAGAAGCAAGCACCTGTACACTAAACTTTTTTTTAAACCACATCTCATGGTCCTCATCATGCCAAACAGTAAACTGCTGAAGTACGAACAGATCATAAAAACACAGGTGAGTGTGATGAGACACAGGTGGAACCGATGAGGGTGGGGTGGCAGCCGATCACAGAGAATGGATAATGATAGTAATAAAACAAACTTATAAAGTAAGTCAAAAGAAAAGTACAAGAAAACACAGAAGGAGAGAGTTCAAAATAATCCGGAACATGGCCAAGTCCTTTGTAGGATGCAGACCTTGGATTGAGCTACAAATAATAAACAAGCCAAGCAGTCATTTTTTAAAAAAGTCATTTTAATCCTTTTCTTTCTGTCTTGTCTTTCACTTTCTCTTTTTTCTCTCTTTCTATTGTGAAACAGACACACAAGAGTTGTTTGATTGAACAAGACGAAACAGGATTGTTGCTTTGTTCACTCCTTTCTGTGTCAGTAACAGTCTCTCCTCCTTCTCCTCGGCCTGTCAGAACATTTTATTATACCTAACTTTCCCCCCTCTTGTTAGAAGATATTTGTCTTATTTCCCTTTTTGTAAAATATTTTTCATAGCACCTGTTTTTAACAGCACGGCAGCGAATAGGTTTAAAAATATAACGTCAACATGACATGAGTCCATGTCACCAAAGATATTTCAACGATTTGGTTCAATGTTTTTTTTCCACAGCAGTTATCATAATTTCTGTTAAATAATTCATCTGTTTACACCTGCAGACAGTTTTATTTATGACTGTAAATATCCGTGATGGAATCTTAACACTGTATGAATTAGAGGAGACAGACATCAACATTCATTATCATTTAAACACAGCTTCACCTTTGTCCATGAGAGAAACACTTTCATCAAAACAAATTCTGCACACACACACACACAGAGTGTATACATCCCTCATAAACCCAAGGCACTGAAAATTATATATGTGACAGGCTGAAAGTACCGCGATACATTAATGTAAAAAAAAAAATGAAATAAATAACACCCACACATTTTTCACCTGCAATTATGGAGTGAAATGTGTTTGTCACATACGTTCATGTAATTATGGAGCCCTATTCACGCTTTTCTGTACGTAAGCACCTAATCAGAACACACCGACAGCTGGCAGTGTGTGTGTGTGTGTGTGTGTGCGTGTGTGTGTGTCACAGAGAGGTTTGACACATTGTTTCCATGTGGTGTAGTGTATATCTGTTTACATGTTCATGTGAGTGTGTGCATACAGTATGTGACACACACACACACACACACACACACACACATACAGAAATATTCACTGGTAATTACTATCTTTTCACCAGGGGGGATGATGCTCCTCATTGCTCTGTCTTACACACACACACATACACACACACATGTTTTAATGAAGTCATGTGATTGGTAGGATCGTTTTTGATTGGCAGGTGTCAGGGTTGCTCATTTGCATAAACATCAAAGATTATGATGTGAGAGTAAAGATGTAAATTTGACATCTAGGGTATAATTTACTTTGGAATATGTGGTTGTATTTGTTGTGTGTGTGAGTGAAGGTTTTTAAATCTGGAAGGAAATCAGAGCTTGGTGGCAGTTCATTTGCAATTTTAGTGTGATCACATCATTGTACACACTTCATAACCAACTTTATTTATGTTGTAATTTAAGTTAAATTTAAATAACCTGAGGGGAAAAAAAGAACTCTGGTCAGCTCATGCCTTGAAAAACTTGCCATTAGTGTTTATTAATTATCAGAATTAAGGCATTCTTATACATTAGTAAATATAATACATTGCTACATATTATTCTGGGAATAAAAAAAAATCTTCCAGCATTACAGAGTAAATGTGAATCAAAGACTTTACCTCGGCCTGTGTGGTAACAGCCCTCAGTCAGCAGACCTCCTTGAAAACCTCATTAACAGGATATTGTTAATATATTTCTCAGAGGGGCCTTTTGTGTTTTTGAGCTGTTGTTTGTGTCGTTTCTGCTAATTCGTCTTTCTCTGCGTGTTGATTCTTCAGTTTAGTTCATCAAAGGTTTCTCAGATGAGCCTCCTTTAGGGCCTCAACAACAAAACACTTCTCCTCTTATTACTTGCTCTCCTGACACTCTCACAGAGGGTTAGTGCCTCCAAGTGGACAGATGGTTAAATACACTCTAGTGTGAGGCCCTGAGAAGTCAGTGCATGTCAGGTAATGTGCAGTCTGATAGCCTCTTCTTTATGGTACTGGTGCAAGTAGGACTACTCGCTGATGCTGTCATATTTACTATATATAAGCACAGTAGATGTATTACTACACAAAGAAGTGTAGCTTCAATTATAACACTATTATTATGACATATTTATCATACACTCTTCTAAATGTGGTACTGTACTATAGTATGTTATCAGCCATAGCATTGTGATGTTCCTGCAGCAGGTAGTATTTCTGTGACTGTTATCATCATGACTGTCAATGCTGCAACGTGCTTCCATACTGAAGTTCTGAAGTGATCCTTCTGCAGCGTTAACAGTCACATGACCGCCGCTGCAGCTGATTGTGGTTTGGAATATGCTGTTGACTTTAACAGGGAGCAGTAATCGCTAAATCTGCATCAGCTGTTCTGCTCTTTGTGTATCTATGATAACACTCAGTGTTTGATCAAGGGAGCAGCCATCTCATGTTGAATAGGAGCCCACAGGTTACTCAGAAACAAAACAAAACAAAAAAGGACTGTGAATGTGAAGAGCATTAAGTGATCACCAACAACAGGGTAAATTTGGGGTTTAACCCAAATGTGATGGTTTAAAGTATCAAAGGTTAATCGTCATTTAAAGCACATGTGAAACGTGGTGCTCTATCTGTCCTTTGTATTTTCTAGGGCAAATCTCCCAGCTGCTATAAAATAAACAGGTAAGTCCTGCCCTGTGTGCACAGAGGGACAACATTAAACAGCCTTTATTAGGCTCACCTGTTCAGCTGCTCATTAATGCAAAATTGAGTCAGCCAATCAGATGGCAGCAATTAAGTGCATTCCTGCATGGAGACATGGTGAAAATGACCAGATGAATTTCAAAGAGAGCTGAAGAATGGGGAAGAAAGGGGATCTGAGTGACTTTGAATGTGACAGCAGAGGCTCAGTGGTAGGTCCAATAACCAGAAGGTCGGCGGTTTGACCCCAGCTCCTCCCTAGTCATTGTTGTGTGTCCTTAGGCAAGGCACTTTACCCACATTGCCTCCAGTGCACTCACTGGTGTATGAATGCGTATGAATGAATCGGCGGTGGTCGGAGAGGCCGTAGGTGCACCTTGGCATCTGTCAGTCTCCCCCTTGGGAGCTGTGGCTTCATCTGTAGCTTACCACTGTGTGAATGTGGTGTGAATGAATAATGCATCTTAATGTAAAGCGCTTTGAGTGCCCAGCATAAAAGCACAGTATAAGACCAATGCATTATTATTATTGACATGGTTGTTGGTCTGAGTGTCAGAAACTACTGATTTATGGATGTACAACTGACAAATCTGCTGCAACTGTGTGATGCTAACTCTGCTAGCTCTAAGAAATGTTTCCAACTTCTTGTTGAATCTATGACACCAAGATTTAAGGCAGTTCTGAATCAATTACCTAACCCTAACCCATTAGGTGGACCCTAATAATGTGTCCAATAAGTAAATCAATGCAAATCCCACTTTAAGATTTGAGCAAAGAGCTTGTAAAGTAAATGTTTCTTTGTCTTTTTAGACTCCTTCAGATTGATGGCCGCCAGCAGCTGCTAACCACTCAGCTGTATGATCTTGAGGAGAAGAAGAAACAGACAGAAGAAGAGCTGAAGAGAAGTTGCTGCCTTCAGACGTCCACTGTAAGTGACAGGCATATAAGATAAGATAAGATAAGATAAGATAAGATAAGATAAGATAAGATAAGATAAGATAAGATAAGGTAGATAAGATAAGATAAGATAAGATAAGACCTTCTGCAATAATAATATAACATTCTTTAACAATATATAGAATCAAATTAAAACTATAATAGACAAAAGGGACTAAGAATTGGACTAATGCCCCTTCCTTGCAAAAGTGGTTTCTAATAGACATTACATAGTAAATACATAGTGTTTTCATATATTCATCATCATTACACTCATAACTTTGACTTTGTAAAAATTGTGTATATTTGTTATAACTTAATTTGGACAGTGGGGTGTGTGGCTGAATACTTCACAGTTCAGATCCAAGGTCAAGGATGAACTTTCTGTTCAGGCACACAGCAAATTGTAACATCACAGAAAACACAAGAATACACAAATGATTAAAGCACAATCAGTCTGATAACTGTGGAAGAATCGGAGCTCTTCAGCCAAAAAGAGCATAACATCTTCATTTATAAGCCTATTCCCATTATTTTCCATCACAGTTTAAACTGAACACTTGTCGGGAGCTTCAGACGTCCATCACAGACTGTTTGGTCCAATCTGAGAGACTGGTGTTTCAGGAGAAGGCACTGAGCACGCTCAGTAAACTGCTGACCGAAGACCTGCTGAGGTATCGGGAAGAGACGCAAAGACTGGACTGTTTCACACAGAAAATACACAGGGAGTCACACGGGTACCCAGAACATTACACACACACACAAACAGCTGACTAGAAATGAATGTTTCAGGTTTTCATGTTTGTTGGTTTTATTCCAGATCAGAGGAACCCTTCACCAGCAGACAGAGTGAGGACAGCATGCAGGGAAAGAACGAGACAGGCTACAACAACATGGTACGCTCAACATTTAAACTCACACCTCCTCTCTCCCTCTCTTTCACTTTTATTTATTTATTATCCCTTCTTGGCATGATCAAACACCCTAACAACATATCTAACATTAGTCGTTGTTTAGATGTTAATACAGTTCGGTGTGTTTCATATTCCAACAATATATGGATCCACAGCTATTGTGTGAAATATAGAGGTGTCTTTTTGTCCTCTCTGCCTGTGCTGTGTCTTTTTGTGTCACCACATGTTTTAGATCCGTGTTGAAAGTTAGCATGCTAACGTAAAGTATCACATAACGCACACTTCAAGGCACTAGAATGTCTTAATAAGAAGAAGCAGCATCCTGGTCCCATGATCTGATTACAATATCAAATAACACGGCTCTGCTTCAACTATTTATTAAACTAACAATGGTTTTGTCAGTGTGCCAAATATAGAAATAAAACAAATAGATTTTTTTTCAATAAACAGATATATCAAGTGAGCTTTAACAGTAATCAGCACACAGATAACTGCAATAACACTGAAAGAGAAACAGCTCAGTCCACGTAGAACAGCATCACTCGTCTTTGTCTACCTGTGTGTGTGTGTTTATTTGGCATTGGTCCAGCTGTTGTCAGTCTCTCTCAGACAGTCAGAGTAGAGACAGAGGAAACATCTGCCTGCTCATCTGGCTCTGTCTGTCACACACACACAGATGCAGAGCTACACACACACACACACACACTTACACGTAAACACACTGTTAGCAAAAAAATAAAAATAAATAAATAAAAAACCCTGATAATCTGACACAGTTGTGACAGGAAACGATGAGGGAAGAAACCTGGTTTGGAGTCTTATTATAACAGGAAGCCTGTCAAAGTGTCACCACAGTTTAACTCGTGAAGCTTAAACACAAACAACAGACAGGCCGGCTGCCAACATGCTGCTATACTGCTGTAGTACAGCCTAAATCAGACACCATTTTAGTTGGTTTAGAGATTTTTATTTTTCATATTTTTTTAAATCCTTCCCTTTAAACTTTTCCCTTTGAATTTGTCTTAATTTTAAGGGAGATTTTCAGCTGTTTTTCCACATTAAAAATTTAAAACTGCTCTTTGACCTTTTTGTTAAGTAGATCTTTACATGTTGACTGTACAGATTAGCTTGTTGGTTTACAGTACAACACTGCTTATTATTTCTACCCAGTTGTGACAAAAATACACACCTGCTACCCCCAACTGATTTTATTTCCTGACATTTCTTGTAATGTGGGTTTTAAAGGAAGTAGGTCAGCTCATTGCAAAAGTGGATTTTATAGCTGACAGATGTTACACAATTTGGCTTGTGGCATTTTTTTAACCCTGGTTCCCAAAATAATTCCATAAAGCAAGAGGCAAAAGACTTTTTTTCTGTGTGGGAATTCAAACCATCGACATCTTCATCCCTCCGGTCTCACGCTTCACTTTGCTAATCTAGTCGGGCCGATCCGATGCTCAGTAACCTTTTTATCAGATTATTGGTGGCTAATCTGTCAGAAAATGGATTTGTATAATCACACATCTTTTTGATTAGATACTCATCTAATACATTTGGATTGGATTGATTTAAAGAGGTTTGATCCATCCTGGACTTTTATTTCGAGCCACTTTAGTGCACAAACTTGTACGGTCGGCTCAGTGTGTGCTCTCTCATATAGATGTGGCAGCATTTGTTAAAGGGAAACAATATCAAAGCCTAAAAAAACACCTTAATTTGATCTGAAAAATTTGAAAAATATGTATAAAGGTTGGACACAGGTGTGTGAGCTATCACTGAGCAGCATCTGGGGTGGAAAACAAATGAAACCTCTGCAGCACTTTATCCTCGTGGGTAAATGTGCTTTGTAAAGATTATCTTCTAAAGAGAGGTGCTTTATATTCAAACTATAAAATGTAAAACATTACCAGGATATGTGGGGTCCCCAAAATGTTATGTCCCCCTAATAAGCTGTTTCTAATTTTCCGTCAAATTAAAATGAAATAAACCCAGCTCACTTTATTTTATTCCCACATTAACTAAAGAGTCATCCCGGATTAGCTTGAGCAGATTTGTAACAAATATTCCTCTTAAAGGGATAACTGTCAGCTGATCGCAGTGTAAAAATGGACGGCCCTCGAGGACGGAGCAACGGGTTGGTTTATTCATCCCTGTTATTTACCGCCATAATGACAGGAGGAGTGTAAGGGGCAACAACAACAACAACACAGGAACATATTGCCAAGCAGATTGCCTCGGGCCAAACGTAGCTCGACGATTTGCTCTCCGCGAGATACATACGTGTCCGACATGAGACTGCTGTCACTAATTGCTTATATATATATTTTTACTTTTTGTTACGCTGCTGATTTTACTCTGTGCTGTTCATCTGACATCCTTTATTTTGGCGTGGCATTAAAGTGCATCTGTAAAAAAGCCACTTAAAACAAAAAATAAGCAAACAACAAAACATATGACAACATATGACTAACTTAACATATGATAGTATTGCCCGAAGTCAAGTCCCCTTGTTTCACTTTTTTAGGGTTAGGTTTTGTTTTTAAATGCAGTTAAAAACTAGGTAAAGATCACCTTAAAACACACTAAATCATAACAGTAAACACATTTTACAAGGAAAATCGCTCATCATCATTTTTGGCTGCCATCTGAATACCTGCATGAACACTAGTGCAGTCAGAGAAATACAGACAGGTGTTCAATGAAGTCCTGATGAGGACTGGTTGAAAGTCATCATGATTATGTCAAGTTGTCATCATTGTAGTTTCAGCTTGGCAAATGTGGCATTAAGTTACATTATGAGAATTGTGGCTTAATTGGTTTGGTCTGCTGGGGCTAAATGTCAAAGCTGTAGTCACGATCTCCCACCATGTCGGGTAAAAAACATGAAATAGTAAACCTCTACTGCATCAAGCATCTGCAAGCAGTTCACTGTGTTTAGTTGCTGTTTTATATCTGGGTCAGATGGTACACAGCTCTGCGCCATATGTCTGTACTGTAGTAAGCCACAGGGAATGGACGTCCAGTGTAGGTGTGCTTGTGTTGAGGACTTCAGGGATCACGGGCCTGGTTTTCCTAAATGTAGCTTTGTCTGTCTGACCTTCAGTTTTTCCATACATGAGTTGAGTTCTAATCCTCGGATTGCCAGGTTATGGGTGCTTTATTTAAATCAGCAGTAATGTAAATATGTTTTAATATAACAGCTCCTCTGTGACTCCCCAAGTGACCCAGTGTGTGCAGTCATTTTGATCCAAGGTCTGCTCAGGTGTCACAGCAATAACGTATTGTACAGTTCTGTACATACACAGACAAGTACAGTAACACACTCCTCTGTGTCCCTGTCCCCTCATTTGAGACTGAGGGGCAAAAATAATAACATTAAAAATCATCAGCTCAGGGCTAATCCCTGCACGGCCTGTAAACATTTTAATACCATAGTGATTAGTAGTGATCCTAAAGCCCAGACACCCACCCTCCCTCTCAGCCCTCTCAGCCCTCTCAGCTCTGGGCTTCTCTCCCACCCCTAGCCTCGGCTCACTGTCCCCGGGGGAGGCGGCCAGGCGAGTCCCTGGATTAAGGCCATTCGGTACTTTGGACCCTCGAGCCCAGAAAGTTAAACCCCTGGATGCTTGCCACTTCATTTCTCTAAGTGGCATCGGCCTTCTTGTTATGATTGTTAATTAAAGTTGGATTTATTCAAGTGGCTTTTTGGCAAAAACGAAAAACTGCTGACATTTTCTCTTCCAGTTGTCTCATTTTTTGTCCTGTGTGTGAGTGGATGTTAGAGTTTCAGAGTACCAATATCTGTCTGTTTATCTACCTATCTGCCTTTTACTTCTGTGTGAGAAAGTGGGATGTTGTGTTGGGGGGTTTCAGATGAACGAGCAGATGTTGCAGTTTCTCAAGAGGGATTTATGTCAGGGTAGGAACGCAGAGGCTGGGTTTCATGTCATTATGTATGCATTTCAGTCCACACTGTAAAGGCAAAACAGACAGAAAAACACTTTTTTTACATGCCGCTCTGAAGGAAGTAAAGTGCCTAACTAGCCACTGTACACTATAGGTAGTTTGAATATGGCCGTTTACAGGAGCAGTGACTGGGTTGATAATACTTTTGCCTCTGTTATGTTTTATTTTAGCATGCCTTGGCGGGTGGATGGGCTACAATTTCCAAAAGTGGTGTTTTATAGTAACTGGCCTGCTAAATGTTTCTTCCTATTTCTGTGAATTTGAACAGCTATTGAGAGATTAATGTAACTACAACGATGCACTAAAACATTAAGACCGGGTACTTCAAGCACCAGAATCAATCTGCTGACTTACCTGGACCTCTGAACATCCGAGTTGGACATCTACCAGCAACCCGACTTTTTCAAGATTTGTAGTAAATGTACATATATTGTCAAATGGCCACCACCAACAAGGAACATCCATCATCTGTTATTGTGTTCGCCTCTTTCAGCCAGCGCCAGATTCCTCTTCCCCCGAGTCACCTCTTAGCCTTCATCAGGCCATCAATGAAGAGGCGGCAGAGCCGGCGTTGGGGGCCGCTCATAAGAAACCAAGCACAGGTCTGTCCCACAGGTCAAACCTGCAGCGAGCTGGCAGTGTCAAAAACCTGATCAGTAAATTCTCTGGTCCGGATTATGAACCTGGATCTTCCACTTCGTCCTTTGGAACAGGGCGACTCCAGAAGGCGGTTTCTGTGGAGGTTCTTGCGTGCACTGTGTCCAAATTAGGTCCATCCACAACAAGCAGTGCAGCTCAAGATAAGAAACCAGTTCCCATTATCACTGTGGTTCCTACAATCAGCGAAAACACTCAGAATGGGGGTGCATCAATGCAGAGAGGCACTAAGGCCAGTCGAATAACTGCAAGAATCGACTGCCCAGTAGCAGCTATCAAAACACAAACCACAGACTCTGGTAGAGACTCAGTGGCTGACTCTGGCATGGGATCGGTAAGGAGACCGAACGCTGTGATGCCTTCGCACCAAATGAAAAGCTCTGCGTCCTCTCTGCATGAAGATGGCACGGCAGCATGGCATTGACGTTTTCTGAAGGCATTTTGCTGCATGATTAAAGCAGCAAATGCATGGCAATGTAAAGGACGCAAGAAATTTCCAAGGCATCTAATCATACTAATCAAAATGTGCTCATGCTCACTGATGGATCTAACAAATCCTGCTCTGCTCCGTGATTCTTCCCTTCAAATGTTGATAGTTATGTCTTTGGTCTACGCCCTGTGCTGATTTTTATTGCATGAGAAGTGATTTCTGTTGTATATTCTGCTTTTGCAGGAGTTTGGCCTGTTGCCTTGTGGTATAATACAGTATGAAAAGGTGGTATTAAGTCATTACAATATACAATATACAGATTTTGGTGTTAAAATCATATAAATTCATCCACAAAAACAAAGTCCAATCTTCGTTCTTTTCTAAGTTGATTCCTAAGTGATTGTAGCCCCTCACTCTGTTGGCTAACCCAGACCTTTTATCTCTCCTTTTGCCCCTCCAGGAGTCAGAGTTTGATTCAAACAAGCAGCCAGACAGCCCAACAGAGGAGGAGCCCTCCACGCCCAAAGCTTTGTCCACCAACCACAACCCAAAATATCAACTCTTCCTCAATAACGAGATGAGGACCAACGGGTTGAGTGGCAGAGACGCAGATGGTCCAGGAGGCAACGGGCTGGTCACGGAGAACGGCCCCAGGCTGTCCCGATGGGAGACCAACCGGCTGGGACTGAACCACTACAGAGGGTCCCTGGAGTCCCTGGCCTCACGGGACGGGGACACTATGTCTGACAGGGTGGGTGAGGCAGACTGTGGCTATGTGTGGGATTAGTTTTCAAGAGAATCAGATGCTGCTGTGCTGCTGAATAATGGAGGATTCCAGAGAACAACTCCAGCTATTAAACAGTGCCATCTTCTGGAGAAAACAGCTTCAGGGCATAATTGTTCTGAAAAGCTCCAAATTACTGAAACTGAAAAGTCAACTGAAGTGCCAGTATCTGCCTACGCTTCCAACCATCTTATGCTAACTTGTAAAAGTGTTACATAACATTTAAAATGTTTTAATCTATATTCAGTATGAATCAGATATTAAATCAACAAAAAACAGACAAACAATTTCACTGTTTCACATTTTTCATAATTCTTTAGATATTTTTTAAACTTTTACCTCTCATGCAGCTTTAAAACATGATGCAAATTTCCCTTGCAGTTAATGATCTGCACCAACCCCAGGACAAGGCACAGATATAAGGTTCCTGATTCGGCCGTCCTTACTGTGACTGTGCACAGTGCTTTAATCAAAGCAGAGCTTTACAGCCACACCTCAATCAAAACCAATCACTTTACATTCTTGCATCAGTGTTTAATACACAACTGATTAAAAAACGTTACCCAGCAATAATTACATACACACATGATTTCTAATGTTTTTAAAATGTAAAATTCTGCTCAAGGTTTCTTCCTCTTAAAGGGAGTTTTTCCTTGCCACAGTGCTCTTAGGGGGGTTCCTGTGAAGCGCTTTGAGACAATGTCTGATTGTAATATGCGCTATATAAATAAAACTGAATTGAATTGAATTAATGTTTTTCAGATTGATACAGGTGTTCATAAATGCTGCTATGCAATGACCAGATCTGTTCGATTTTGAATGACAGCCGAAACTGTTGACTGTCACTCAAAATGCACTTTCCGCATCAGCACTTCAGAATTCACTAGCACTGTGCCCTTTATTTCTGTTTTCCATATGTTTAATATTGCTGTTATGCTGTTTCAGGTGGCGATCACTGACAGCCCCCCCAGGACGTTCAACAGTCCATATGCTTCGGCCACCTCTATGGATTACAACCCCATGCTCCGAATGTCAGAGTTTAAGGTTTGTAATGTGATGGCTAAGTGGTTTGTTTTCTCTCTTATGATAGACCCAAAAAAGCGTTTTCACATCTAAAATGTTGTTATGTTATAAGCAGGATTTTAAACAGAATATAGTGTTACACGTCACTGACCCTCCTTTCCATTTCCAGATACAGGGTGGACTCTCTCCTGCCACCTCAGAGCTGAACCTGTACAGCTTCAACAGTCGCAGCACCAGTCCTGTGGGTGTACCCACTCCCACCCTCATCTCCCCTCGCCCCCGTTTCTCTGCCTACGACTCTCTGGTTAGGAGGAGGGCTGAGGTCAACAACACTGTAAGTGATTCACTCTCACACTGACTCATGCACTATATCATCCGATACACAATATAAAGTGTAACTGTGTACATTTTCATTGCTACAGGTGGCACCCACCCACTACAGTATGCGGTCTACTACTCTGGGGGTTCCCAATAAAAAAAACTACATAGAGGAACTGACCAAACAGCTGAATGACTGCCAGAAGGTAGAATCACATTAGGATGTGTTACTTCATGTTAATAATCCACTTCACAATCTATTTATGTAATATTATTATCTGATATTGTATAAAACCATCATGCTGTTAGATAAACACTTGAAGTGTCTCTGCATATAAAAGGTTTTGGGGTTTGACTCATCTACAGTAGTTAAATTTGCTATTATTCTAAAGGAAACTATTATTGTTCTTTGCAGCGCAACCATTTCCTGGAGGCAGAGAGTGTGGAGATGGAGAAAGAGAGGAACCAGATCAGGTCAGCCATGACAGTTAACTTTTGTTCAGTAGATTTTTACACTGTAACATTTTAAAGGTGTCCACTCTTAAAAATATACATATATATATATTTTTATTTTATTTTTTTTTTTGGGGGGGGGGGGTAGAGCCATTGTCCACCAGTAATAAGGCTGGTGGTTCAATCACCTTTCTTGCCTATATGTCCTCGGGCAAGACACAAGAAGCAGCATTGGTGTGTGTTTGTGTGCATGAAATAGGACAGTGTAAAGCTTTGAGTTGTTGAGTGATTTCTTCTGACTAAACTCTTTGAAACCTTTTTGTACAAGTTGACATGCAATTGCTATGTGCGAAGGTTCGAGATGCGCGGCCTGCTGGTGAACAATGAGGACCTGCTGAGGACCAACACCCAGCTGAACAATGAGCTGAAGAGGATGAGGGAGCAGATGATAGAGATGGACAGAGAGAAGCAGGACATAGCAGAGAGAATGAGAGGCATGGAGGTGTGTATACATATATATATATATAAATAGATAGAATGTTCATGTTGGTATCACATGTTTGGATAGTTGACTCTTGTGTGTGGCTTTGCAGATTGAGGTGAAGGAAGCCCGGGACATGATGGTGGAGGCCAACACTCAGGAGTACGCCTTCAATTTCTTCCAACAGTCACTCAAAAACAAGATCCAGGATGCTGAGGTAATTGATAGCTTCAAAGGGACATTATGTATAGTGTACACTTAATCTAACTGCTTGGCTCCAATTTGAACATAAAAACATTTTGAAATATGTTTGTATATTTATATTATCTTCCAAAACTACCAATCAATTGATGTTATTTCTAAGTTTTGATGTGAAACTCAAGCTGATAATCCATAGATAATCAATAATCACAGTCAGTATCTTTGTCAGGGAGGGCATGCACCATCCTCTTTATTGGAATATTACACACACGCTGTATGTAAATACAGAACATTGATCTGTGTGTGTTGTGTTCAGGAGAACCTTGAGAAGCAGACGCAGCACGCTAAGACTCTGGCTGAGAAGTTGTGGCTGGCAGAGAGACAGCTGGAGGAGCTGGAGGTGGACAAAGACACCAAACACAAGAGGACATCTGAACTCAACGCTACTATTATCAGACTGGAGGCTGAGGTACAGACATATCACATATCTAATTATCTTTGTCTTGTGCCTGGTCAAAAGTATTCAGCGCTGCCACTGGTAGCTGAACATTGCTATGTGCAGATATAGACTACAGGGATGCATGGCATTATCAGCAAAGCATTGTATCAGGCCTTAAAATAAAATATTGACCAATAAGATGAAGATATCAACAGGTACTCTGACACTGACCATTGCTCACTGAGTCCCCAGACAACATGTTAGTGAGCGTCTGTCTGCAGTGTGGAGGTTTTTAAAGGGTCAGGAACTGCTAGCATGTTATAGCACTGCAATGGCAATCCTTTAACCCCACATGTTTAAATACTGTTAGGGTTTAGTTTAAAGTTAAATTCTCTGCAAGTCGAGGCTTGTTAATTATCAGTAAAACTTCAGTGCAGTGCATCCCTTGTATATAAGTAACTTCTGTGTGTTTGCAGCTTGGTGAGGCCCTGCAGGTATCCACACAGGCTACAGTGGAGCTGAAACTGCAACAGAAACTACGTGAGGACGACCAGCTAAGGGTGGAGGAACTGGAGGAGTCTCTGCTGGAGAAGAACCAGGAACTGCAGAAGCTACATGCTCTCGTCAGCAGACTGCAAGGAGAGGTACTGTCTCTCCACTCATTTCACACTTATGTCATTAGGGGTGCTTTAGAACACAGCTCCCTTTGGTATACCTGTACACTGAATCTGTTTGTTTGGTGCACAGGTCTCTGGTAAGCTGATTGATAAGGAGCGGACGCTGGAGGAGGAGATCCAGCTGAGAGAGAGGCTACAGCTGCAGTGTAAACAAGCAGAGAGGACGGTGGACGACCTCACCATGGAGCTGCACACCACTAACCAGACCAAGGACGACCTGGCCAAACAACTCAAACAGGCTCAGGTACTGTTCTGACTGCGTCAGTAGCATATCAACCAAAGTAGTGCATTATGTAGAGAATATACTGTAAATGAAAAGAATTAGCACTGTTGTACCTACACTTGTTTTTATTGGAATTTTTTCTCATTTCCTAAATGTTTCATCCTTGAAGTGAGTTCCTCTTTTCATTCAACAGCATCCACAGTGTCTTTGTGCACATGACCTAATGATTCAAACAGACATGTCCACTTGAATTAATCAGGCACGCAAACCATCAGAGTTTGGGGTTAATGGGGTATTAATTATGCAAATCCTGTTTAGCAATCAGCGTGCTAATTCCATAATCCCAAATATACATGTTGCAGTTTCTGAAGATGTTTAATCTGTCCCATTTTTAAATACATTGAGTGACATCATGAAGAGTGACCTCAGATCACGACAAGCTGTTTGGAAAGTTCAGGTGTTCTGGTGTGCTCTGAACGTCTCCCCTTCCTCTCCTCAGGAGAAGTTCATCGACCTGGAGAGCGATCTGGAGGAGATGCACGACAGCGAGCAGAGATGGGCCGCCAAGCACAAGAGAGCTATCGAACAGGTAAACATGCACGGAGAGAGATTTCAAATTACATGGATTAGCCTCATTACATGCTCCAAAATGGAAGAAAAGTGCACGCTACCAGTCACACATTTTTATGTAATGGTTTATTTCCTCATTTTTACTATTTTCTACATTGTAGATTCATACTGAAGACATCATCAAAACTGTTCAGAAACACATATGGAATTATGAAGTCAACAAAAAAATGTCATAAAAAATATATATGTTTTATATTTTGGACCTTTTGCTTTCATGACAGCCCCTGGATTAGTTTTCCAGCAGTCTTGAAGGGGTTCCCAGAGTTTTTTGGCTGCTTTGCCTTCACATGTGGTGCAACTCACCTGAAACCAACCTAACCCAGTTGGGCTTAGGTAGAGCGATCAGGTCATCTAACTCATCACTCTTTTTCTTAATCATTTAGCTTTTACACAGCCTGGAGGTGTGTTTGGGTCATTCTCCTCTTGAGAAACAAATGATGGTCCCACTAAGCACAAACCAGATGGGATAGCCTGTATGTTGTAGCCCTGCTGGTTATATGTGACTTGAATTTTGAATAAATCACAACAGTGTCACCAGCAAGGTACCCCCAGACCATCACATCTTCAAAGTGTAGAAATGATTTGCTCACCTTTTCACCTGAACTTTCAAATTTGGACTCAGGCCAAGGCACAGATTTCCATTGCATTCCTTGTGTGTGTCTTTTTGTTGTCCTTCCTCAGTGGCTTCTTTGCAACAGGTTGACCATAAAGGTCTGATTCACACAGTCTGTTTCTGTTTACTTAGTTGAGTGGTTTTTGGGATAATATGGATTTGAACAGTAGTTGAACAGAACTATCCACTGAATAGTTAATGAAGTTCATTAAGAGAATGCCAAGAGTGCGAAGCTGTCATCATAGTAAAAGGCATCTTAAATATAAAAGATATTCTGGTTTAACACTTTTTTGACTTACATAAATTGCAGATGCTTTTATTCACAATATTATTGCTATTTATTCACAATAACAGGAAATATTAATAGACCTTTGAGTTTAATGAGTCTGTTATGTTTGCTGTCAGACTGAGCAGCTGCAGCTGAAGCTGATTCAGGAGAAAGATCTGAATGACCACCTGGAAACTGAGAAGGCTTCCCTGGAGAGACAGGTAAAGTGTTTTTACTTCACATTTATGTCATTTAACACACTGCTGATGTTTTGTACTCATCAATCTCTAATGGATTTCGTTCTCTGTGTGTAGTTGCGTGAGCTGCGTCTGGAGGTGGAGGACCTGCAGAGCTCCAGAGTCCAGGAGGACGTCATCACCAGGACGGAAAGTAGAGTGAAGGAGCTGGAGAACTTCCTGAGGGCCGAGGAGAGGTAACAGCCCAGAAACCAACTGAGAAACTGAACTTCAATATGAATCACTACTGTGCAGATAAGCTGTGACACCAGATAAAAGCATGTGTTTGTTTGCACAGGAACAAAACAGCTCTAACAAACACTATCGCTAAACTGGAGAGGAGGATCAATGAGCTGAGTGACCAGATGGAGGAGGAGCAGAGGATAGCTAATGAACAGAAAGACCTGGTAATACACACACACACACACACACAGTTTAACATATATACACACTCCACTCCCATGAGGGGCAGCAGAGCATAGAGAGGATTGGCACTAGGCCTTGCAGTATATAAAGTCACATACAGTGTTGTTTTGTTGTGTGATTCCCCCTAACTGGAGCTCTGTGATTGGTTCTGCAGATGACCCAGAGGATCCGCTCTCTGAAGCGCCAGCTGAACGAGGCAGAGGAGGAAGCGAGCAGGAAGGAGGCGCAGTACCGCCACACCCAGAGAGAGCTGGCTGAGGAGAGGGAGACCAGCAGCCGACTGCAGAGGAATCTGCTTGACCAGCACCTGCAGAACAAGTACTAACCACACACACACACACACTTGAGTTTACAATAAAGCATCACTATGGCTGCCAGTGGATAAAGTGTCTTTACAAATAATATTTTATTGGCACATAAAATACATCATTTTTATGCTAAACTCATAAAGCTTCATATGTGTCGCTGACAGGCGTAAGGAGGTGCTGACAATGCGTCAGACTCTGGATAACCTGAGGCTGGATCTGAGCGTGGACGACGAAGACGATGACCACCGACATCGGGAACAAACCAACATTGTCACCAAAGTCTAAAACACTCCCAGTTTGGTGTTTAAACACATCAGTGTTGTGTTGACAGAGGATTTGTTTTTATCAGTTTTTAAAAAACGAAAGTGAGACACAAAAACTCTCTGGTTTCTCCATTCTTAGCTTTTGTCTTCATGATGTCGGTTGGCTTCCTAAAGACATATTGATAGGGTAATGATACAACAAGGTGTAACTACAGACTAAGTGAGGGATCTTTGGAAATGATTGTAGCTGTTTGATTCACTCAATTAAGAGATTATTTATATTGAATGCATTTTTTGTGCGTTTGTGTTGTTTTTGTTTTGTTTCCTTTTTATTTTATAATAGCTTGCGGGGCAAACTTTTAAATTCAGAGAATGAAATGATGCATCAGATGATTTTAGTATTTTAGGGTGCCAATGTGCCCAGTATCTGAATATGAGATGTATGAGTTAGACTTCTATCAGCAAAGCAGACAAAAGTTGTGTTCTCCACATTCAGCCAAGAGTGTACAGTGAGAGTTAGAAAAACAGGTCATATGTGTGTGAGCATGCTGCATTCACAAAAAGGAAAACAGAGGTTATCTTGTAATTTGACTCAATATATATTGCATCAATTCAGAACGTGTCTGGGAATTAGCAAGATTTTAAGATTTGGTCAGCCTGACAGTAATTTACTGATAATTAGTTAATTCAATGTAACAAAAAGAAATACTGATTCAGCGACTCTTTCAAAATGTCAATGTGATGCATACTGTAATATAAATAGATGCAATGTAAGCTAAAATGGAATCTATGCTGGGGTCCACTTCACCATCCATCCATCCATTATCTGAACCTGTTTGTCCTGCTATGCAGGGTCATGCTATCTAAACAACCATTCGCACTCACACCTACAGGCAGGTTAGAGTGACCAATTGACCTAACAAGCACGTCTTTGGAAGGTGGGAGGAAGCCGTGCAAACTCCACACAGAAATGCCCCAGTCAGCTGATACATGTGTTTACTCTATATTAGGGTGGCTGTGGCTCAGGTGGTAGGGGATATGTATGTCCATGTATCCTTGGAGAAGACACTTAACTGCTTCTAATACCTTAAAGTAGGTAGAAAAAAGCACTATATGAATATACAGCAAGAACTCCAACTATCATGTAGTTATCTTAAAACATGATATAAGTTCTGAAGTTTCTTTTGCTACTGTAATCTGTGGTGCATTATCTCATAATTGTAAGAGCTGTTCTGAAATTAAAACATGCTCATTTATAATTGATTATTAGATTTTGTTAGATTTTGGAAAGAGTTTATCAGTTTTTTAAGGACACTTATGTCCCCCTCCCTTATGACACTCAAAGCTGTCCATATACAGTCTTCTGCATGTTCGTTGCTTGAAGGACACAAAGCTATAAGTCATATGCAGATTGTATTCTCTGTTATGTTTACATATGTTGGTGTATTTTGCTTTTTTGGAAACAGGAGCACAAATCACAGGTTTTTGTAGGTGCAGGTGTTGTAGCTTAGCTATAATGCTACACAGCAATAGTCACTTTTTTGTATTTTCTTTAACCAAAAGAAAACAATGAAAGCTACAAAAATGTAAAAAGAAATAAAATACGCTGACTTATTTTTATAACTACACTTACTTTTTCTGTTGATCTCGGGTATTTATTTTTATTTTCCTCATTCTCTCTTTTGGTGAGAGGTTTCTTACAAAATACAAATAAACTCTTCTCCACTGTAAAACTAAGGTATTGTTTTGTGTACATTTTATGATGAAAGCATTCATTTTTAACACAGCTAATCTACTATTTATTTTCCTACATGGGTTAATTTGGGATTTTTGAAAGTGCGCAAGGACTTTCAAAAATCCCTAATTTGGGATTTTTGAAAGTGCGCAAGGACGCCTACAGGAGGAAGCTGGAGGAGAGACTGGAGAGAAACCAGACCAGGGACGTGTGGAGTGGGATGAGAGCAATCACAGGCTTCCAGAGGAAAGGAAGATGTGCAGCAGAGGAGAATGTGGATCATGCTAATGATTCTTCCTTCACACCTCCCATCCTCTAACACCTCTGCCACCTTCCTCCCCCCTGCTGACACCAAACACAGACTCCACCATGCCCCCAACCCCCCAGACAGGAGACTTCCAGCCAGGTGAGGAGAGAGCTGGAGAGACTCGACCAGGGAAAGGCCGCTGATCCTGATGCCATCAGTCCACGGGTGCTGAAGAACTGTTCCACTGGGGCTCCTCAAGGAACTGTGCTGTCTCCCTTTCTATTCACCACCTACACAGCTGACTTCCAGTACTGCTCTGAGTTGTGTCACCTTCAGAAGTACTCGGATGACACAGCCATAGTTAGGTGTGTGGAGAACGGACGGGAGGATGAGTACAGGGGCCGTGTGGAGTGTTTTGTCAGGTGGTGTGGGGAGATTCACCGGCAGCTGAACATGGCCAAGACAGAGGAGATGGTGGTGGACTACAGCAGGGATAAGCCCCCGCCCTCCCGAGTCTGTATCAGTGGGAAAGATGTGGACACACGTGTCTGTATGATTTTCATGTTAAAGCTGCCTACATATTTTATTTAATTTCTATTCACAATTGGTTTTGTTATTCTAGCCTACATAAATGTCATTGTCTGTACTGTATCCCCAATGGTACAGCAAATCCCTCATTAAGGAATATGACATGCAATTTTATTTAGTAGCCTAAACAATGTTTAGCTTTTAATCTTAGTGAAACTGAGGGAAATTTAGGCCCAAGAAAATCACTGCTTATCAATTGATAATTTGCATCCCTATTCTGACCTGTTATTAATAAAGATTGAGAAGATTGGACCAGTTGTACTTTTGGAATATTTGAAACCCTTTTTAATGCAACCCAGCCTCACCCAGACTCTACCCCCAGTGGCAAAGCCAGGTAAGTTGTGTTTAAGACCCCTGCATTAAAGCAAAGGACGCCAACAGACTGGAAAAACTCATCAAAAAGGCAGGGTCTCTTGTTGCTTGCCAACCTGGAGGAAGTGGCGAGGGAAAGAGTGCTGGCTAAACTGCTGTCAATCATGGACAGTCCCTCCCACCCTATATGTGTGTATGTGTATATAAGAGGTTTTGCTGTTTAATTTTTTTTTATTTTAGATACTTTATTAAAGTTCTTTACGGCTGCATTCATTCATTCATATTCATTAAAATGCTGCTACTACAACTTAATTTCCCCCACGGGTATTAATAAAGTTAATCTTAATCTTAAAAGATTTAGGTAAATATATATATATATATATCAACCTGTCCAGTTACCTGAGCTGAGCATGTCTTGGCAGCAACATTCCTGTGGAGGGCAGTAAGATGACTAAACTCCCGAGTTTATAGAAGAAGAAAAGCCCCGCTCTTCCTGTTGCGTATTGGCCAATCAGGAGTCCACATCCTGAAACAGCTCACTGTGTGCTCCAGACCCGGAGAGCTAGCAGGCTAACACACTGACCTAAAGCTAAAAACAAAACAACTTATAATTGTTAGATTGTACGGTTGCCTGCCCAGGAAATTCAGCAGGGTAACCAGCTCAGAACCACAGCCGGAAGCTGCACCATGGTCGGTGTTAAAGTGATCGGGAGCGACCCGGACTTCCAACCGGAGCTAGCGGCCGCCGGCTCCAGGCTCGCCGTGGTTAAGTTCACAATGGCTGGGTAAGCTCACAAACCCGTCTTCGAAGCCGCGCCGTTAACCACGTTTAGGTTCTCTTTACAGCATACAGAGAAACAACCAGAGCCCATTGTTTCATTGCTCTTAAAAGGTGATGTGTAGTGGACAGGTCGGTCAGGGTTGACTTATAGCCAGGTTAGCATGCTACAGTTAGCAGGCGTTAGCAAACTAGCTCTGCTGCTTACAATGACATAGCAATATTACAGTACCCTGGTAGTTGAAATATAGGATTTAATTATGTTTGTTAAATAAATCAAGTATGGGTTGTCATGTCAGGCAGACTATATTATCGTTTTCTGCCAAAGTAGTAACATTACTGCTAGTATTTATGCTAAGTTTACGTTTTACTAAGCTACTTATTACGAGGATTCAGTGACCTGTAGTCAGGTATTTCAAGATTAAAGTTACAGCATATGAATAATAGTTATAGAATTACGAGATATGTTCAAGCTCTAGATTTTGTGTTACTAGAGGAGCAGCCTCTAGTAACAGAGGTCACTCATGAGCTCCAGATCAGTAATACTGGGGCAGAAGCTACTGTACTTCTCAAGTACCAACATACTTGGGATGTATGATGTGAATCAAGTTTATCGTTTGTGAACAATATTATTGCCAATGTTGTATTTGAAAAACTAGTCAGCCTGTGTCATTTCAAATGTATAACAAGTAATTGACTGATAAATGATTCCGCTTGCACTCAAAGTTACTCTGCCCTGCCTCCTCAGATGCCGGCCCTGTGTCAGAATAGCTCCAGCTTTCAACATGTTGAGTAACAAGTACCCACAAGTTGTCTTCCTTGAAGTAGATGTTCATGTTTGTCAGGTAAGTCTGATATGCTGCATCATCCTTCATACTTTTCATCCTTCAAAATACAGGTTTTACTGAAAATGTTTGCAGCACTGCTGCGTCAAAACAACAGAGACCCTAAAGCTGAAAATAGAAAGACAGCCTGCTTGTAAAGAATCAGAAGTAATAAAAAAGATCTCTTTTCTCTTTCCTCAGGCGACGGCGGCAGCCAACAACATCTCAGCCACACCGACGTTCTTGTTCTTCAGGAACCGGGTTCGGGTGGATCAGTACCAGGGAGCGGACTCTGCAGGGCTGGAGGAGAAGATCAAACAGCACACAGAGAATGACCCAGGAAACAGCGAGGACTCTGACATTCCAAAGGGATATGTGAGTAGAACATAATACTGAGTATTCATTTCATTTTTGGTAACAGCTGAAACCACACAAACTACAAAACCACTTTGGAAAATCAGACAGGAATCACAGTCTGACCAGACACTTTATATACACCCAGTGTAGAAGTAAGATCTAACAGGAAAAAAACAGGCCTAGTCAAAAACAAGTGAATGAGCTGTAGGGTGACTGCATTGCACTTACCGGTAATTTTGTTGTGTTTTTCAGATGGACCTCATGCCTTTTGTTAATAAAGCTGGCTGTGAATGCCTCAATGAAAGTGATGACTGTGGCTTTGATAACTGCCTAATCAAAGACTCCACATACTTGGAGTCTGACTGTGATGAACAGGTACGAGCTGTCACTTCAAAGCAGGATCCATAACTACTGCTTGGTGTCGCTCTCTGATTAGTTGAAAGTCACATCTGGAGTGTTTGTCTGATATATTGACTTTTTTTTTTAATTTGCATGCAGTTGTTGATAACGATCGCATTCAACCAGCCAGTGAAGCTCTTCTCTATGAAGATGCAGTCTTCAGATTTCAGTGAGTTCTGTTCTAATGCTGACATTAATGCAAAGCTGCAGAGGACTGCAACGAAATTCATTTTCTCTTTCCTAATAACTAACATTCTACATCTGCCTGTCCTCTGTGTCAGCCCAAGCCCCTAAAGTGGTGAAGGTGTTCATCAATCTCCCCCGGTCGATGGGTTTTGACGATGCAGAGCGAAGTGAAGCCACTCAGACTCTGGAGCTGTCAGAGGAAGACTACAAAGATGACGGTCTGATTCCACTGCGTTATGTCAAGTTTCAGAACGTACAGAGTGTTACGGTAAGTGCTTTACTCAACCAGACGCCATCACACTGAGCCCTGCCAAAGATTCTCATTCCCATTTAAACATCAAGCAAAGTTTATTAAAAAAAAAGAAATTAAAATAGAACATACACAAACACTGGGATTTATAAAACAAACTTGAGGGTAGAATGTAAGTATCCATGTGTACACACATGGAAGACGGTGATTTAATGAGAGTGTGAGAGATGACATTATTTAATGATGTACCTCACGGGTTTAATGATTTTTTATATCCTGCCTTAGATAATATGTAATATAACTATATTTATAACTATTCCTTAGGTACATTTCAATAAACTGCTTCTTAACTACAATACTGCTCAGTATTCAATCAGTGCTGTCTGTCTGTCATTCGACCTGTACTGCAGTCTGCTGAGGTGCTGCAGCTGTTTAAATGCTGTGATGATGCCAGGATGTGGCAGGAAACTTTACTTTCCCCAATATGAAGCAAGAATATACAACCTTTCAACTTTTTTTTTTACTTTTTACATAAGTCTTGTCAATAGAGCAAATTATCATCATTATCATTGATGGAAGAATGATAAGAGAACATACAACAGCTTTAAATTGTAAATTAGACATAGTAGCTGGACTGTCATTGCACGCAGGGTGTACACAATAACCATAATGATTATTACACACACTCCTCCGTTAGCTGACACATCTGCACCACCTGCACACAGGGATCAAAAACAAAAAGTGACAGGTTCACTCTAATAACCCTTAACCTTCTCTTTGGTGGCCACAGCAGTGTCAAGATGTGTTTAGGTTTTCTAGAAAACTGTTCTAGTGTTTCAGGCTTGAGTTTGGAAAGCACAATCTCCTTGAAGTCTACACTTAAATAACCCTGTGCGGAAGACCTTTGTGCTTTGTTTGCAATGTGGGTCCTTAATATACTCATTTTAAAACAGTGCTACTTTAGAAGCTGCTAACCAGGCCAGCCCTGGATTGATACTTGGAAACTTGGCTTTTATCATTTGCTTGCTTCCATGTTCTGTTTAACAGCTTATTTAGAACAATAATTAATTGATGATTAATCATACTTATAACATGCTTTTTCAGGCTTTATTGCTGGACACACTTGTCTTATGTAAAACATATTTTCTCTTCTTACCAGTTGTTTGTCAAGTCGAACCAAGGAGATGAGGAAACGACAAAAATCAACTATCTAACGTTCATAGGCACTCCAGTACAGGCCACCAACATGAACGACTTCAAAAGGGTAAAGAGGAGTCACAGCATCCTGCATTCAGTCACGTTCAGGTTTGTTATGTATTCATGGGTGCTACGTTTTTCTATCACACAGGTTGTAGGAAAGAAAGGTGAGAGTCACTGAGCTGGAGGTCCAAGGGGAGGAATGATGAGACAAAAGAGAGGAGGAAGAATAGGAGGCTGCAGATACACCCAAGGACTTTCCCCTCTCTGCCAAAGCTACCACACACAGCCTCCAGCTGTCCTTGTGTCCTGAATAAATTCTCCATCTGGAGACTCAGTCTATAAATCATTTGTATTGTAATTCTGATGAATCACTGTAAATAAAACAGAATCCTTTTTCAAAGGCATGTGCGTCATGTCTGCTCTTTTTGGGAATAAGGTAAGTTATAGTTAGGTTATAGTAGTAGTGAAACAATATAAATCAGTGGTGGTTATAGAAATTAATATTAGTTAAAGCTTTGTTAGTGTCTGTTCATAGAACTTTGCAAATCATTGTTCAGTGCATCACAGCAAGGATGTGTGGTTGTTACAGCTCCCTTAATAATATCAGTGTGGCAGGGACAACAAGACAAACACTGCAGTTCCAGGAAGTTTGGAGCAGGTATATTGAAGGTGCCCTTTGGTGGGAAACAGAAAATGGGAACAAATCCAAATCACTTTTACCCTAAACAAGTTAAGCCTATACTGTGCAATTATAACAAAAATGTGTAAGAGGTCATCCTTTATTGGTCCCACACAGGGGAAATTCAGTGTTTCAGCAGTAGAAGCACACATAAGAAGAAAAAATAGCATAAAAGATAAAAATAGATAAAGAGAAATGAATACAAGGTGAATTAAAGCTGCGAGCAGCCTTGCGGGCCCTCGCACACCTTGCGGTGTGATCCACGGGGCCATCGCTGTCTTCTGTCCTATGCTCTCCTCTTATTTCCAGAGACAAACAACAAACACGTGTTTACAACAGAAATTTCCTCCTGCCAGTAGGTGGCGCTGTGATCAGATCAGCATATATATCTGATCTGATATCTGTTCAGACTCGGGTACTGTAAGAGTTTGTCCACATGAAGTATGTTGGTGGTACTGCAGAAAATACAGTTTCTTTGTAATGGCCAATGGTCAACTTTGAGGCCACGCCCCCGCCACACCGTAACACTTTTGAAAGAGTGCCCATGTGCGTTTCAAAAGTCAGCAAATTTCAAACTTTTTCAGCCGAATGAATTTTTCTACCAAGTTTGGTGTGTTTTGGGGCATCTTAAGGCCTTAAAAAGGGAAAATAATAATAATCCCTAGGGTTTCATTGGTGCTCGGACCCTAATGAATGGTTGATTAAATAACAGAATAAAGCTGACAAGTCACGCCACCAATCGGCTTGGACGTTATAGAAGTGACGTTTACACTTTCACCAATCAGTGCTGACGTTGCTTCCTGGAAGCTTGCCTCCGGAAAAGGAAAAAGACTCCAGCCAGCACCTCCTCTTCTGTCACCACAGACTACGGCAGGGCTCAAGCGTATGTCCGGCGGAGCAGACAACACCGGCAGTCGCTTCTGAGGGTTTAAAATCCAGCTTTTATTTAAACTGTTCAGTTTCCTCTTTACTGGACTGTCGTAGTTGGTCGACATGGCGACAGATATAACGAAAGGTGTGGAACAAATCTCAGTGGGTAAGAAAGACATTAGCTTAGCTTGCCGCTGAGATAGCTCCCAAAGACATGTGTGTCTTGCGGATTGCATCAGTTGCACCTATGTTAGCCGTTAGCTTGCTAGGTAGCCTGGTTTGTGATTTAGAAGCACAAATTAGACCTCTGCGTCTATATCCATTCATAAACAACTAGGCTACACAGCCACTGAACTCATGCACGGATAGAGATTAAATGAAAAGAAATAAGATAACAGCGTGGCTCAGATATTTTGCTAATATTTAGCAATGGCAGCTGTCAGTGGCAGAACCTAATGGGCTGCGTCAGTGAGGTGATGAATCGATGAATGAAAGTGTCTCTGGTTTTGTAGTGGTTTTGTTCCTAAGTAAAGAGAATATGTAAACAGATTCGGTTTCTATATGATGTATTGGTAGAAACGTACATGTGCTTATAGCCTTTGTTTTAACGTGTCACTCTGTGATTTGATCCTCAAGACTCATGTGATTCAAATGTCGGTTAATATTACACATGTCGAGTTATACCTCGCCTTAAAAAATATTAACCAGTGTCAGCTAGCTAACCTGGTGCTACTGTTGAGCAGGAAGTCTTTCTCTATAACATCTATAACTGTGGAATGCCAGTAAATACTATAATAATAGTATTCATAGTACCTCAGTGGCAATGTTAGAATTAAATATCTATGGAGGATGTATTAGACAGATCAATCTTAGTTTTCATGTTAAATGTATTTACAGTTGAGTACAGCATACTTGGATAACCATGTGACGATGTTTTTGTCACTGTGTTAATACTGCCTGCATTTTTCAGGTGAGCTGTATGTGTCCGACAAATGTGGCAGCGACCAGGATGGAGACGGCACGCAGCAGAAACCATTTAAAACTCCTCTCAAGGTAAGGCATGATGTACAGCGCTCTTACTTCTTTGTTTTATTGATTGATAAAGCTGCACTTGTAAGGTATCTCATGTTTCTCACATTTTCCCATAGGCTTTGTTGTTTGCTGGGAAGGAGCCATTTCCCACCGTCTATGTAGACTCACAGAAGGAGGGAGAGGTTGGTTCATTGTTTCCCCTCATGTTGTTTTCATACAGTTTATATATATATTGCTTTTTCTTACATATTTATTCACTGTCTTTCTTTGTGTCTTCATGTTCTTCTTGTTGTTTTCCACAGCGTTGGGCTGTGATCTCCAAGACACAGATGAAGAATGCAAAGAAGGCTTTTAACCGTGAGCAGATTAAGAGTGATGCCAAAGAAAAGAAGGAGGTTTGTGTCGCCATGGTCATTAAACACCAGCTGCTGCTAGAAGACACACGTTTCTTCTTTATGCAGGTTTATGGTTTACAGTAGGTGCAATCTCTTAAAATGCTGGTTTCATGTTTATTGTGCAGACAGAGGACAATGAGAGGAGAGAGAAGAACCTGGAAGAAGCCAAGAAGATCACCATTGAGAAGGACCCCAGCCTGCCTGAGCCTGAAACGGTCAGCCTCTCTCTCAGTTCTGTACTTCACACTGGCAGTCCTGACAAAATTCAGCAATGTTTTGCTGGTTCACAAGCGTTCCACACTTTATGTCAGCATGTTATCTGTAACGCTTTGCACCCCACAGCCTCACAAATATGAAGCCTAAATATTCCAATCGCCCCCTAGTGGCTTGCCGCTGTATAGGTAATGAGGCTACAAAATGTTATAAACCTGGAAAGAACATTGATACATACTACATATATGTCCCCTCGGGGATCAATACTGTATCTATGTAGCTAGCCATCTATCTAATAATGATATATTATAACATTATTTTTTCATTTTTTACAAGATAAATGGCCCTAATATTGTCTGCCGAGAAAAATTCAGTCCCCAACAAATATAGATGCTGACCCCTGCTGTAGTCCTTGTCTCAACATATGACACTGTTTTCCAGGCTAAAATCCATCGTCTGGGAGAAAAGAGAGGTCAGAGGGTGAAGGTGTTTGGATGGGTCCATCGCCTCAGGAGACAAGGTGAGGAACATACCTCAGCACAGTAGTCCATGTGGGTTTACGTACAGTTTCTAGTTTTGGACTGATTTCACTTTATTATTTTATCTTCAACAGGCAAGAACCTGATGTTCATTGTGCTCAGAGATGGAACTGGTTTTCTTCAGTGTGTTCTATCTGATAAACTGGTATGTATCATTTCACTTTTACACTTTTACCACTGCTGTGTTTTTCATGAGAATATTCAAAGTTTTTATTGTAAGTTGAGTTAATGATTTTGTGTATTTTGAATTTTGAACTGACAAGTATTGTTTCTTGTCTTTAGTGCCAGTGCTACAACGGCTTGATGTTGTCCACAGAGAGTACTGTAGCTCTGTATGGAACTCTCACTGCGGTTCCTGAGGGAAAGCAGGTAAACTTTTCAATTTCTAAACCATGCAAAAATGTGTGTAGTGTGTATAACAACTGTGATATTGGCAATTTTAATTCTGCAACCCTTTCCTCTCCTCCTTACCCAGGCGCCCGGAGGCCATGAACTGCATTGTGACTTCTGGGAGCTGATTGGCTTAGCTCCAGCAGGCGGTGCCGACAATCTGCTGAACGAAGAGTCAGACGTGGATGTCCAGCTGAACAACAGACACATGCTGATCAGAGGAGAGAACGTCTCCAAGATCCTGCGCGTCCGATCCACTGTCACACAGTGCTTCAGGGACCACTTCTTCAGCCGAGGATACTATGAGGTGAAGCACGGCAACTGAAAGTGATCATTAAATTGTTGTTTGTTTGTATGCCTCCAAGCCAACAGCAGCCATAATCAAATCCAATTATGAAACAAACACAACAATAAAAAAGCTGAAATTAATAGTTTTGTAGATGAAAGCGTTTACCTGATCATATGAATTGACTAACCATTGTTTTTTTTTTGTTGCAGATCACTCCTCCGACTCTGGTGCAGACACAGGTGGAGGGCGGCTCCACCCTCTTTAACCTTAACTACTTTGGTGAGCAGGCATACCTGACACAGTCTTCCCAGCTCTACCTGGAAACCTGCATACCTGCCTTGGGGGACACCTTCTGCATTGCTCAGTCATACCGGGCTGAGCAGTCTCGCACCCGCAGACACTTGTCTGAGTGAGTTGTCTGGTCAACACTTAAATAACTAATACTTTAGGGATATTCAAGCAGTCCTTTGTGGGACGTGAAAGTCAATAGAGCCCAAAAGATTTAGATTTGTTTGTTGTCTGGTTCCTCTATTGTGGATTCCCTGCTGCACATTTCCCCAGGGCACCTTCGTTTTCTAGTTGTAGTAAGACGACAGCCACACAGGATAACAACAAAGTAGTAGTGTGTTGTGTATAGGAAATGAAAGCCCTGGACTTGATTGTTACTGTATATACATATTTTATTTATATTAAACTCTTAGACTGTGTTGAGGAAATTAAATCCTGGCTGTCAGTAAATCTGCTTCATTTTAACGACACTAAGACAGAGGTCATACTGTTTGGGCCCAGTGATGCCTCTGCTGCTGATATAGATTTGGGTGTCCTGACACAATATCAAAAGTCCACAGTGACAAATCTGGGTGTAAAATTGGATTCCAACCTGAAACTTGATGCTCAGATCAGTGCAGCTGTCAAAGCGAGCTTTTTTCAATTGAGGCAACTGGCCAAAGCCAAACCGTTCCTTTCTCGGCATCACTTTGAGATTTTAATTCATGCTTTTATTACGAATCGGTTAGATTACTGCAACGCACTTTATTATGGGCTCAGCCAGGCTTCACTTGCACGACTGCAGCTTGTACAGAATGCTGCTGCACGGCTTTTAACTGGGACTAAGAAACGTGAGCACATTACTCCGATTTTAAAGTCATTGCACTGGCTCCCGATTCCTTTTCGCATTGATTTTAAAATTCTCTTATTTTTTTTTAAATCCCTTCATGGTCTCGCCCCTCAGTACACTGCCCTGCTCGCTCTCTAAGGTCGGCTGGCCAGTCTCTCCTGGTCGTCCCAAAAACACAGAGAAAACGCAGGGGGGACCGTTCCTTCTCTGTCGCAGGTCCGAAACTGTGGAACAAACTGCCTTTGCACCTTAGACAGATGGATTCTTTTATGGTTTTTAAGTCATCACTTAAAACATATCTTTTTACTCTGGCTTTTAACTCTGTTTGAGTTGTTGACTTTTACTTGTTTTATTGTTCTTACCCCTGACTGGTGCTTTTATTGTATGGTTTTATATTCCTATGTTTTATCAAACTTATATTTATTTTATTTCATTTTATTCTAGTTTATTAGTCAATTATTCTATGCTTGGTAGGTCTGTGTACAGCACTTTGGCTGACCCTGTTGTCTTTTAAAAGGTGCTCTATAAATAAAGATGGATTGGATTGGATATTTTCCTCTGTATCCAGGTACACTCACATCGAAGCTGAATGCCCCTTCATGTCATTTGAGGATCTCCTGGACCGATTGGAGGATCTGGTCTGTGATGTGGTGGACCGAGTGCTAAAATCCCCTGCTGCAGAGCTGCTCTATGACATCAACCCGGTATAATTAATATGTTTACAGAGCAGACCTTTGTGTGTTCTGCATTTGAGCTTGTTTTTAGAAACCGAGTGGGTGTGTCCAAACCACAATTATTAGTAATTATAGGGTTCCAACCTGCCCTACTAATGCCAACAGTTATTTAGTGCTGAAACAACCACGCAAAGAAACAAACAGCTCATAATTTCTCTTATGTTTTTACGCAGAACTTCAAACCCCCCAAGAGGCCATTCAAGAGAATGAACTACAGCGAAGCCATTGAGTGGCTCAGGGAGCACGACGTCAAAAAGGATGATGGCTCCTACTATGAGTTTGGAGAGGTAATGACTAAACTAATTATTCTCTCATTCACCAGAAAATGTAATAAATGCATCATTTACACTGCATGTTGGCTGAGAGGAGAGATGCACTCAGTAACAGATGGATTATAGTTACATCAACAGCTGCATGTATAGAAAGCACTGTTCACCACAGCTCAAATATACAGAGCCTATAAAAAGTATTCTCTACCTTGGACGTTCATCCTTTTATTGCTTTTATGGGGTGTGTATGGCATCTACAAAAACAAAAATGTACAAAAAAATGTTTGTTCAAAGTAATATCAGTTAATTTACATACATAGTTTGTATATGTAAATATTCACCCCTTTCAATCAGGATTTAGTACATGTACCTATGACTACACTGAGAAGCATTCTACCAGCATGCTTCACTGTGGGGATGGAGAAACATAGTGTCTAATCTGACGACCAAAGAACCTTCTTCCACTTGATCTTGTAGTCCACCACACACCCTTGGGTGAACTCTAGTCCATAATTTATCAGACCATTCTTTTCCCATAAAGCTTCGCTGCTGAAACTTTTAACTTTCATAAAAGTCACAGGTGTGTTGGTGGTCTTGCCTGGTCACTCTTACGAGGACGTTGTGCTCCAGACATGCCATGTTCCTTCCATTTCTTAATTGAACTGAATCCAGGGCTTGAGCAGAGACATGGAAATGATTTTGTATCCATCACCAGACTTATAATTTTCAAAAACCTTTTCTCTGAGGTGTTTGGAGTGCCGTTTTGTCTTCGTCATGTAATTGTAGCCAGGAATACTAATTATAACCTTCCACAGACAGCTGTCTTTATGCTTCATTCACTGCACTCAGCTGATCCTCATTTCACTAATTATGAGACTTCTAGTTCCAAGTGGGCCTCTGTTGACTTGGAGTCAGTCTTTTTAAAATGCATGAATATTTATGCACTTGATGAAATGGTTCATTTTATATAAGAAATAAAACATGTAAGGGTGTGTTGACCACATCTACCTATTTTTTGTTGAGTTGTATTCCATCTACTGCTTACATGCATTTTGTCCTCTTTGTGAAGTGTTCACAGTAATAATGTGTCAACAAAACTAGGTGTCCAGAAACACATTCTCAGTTGTGACCTACCTCGTCTCTCACTCTCTCAGGACATCCCTGAGGCTCCAGAGAGGTTGATGACCGACGCCATCAACGAGACCATCCTACTCTGTCGTTTCCCAGCTGAGATCAAATCCTTCTACATGCAGCGCTGTGCCGACGACAGACGCCTCACTGAGTCGGTATGAACGTCTCAAACTAGAATCTAGCTTAATTTTAAAAAATAGCTCTGCTCTCTGAAGAGCCTCATTCCTGGTCAGAAACCCAAGATAGTAGTTAAGTGTCGAGTCAAGAACTGCAGTAAATAAACAGGCCTCTTACCAAATTATGATCAGGATGTAACCAAGTTATATTATTATCAGAAAATTTCCTTATATAAGACTTTTAAGATCTTTGGTTTATTTGTCTATACAGGTTGATGTGTTGATGCCAAACGTTGGTGAGATTGTCGGAGGCTCCATGCGTATCTGGGATGCTGAAGAGCTGCTGGAAGGATACAAGAGGGAGGGAATTGACCCAACCCCTTATTACTGGTATACTGACCAGGTAAGTGCTACTCAGCATCCTTGTGTGTTTGTGCAATTTAGCATTTGTACCAAATAATAATGTTGTTTTTACTTGATAGTCCTTCAGTTATTAAAGTGTTAATCAAATATTTTTGACAACAATCATTTTTTTCATATTTAAATTAAATGCCAAGGTGTTGTTGGCACAGATGAAAATATACCTTTATGATGACAATATATCTTTTGCAGTGTCCATTTATAGCAGGTGCTAGGTCTTCCACAGTTGTCACGTGCGTTGTGTAGTAACAGCTGCGGTGTGTGTTTGTGTTTCAGAGGAAGTATGGCACATGTCCTCATGGGGGTTACGGGCTGGGTCTGGAACGTTTCCTCACCTGGCTGCTGAACAGGCATCACATCAGAGACGTGTGCCTGTACCCACGATTCATCCAGCGCTGCCGACCCTGAACGCTCTCTCTCTCTCTCTCTCTCTCTCTCTCTCTCACACACACACACACACAGGGGCACACAGTTATTCTATCCAGAACATGGCATGTGCATATTGAAGAAGCAAATAACAGAATCAGTAGTTTTGTCCCTTTAGCTGTATCCAACCTATATTTTAAAGCTTCAAACCTTGACACCTCCATGTTTGTTCTATCACTTAAATCAGATCATGTGTGCCTCTGCAGATGTTCAGTGGCTTACTATTCAGCTAGAAATAAACGGTCATGTCTTGTATTTGTACAGTGTTGGCATCTCAAACTTATTTTTTCCCCATCCAGGTTTGTTGACTTAAAACTGCAGGGATATTGTTTTCCAATCTAAATTGCCACATGAGAGAATAATTAAGAGTAACTGTCATTAGATGCCATGTTAACTTTGCATCAACAAATGTCAAATTAACATAGGAAGGAGCAACAAAAAAGATTTGAATCTATGTATCTGTTTCTGGATAAAACACAAACTTCAGAAATCAGATTCACAGGGATAAACACAAATTCACTTGCATTGGAGCACACTGACTTGGATGAGTATGCCCATCCTATAGCCAAAAAAAGATAATGAGACAATTTCACACGTACCTCCTCGCTGCACTGGATGCCACCATCTTGATTTTAAGTCGGTAAAACAGCACCACTTCTGCACATTTTCCTTCTTGGTGGGAACATTTCACTTCCTGTTTTTAAACAAACCGAGCTATTCCACAATTCAGCAGTAGAAACACTGTAAAATGAAGACCACCATTGCCTTTGTGGTGGTTAAAAATGTCACATACTGTATGTGCTGGGCTCAGGGGGTCTTGTGTCTTTATCTGCTCTGCCTCTTCATCTGATAAAACTCATACTCTAATAAATGCACTTAAGTAAAATGTTAGATTCAGACCTGTAGTTGTATGAGGTTTTCTTCTGTGTGGCTGAAGCCCGTGAATGTTTGACTGATTACTGATTTGAATTTGGAGTATGTCAAAGGGCAGCTGCCGCAAAATTACTGTACATGACATCAACAATTTATATTTGCTTAAATAAGGAAAATAAATGAGTGTAGTGTCCTAAATTTAACTTTCAATTTAAAAAAAAATGCAGATAATCATGTACGTAATAATGAAGCAGGTGGTGCACAGCCCACCATATATACCATCCTACACAAAATATGCTAAGTTGCCATTCTCTATAACTCAATGCTGAGTGCTCATATAAAATGAATGCATTAGGTAAGGTAAGGTAAGCAACTTCACAGAGAAAAGTGTGTCAGGACTTCCTTCTTTAACAGCTCATGTTTTCTTTGTGCTCAATTCCATGTGACGTTCTGGTTTTAAAAGGAAGAAGGAAATGTAGCTTGTACTTCAAGAAAAACTGGCACTATTTAAAAGTAGTGACATCAATTTAAAACAGCAACGCTTCTCCAGAAAACAATATGTATTCAGTTGTGTGATGGTTTGTTCTGCTTGTCATGAAGACGTTACTACAGCAATTTTATAATATCAGTACTCGTTCAGTTGTGTTGTGATGATGATGTGATGTGTCACAGAAACATAAAAAAAAAACTGCTCGATGTTTTTATAAGACAAATACCAGCCTTTATTAAATAATGACAGTAAAGAGTCAGGCTACAAACAGTGACCAGTGTGATCATTAGATTTTGACACGCCCACATCACCACATAACACGCCTATTATCGTATTCTTAACCAAATCCTAATCCTAATCCTAATCATAACCTGATTGTAATGTAACCTAATGCTAACACGACCTGTGTAATCATGTCATCACCTGGATAAACCTATGTGTCTGTGTGCAGGATACAGCGTCATTTGCAGACACCAGTCAAGCCTGGCTCGTATCGTAATCTTCTTTAATTTGCACAAATTCTGTGATCCACTCCAAATTTTAATAAATAAATAAATAATTTTCCACTGTAGATACAGTAGTAAACACAGTTACTCCTGCTGCCGTCTGTGCGCGTCTGTGATGACGTTGCATAGAAGCCCATCTATGTCCAGCAAGCTGGATAAGCGCCAACGTCAGACCGGAAACGTGACAAACATTTTCTCCACAATACAAATTTGTCTGGCAGTTTTAGTTCGTAAATTTAAACATTTTCCCACTAAAAATTAACATATCAGATATTACACTCAAAATAAAATATTTGTTCTTCTTGTCTTTATATATATACAGGATAAAAAATATTGATTATGATATATTGATATATTATTATTATTATTATAAAATGTTCTTCCTGTTTTTCATCCTTTCTATATATATATATATATATATATATATATATATATATATATATATATATATATATATATATATATAATGCAGGCTATTTTAACAGATATATCCATTACTGCAATAGTATGATCCAATTGCGAGGACACCTAATGAGGGCGTGTTTTATTTTGAAACTACACACCGGATGTGTCGGTGTTATCGCTAAAATCTTGACTGGAGTCCAACCAGCCGGTGATAGCTGAAGGAATCTGGCTTCACGTCAGTTTGGCCAGCAGTGAGGCGGTCTGTGGAGGTAGGACGTACTCGCGGGTCCAGCCGCGGAGAGCACACGTTATCGGTCATTTCAACGAGACTTTTATCGGCTGTGAAAACAGAAAACTAACACGATGGCAGTCCTGGGCAGTGCCGGTCGCTTCATCCAATGTGAGTGTGGCTGTTCAACTAAGTTAGCCTGACCGAGGCTGTGCACATACACCTCCAAGCTTCACTTTGTAGCTGAGTATTTAATGTCGTGTAATAAGCTGTATGTCTTAGCTTGTTCAGTTCTGGATAAATCCAGTTTTGAGGCATTTTGGCGTGAAGTCAACAACACGCTGCTGACATTGGCATCAACGTTACATGTTTGCAGGTTATGCTAGCAAGGATACGGAATTACAACTTCCTGTAAAGGAAACTCATAAAATAATCAAACAGCGTGCATTATTGGCTTGTATGCTTAAAGCTTTTCGTCGGTCTTTTTCTAAGGACTCAGGATATGTGTTTTTTGTCTATAGTTACCACCCTACACAGTGGAAACGCTTATATTTGTAGAACACTGACCGTAAATATGCTTTTATTTTATTGACAAATGGCCGTGTTTCCGCGGAGAGCTAGTTGCTAACTCCCGGTGATTTATCAAAGCCCAATGTTACTGTAGGTTACAATTGGATGTAATGTTACATAATGGACTTATCCCCAAACAGAGCTGCATTTAGTAACATTCTGTGGTTCCGTAAATACTACACCTATCTTTTTGCAGTCCGACTTCAGACTACGAGAAAGAAACATAGTTACACAACTGCAGCGTTGTGAACTTGCGTAATGTCAGCATGCCTACTTGCGGCGCGTCAGGGTACTGCAGGGAGAGTTATGAAAGTAAAACAGTAAATTCTATCACTTTGACTGTTAAACCCAGAGAATACTGTTCAAATACACATCTGTCTGTTATTTCCCACACTGCTCTTGATTGCACTGGTGTGTGGCCTACTCCTGCCGTTGTGACCTCATGTAAGGTCATGACAGTACTGACAATGTTAGATAAACATTATTTTCTGTTTGACTTATCAGCATCCATCTTTATAAGGAAAGGACGGGCAGCTAAATGGATTTCTTCTTTTGTTTTAGTCGCCAGGAGCAGCGTCAGTCTGAGTGTGAGGAGACGCTCCACTGCTGCTGCTTTAGCCCACACTGCGACTCCAGAAACACAGGAGAACAGGTCTGTCTCACACACTCGCACACACACAGCTTGTGACAGATTTATAATCAAGTGTATGTACTTTTCTGGTCCAATCCTGCTTCATGGAACCTTGACACATGTCATGTGTTTGCTCTTGGAGCTATCACTGTGCACCTGTGGCTGACAGTTGCTGTTGTTTGTTGCTGGCTCTGTTCCGCACCTCTAGCAGCACATTATAATGCATTATAACTGATGAACCAAACTAATACGCTCTTGTTGAGCTAAGCATCAGTTTGCAGACTGGTCAGTTGTGGAGTTTAATACTTATCAGCAGGGCTCATACAGGGCAGCAGCCGGTGCACAGATGCCTGTTTGTCCTGATTTGACCTGTTGGTGTTTTTCTTTGAAATGAACGGTGGATCCTTGTCGACCAGCTGTGGGTGACTTCTGCTCTCTGTGGATGTCTTTTCACGCATGATCCCTCTCACTGCTTTCATTGTGAATTTTATGGCCTTTTGAGTCCTTTGATGTTTACATCTGAGCAATAATTATGAATGAGACAACAGATTCTTCAGTGTATGACCCCGTCAAAGGGAATGAAATTCCACCTGCACTTTTCTTGTGATAAGTCCGAATATTTGCTGTTCAAGATCTGTAATATGAGTTATGTCCATAGACATACAATAACTTAATTTGCAACTTTATCTAATATCATGTGTTTGAGACATCATTGTCAAAGTGTGTCTGTCATCAGTTGTGTAGAATTTCTCTGAATTGTGTGCTCATACTTTATAATATATCTCTTCATATAAAATATATTATACATGGATAATCAATACATTTTTCATATACATGGGCTGTCTTTGCCAGTTGTTAGATATGTATTATTGATTATAAATCTGTCCTGACTGCAGAAAACCTAAGACTGGCATCTTGATGCTAAACATGGGGGGACCAGAAAAGCTTGAAGATGTTCATGACTTCCTCCTGCGGCTCTTTATGGACACAGACCTGATGAAACTTCCTGTACAGAAGTAAGCACCATGGACACACTGAATCAGAAATACTGTTAAGTAAAAGCAGCTCAAAGGTGTCAGTGTTTTATAGTAAAGGCTATGCTATGGTTATACAAGCACTGGACTGGGAAGTAAACTTGCTTTTAGCTTTAACTAAAAGTATGATTGGATATTTGAAAAGCACAGCTAATGTATCACAAGGTATACTTAGAGTAGCACGCATACATGCTGTGAAAAAAGGATACATCATTTGTAAAGTTGACCTGCACAGACTTTGAAAGGAACAAATGGGGAAGCCTGTTGGGTCACAGTGCTCTGCTGTGTTTCTTTCATCATACAGTGAACCTACAGGCTGTTGTTGCTAGAAGCTAACTTCTGCATACTGATCTCTTTAATGAAAAAAATGCATTCTATTTACTTACATTCTCATCGGCCTCAACCCTACTTTGTGTTGAGCATGCATGCCACAAAGACAAGCTAAGACATGCTTAAATTATTGTGAAATATAACATACAGAAACCTGCCCTGTGTTCTGCAGTAAGCTCGGTCCGTTTATCGCCAAACGGCGGACGCCAAAGATCCAGGAACAATACAGTAAGATTGGAGGAGGTTCGCCCATCAAACACTGGACCTCCATGCAGGGGGAGGGCATGGTGAAGCTGCTGGACGAGATGAGCCCTGAGACGGGTGAGGCAGTCTCAGAGAGAATCTACACAGTGTGACAGGGAGTGAGGATTTTTCTGTTGTGGTTTGGCAGAAAAATAGAATCATCATCCTGTAAAAAGCACAAAATGATACACCAAAAAAAGAGTTATTCCTGCTGGTATGCTGGTTTTTGGAAGCAAAGTGTGTGAAGTGGAGATAGTGATGCCATGAAGGAGTGTCTCTTCACACGCCTGCAACACACTTCGCAGATAAGACATGCAGCAACCGCAGTCTGATCGTATCTAGTGCTGTCCAAACCTGATTCACTCCGCCTTTCTTTTCTGCTCCTTAAACTGTTTATTGTTCAGAGTTTCAGATTATTGTCTAAATGCAGAATTTTTGCAATTCCTTCGCCTGTTTTAGTCAGTAACTTTGTAATAAAGGTATTCAGCATGGTGGTTTTGACTGTTTCTCTTTGATCAGCTCCCCACAAGTTCTACATCGGCTTCCGGTACGTCCACCCACTGACGGAGGAAGCCATTGAAGAGATGGAGAAAGACGGAGTGGAGAGAGCTGTGGCCTTCACACAATATCCTCAGTACAGCTGCTCCACCACAGGTGACAGACACACGCTTGACAGATATAGGAAATGAAATCAGTTCAGAATAAAATATCCTCTGCTCAGGTTCTTCTAAGAAATTAGGAATAATTCTAATAAGAGGAATAAGAGGAGTGTGGCCATTTAAATCACCACACCCAAGGTGATCTGCTCTGTGCCCCCACTCATACACGTTCATAAAAAAACATTTTTAGTATGCTGTCAGAGTGCTGTTAGTAAATATCCAGCTGAGACTGCAGGTCTCCGTGTTAGTATCGTGCTGGTGTGAAAATTGTGGCTTGAGTTGACTTGGCATGAAAGAAGATTTCAAAGGCTGGATCTGGAGACACTTAATTCATGAAAAGTTGCTCACACACTACCTTTTTAGGCACTCTAATGGGCTTTTGTTGTTCTCAGTGACTGGTGGAGAATAAGAATGGGGTCCTACATATCTAGCTATTAGCTGCTTTCTTGAAAATACTGGTATACTCTTGTATACAGGAGTTCATAGTTGACTCAATGACTGCAAGGTGACCAGATCCTGTAGCTGCAAAACAAGCCCAAATCATCAGCCCTCCACCACTGTGCTTGACAGTGTATGAGGTGTTTTTGCTGAGAAGTTGTGTTTGGTTTGAACCAGACAAAAGAGGTACATGTAAAGCCTACAGGCCTGAGCATGTTCAGTGTTAATGTTTTGGTCTCAGTGTTAACCACCAACATTGAACATGCAGCAACAGCTGCTTCTCTAAGGCCCTGTTCACACTGGGGAAAAAAATGTGGCTTAAGCAGGATTTGGCCGCATCCAGATCAATCCAGATGTGTTTTTTTCCGAGTGTGAACACCTCCAATCCAGCTGAATCCAGTTTGATTTCAAGCCAGCTAGATCCACCCTCGAGAGGTAGATCTAGCAGGATTGGCTCAAATGTGGCTCAGGTGTGAACGCAAATGTGGCTAGCGAATCCGGCTTGCCACATTATTAGCCATATTACGAGGCGCCACCTAGTGGTTTGGAGAACAGCAAACACGCTGGATGAAGCCGGATTGAGTGCGGACACAACTGTGTGCTAGCCAGATTTGAAAATAGGTCTGAACGCATCCAGCTTATCCATCTGGATTGATCTGGATGCGGCCAAATCCTGCTTAAGCCACATTTTTTTCCCCAGTGTGAACGGGGCCTTAAAGGCTGTCTGGGCTCAATCCTACTCTAGCTGGAATGACTTTCTCCAGTGTGAACAGGGCCTAACACCACTGCTTATGTCTTTCTCTCTTGTCAAACACCTGTCTGTACACCTGCTGATGATCAATTCATCAAGGACTGATGATCAGCAGCACCTGCTGCAGCTCATCTAATTAAACTATATGGAAGCAGCATGAACACATGTTTTTTCTTTTGGCTTAAATTTTGATAAATAACTATTGGCACAGTAAAAAACAATTGATATTATGTTGTTTGCCTGAAGGTGTATAACACGACAGAAAGTTCTTAATTTGACTGTAGCCTTATTGCATAGCCTTTGGATGAAATATATTTGCTTTAGAGCTCCTTTTTTATATGGAAACAACATGAGAGGACAGTCTTGATTTTTTTTTTTTTTTTTTTTAATAGTAGTTTTTACTTTGAATCCACAAAAAAGGGGATTTGATACCTCATACAAACAGCTTAAACAGATGCTTTGTCCAGGCTCTCACGTTGTCAGTGGCCAGCAGCCCAATGTACTGATTGTACTATACTTGAACATATTTACAGTATTAATCAGGTCTGTTTTGTTGACAGGCAGCAGTCTGAATGCCATCTACCGTTACTACAGCAACAGAGTTGACAGACCAAAAATGCGCTGGAGTGTCATCGACCGTTGGCCCACACACCCACTGCTGGTGGAGGTTAGACACACACACAGACACACACACAGCCTGATATTAGAAAACAAACTCACACGGGAATCAACAAACGAGCTAAAAGCATCCATACTCAGCATACATAGTGAGTGTTAAAATGTCTTTTAACTGAGGAAAATTTTACGGGCAGTATTAATAAAAAATGTGTGTGGATGTTTGACTTTGTGTGTCTGTGTGTGTGTGCACAGTGTTTTGCAGATCACATCACAAATGAACTGCTTAAGTTTCCAGAAGAGAAGAGGGATGATGTTGTCATTCTGTTCTCAGCACACTCGCTTCCTCTAGCTGTAAGTATTATTAAGGAATATAACACTGCTTCTATCACTGTCAATGTTGCTGATCACATAAAGCTGCTTATAAGGATACTACTAATACTTCTGATACTTTACCACTACTATGCTTATACTATTCTTGAGGAATGAAACCCTTGCTTTCACTGACAGTCTTGCTGTTGTCCACCTGGTGCAGGTTGTAAACAGAGGTGACCCCTATCCTCAGGAAGTAGGAGCCACAGTTCAGAGAGTCATCGAGAGACTTGGGCACTGTAACCCCTACAGACTAGTGTGGCAGTCCAGGGTGAGTAGACACAATCATAGATGTAAATAAACCAGAATGATTGTTTTATAGTATAGAAAGATGTGACTGTGTCAACATATGACATTATTTTACAGTCCTTTCTTTTCATTTTTGTTAATCATAGTGCCACAATTGGTGCAGTTTCAAGATGTGGTGTCTAGTCTCACATCTCTGTCTCATACTTGCTTCTAGACCATGTGCATTAGATTTGATAGCATTTATTTCCATTGATATATGGCAGGAAGGTGCCCTGCCTGATTGGATAACTTGGTCATAGAGATAGTTTTTCTTGCTATGCCCCTTTCACCAAAAACACAATTCTGCATGTCAGTCTGCCAGTGCTACACACCAAGTTTGGTAAAGGCAGAGTAAAAACATGTATTTTGTTTTATTTGATCGATGGATTGCCAAAAAGAAAAAAAAAAATGGTAATGACTTTGTGGTCAAGCAGGCAGGAGGTTGCCACAAGATGGAGCCATTGTCTGACTAATACTACTGCTGTACATAAGCTTTATCATAGCTCTCAGGTCACAGTGGATGACAGCCTAGACATTATAGCTCAATGGATGTGGAGAACTCAAAGGTGTCCTTGCTGTATGA
This sequence comes from Parambassis ranga, assembly GCF_900634625.1. Classification (NCBI taxonomy): domain Eukaryota; kingdom Metazoa; phylum Chordata; class Actinopteri; family Ambassidae; genus Parambassis; species Parambassis ranga. The sequence continues at coordinate 2,226,976 of NC_041032.1, read as the reverse complement.
ATACAATAGATTACAATATATTTTAGCATCAGGGAAGCATGATGAACCCCAACAAGGTGTTTTCATGCTACTATGTACCATACATCAGCTGTAGATATTTCAGCATGCAGACACACTGTCGTCATCCCAATCTGCAAAACATTTCCTGTCTAAAATAAGGCAGGTTTTTCGTGCATACAACACAGAACAGTCTTCCTCAGTCATCCCCACTGAATGCATCAACCCAACATTTTCAACTTGCTCCACTGTTTGCTGTTTCTGAGCTACGTTGCACTGATGTGACATTGATCATTTTCCTTTCTCCGTTTCTCTCTCGTCATCCCCTCTCTTTTTTAGGTGTGTGCCTGGGTTTACTAGAAAAAAGTTGCTGAATAGTTGAGGAGTAGTTCATGGACATGGATTTAAAAAATATATATGTTTTTTTTCCAACCTGGCTGCGGGTTTGGACTCAGAGAGTGAAAATACAAGTTGATGGTCATCCTCAGGGGACAAAGAACATATACTTGAAACAGTTATGAAAAGTTAGAGCCGTAGTTAAAGAGGTTTAGGTACAAGCAAGTAGACAAAGAGCCTTTAATATGTTTGGTTCTTCATCTTCATGAAGTAAAACTCCTCCCATATCCATGTTTGGTCCTACAGGTGGGTCCCATGCCATGGCTTGGTCCCCAGACAGATGACGTGATCAAAGGGCTGTGTGAACGAGGGAAGAGGAACATCCTGCTGGTGCCTATCGCCTTCACCTCAGATCACATAGAAACATTACACGAGCTGGACATCGAGTACGGACAGGTGCTTGGGGAGGAGGTAAGATAGAGAAAAGGTTTCTGTCCATAAAACATTATGAAGAGGAAAACATGTCCCATAGTGCAAGTGCACAGCAATAGCTGTGCAATGTGAGACTAGCAGAAGTGTTTTAGTCAGGTGTGTTACCAGCAGCCCAGTGCTCTCTCTGCCTGTCTGTCTACAGGCACCAGTGAGATGACCACCAATCAATGCGACTGGTGCCAGAAAGACACATACATTTATACTTGTATATGTCTGAGGATCATCGCTTTATTTGAATTAGTGTCTGACCTTAACTTTAAGAAGTCATATGTCCATACATGTCTCCATCTTAAATAAAGACCTTAAACTGAAACTGGTCCTCACAAAGACCAATCTTACCAGACAACACACACACAGTCTGGACCACTTCAGACTGTTCACAGCCAATAGGAGTTTCACTCACAAAATGAAACCTGCTGTTAAAAATAATTGGAAACTGAGACCAAAATGCTTTTATGTCTTGAAGTCCTCATCCAACAAAATGAGGACACTTTTCCCACATGTCCAACTCAATGTTGGACTTTATTTTACATTTACTTTACTTTGTTACATCTGACTTGGTGACGTGTTTCTTTGTTTGTTTTGTGCCTTTATGCTGACATTATGTTAGCACCCTAAAAGTTGTGGCTGTGGACTAATATCACAGCATTTATCCTTTTTACAAGGGGGGAAGGAGAGGATTCCTTTGACCTCAGGGCTGCAGTGTCATTCTTTTGCAGTATTCTGTAAAATAGATGAGAACATATATGATGGCTGTTTGTTTCTCTGTGTTATCCTTCTACAGTGTGGGGTGGAAAACATCAGGAGAGCAGAGTCACTCAACGGAAACCCTCTTTTTATGAAGGTACCTTTCAACACACACACAACAAAGGCTGACTTATAATACCAGTTCAAATATAGGTTTTGTATAAGAAAGATAGAGATGAGAAGATGATGATCAGTAGACTAAAGTTGGAAGATTAAACGGTAAGCCTGTGAATAGTGTGCACGAGTTGGTCAGTGAATGGATACCTCCTTCTTTTCCTTCTTCTTGCTCTCCCTTGTCTTTTTCTTCCCTCCGTCCTTTCTTCCTCTCTCATCTCTCCTCCTATCCTTCCTTCATCCTCAACCCTTAAACCTTTCTCACAACAGGCAACTCCTCCAGCTGTAACAGCTATTCGTGTGTGTGTGTGTAGGGTTTATTAAAGGAAGGGGGCAGATCAATGGGAACCTTTAGAGCTGACTACAGTAGAACTGAACCGCCAGGCTGGCTGGCTGGTCAAACCCGCCACGCTCAGAGACCCCTCGCCTAGGATCTGACTCTGTGTGTGTGTGTGTGTGTGCTGTATAAATCAATATCCAGAGGATGATTAGTTGGTAGTTACTGAAGGATGGTTTCCTTGGTGTGGTTTTAGTTTCTCAGCGAGCTGCTGCCGTCTGCAAGCAGTGGCTGTTGGAAAATAAAGAAAAATACATTCATCAGGATTTTCACAGCAGAGTCTGGCTCAGGTTAGGGCTCTTGATAAATCCCCCATCAAATTACAGGCTTGTTCAGCGAGTCGACTTGTTTTCAGTCTATTCACTTCCATTTTATTGAACACAGATCCTGCAGAATCTTAATCTTATAAAAGTTGTATTCAGTCATGGCCTGTACAAATGCAAATGAAGGCTGGGGAGGAGAGGGGATGGAATTATCTGTACTGTAAGAAGATGTATGTAGAGATCTGTCCAGTCAGCCATGTCGAGACATATGAGACATATGTGGAAGACAAAAATGAAAACAGGACTGAGTACAGGGATATTTATATGTTGTTGGTTAAACCTGTGTGTGAGTTTAAGTAAGGTCGGAGACCTAAAAATTCAACGTTAACATCAGAAAGAACAGCTGTGGCTCAACAGTCCCCCTGTTCCACAAATACTTGCAGTCAGCCCGACAGGTTCGCCTCATCATGTGTTACTCTGCGTGGTGGCAGGTGTATTTACCTCAACTGTGTGCTAGTTTTTCATAAAGATAAAATTGCCGGTTTATTATGAATTTGTTTGGCCTTTAATAGTAAATTTAGCACAGTTCCTTTATGATTAAAGTAGCTTCAGTCTCAGAGCTGTCTAACTGAAGCAATGCCAGCCTTCTTCACTATTACTTCATAAAACATTATTTAATGAAATTCAAATTAAACACTTATTGAAAACCTCCAAGCTGATGTGAAACATCTGTACAGGAAGTGTTTGACTCTTCTAACTTGTCCAGGCCCTGGCAGACCTCGTCCAGTCCCACCTGAAGTCCAACGAGCCATGCTCCCGTCAGCTGACCCTGCGCTGCCCGCTGTGCACCAACCCTACCTGTGGCAAGACCAAGGCCTTCTTCGCCAACCAGAAGCTCTCATAGAGACGAGCACCCGACCATGTACACGCACTGAAGCCCTTCCTGCAACAGCGCTACCTGTAAAGAAACTGATAGCCTTCTTCTATAAGGAAAGTTTAATGTCCCCTCCCCAATAATGTCAGTTACGAAGGAAAAATATTCCAGGAAATGGTTTCTGCAAATACATTTATATTTTTGTTGTGTGATCACCAGAGTTTGGTATATATACCTCCCTAATGTCACAACAGGGAGGATAAAACAGGCACCACTGTAAGGTTTTGAGGACACCCTTTGGATAAACTCTGACCTGCTGCAAAAACTGTTCACATCACACCGACGTTACAGGAGAAAAGTGCACTATTTTTTTGTGTTTATTACATTTCCCTTGCTAACATTCCACTCACTTAGCTCCATCTAACTTCCATGCGAGACTCTTATTTCTCTCCTCACTGGTGCTAAACAAGTAACAGTCAGCCATGAATACATACTACCATCTTCTGACTTGCTCCTTTATGCCATTGGCCCAGTAGCCATGAGTTATCCCACCCTTCCTTCTGCATCCTGCGCAATGTGATTGGAGGAGATTGGTGCTGCTCACATGCAGCTCAATACCAGCCAGTTTAAGACAGAAGAGTATAGAAGAGATACTAAGTGAAGAAGGAATTTTGCTTTGCCATAACAGGAAGCTTTAAGTGGTTGTGTCAGTTAATATTAATCTTACCTTTTTTATACATAAATAGGCTTGTAGTTCAAACACAAACTGAAAAAGGGAGAGTTGATCCTCTTCAAACGTTCACATCTTTAAGCGTGCAGTGTTTAGCTTCATACACAGAAACGTCTCATTTTATTATTACCAGTAATTTTTGACATTTTTTACATAAATTATATCAGTCAGGTAATTAGGGCATCCTGGAAAGGGAAAACACAGCAGGCAAATGTTGCTAGTTTTGAAATTTTCAATAAATGCTGCAATCCTATTTATATTCCTATTACTTTAGGAAACTGAGTGGACAGTTGGTTTATTCGACTGTCAGTAAAAAACTGTGCCGTCAGTACACTTGAACCTGTGAAAATGTTACCTTGTACGCTTTGTATGAGGAGTGTCGAACATGAATGAAAAGGAAAGGTATGGACATCTGTGCTAATGTAGCAAGCTAAGTGAGTAGCTCCCGCCTAATGCACAGAACGCATACCGAGCCGTGCAACTCTCATAAAGTGTGACTCAGTTTATCTGAAAATATAAAGCAGCAAAGCCATGGATTTCAACACCTGACAGCACATGACCACATGTAGTTTCCTGTTGGATTCTTCTCATCAATTAGTCACTAAAAGTCCTCCTGAGCCTCTGAGCTAGCTGTGCATATACTACTTTTAGTCAATCAGTCTAATAGTTTGACACATCTGTATCAAAATGGTCTGTCTGTTGCATTATGGGCACAGTGTATGATCGAAAGCTGAATGCAGCCATTCTGCTGGGAAAAGAAGACCGATGATGATGGTCATAACAAAATGCAGTATGTGACATTTATTAAGATAGGTGTAGAAAAGTAGCACAAAAATAAAGCGTACAATATGTTTTACTGTTGACTGGCTGCTTCCTCCTAAACTTCAGTGCAGTTTACAAATGTTTTGTCCAGTCGCACTCCTCAGATCTAGTGTATTTAAACTAAAGTAGTGTATAGGTTGACGGAAAGAATGCTGCGTCCCATTTATTTGGGATGAGACTAAAGTGTCAAAAGGTGAGAAGTAACTCAGCTCCTGTGCACCCTCCCCACCATTTTTTTCCCCATGATAACGTGCCTTTTACACTGGCTAACTAGGAATACTGGAATTGTGCTTTATGTTACGTTATGTGTGCTTAACCAAAATGCTGTCGTATAAATCACCCTAAAATCTGAATGAACGTGTTCCTGCTGTGATCTGAGCCAATGACAAGTCACCATGTTGGAAAAAGAGACGTCTTTCCCACATGTGTAGCTTATTTGGTCATAAAGTTTCCAACTTTATTCTCCATTTCCTTCAACACGGCGACACGTTGGCGTCTGTAAGCACTGCTGCACGTATCCTATAGTGTTAAATGTCAGTGCTCTTCCACAGGTTTGAAATACAGTTGTGTTTTTATGTTTGCAAGCATGAGATATGTAACATTGCTCATTTTTATCTATAGGCCTTAGCATTAATATTTGCAAAACAAGATCTTCACTGAGCTAAGTATGGCTAACTTGCAATGCATCACACTGCATTATTATTGAGGTAAAACTAAACACTTGTGTTAACTGACCAAAGTCAGAGTTAGTGTACAAATGTCAAAATGTTCAGATCACAGCAGGAAGACCAATACCTGAAGGCTGGGTGTATTATTATTATTTATTTTTAATTATCCTCTGTGAGTCAGTTTTGGTAACTCAGTTATTGAAAATAAATTGTGTGTGTGTGCGCGTGTTTGCTTAGCTGAACATGCACTGTACAGAGTTTGCATTGTGCATATGACAAAGGCACTATAACTTGCTGCTCCAGCCTACTTTGGGTGTTGTTTGAGATTTGTTTTTAATTTGTTCCAGAACACACAACTTTTCTGTCTCTGTTTTTGGATCATGTGCAAATACAGACAACAAGTCTTCCTTCAAAATAAAATACAGCAAAGAAACAAAGATCTGTCGTTATGTGTTTTATTGGCTTTTGTGTTTACATGAATATTTAATCGAATTTTTGTTGTCATGAACAAACTGCACCAAAACATGTCCAGTTTTGTTTAGATCATACTGATAATAACAACAGAAAGCTGTGAACATTGCTGTGATTGGTTTCCTAAAAAAGTGAAATATATTTAGCAATTTAACACATTACTATTCAAAAGTGAGCGTTTCTTTTTGTTCTGATTCACATATAGCAATAATATTATAAGAGAATCCTTTTTGTAGTAAGTTTGGTGGGTTGTGTCATCTATGCTAAGAAGTCCCATTGATATTCTGCCACTAATATTATCACCGTCACTCTTTGAAATACTCAGGTCACCTAACCATGTGCTGCTTTGTGGATAAAGCCACATTTTAAATGCGATTAAGTGGATATTTAGTGAAACTTTTTTCATTGTCTGCAGTCCAGACCTTTGAGGCCAGTGCCAATGAGAAGGACTCACATCACAGAAGGGTCCAAACTGGGACAGGGGCTCAGAAAGAAGCGATTGTTTGGACTCAAAATACAGAATGTTGACATAGATAAATATTTACAGTGAGAAAAAAAAGTGTTTTGCAGACTACATGAATCCATTTCACTGCATTAAATCGAGTAACGTGGTACAACCACAATAGCAGCCCAACAATGTATGCATAGTTAACTGTCACAAAAAGAAGAGTAGCTTTAAATGCTCTAGTGTGCAAAACAAAGGGGACAGGCCAAATGTGGCTGTCCTGCTTTAGAGGACTAAATGCAAAGGTGTGTGTGTGTGTGTGTGTGTGTGTTTAGCCTTCAGGCTGTCTACATTCACTCTGACTGACACCAACACAGAGCTGTAAATCGGTCCTCATGTTTATCTGTTTCCGTCCTCCAGCTCTGTCTCTCCATCCCTTCTCCTTTGTTTCCATCGTTCTAGCGTCCCTCTCTCTGTCCGTGCTTACTTCACTGCTTTTTCGTCCTTTCTCTCTTCCCTCATCTTTTCCATTTTCCTTCCTGCCATCTGTCTTTATTTTGCTCTTCATCCTTTTCTCCTCTTTTCCCCCCTCTCACCCATTTTCTCATCCTGTCATCCAATAATTTTCTCTCCTCTTTTTCACATCCTCCCTCCTCTGCTCTTCCTCCTCCCTCCCCCCTTATCTTTTCCAATCTTCTCTCCTCCCCCCCCTTGCCTTTCTTCCCACCCCTCTCTCCATCCTCACCCCCGTTTTTTCCTCCTTTTCCAATCTTTTCTTCATCGTCCAGCTCTTCCCTCCCCACCTCTCCGCACCTTCCCATTCATTTCTGCCCCCCCCCCCACCCCCATCACCTCCTCTCCTCCCCCCCTCTCCCCATCCTTTTTTTCCCAGCAGTCCCCTGCGGTGTTGCAATCACCTCTGCTGCTGTTGATTAAGCTGAGAGAGATTGGCTGTCCACGACCCAATAACCCCTGAGGGCGGCAGGCTGAGTGCCCCCCACCCCCCACACTCCGCCCCACCTGCTTCTCTTTCTCCTCCTCTTCCTCCTCCCAGCATCTGAGCCAGCAACAATCTTTCATTTCATTTTCTCCTTTTTTTTCTGCCCACTTTCTCTTTTCTTATGTGCCCCACTCTGAACCCTCCTCTCTCCTTTTATCTCTTCCTTTCCCTCCATCCTTACCCCCCACCTTCTCTCCACGTCTTTGTCTCATCTCTCTTCATCTCATTTTATCTTTTTCCAAAATGTTCTCTCCTCTCTACTTTTTATCTCCTTTTTTCTTTCCTAGTATCACTTCATTTCTCCTTCTTTATTTTCTCTTCATTTACTTTTTTCTCTCTTCTTGTTTCCTCTTCTCTATTCTCTCCTTTTCTACCTGTCTTCATCTTTTTTTTCCTCAGATATTCTGTCTTAGTGTTCCTATTTTGCTCACTCGTGTCCCTTTTCTCATATAGTCTGTAACGAAGACTACATCTATGTCTGTTCATCCCTCAGCTGCTGTGACACATGTTGTGTAAGCATGTTGTGCCATTTTTGGTACACTCTTAAATATGAAGGGTCGCCTCATATGAAAGAATCACTCTGTTCATGGAGTGGGACAAGTTACCACAACACACACACAGTCTTTGAGGTAGTCTTTCCACATCATCCTATGGCATGAAGCCATACTAACTTGCTTGTTAAAAGGGGTGTTTATGATGATGATGTCATGCCTAAAATAACATCCATATATGATAATACGGTCATAATAAAACAAAAAAGGAAGTCATGGTGATTGATCGGCCAGCAAAACTTTGGACTGTTTGTTTCTTGTTCCATGTTTATGTAACCACAGAGACCAAGTGTGTGTAACCTAAGCATTAGTATTTTGGTATTTCCTCTGGAGACCTGTGCAGCCAGTCAATTATATGTCCTGTCTTTGGACTGAGACAGATGACAGTCAGGAGTCCAGAAATCCATGACGGCACTAAAACACAGATTACTACACTTTTATCACCTTGTCCTCTGTTCACTTTCCTCCTCCTCCACTATCTGACTCCTCTTCTTTTCCTGCACTTGTTTCCTCTTCTTTATGTACTTTCTCTTTTTTCTAGTTTTCTCTCTTTTTATTTTATTAAAAACACAGAAATTCTGACTTTGTGTATTCTGCCCTCTCAGCTCAAGGGGTGGAGGGCTTCTTTGGATGAAAGGTATATTCGTGTGAGCGTGTGTGTGTGTGTGTGTGTGTTTGGTAACTGCAGACTGCTAGTAATTGAAAAGCTGGGACGCCAGTGCCTGCAACCCTGTGACCTCCTATTGAGAGAACAGCCATTGATTTCTACAGAGAAAGAGAGAGAGAGAGTGGGACAGAGCAGGGAATAAGGTAAAGGAGAAATTTGAACGAAGGATTTCAGGAGAGAACAGATGAAGTTAAAAGCCACATAGAAGAGATGAGGAAGAGTAATGAAGACACATTTTAGCTTAAAAAACCAGTAATGAGCAGCAGCACCTGGGTTACATTTTTGGTGCAGAACAGCATGCTTGTAAATGTAAGTCATGAATCATTTCATTTAGGAGCAAGCAGACACTTCCTGGGCTGAGAAGTGATGCCAATGCACAAGTTCCCAAAACTGCAGTTCTTCTCCAAAAGTGGGTCAATCCTCATAGACCTCCATGTTAAAATGGCCGAATTTACAGCGTTTGTGTGAACATGATTACAGCCTGATACAAACAAATTGTGCACAGTTCATATAAATGTAGTGATGCGAGTTTTAACATGCATCTCCCAGCAGTCTGTTCTGTCACTACCTGTTGTGTTAATGAAGACATTTTACAGCAGTTTAATGTGAGTCGTTGTGTGGTTTCCCACACTTTGTCCTCCTTATCAGGAATCTGACCCACAGGTAATAGAAAGACAATGTCACCAGATTAACTGCTTCAGAATGGACTGCTGTTTCCCTGGCAACGGGGAGAGGAAGAGGAGAAGGAGGAAGGGACGGAATGATTAAAAAGGGGGGAGAGGAGGGCCGTGGAGGGGGTTAAAGGGGAGAAGTGACGAGGTGGATTGATGAGAGGAGATGGATGCTGGAATGATTACACAGAGAGAAAACAGAGCAGAGTGACACAGAGAGAAGAGAAGAATGAAGGAACAAGAGATGTAGAAAGAGACAGTGAGGTGATGGAGCCATTAAAGACACAGTGAGGGGAAAAGATGGAGTGATGGAGTGGTTGAAAATGAGCATGGGAGATTAAAGACAATGATGAAACTTCACACGTGTCTGGTGGGAAATCAGGTTGCAGCAACACTTTTAAATAACAACAGCAAATATCCCCACCACTGATTTTAGTTTTACATGTTTACATATGGCTGAGGTCCATAGAGGATAACAGGGCAAGCTTATGCAATCATATTGTTATTTATTTGTTTGTTGAGACGAATTTTTGTTTTAATGCCAATGTTAATTTTCACTATCAAGCTTTAGCTTTATAACTTTAGTACCATACATAACCCAAAACAAAGTATTCACACAAGTCCTGATCGCCACTAAAAGAGACCTCAATCTAACAAATAAAACAAAAATATTCATATTATTTATTCAGGAAAATGATCTGGTGTTGTCCAGGGTGTACCCAGCCTCTCACCCATGGTTAGCTGGGAGAGGCTCCAGCCCCCCCGTGACCCTGCACTGCAGGACAAAGCGGGTTAATGGATGATGGATGGATGGATCTGATGATACATATGTGTGAATCATATTTCTAAAGTGTTATGACAAGAGTCATATGTTCTGTGTGTGTGTGTGAGTGTTCTCCCTCCCCGCCAACAGGGGGGAGCATACTATTGGTTTTACAGCTGGATGACGTGGAGCTCGAGGATTGGAGGACACAGATGGGCTCTGAATTTAAAAACCCTCCACATCAGCCACCCGATGCTCTTGCCCTCCGCTCCACATCCCGAGAAGACTGCGTTCGATTTGTTGATTATACGTTGGACATTAGATTGTGAATAGTATTTTGTGTAATTTAGGTTTGTCGTTTGATTTTTGCTTTACCTAGAGTAATTGAATTTAAGTTATTACTACATACCAGACACATTCGAGTAGGGGTGAGAAGCCGTTTTTGTTTATTCGTTTTCTCCTGTTTTTTTGTTAGGAAGTCAGGGAAGTCACCTGTATTTTTGTTTGAATCTCTTTTATTTTGTTCAGGAAAGACAGGAGCTGAGAACCTTAGTTGTTTTGTTTGTTATTTTGGCATTGCTCACCCTGAAGGTTTCTGTTGTCTCGGTTCGTTTATAAATAAATTTATATAAATTCCATTCGTCGTTGATATTTTTCATATACCTTGGGAACTGGAACAGGAGGGAAGAGTCACTTTATGCTACAACTAGGTTTCCCCTAGGCCGGTTGTAACAAAAGGATGTACAGACCTTTCAGGCACTATGTAGGCACAGGCACTGTGTAGCATGACTACACTTCAAGGACCGTAATATTTCAAATTAATGGAATATTATACACATTGAATGGATCACTTGTCCTGTGGATGGAGCAGAGATCACTAAAGAATGAGCCTACATCCTCTGATGTGAGAATAATCCATTTAATATCTATATTATTATTCAACTAGAACCTAACCTTCTTCAACATTAACATATTCAAAATATTTAATATAAAGTAAGTGGTGAGTGTCGAAATACAAAATGTAGAGGTCTGAAATATAAGAGGACCTTGCAGTTTCCCGTCATTGTTTTTTTTTATTACAGAAAAAATACCAGGAGAATCAGTTCTACATGGATAAGACCATTGTGATTTCTTTATTGATTTTTTTTTCGTCTTTTATACATAGAGTGGAACAACATTAATTCTCCAAATATCTCCTTCATGTTTGATCATCGTTTTATTCCACACCACAAGTTCTGCAGTCACTTCTCTTGTTCTGTTCCAACCAAATGTCCGAAAATAAAAATAAGAAGAAAATGATGGTTTATTTTCTTAAAAAAGAAAAAAAAAATGAATGAAGAAAGAAGAAATGTCAGTAAACTGAAATGACTGAATATAGTTTTTAGGGGGTAGGTGAGGTGTTTGATGGTTTGGATGAACTGGTCAATGTGGTTACAGGAGGAAACTGTTACAATAATAACTTTTCCACACAGTTTCTGCAGTAACTCTGTGTGTGATGTCTGAAACCTGACGTCATGAATCTGCCACTTTGACCTTTGACCCCACATGTTGATGCTGCTAATGTTGAAAAACTAAACTATATAATTAGACTTGATTTTGCGGGGAGATGTTTTGTCTGTTTTTATTTATATTTTGGGCTTAAAATAATTAATGGAAGACAGGTAAGACCGGAAGTGCTCTTATTTTGTTAAACTCTTGTTAAACACTGCATGAAATTCAATACTATCACAAAAACACTGGCCTCAGATCAAAGTTGATGATCTTTATTAAGAATATGATCTATTTGCAACACTGAAATAACTGTGGAATAACAGTGGTTCTTATTGTTCAAAGACACTGAAGAGGATCCAACGTTTGCTTTGTTCATCAGTCCATTTGTTCTCTCACCCATTTTGATCAAAGATTATCTTTAAGCTTGCTTGTTGCAGCTTTGATGAATCAGCATTCTTTGAGGAAGTACTGGCTGTTGTGGGTGTGTAAGCAGCTTTTTTATGCGCATATTTTACTGACTAAAAAATTATCTTTAAACATGCCGCTGCTACTTGCCAGCCTTCAAAGACCCACTTGTTGTGATTCCTCTTCAGCAATTGGCTGATCTGATTGGTTGACTTGCAGATGGTTTATCCAATCACCTGCTGCGTATTCTTCTTCCTCTTTTTTTTTTAGTTAACAAACTGTTTCTAGGGCAACTTCTCAACTCAACTCACTTTAACACAAAAATATCAGGTATGGTAGCTGGTGTGTGTGTAGCAAAAATAAACTGAGGTGTTTTAAGGCCATTACAAAAACTTTTAACACATCCTCACAAAAAAAAGAACGCCACATTTGGTCGATAATACATCCTCCAAATACAACACATTTATGTTTATGCTAATGGAACATATAGATGTATTGCCGCTGCTAATACTGAAGAGGGTGGACGTCTATGAAACATGGCGGGCTTTCCAGAGTTCAAGTCCCCCTACACCGCGAGCTGTTTTGTTTTTACCGGGTGTTAGGATTTCATGTGTGAACGTTTGTTTTTAATCATGGCTGCATTTAATCCTGGCTACTCTCAGGACTAGTCTCCACCATGTAAATACATAGAGATGCAGCCAGAGAAATACACAAACGTTCCATTTTTAAGGCCTGAAATATGTTTTTACGGTGAGGATGTGCTGCAACTTTACTTTCATTTGGGTCAGTTCCTCAGTGTCACCTGTAAACTATCTCTGCAACTAATTCAAATGGAAGCAAATGATCAGGGTGTTCATCAGCAGGTCAAAGGTCATACTCAGGTGAGATGCAACACAAAATTCTGTGTGTATAGCATTCAGTGTTGGGAATGAAATGAGAAGATGATAATAAGGTTAATAATAAGAATCACAATGCATTACACGGCTAGCTAATAATACTCATGCATAAAATCTGGACTATAGAACTGCTGTATGGGTTATGTAATGTGATGCTAGCTTTACAACACAGGAAAGGAAGGATAGCAAAGTAAAAAAAAAAACAAAAAAAACCTGAAATTGATTGAAAACAAATGGTAGCCCGTGTTATTCTGGGATGAAATAAGAAGATTCTGGCATAATTCGAACAATATTCCCAATCCTAAAAATATTCACATTTAGGGGTCAATCACCCCTTAAAAATAAAAAATAATAAAAAATATTTTTAATGATGCATCCCTCAATCCTCAGGAGATGAGAGAGAGCAGTAATACATCAACAAGAAGAGAGCATAGAAGAAGACAAGCATTTTTCATTTTTGGTTTTAGCGCACCTTTTTTTAACTATCACAAAATCACAACTTAAAAATGTATAAAGCTTTTTCCCCACATTTGTTTAAAGTTACAGTTACCAAAAAACAAACAAAAAAAACTTAAAAAAGGAAGAAGAGCAAGTGAATAATTTATGACATACGCTATTATAACATTATCCTAACACTAGTGTCTATGAGGTATATCTGCAACAGTTTGGTAAAGAGAGCATGGTCTGCGCACAACGCTCACAAGTTTGTCTCCATGTGTTTTTTTTTCATTTAAAGCTTTGCAACCATTTGAAAAGGTGGGAGGAGGAGGAGGAGGAGGAGGAGGAGGAGGAGGAGGGATGGGCGAGCTGGATTTCCAGTAAAGACAGATGAATAGAGTGGTTTAAGATCACAGATGCTGAGATCCAGAGCTCAGATGGTGTTCTGGTGTGATAACAAATTTCATCTCAAGGAAGCAGCATCCTATACTTTAAAGATCTGTCATATCTATTGAGGGTAAAAGGGGTCAAATGTTTGTCTCAGCCTGATGTAATGCGTCCATGGGGCTGGAGAATATGGGTATAAAGACTGCCAAATGTCCACAAACATGAGTGGATGGATGCTAGAATGTCGCTGCAGACTCTGAATCCTGTCACTTTTTGCTCTCTTTCATGTAAGTGCTTCATAACTTGAGTTGTGTCAGTTTTCTGTGTCAGGTTTAGGCATTAAAACTGCCTGGTTAGAGAGTGTGGAAACCCAGCTCAGAAAAAAAGGGAAGGAAGAGGAAGAGGAAGAGGGGACAGAAAAGAAGTGTTGAACAGAACAGGAAGCCTTTGGTATTCGCTCTGGATCTCTTTGCGTTGATTGCATTGCAAAGCACCAGAGAGCAGAGAGGAAACTCAGGCGCTCGGCCCTGCAGCGGCGGCGGGGGGGGGGGGGGGGGGGGGGGGGCGCTGAGGTATGAACTTCAACTTGAACTACAGGAATAGAAAGTTTAGAGAGGTCTAAGACTTCGCTTTGGTCCAAGCAAGGCACTCATCCAAGGTTATCTCATACTTTGCAACTAAAGCGCTCTCTACATCTTTTTGGCCTGGTCTGAAAAAGCAAAGCAAACAAACAAAACAACAGATTTGTTTCTGTGCCATTCGGCTTCCCTGGTTTGATTTTTAAGCCCAGTGCTTGTAAGGGAAGTAAAATGGCGCAGCTGAACGATGCTGGACAGCTCCTTGCATATTGCCGCCATTATGAAAGAACACTTTTGCTGTTATTGTTTTCCATGTCCTGGCTCTCTGTCCTCTGAGACCTGAGCTTGTGTGCATGTGATGTCACTTCTTTCTAAAAACTGCTAGCAGCTCTCATCCTCTGATCCTCTGCACAGTTTTAATATGCTTTGCTTTTCCACCCAGGCCTGTGCGAAGGTTTGTGGAATATTTCAACATCTGTGTCAGGGTCGTGTTTTTTTTCTGTAGCTGGACCCACAGAGCAGAACGAAGAAGCTCAGCAAGAATTCAAATTTGATTTTTTTAAAGGTTTTATAAGGTTTTGATATTTTGCTCAGAAATAACAAGCTGAGGATAGCAGCATAGAAGATAGAAGATAGAAGCATCCACCCTCCCCTTTAGGACCACAGGGGGCTGGAGCCTGCTGACAATGGGTGAGAGGCCAGGTACAACCTGAACAGACTGCCAGTCTATTGCAGGGCTAACAGAGAGACAAACAACCAGTCACAGTCGCACACTTCGACAGGGAGAACCTACAAACTCCATGCAAGGTTCCTGATTCCCTGATGATATCCGGATCATTTTTTCTTTTGAGTCTGAACAACGCAAATCCGGATATATCAGGATTGACTTCAATCCACCTCTCGAAGGTGGATCTAGCCGGATTGGCTTACATCTGGCTCAGGTCTGAACACAAATGCGGTTAGCGTTGTCATACTTCCGGGTTCACAGGGACAGTGTCCGGGTCGCACACAAAAGCCAGACATTTAGGGCGGATACGTGTGTGTGATAGCCAGATTTGAAAATAGGTCTGAACGTCTCCATCTTAAAGGCTATCCGGATTCAGTCCCACTCTAGCTGGATTGACTTTCTCCAGTGTGAACGGGGCCGTATACATAATCCTTTGATTTTAATGTATCCTCAGCTCCAAATGTGTGTGAAATACTGTGCCAGCCAAACGAACATTAGCATGACCTGGTAGCATTTTGTGTGACTTTAGCCATGTGTCTAATTTTGTTATCTTTTCCTAAGTAAACACTGATCAAACATCCCGCTCTCCAAACACAGGGTCGTCATTCAGGTTGCCATGCAGCACCAAGTTAGTACCAAGCAGTCTTCTCATTATAAGGACAGATGATGTGGGTGTCTGAACAAAATACTGAGATGTTACTCATCTTGTCCCAGATTTCTGCCTATTTACCTGCAGCTTTTATATTTCAGTGCAAAATATAGTATGAATGTCAAAAAGGAACTGTATTAGAAGATTTTCTCAAATGCATTATTCAAATCCATACTCCCGATTAAGCCCTGTTAATCAATATATTTATCTATAATCAATAAGACTTCCTGTGCTCCCTGATATTCTGCATCCAGCCTGACCCCTACACTGTGTGTGAGAGAGAGACACACACAGGGGAAAATATAGGAAAGAGAAAGTGAGAGGAAACAGAAGGAAAAGTAGAGAGTGTGTCATAAAGAGAAAGCACATGGAGCTGAGCGCAGACCGTACTGAAGAGGAAACAAATCTTTGGTTTCTTTGGTTTCATCAATACGATTAAAAGGACAAATGGAAAGTCAGTGAGGTAGCCTCTCCGGTTCTCACTATTGAAATAGAAAGTTTTTTTTTCTTTTTCTTTTTTTTTCTTTTTACACACGCACAAAGTCAGTCTTGGAAGCAGCTAGCTTTAAGGGACGCCTCAGTTTTTCCTTCAGAACGAATGAAACCAGCTGGTGTGTTTGCATTCACGCAAGCATTTTACAGAAATGTACTGCACAGCACAGCGTGACGGCAAATTCTGATTAGGACAGGCATAAAAATGAGAATTTCTTCAGAACTGCCAGCTTATTTTTAAGATAACAGAATACTTTTGCCTTCCGTAGATGACATAAAAACATTTATTCAATTCTGAAATACATTAAATAAACTCAATGAATTGAAAGAAAGGAATCCCTTTGCTAAGAAAGCAAAGTATCTTCCAAACTATGGTGCTTTTAGGTATTCATAAATGTGTGACTTTTAAAGGTTGGAGCTGCGTGGATGCAAACACACACTGTTTATTTGGCCTCTCAAGGATTCCAGTTATCTTTGGTGAGTTACTTTTATATCAACGTGTGGCCCTTATACATCACCTGATCAAGTGTCACTAGAACATCAGTCTGAAATTCATTGCTTGTTCAACAGTGGTCAGCAAATAAATTAAAAGAAATAATAATAATCGGCCATAAAAAGAAAAAAAAATCTGATGCAGTGCTCATCAATCAGTAGGCTTATTATTATTTCTCATAAAGATTGTTTTCATTTTCAAAAAAACAGAAAAAAAATCAAACTAGATCAAAGCTAAAGAGTGACAGCAAGTGTTGACATTCAGAAGTACACGAGTCTAATCTGACATTCCTACATCATTCTGTCTAAACATTCATAACAACAATTCCTTTGCTTTTTAAAGTAAAGCTAAAACTAGGAATAAATTAACAGGCCTGGCATAAGCACTGCATCTTTGATGCAACTAACATTCTTAAATACTCATAAATATTCATCAAAAAAAACAATTACATCTAATTAAATAACATTAAATTATTATTATTTAAGTACAAAACTAGCGTGTTCTAAAAACACCTCATAAATAAATACAGCGTCGAACAGAAAGAAAAAAAAAGGTACCATGTAAACTTTGGCAAAAGCTAATCATCGTCAAGGGTAAAAGGGTTCAAGAGGGAGATTTGGCAACAAAACATTTGTTCACTTAAATTAATAAACTATTAAAACATAAATTACATTAAATTTAATAAAAAAAATCACATATTGCAAAAACCTAGGAAGGAATGCAGTGGTTAATAGTTGGCAAATTATTTTTAAGTACTCAAAAACAAACAAGCAATGAAAACCTCTTTGGGACGGTTTTTTGGTTTCATACCCTTCTGTTTTTTGTCTTTTTTTTGGCAGGTTTAGCCTGTATTACATCCAGACAGAACTGCAAGTGGGAATGAAAAATGGCTGCCACCCCCCTGAACCACAGACCTATCGCGCCCCTATCCTTCTGGGTGCGATCAGTAAGACGGTACAGTGGGTCAGGTGGGCGGAGCATTTCTTTGGATTAGAAGCTTTTACACACAGAAAGACAGAGAGAAAAACAAAGGATAAAGCTATTTGACCGATATTTTAGCAGTTTCTCTCAGCAGGTGTTGACATGGTTGTTTTTATTTGGTTTGGTTTCAGTTATTGTCGTTGTTTACATGAAGCAGCAGCGTAGATTCTCCCCCCGCTCCTCTAAGGAACAAGCTAACGTGGGTGTCCAACCATCACTTTAACCATCAGGCTCGTCCTCCAGCATGGCGATGCGGGCTGTGATTTGAGAGATTTTAAAGTGAAAGCATTAATTAGCAGACTTTGGTTTCCTTTTTTTTAGTCAAGATTTTAAATCTAGATTTGAATGATTGGTAGGCTGAAGTGGTTTAAGCTGGTTTCTGCTGGGCTACTGGTCTTAACATAAAGAAAATGATTGAAGAAGTGTCGCAGCGTGCTACTCACAGTACAGCAGAAAATCTTTGGTATGTTCTGTACATCTCAAATAGCACGGCTGCTGGCACTCTTTTACATAAAAGTGTGGATTGGAAGAAAAAAACAAGATGGAAGCCGTCGAATACACTGTCCCTGTGCTTTGTCTGGCAGCTTTTGTTTACCACTGCGGGAGATTGTTGGAGGTAGACTTTGACATGTGTGAGAAAGCTACAAGAGAGAGAGTGAGAGATGCTTTTCCCCAATATTTGTCTCTTTTAAGCACAGCGCAGCAGGAAGTTGTGGCTCCGCGTGGCTGTGACGGCGGCCATGCTGGAGGAACAAGCGGTCAAAAACAAAGGATGGTTTTCTTTGAGCTTTAAAAAAGTGCTATGTGGGAAGAGAATACTGTGAGCGATGGCTACGTTTGTTGAATAAGGCGGACAGAATGAGGCAATGCTAGTTTTGCTGAACACATCCAGCAGAACAATCTGTAAGGGGGAAACTAAAAAAGCCACCCACATGCTGGTTAAACAAGATTTTGACCTTTATGGGAGGGATGGGGGGGGAGAACTGCTACTTGAGTTAACGGTGAATCTTTGGTTTGTTAGCTGATGAGGTTTCTGTTGTTCTTTTAACCATTTTTTTTACTTTGAAAAACTGCATAGGCACACGTTAAAGACACTCTTCAACCGTGAGAGACACAATAATGTTCTGCCTTTTCCTGGAGGGGTCGGAGAGGGGAGGGTTCGGTTCCTCCCCGCCCTTCCCCGTGTGGTTGTTACCCTTTTCAGTCCCCCAACTTGCTTCCCCTTAAAGTTGGCCTGATGCAACATCAGACAGAACAAAGCTACTTCTTCCTTCATTCCTCCGTGATGTCATCCTTCCTCCTTATTCATCTTCCTCGTCGTCGTCATCCTCCATCCATGACATCGTCGCCACCACTCTTTTTTTTTTTTTTTTTAACATTTTTTGGTAATAATTCTCTTCCATCTTCAGTTTTTTTTCCGTTTGTTGGAACAGTTAGGTGCAGAAAAAGGTTTTCTTTGGTTTCGATTTGTCAATAAATAGAAAAAGTCTCAAGTGTCCATTTTTGTATTTTAAATCGTTCTTAAAGCCTTTGGCTTGTCTCTAACCAGGCTGGAGTCAGCCTGGGGTTTCTAAGGAGCAGGGGCTGCTGACTGACGCCTTTCCTTTGGTTTTGCTTCTTTTCTTTTTTCTTTTTGGTTTGATAGCTCGAGTGAATGATGATTGATGATTGGTGATGGTAAAGGCTGCTAGAACTGAGCTGGAGGTGATGAGGTGGTTGAGGTTTGTTTGGTGCAATAATATTTACATCATGTGTTACACAGCATTACATTGGCTGCGGAGGGATTCGGTAAAGAGACAGACAGATACATTGTTTGTGTCTCGGTCCATCTGTCTGTCCTTTCACCAAGCATCCACCACCATTTCCTACACTGCAAACAAATTCCCTTTTCATCAGTTTCCGACATCTGTGTTACAGCTCATCTCTCCACTACCAATGAGGAGATACTGTGGAAGGTGAAAGCTGCTCTCCAAATGTGTGATTGAAAACTTGAACGGACTTGTTTGCAGTGGTTACACCGCTGACCCTCTGGAGGAGACGTACTAGGCAGGCATCGTCTTTAGATTGTCCTCTTTAACTATTACAAAGGCCCTGATCTGCCTGGACAGTTCGTCTTCCGCGGGTCAGACAGTTTTTGCTGTTGTGACAAAGCGGTGGGAGGCTGTTGTGTCTGTGGTGGCAGGTGGAGGCTTCCAACAAACATTTTAGCTTCACACCAGTAGGTGAAATTACTGTAAAACTCCTAAAAGGCATGAAATCTCAGAAAGAATGAAAAGATTTTGGAAGATGCTGGGGTTTCATTGGGATTGTTTCAAAAATGTTGGCTGTAATGGTGATGTGTGTGGGAGTATGACATAGTTACACTGATGTTTGACCCTCATGTTTTCATAGGGGAAAATAAAGTTGGGCTTATCCAATGAATGCAGTCTGTGTTAATCATTGCTGTTGTTTGACCCTGGCCAGCTTTCCTTCAGAGAAAGGAAGCATGTGTCATAGGCAGAGCAACAATGTGAACAATGTGAAGTTCTTGGTAAAGCTAAGATGCTTGTTGGAAAGCACACACTCATGAAAGGGTTACTGTGGTAACACAAATGGCAGATGAGACGAAGCATAGGGTAAACTGGAGCTTAGCTTTGGTTTGGCTGACAGTGCGTGTCAGGGTGGAAATTCTAGGAAACATTTGGGGAAATGACTCTTTAAAGCTGTTTGTATATCTGTTAAGCAACAGTGTGTGTGTGTGTGTGTGTGTCTACGTGTGTGTGTGAGACGACAGATGCCGAATGGATTTCAGCCACTGTTTAGAAAAAAATGGCATCCTGAGTTTTTCTAAGATGTGAAGACCACTCGGCTCGGCAGAGAGACCCGGTTCTATTGCAAAGAAAATGTGCTTCAAGATTGTGCTCACATACATTGTATATATTCATATATATATATATATAATACACTAACACTCCACTGAATGCTATGTATGCAGAGAAAGCTTGTAGTGTCGCATGTTGGCTCAAATTATGAGGACGTGCCTCAATGAAAGTTCGTCTGTGTTTGTGCTTGCATATTTTTGACAATTCCTAACTTCATCTTCACTGCACCCTTTAAAGAGTCAAATCATTACGTGTTGCTTTTGCTGGGGAAATTGAAGTTGCATTCAAAAATCTTGTTTAAGGAAAAATAATGATGCATTCAGAGACACTTTTCTCTTTTAAAATGGATGTGGGACATTGTGGAAACCAACTCTTTCGTTCATAACGTAGGGACTAAAAACCAGCAAAACAGTGAACCCTCAGTCAGATAAGTAATTGCTGTATTTTTGATGGTAGCTTTTCATATTTCCTTAGTGTCAAAAAATGACCCTGGCTGCTCTTGGTTAGTTTTGTGTTTGCACACTGTAACATCTTTGGTTTGGTTAGGTTCACCCTGTGCTGCACTGACCTTCCTTTGTCTCAAACATGTCCACATGTCCCCATTCTGCAGTCATAAAGCTTCCCTTGGTTGGATCCTAGCTTATATATTGCATAACAGAAGACACACTTTGTCTTCTGGTCTTTGGTATTTGGGCTAGTGTGTCAGCTTAAGTGTGAGGTTTGTTTGAGTTTACCCTTTATAGCTTCTTTTTATAGATTTATGATGAGTTTGCAAAAAAGGCGGTTTGGCTACAACAAGTCGTGGCAGTGAGCAGCCCCTCTCTCTCAGTTTGTCGCACTCGACAAATGCAAAACTGACAAAAAGAAAAAATAATGTAAAAAGTTTTGGTTTTCCCGCCACACTATGACCGGACGAAACCTCCACCCGCGCCCCCTTTAAGCCCCATCCTAACCCTCACCCACCCCGACGACCCTCCCCATCGCATTCCCCGCCCGCTCCCTTCCTTGCCATCTATTATCACGCTTTGGTACAAGTGCTGGACGCTGAAGATTGGTTGCCAGGGCTGGCTCCGTCGTCTGTCCATTTGTCCAGGCTCCGGCGGCGGGCGTTCATGAAGAAGTTGCTGACAGTGGAGAGTTCGAGGCCCAGCTGCTGCGAGATGGTGAGCTGCATTTCTTTGGACGGCCGCTTGTTCTCCTTGAAGATGGCCAGCAGGGTGCGCCGCTGCAGGTCTGTGAAGACCAGCCGCGACTTCTTTGGTGTGTTGTTGCGGTCCTTCGCTGTGTCCTGTTCCTTCCGTTTGCATGCTGCGAAGGAGGGAGGGAAGAAGGTGGGAGGACGTGAGGGAGAAAGAGAGGAGGAGGGAAGAAAATAAAGGTGTTAGTTTTGGACAGCAGTTAAATATTGGAGGAAGATTTTACACTGTGAAACATAAACAGAAGGTTTTGTTGACAGCAGGATTGGATTGAGAATGAGCCCTATATTCCAATTTATTTCTTGAAATTGAATTTGAATTGAGATTGCAAACAGGAAGCGGAATTGCAATTCAAATTCAAATTGCAGGAAGTTCAGTTTGGTGAGGAAATTCCCACGACACATGGAAAGCACAGAGCAATCTGCACTTACTGCACTGCTCCAGTCTGTGGTTCCATAAAGGCTACCTCAAATTTCAAACAGCACCTCCAGGTAAGTTTACAGATTTGTAATCTGTCTTTGATTTTGATGACCATGGCATGTATTTGCATTGAGAACTGTGAATCAATCAGTAATACATCGCACTTCACTCACCACTTGTAAACATGTAATGCATTACCTTATACCTCTACTCTCTTTGAAACACAATGACTTTCTACACTATTTCTCATTTGCTTGTGCAAGTCCAAATCATGAATCTTGGCATAGCAAAGTAACCTTGGAGGCAAAGGTCTGGGCAAACAGCACATTATAGAGAGGCAGAGAATCCAATGATCTTTGCAGTAAAAAAGTAACTGTAGTATAACAGAAACACTTGCTGCCACTTGTATCCAAAACATGAACAGTCTGACCAGAACCACGCTGCCTCAATGACCAAACTTGAATTTGAGGAACTCTTGACCATTAGATGCAACAATGTTACCCTATAAAGTACCCTACTTTAATAAATGATCATTGAAGTTACCAAAACATTGTTTGATTTTAGGTCTTCGAAATGAGGATATTGCTTGACTTGACTTGGGTGTTCCTGAACAATGTTAATTTCATGGAATTATTTACATCATTACCTTATTCATGACCGCTTTTACAATGTGTTATTACGCACAACATAATGCAAATCAAACATGGACCATGGCGATGACAACTTCTCCTGTAGCTGTGCCGAGTGTGATAACATGGATATGACACCTTCGAACAACCTGCAGAGTGTGTGGGGTCAGGGTAAAGGACGCCAGCTCAACAATGTCCAACTTGTTGAGCTAAAAGACAACCTTGTGCTACATAAAAGGTAAACAGATGGCACATTTGAGTCTGGTCTCATTTCTACGGGGGCTGAAGAGGCGCAGCTCTGTGGTCTCAAAATGATCACTTCATCTATCTTCAGCCAATAACACCTGTATCCTGCCTTTGAGTGTAATAACATACATCTAAGACCCTTCCCTCATTGTGTTTGGCAGCATACATGTTTTCTCACACGTCTAAACAATATGACGCTGTCATTTATTTGTCTTCTCTGAGGGGAAAACGCTGCAGCAGCCGTGTTCACAGCCTCTCATTGTCTCATGACCTCAGTAGGCTCGGTGTCCCCACCACACCTCTTTATCAGCTTCTCAAGCATGAACACTAATTAGACACGCACCTATACTCAAATGCTCAACTGCTGCTGCAAGGACAAATATTATAATAATATGTAACAATGTGTAAAGCTGGCTGAACCTGAACACACCACCACACTGAGCTGACATGCATGACACCATATAAAACCATAAATAAATATGACATTCATGCATTTTGTCTTACCATTTAGTAAGATGCCCATTCAAAACCATACAAAATATACTGCTGTATATGTGAATACAAAACAGACAATAAGCTAAAACCCTCAGAAAAACATTAACACCTCCCCAGATGTGTTGCTGTTAAATCACAGTCGTTTCAGGGGAGGAGGAGGAGGAGGAGGAGGAGGAGGAGGAGGTCTGGGTGTGTTTGATTTGATTACCTCCTTGAATTAAGTATGCACGAGTCAAAGCCCAGCTGATCAATACGAATCAGGTTAAGGACTCAATTCAGTAACAAAACTATTATGTAAGGGGAAACTATCCTCGCTGTAAACACACACGAACATGCGCACACACACACACATCCTTCTCCTGTCTTCCTCTCAGCCTCTCAGCGTCTTATAACAGAATTTAGCGACCCGACAGCAGATGCAAACAAAAGCAGCTTTTTGTTTTTATTCTCTCAAGAGATGCAGAAACATACAGGTCAATTAACCTGCGTTGTTCCTCTACATCTCATTTTACATCTTCAGAAATGCTACATCCTCAATTCAAATAACTAAATATGGGTTTGATGACAGCTTTGGTATGACAAAGACAAAATGATACCACAGTCTTGTTGTTAAGGTTTTGTATTAGAAATGTGATGGTATACTCAAATGTCCTTTATCTCTATATATGTTTTCAGTGTAGAAAGGGGTTCTTTCTTTGTTCTCTAGGTAAATGAGCCCACCAGTTAAGGCTGTTGTAGTTGTAGATTGCCATTGACAGGTGGCACTGTTGATCTCTTGAATATTAAAAATGCTAAGCTCAAAACACACGGGTTGTTTTTTTTTGTGATAACAAATAGCAAAACCAGAAAAAGCAACATTAACTGTACACATGATTTTGATCATAATAATAATAAATGAAATAATCATTGGACATTTTTGGTGCAAAAAAACAGAAAGAAAGAAAGAACAGAATTAAACAATAATAAAAAAAATATTTTGTTATTTGAATAACAAAACAGGCCTACATACTGTCATACACTGGCTTCAACTACAGTATATATTTTTTGTTACCTAAATAGTTACATCGACTTAACTCATATATTTACTGTACGTCAAGACATAATCCTACAACATGTAATTGAGTCTTTGATATTTCAGGAAAAATATTGCAGCTAAAACTGATGCAGGCTCTCACATTATTTTATGTGAGAGACGAACAAAGTGAATGAAATATTCCAAAACAATTACAATTATAATCTAATAATAATCCGCTGCTATTTTAACTGATAAACGTGTCAAGTCTCTCAGAGAAATACACTCACAGTGCAGAAGGAGTGTGTTACGACAGTTTGTGGGGTAATGTCACTGAAATGCTCCACATAGATGTGAGCAGTGGCCTGGGGAGAGAGAAACTAGAAACCTTCTGTTATCCATGATGACCTTGCTTCCTAACTAGGACAGAACGAAGTGTAACCTGTCAGTCACTGATAGATCCAACACACACACAGATGAAGACGAAACCATACAAGCTGAACAGTCACGCTGGACTTTCAACCGGGGGATCCAGGTTCCACTTTTTGACACCGTTTCATAGCGTCCACTAACACAATTAAACTAATTCCATTGATGTCTTCTTGACTATCTATCTCATTGAAATTATTAAGCTATAATGTTGTCTTGAAACTTGAGATGTGCCATTTGCACACTGACAATAGTTTAGCATAGACTGTATATGACTATGGACATTGTGGATTTGGCAGCATCATATGCCATCAACGTCTGCCTAAACTCCTGGTTGAACCAAATACAGGCAAAGAGGTGGTAATTATGCAAAATCTTAAGTCCTAATGTAATAATTTCACGAGTTATTCAAAAATTCACCTTACATACAGTTGTTATAAAAAGGAAATGTATCCATAGAGACCAAAACATATTAACCTTATATATGTATGCAACACTTTCAGAAACTCATCTATCTTAATCCCACTTTTGATTTTAAAATTATTTTCACAAAAGCCAAACAATGCTTTTGCCCTTCACACCAACTTCCCCTGTAGCTGCTTCCCCTTGAGATATTGTGGTGCGTTCCTACCCAAATGCTCCTATCGTGAAAACATTTATCATCATGTTTAAAGCTTCTGTGCACATTATATGTGCCATATAGCAAACAGAGTGTACTCTGCCTGTCTGCTTACCATAGCTTGATGAAAAGCAGTTCAGCAGCAGTTCACCACCGACAAGTTTTTTTTTTTTTTTTTTACAGAAAAAAGTGCAAACACATCTACGTGTAAAAAAAGGGAGCAATCAAAACCACCCACCCACACACAAACCCAGACTTTGCGTCAATGGAGAAGGAGCACGCTTGAGTGATTCAATCAGCCTTTTTTTTCTCCCCTTTCTGGTCGAGGTTACAGTGAGGATCAAATACACAATTATATTATTCAAAAGGGGTTTACCAGTTTGAGGAGGGGAGAGAGTGAGGATGGGGGAGGGGTGGGTATTCTTTAAAGGTAGGGACTGAATCGATAGGATCAATAAGGAAGGGTTCCTCTGTCTTTCATCAGCTTCCTCAGCCTCTCTTGCAGACATCACTGTGTTGCTAAATGCGTCTCTAACAGCAGAACATCAGCAGAAAATACGGAGAATGACTCGCCTCGTCTTTCTCTCTAAATGATTCAGCTGTCGTGGTTAACCCTGTACTATACAGGATCAATATAAAAAACTAAAAACACATCTATCTATCTATCTATCTATCTATCTATCTATCTATCTATCTATCTATCTATCTATCTATCTATCTATCTATCTATCTATCTATCTATCTATCTATGCCACTTCCCTGCTCCCTCTCTTTGCCTGTATTTGGTTTAACCAGGGGTTCAGGCAGACTGTAATGCTGACAACATGGCAATGGTAGAAGTCATTTTGACTGTATAGTTCCAATAGTCCACCGTTATACAGTTTATGCTAATCATCCATAGTAAGTGTAAATGGTAGATAGCACATCTCAGGTGTGAAGACAACATCAGAATGGATCAGCAGAAAAACTATAATAATTTATGTTAATAAAACAACGGCAGCAGACCACCACTTCCTATGTCCTGCTACTTAAAATGAATGTGTTTGTCAATAGTGCTGACTGGTGGCTCTGAAAAAGGTGATAAAACAGGTTCAATTCCCCATTGGAGTGTTAGATTTAGTTATCTGAAGTGAACCTTGTTTTAGCTGGAGTTGATTGCTTGGCCGTCACTTCCTCATGTTTGTTGTATTAATGTTCGATCATAATGAAAGTCCATTCTCTCATCACAGTGAGTTAAAAATCAACCCTGGACATTAATTGTCAAGTGTCATCACTATAGAAAACCACCAAATTATGCTAACCACTATTAGAGTCAGTGATGTCACAGTAATGTTCAGTACCTAACAACTGCCATCATTATGTTAATAATGTCATCTTCCTAACCATCATCACAATCAGCAGTAGTCATACTGTAACATCATTGTTAGTCACAATGATGTTACAGTATCTTCAAAGACCCCTATGTTATCATCCTGGCTGTTTGTTTATTACTTCACAGTCTCTCAGTCAGGTTTGAGATCAGTCTGTAACATGATATTATTGTGAACTGACTTCATACAAAAAAAGAGTGGTTCCATTTACCAATCAGCTCTGTGCCTGGATCAAGTGTCAGATAGAGCTACATCTGTGCAGAAGAGCTTAACAACACAATAAGATGTTTACACCCACCCCTTACCAAGAGGTCAAGTCTTCCAATATGGCAGCTGAGAGGCATTATTCCACCTTAAAGCCTTTTCTCTGTTCACATGAATGGAAGTTCCAGTCAAGTGCTGAGCCTCAAGAGCTGGTGACACTCACAGCAAACTCATCGATGTATTAAACAGAAGCTTTAAGAGTCAAGAGCTGCTAAATGTCAATAGAAAGTGAATGCAGAGAGGGTGATCAGACTGGGTGAATGAAAAACAGGAGTGTGATGGAAGTGCAAAGTGCAAAGAAATCACAGCGGTCAGCATTCCATTATGTCCAGACAATCTGCTTTCATGAAACAGATTCCAGCTGTGGTGTTCCTCAGGGCTCTATTGTAAGCCCCTTTATTAGAATGCAACAAATGCTATTATACCGTTAACATTATGATACTACTTCCAAAATAAATGAAATATTTTCAACATTTTACCCTTTTCTGTATTTAATACACACTGTGCTGCAGTGAATGCATTACCTGTGATCAAGAAATGTAATTTTTTATTGTTAAGAATAAAGTTGAAAGGAAGTGAATGAGCCAGCTTTGGTTTCATCTTACAGAGACAGAGCTCAGCAGAGTCATTACAGACTGTTTTCATCTTCACCACAAAGATAGATCACAGCCTAGCAGCTTCTCCATGACAGCCTTAGTCTCCACAGAGCACCGTCGAGTCATGTTGCTGATGGACACCAGTTCCCACTATGCAATATATATATATATATATATATATATATATATATATATATATATATATATATATATTTATAAAAATGGAGTCGCAATAGTGACATGTTTGTTTCAAGTAGTGCAGCCTCTAAGAAAATATATTGGTAAAATTGGTGAATGATAAACAGTGAATAACTGAGTTGCCACCTCCTCCAAAAATGATAGATTGAGGACAAAAGCTGCCAAATAAATCAAAAAATAAAATAATTTCTTGCACCATAAAGCCGAAAAAATACACTTTGTTTACAGTTTCTTAGAAGACTACATTAATATGCACATATCTGTTCTGCCAGCTGGAACCATGTGCCATTCAAGTGACTAAACCAACAGTCTTCTTATTCTTTAGCAATCTAGGAAACTGTGTATATGGTCCCACAGTGAACAACTGCAAGTCCCCTAAATGCTGTGAAAGCTAACCACCACCTTATTAAAATCAATGGTTTATACAAAATCACAGCTAACGGCTGCAGAACTAACAGGCAGAACATTCTCCTAAATTTCCCATTGTGTGTGAGGTTGTGATGAGCAGACAGAGGTAAAGGAGGCAGACTAAAATGAAGAGGTGGAGATTGAAGTAAAGAGGAAGAAGTAAAGAGACAGTGAGAGATGAAAATAACAGACAGAGCAGAGGGTTTGGGGATCAATACAGCTGAATATAAAGCCACAGACGTCTGTCAGGACTCTGCAGACAGACAGGGTTCATTCTCAGGAAAAAAGCATTTTCTTCTAGCACAATGGGCTACCCTCTCTTTCTCTACTGCTATCTCTTTTTGCATCTATAACACCTCTCTCACACAGAGTGTCATCTTTGTTTTAAAACTGCAATCCTTTTTGTCTTATCCTTTTTTTCTCTTTGAGGTTATCTTTTCCATCTCATTCATCATTCCTCTCCTCCTGGTTTTTTCTTTTGTCTCCATTATTTCTCCTCCATTGTCTCCCCTAACTCGTCTTTTCTTCCTCATCCTATCTTACATCTTTCTGCCCTCCTACCTTTCTCTCTCCTCCTTCCCTTTTTCTCCGTCTCTCCTCTTCCTCCTCTTTCTCGCTCTCCCTTTTTCTGTTTCTTTTTTTATTGCACCATTACCACTTAAGCCTTGGTATCCATTACACAAAGGGCATATAAGTGCAGGGTAAGTAGTAAAGTCGCCCTTCAACATACACTTCACTGCTTGTGTATGGCGCCACATTTGGATGCTTCGACACTCCGTCATGGGCCTGAGCAATGTTTGGATTTGCCCATTAATCTGCTGTGACTCTGTTAATGTGGATGATGTGGTTGTGATGTCACACACCCCTATCCCAATAATCACGATTGTTCTTCATCAGTCATTTCTGCAGCAGTGCTCCACTATGGTATAGTGTGCATTTCCAAAATGTTTTTGAGCAGATGATCTGTTTAGTGATGATAACAAGATATTCTTTAATTTTATCTTAAAAGTCTTTTCAAAGTAGCTAATTTAATAATTTTAAATTATTATACTTAACTAATCATAATAATAATAAAAATACACACACACACATACAGTAAAATTATATCTATTACATCTTATCTGCTAAAAAAATGTATTTTAAAAACAATCTGTTAATGGTATACGAAATTGCTGCACTTCTATACTTATGAACCAAAGAGGCCCCGACTGATACCTCAAAGGCCTCTAATAGACAATTAATTAAACAACAAAATAATAAGAATTTCTCTCTGTATCATTTTTCCCCAGCTGTAAACTTTCATATTCTTCCAGCAGTTGAAATGCTGCAGTATACTTAAGATGCTAAAGCCAAGCATGGCAGCCTGGCAAACACACTTGATGCATCATATCTCAGCACTCAGACCCACAGCATCGTAGCACTTAGCAATCAGCACTCCACCGCTGTCTAAGCTTGTGTGAGTGAGGGGAGGGTCGTGCTTAATGCACCGCAATGCTTCCCTCCTTCCGCTTTGTGAAGATAACCGGAAATGGAACAACAGTAAAGCCCCTCTCTCTCTCTCTCTCTCTCTCTCTCTCTCTCACACACACACACGAACAAACACTCAGTAGTAACTGAGAGCATGAATGAATTTGCAAGAATGTATCTTATTTTTATACTAATTAGCCCATAATGCACTATACGCTGGTAAACATTATACATTACACTAAACATTACGATGTCTGCATGATCACTGTGTGATGGTTATCATGGTGAAAATCTGCACTCAGCTCAAATCATTACCTTAGCACAGCTGTAGGAGTGATACCCATGTGACCAGGGACGCCATGACCATCAGGTCTTGTTTGACTTTTTGGCTTTTTAAAAAGAATACGATTCCAACAAAGTGACAAAATAATGAAGATAAAGTAATCAAGGATCATCACAAGACTCACCATCTCTCAGTGTCATGTTTTCTATTTTAAATGATGATGTATCAGCTGTATTATAACAATAATAAATATTGTTACTCAGCTATCAGCACGATGGTCCCCTGGGTCCTGCTCAAAGTTTCTTCCTGTTAAAGTTTTTTCTTGTTCTGGGTTTTTTAAAGCACCTAGAAACAAGCAGTGCAAAAGATGCTTTACAAATGAAACTTAATTGAACTGAAGTGAATTTATTTGAACATTTGTGCAAAGATTACCTTATTTTCAAATGTCTAGTGGCCACACATTGGAAGTTATTATGTGCTTGTTTGTGCAAAATTGTTAAATGTCAGAAAACAAGCAGTGACTTGGATAATTAATATTTGACTAATTAATAAACTACAGTCAATATTTATATTCTTGATCCAACAAACTGCTAGACACCTGATATATTTCTTCCTGCCACAGAATAAGTGAGCTATATTACAAATATTACACAATATTAACACATTCTGCCCAAAATACTAGCTAAGGCACCAAATGTAGATTACTACGCCTCAGGAAATAGATCCATGCAAAAGCACTGTTTACTCCTGTTTTGGGTGGATTAATGGCTTCACCCAGACACAACAGATAGATCTGTCTTTATGACCGATGTACTGAGGAACAAAGAAGGACTCAGACGGAGAGAGTGTGTAATCATTGAATCTGTGTGTGCACAGAGAGATGGTTTATCAGCATATAATCTGTATGTCCACACAGTCTGTGGTGACATCACCGGACAAAGGTCTCTCAGCCTCACACACACACACAGACACATACAGTAATGTATCTCAGCTTGTTTACCAGGACAAATAGGCTGACCAATCAGAGCCACTGGTGGTTCAGTGATGTCATTGATCTGATGAGGAAATGGCCTCAGAGGAGTTTGATGTCATCCACCTTCTCCTCTCGCTCTCTCTCTCACACACACACACACATTGGGAGGTTGCTAAGCAAAACACATTTTTACAGTCACAAACAAATATAATTTCGATATTTATAGGTAGAAGGATTTCACATGGTGTCGGCTACACAAAGTGTCATTACTTCTGACAACTTCAGAGACTTACACACACTCTGAAAGTTTGGGCAATTCGGATTTTGTAGTAGCATTTATGCTCATTATTCTAGTGGTCCACTGCCAGGAAAAAAACACACTTTTAAACTGCAATAAAGCAGACAGTTAACACAATTAACACCCAGCTAGCAGATGTACGGGAGCATCTTGCTACTAAAGGACCAGATAAAAGAGCTGAAAGACGGTCACTATCAGACTTTCATTTATCTGTTGGACACAAACAGAACATTAATGATTAGTTTGTTACTGCGTAAGTAAGCAAATGTTTGCATCTCCGCCAGAGTTGCAGCAAGCGCCAAACCCTTCAACATCAACAGCAGTGCAGAAAATCTGAACCTGATTCAGTGTTGCAAAAAGATTCATTTCCATATCAGAGTAGCCTAATCAAATGCCTCAGTCCATTGTGTAAGCACTCTTTTGCATAAATTAAACCAAAATAACAAAATAATCCTTGAAAAAAAATCAGACAAAGCTAAACCTCCCAGTTCAAATGAAGTGTCGGCATCTAACCAATCAGCTACGAGATCAAGTGAGAGGCAGCAGTTTCCCCCCATGCCTAGAGACTGTGAAACTGACAGTGATGCCTAACTCTGCAACCATGGTGATCATATGAAGTTATTAATGCTAGTGTTACCATGACGTTACAGCAGCAAGAAAATTAACCATTGATTCTTCATTGATTCTGCACAGCCAAGCCTTCTGTCCTGCCAGCATCACCCAAAGCATGATGGGAACTGTAGAATAAGTTTATCCAAAATAGAAATTGACTGAATGAACTGATGGATGGACAACAAAGAAATCATGCCCATGTGATTGGATGTAAACGTGTTAGAATTTATGCAAGTAGGAGTTAGAGGATGTTAAAAATGAAATTCTGTGGAGAGAAAGTATAAAAAAGTTCAGGGAAAACCTTTGCTAACCTTTAATCTGCTGAATGTTGACAGTGAGGATAAGTCAGAGGGACGTTCTGTTTGGACACCACACACACACACACACACACACACACACACACACTAATAGATGATGAGTTAACCATGCTCTCAGTACCTTTTCTTATCAGCAATGTTTTTTTGGAAGCCTGAAGCCATCGCCGCTCTGTCTCACAGCACGCTGCTTCAACAGAGAGCAAACACAGCCAGAAAGATAATAGTCTCTGATCAATAGATTGTATTGTAATTGCTGATTGATCAAAAGGAGGTTGGGCAGCTATAAACGGACAACCTGGCAAACCGCTCACCACTGTGTTTGTCTCTGAACGATCGGTGGCAAACGATACGAGTTGATCAGGTTTCCTGCTCTGAGAGAAAGCAGCTCAGAGATTCAAATGCAAAGTGTCCACACACTTTTGACTCTTTGTTTTTTAACAAAAAGATGATTTATTTACATTATATTGTTGATACTTTTAAAGGGATTTATTTGTGTCTTTTTTTCCCACCTTTATCTTCAGTTTTGTCTCTGACATGCTCCTGCTCGCTCTGTCCTCCTAAACCTGTCTCCATTAAAGGCTGTAATATCTACAACTGGATCCCATCCATCCAATATGAAACATAATCCAATAACAGACAGATTCAGCTTAATGAATCCAGTTATGTGGCCCAATCAAATAGAGGAGGATTCCCTTCAAACCCATCTGTCTCTCATACGCATCAAACTGACTGCTTTTAATGCTTTTACCCAACAAACCTATAGAGGAGGTGGAGAACAAAAAAAAACCATCTGACCTTCTAAATTCTTTTCTTGGTAAAATATGCTTTGATACCAACATTTTCAGCACAAACCATGTAAGAATATGGTATATAACAGACATAGGTGAGATTATACTGGCAAAAAGAAGGAAAAAATTCAGATGTCAAATACATAAAGGCAAACAAAAAAAACACTGAAACAGATGCTTAAAGATAAATAAGAGTCTCATGTAATAGCTACAATGTTCCACAGCAGTATAATAAATGTGACAATTTTTAGTACTATTCTATTTTATTAATAGCAACTACACAACCTATATTTTTAGGTTAGAGAAGTGAAGGATCCAGTCACACTGGGAAATGGTTTGGGAAATGTTTTTGAGGTGCTTCTGGTTCTATTCTATATGAAGAAGAACACAGTGTAGCTACACATTCTGATAGTTACATTTAATGTGCATCTGCCTTACTTGCATGCCACAATTGTGTGTTGCACTTAAATCAATCAGATCTTTGTGAGGGAGCTTCAGAGCAGAGACGCTTTAGATTAAAATATCAGTCAGATGAATGACCTTTAGCTCCATACTGCAGCACACACACTTCCATTGCTTTACACATCACAGGGCCCATGTTATTGTTTTGCTGTTTGAGGCAGTCAAATACAGCCTGACTCTCTCTCTCTCTCTCTCTCTCTCTTTCTGTTATTGTATGCTGTCTCTCTCTCCCTCTCTCCGTCTTCACCCTCCCACCCTTTCTCATCTCTTCCAGGAACTGGTCTGGATCAGGTTCCTGCAGATCAATGGAGATCTGGGTCCGCACCGTTTACGTTATCGTTGCCAGTATTAATGCTCTTTTAATCTGCTCGGGATTACAGCCATCGATCCACGTCATCCATCCGCACGCACGGCCGAGCCCAAACCGATGCTTCACACACATACATAACACACACACTTCGGAGAAACAGACAGTCAGAGGAAGCAAGACAACAGAGCAAACAACAACATGAGCAGCAGGAAGGACAACAACAAGACTGTGTCCACTTCCTTGTTTGTGTTCTGTCTCAGTATCTGACCATCAGAGTATTGATCCGTTATAGATACACATCAGCACATTTACATACAGAGTGTCAACTGAAGCACCGAACAGAAATAAATCTACCGAAGAAGAGACTTAAATCGTAAAAGATCAAGGAAACACAATGTGCAATATCTAAAATAAAGATTAGTTTGACATCATTTCTGCATTGTTCTAGTAAATGGGGACACACACAAAACTCTCATCTGGCTCTGTGGGCAAACACATGCAGGAGTGCAGGCCGAAAGGGCCAAAGTATGAAGGGCAAAGTGGTGTTTCTGCTTTTTACAGCCGGTAATAAAACCTTTACTTCAGCTACTGCATGAAAACAAGCTACTGTCTACTAAAGGTAGACAAAGGTTTAGGTTTTTCTTACTTTCAAATTGCACACTGTTGTTCTTGTATATCATATCATATCATATCATTTCATATCTTCATACCAAATTGCAAATTTTTGCTTCTGCGCCTGTGTTTATATTTATCTTGCTGTAAATGATGTTTATACTGTTTAATTTTTACCATTAGAGGTATATTTGTTATTTTTGTGGTATGCTTGAGTGACTTTATTTGGCTGCTGCAACAGTGAAATTTCCCAGCTTGGGATGAATAAAGTATTTCTATTCTATTCTATTCTAAATACTTGAAAATACCTATATATCATGACCATTTCATGACCACTTACACAGTTTAAGCATGGGATGACTAGCTCTTTCCTGCCATTTGAAAATTCCTTAAACTTAAAAAATAACATTTATTATAAATTTATGTTGAATGTAATTGGGGAATTTGTAGGGTGTTGTGTTGGGCTTACACATTTTTGTCAAAGAATATTAAAAAAAAAACATGTTAACATGACCATCAGAGTGAAGAATTGTTTACATTTTAAAATGCCATCCAAGGCTTATTTTTCATCTTTTTAGACATTCTGAAACACAACATACGATATTTTTTGATCAGATGCTTTCATATTTCTAGGTGAACAATAGAAAGGTATAAACACACAAAGGTATACCCTTAGGTTTTTATCAAATTTGTGACATTGAATGACAAGGCCTCTTTTAATTTTGGGGGGTATTTTGAACCATGTAGGTGTTTTTTCATGTTGTGCTGAGACATTTCTAGATAAAAATAAATAAGAAATCATACCAGAACACATAACCCGAGGATGAAAACACTTAAAGGTATATGCTTGTCACATTTTTAAATACCATATTATGACTTTTGTTTCATTGTTTTTTTTTTTGGAAATTCTTACTGCTCAGCATATTTTTTTTTATATGCTATAACACAGCTTTTCATCTTTGTACATTCTGTCCCATGTAGACTGTTTCACATGGTATGCTCACCCATTTCAATATAACAAAAACTGAGATTCAGAACATGACCCCCACATTAAATAAAACATAAGGGCCCCCTTATATTTTTGCATTTAAGTATGCAATATACAATTTTGAGCATAGCATAACAAGGCCTCTTTTCCCTTTTTTTGGCATTTTGCACCATGTAGGTTTGTTCATGTTATACTCACACGTCTCTAGGTAAAGAAAAGGAAAACATGTCATGGGAACATGACCCCAACACTAAAATATAAGGGTATACCTTATGTTGGTTTGAATTTTGACATACCATTATTTTCATACCTAGGGACATTCTGCAGCTTGTAGGTTGTTTTGTTTTATGTCTTGGTAAAAAATGTGATATAATTTTATATTATATCACATTATCTTGGTTGAACTAACCACATGGATTTGTTATAACAAGTTGTTGCAACTTCATGTTTACATTGTTTGAAAATAAGTATTCTTTATCAGTTTAGGAATGGTTATTGATTATTTATTAATGGTTATTTATATATTAAACTAGCAATTACATATTTAGTTAGATTATTATATATCAATACAAACTATAATAAACATAATCATTATATTTAATTGTCATTCCCACAGCTAAAAAACAAAAAAACGGTTTGGTAAAAAAAAATAATAAGAAAAAAAGGTTTGTCTGTGTTTTTATTGTCCTTTTGTTAACGCTGTTTGTCTTCAACCGTAAACCCTGCCTCTGGCCTGACAGGTCTGTCTTTCCTGTCGTCGTTCATTACGCCTCTGGACAGAGTTATTTGAACTGGTCTGTGACACCAATACTAATGAAGCAGAAGGAGGGTCAATGAAAAGAAGGAGGCAAAGGTAGAAAACAAAAGGAAAAAGGATAAAAAAAAAAAAAAAAACTGAATAAGTCACATATCAGTCGGAATGGTCTAAATAAAAGTGGAATATGTCCCTCAGTAAATTAATCCCAGCCCAAACAAGGCTTCGCACTTTTCCGGTCACCTACAATCTCATCGTGACCTAATTTGCTGTGGCCTTCAATATTGATTAGACCTGTGACTCAGATAACTTAACAGTGAATCTTTGAATTTTTTTACCCTTTGCTAAACCAGGGAAACATGATATAAGATCAATGTTTTGGGTCCCTAAAAATATTAAGCCTTTCTGTTTTTCTTTGACCAGATCTCTATGTTTTTATGAAACAAAACTGAGATAGGAGGGAATGGTTTTCCAGAAATCTGAGGAAACCTGATCCATACTAGGTTTGAATTTACAAATGTGTGTTTAAAGACAAACCACAGCCTGATCCCAGTTTTTAATGCCAAACCTAGATAACATTTGGAGGAATTGCTCACGGGGTCGCCCTACAGTCTGATGAACGCTAGCGTCTGCTACAACTGTCATAAAAACTTTCTGTATGTACATTTGTTGAGTAGCTGCCAAGGCATGTGTCTCACACAAGACGGCTGCTTCAGTTCGCTCGTTTTCTTAGTTGTATTCAAATAAAACTACACAGGTTACTGTGGGTTGGAGCTACACCAACACAACTACATCTCTTCTGTCATTTGAGAAGATGGGGGTCATCCATCAGAGTATCTTTGGAAAATAAGTTTACAGGCTGAAAATCTACAAAGTGTTGCTTTAACCAGTAGTTTTTAATGCCTAACCCAAATCATAAATGAAAAGCAGTTCCTGGTGTCAGTGCAAATCCTAGACTCCTGGGTGAAGGTCTGTTGCGTAGGCCTGTACTACTACTGACCCCATCCTGCTTTAACATGAACTTTGCACACATGTATGTACTATTCTGGCCATTCAGCATTAATGTGAGTGTGTTGCACCTGGGAGGGATGTATTATCAACCAAATGTGCCACTTGTTTATTAAGATGTGTTGGAATGTTTTCAGTAATTAAGCAGTTGTAAAGCACCTTTAACACATAGCCTTTGCAGCTGTCTTTTGCTGTCTACGTTCCTGGCACACAAGACAGCAGGTTGGGAAATGTAGTCCTTGAAAAAGACCATTTTTAACAAATCCTTGATGATGAAAACATTACACAACTTTTAAAATCCCACTGTAAAAAAAAATAGAACCTGATATAGAAGTGAACTGCATTCCTGCCCTTGCTGCTGCTTCCAACGTGCCCATAATATGTGTGGAGCTCCACCTGCACAGTGTGCATTCTCTTAGCACTCTGCCTCAATGAGTTCAGAGTCAGGGTGTCACGTTTGATTTGACCGCCCTAATAAAGCAGCGACAGGACCATTTTCTCCTCTGAACCCGAGCCGCTTGGCCGGCCCTGGCAGCACTTCTGCTGCCCCAACACCAGCAGGATGCCATAATTGGTGTGGACAGTCTTAACAAAAAATCACTACGCTGCTTCTCTGATATTCTTATTGGGAGCTACACTGAAGGTTGTAGAGAGTTTACACTTTTGTAAAATGGGTGGGGTGCTTTGCTGAATGTGTTATGGTCAGAGGCTCCAAGTGCCATAATGTTTGCTATAGACCTCAAAAGACTGAAAGTAATGTATATGAGCCTTTACTGATTTGTTCTTTTGAGGGTCATAAACTAGGCTCTGGTGTAAATATTTCACTTTATAGCAGCATATGACACACAGCTACACAAGCTTCTTTACCAGAACAATTAGTAAAACTGTAAGGGCTTCCAAATGCTAATGACAACCTCCATGCATTGGACAACAGATCCGAACAATGCAGCATCATCTGTCAAATATCTGAAGATTATTGAATGGCCTAAACTACAGTTTAATAAATAGCTTGAGAAATCAATCCCAATAGACATCCAATGTCAAAATAGAAATCAACATGCCCCTAGCTGCTTCAGCTCGATTCACACACCACCTCTTTGCTTGTATTCGAGTTAGCCAGACTCATGTACCACCAAGATGGCAACAAAACTGCTTCTTAGGAAACCTGGTTCGTCCATCTTTACTTACAATCAATGGTCAACACCAGGTTCCAGCACTACCTATGTGGCTAGACTGCTGTTACTCCCAGATAGGCATAGCAATTGCAATTGTTGTCCTTAACATCAGTCAATGTGGCCCATTGCAGAGGTACTCCCCAAAACCTGGAAACCAACTTAGTCACATCTCACTTTTTTAAAAACTGCTTTCCAAAATGCTATCGACAGGATAAGACACAGATAACAGCATCTGCCAAATCTTCTCACGCTGACACACAAACAAACATCACAAGTCTCTTCTCAGCAGCCTGAAATCCATTATTACAGATCGATAGCAGTCTGTGAATATGCAGGTGGTAGGAACAGAACCCCTGAAAACGGACATGAGCTGTATTCCCACAGTCTGAAACTGTAAGACCAAACAGACACGCAGTGGCTGCTGTTAATCTGTGTCATAAAGCAGAGTCCAGCTCATTAATAATGCACTGAGTCCGCATGCAGCAGGATGCATAAAATGGAAAATATTTATATTTTGTCATTCAGAGTTTCCGCACAGTGGGCTCTCTAATCTCATTCTGCTGTGCAACATAAAGGAACAATGAATGCATCCTACAGTGTGTAAAGCCTGTTATATGATATTTCTCCATGCCACAGAGCTCCACCACTGTTGTCCAAAGGGCCATGTTACCATGAAAAGCCTCCTAGAAGCTCAAAGAACATAATCGCTGTATTTTCTGGAAAGGCATTTAATGTGAAACATCTGTAGGAGGTGTTATGTTTCACCGACAGCAATAGAAAACAACAAAATAAAAGCTCTTCAGAAGAATGTTTTAAGACAAGAACTGGTGTGTTCTGGTACAGGATCAGGACTGTGGGGATTAGCACTGTGCTGAATATACTATGAGAATACAGGTTTGTAGATGTTACACTGATTTGAGCGTCGTTTTTTCGTCATCCATAATTCACGTGCAGTCACAGTGAGACTCTGTGTCCTCCAACCAAACAATGGACTCCTCCTCTCTCTCTCTCTCTCTTTCTCTCTCTCTTTCTCTGTATCTCTCTCCCTCCCTCCATTTTGCCTGGTTAACCCGGCTGCGAGGTGAAGAAGAAGTGAAGTGAGCAGACCGAGGCGGGTCACGCTGAGATTCCCATCAATAATTCATCGGGCCGCTGCTGCCTCTGCTCTTGTGTTCAATTCCCCTGACGATCACATAATACCTCCCCCCAAAAGAGAGAGAGAGAGAGAGGAAGGAGAGAGGTTCAAGGAAACAGAAAATCAGAAAATGAGAGAAAGACAGAGATTGAAAATTGAGAGAAGAAGATGAGAAGGAGGCAGAGAAGAAAAGCAGATCCACCTTTGTTTTACTTTAAATAATAAACTGTGTTATTGCATCATTTGTATAATATGCTTGGAAAATGCATACCCCATTCTTAATCCCATCAACATCTCTAAATGAGGAAATCTCCAGTCAAGCAAGCTATCGATGGGAGCAGATATTATGGGTTGGCGATCAGACATGAGATGAAAGTTTGAGAAGAAGAAACATAAAGACTGACAAAACCCAACTCCAGACTTTCACAGCAGAGACGTTTGGGAAACAAAGCAGATCACAATGTAACAAACTTCTTCCACTTGCTATTAGGTTTTCTGACATTTCCGTGCACCTTAAATAGAACCTAACCCTCTACATGTCCATATACACACAGGCACAGGAGGTCTCATGACATAAACACCATTAATGTCTGTATGTTCTATTGCACTTTAATCTGACCACAGCTGTCATTTTATTCTTGAGAACGGCATGAAAAGTGCTGAGAAGTAGATGTCCAAGCCTCTCCAAAACTCCATTAACAGCCTGCTTAAATATTGTCCTACGCCACCACTTTTTCGTACCCAAAGGCGAGCTGCCTGCAGATTTTACAGGACTTGCACTGATCTGTAGAACTACACCATGAACTGCATATTTCTATGTTCGCCATCAAAACCAAGTAAGACAAATATCACTGTATGGTTTGCTTTATATATTCAGTTCAATCTGTAATTACATTTTTCCACACTGCATTTGTCCTCACCAGCAACTAAAATGAATGATAATGGATTTTATGGTAAGTATATAGCTATTGTTAGCCTTTGTTTTGGTACAATGTATAGAAGGCAATGCATATATTATTGGAAACCTTATTCTAATGCACATGCAATTGTATTGAATTTTCAATGTATTTATTTTTGGCATGCTTTTTTAATATTGATTTTTCTCTATATTTCCAATCATCTGTATCAAACAAAAATGTGTAGAGGAGAATGAAACTAAAAGAGAATTGATATGACAAATATGCTTAAAATTATTATTAACTGTTCACAATGTAATAGCAAGCTCCGGTATCTTTCTTGCACCGACTGCTCCTCCTTTCTCTTCATCTGAGGTCAGGGGAATATTTGCTCCATCCATTGTCTGAGTGTTGCAGCTCTGACTTTTGACCCCAGCTCTATTGGTTGCTTTTAGTGCTGGCGATCTAGGAATTGCAGCTCCCTGTCTACAGTCATTTTAAAGTCACCGTAGAGAGAAGAGAGAACTGGCGGATTGAGCAAAATGTAATGTCTGGCAATCAGGCAGAAAACATTTGAAATAAGATACTGTGGAGAGTATTTACACCAGATGCAGCTCAGTTTTCTCTAGGAAAACAGAAGACACTAAATACATTGCCAGAGTACTGCTTTAAAAATACAAGAAATTCATATTACTGTCCCAAATGCTATAGTTGTGGATAACAAAGATTTTGCTGGAAAGAACTGCTGCCTACGTTGCCTGCATTGACACTGGTGTGAGTACGGGTACGGGACATTGAAGAAAAGAGCACATAGATAAACACACAGTATAATCAGCAGGAAAGCAGAAGAGCACGGATACATCAGACAGAGGTATATAAATACAAGTCTGTTCTGTGACATTTTACAACACACAGGGGAGCGCAGATCACATGAACGCTCTCCTCCAGCTCCACCCTCCATCCACACTCACTCATGTTATTCCATTTTAACAATATCATCATCAGATGCCAGCCTTCAAAATCGACAAAATCCTGCACAGACATCAATCTACTGGCCAAATCCAGACCCTGATCTCCAGTCAGATATCAATGGAAGCGTGTTTGGATCTTGGACCACCTATTTCCACTCAGTGTTCTTCATCAGATGTAAAGACTCTTCAACCAGGTCATATTTATACCATCAATCACAGACTCTCTGTCCCATCAAAAGGCAATGACCAAACACCATCATATAATGCATATAGCACATATTTTAGATGCATTAGATGTGACACATCACTGTTACATCAAACACACCACCATAGTGAGGTAAAAAAGTAAGGTTATTACAGAGTTCAGATAGTAAAGCTCCTAATAAAAATCTTAATAATTTATCATCCCATTTATTATTAATTCTATTTTCAGTAATACTATACATACATTGTAGACAAATTGCTGTTTGTGTTCACTATAGGAAGCACAACAACAAATTTAAAGGGCCACGCTGCCTAATGGACCCCTATAGAGTGAATACTGTGTTATTGGTTCTAACAGAAACTTCATAAAAGAAGTAAAGTTCCTTTCTGATCTCCTTTCAGACATCAAAATAGAGAGAGGATGTGTGAAGGACCCTTGTCCTTTGTCCAATGTAGGACAAAACCACCTTCTAATGTATCTCCCATGATCTTTAATAGAAAAAATAGCTAAGCATAAGCAATGGTTGACTTAAATCTAACCAGTGACTTTTTCAGAATACTAATCAAAGCATGGCGTTCATGATGCCACTATAAATAATTCTCGTTGGTTTGTTTAAAATGTAATGTGTTATTATTAAAGATACCACAGGAATATGACTGAAAGAATGCTTCATGTGTCCTGGTGTTAAAAAGAATCAATTTTAATGTACTTCATTTCACCCTGTGAGTACCTTTCCAGTGACTGCTGGCAATATATACATCAAAACAGCCATAAAGGTTTATGCTGAAGGTTTAATGTTGGATACATTATAGTGGAACCAACATAAACATGTGGCAAGAACTTAAGATTAAGTAAAATTCTTCTAAAATCTTTTTGTTTGTTTTGATTTTGGTAAAAAAAAGACTTTTGTATAAACAGCAAAAATCAGCTTATATATAGATAATTTAATTTTTTTCATGTTCTTCAGTTTAAAAGTCAACTGCACTGAAGCAAACTCTAAGTATTGACTGTGACTGAAGGTCGACGGCTGTGTGTTTAAAACTGAAACGTAAAAAACATGTACTCATGCACAAAACATTGACGCTATACTTTGTATGATTGTGTAGATTATTGTAAAAGAAAACAGCCATGTGTTCGAGCCAGCTTGGCAATCAAATACTTCTGTTTCTAAATGTATGAAGATTATTCTTAACTATAGATTGCATAAACTGTTTCAAACTCAATGATAAGGTTTTTTCTAAGTTCAAAGAAGTGGACACTGAGGGATGAAATATATCAAATACCTTTCTAAATGTGATAATGGTATCCAAACACATTTAGTTTACTTTTTTAACTCACGATGGTGGTGTGTTTGATGCAACAGTTTTGATTCATAGTTTTATCTGTTTTCATTTTTTGCATATTGAAATGTATGTATTGATGTCTTTGAATTTGTATATTTATACGTGAAAAAATAGTGTGATAACACTAAATAAAAATCAAGTATGTTTAAAAATGGAAAAAAAGTCAAAGGAAATATAGACACTACACTAATATTTCCTCAGTGTGATGAATTACTGCTTTATTTTTATATTGTTCTAATAATGAATGTGATCATATTGTGCACAGAATAACATGAAACTGAAGCATCATTACTGAGACATAGAAACACAAATGATTATGAACTAGGACAAAGTACTTACAGTCAACTAAAACTGGTCCTCTCCTAACCTGACACTCTGACCACACTGGATTCCTTTCCTGCTGCTGCTGCTGCTGCTGCTGCTGTTGCTGTCCCCCTGCAGACAATAGAGGCTTGTAGATGGGACAGAAAACAGGTTCCTCACTAGAGGGGGCACCAGACCCACCGATGCTATACCTTCATGTTTATGTCACAGCCTTCTGATCGCTTCAAGCCCCACATAATCAAACACAAAACCTCCTCTCTTCCCCTCTCTGTCTGGATGTTTCTCACACCTCTCTCTGCTAACACAGCATTTAAACAATATAACATAATGTCTGAATAACACAAAACACGCAAAACTGCGCGATTTCAATCTAAACAATTTCTGAAATATTGCGCAAAAATTCTGCCTAATAATCCTTGTTCGTTGTTTTTAATTTTTTTTTAATTTTCCCATAGCCTACCTCGTTTTATTCTAAAGTGCATTTTAATCTCATTATCAGTGGAATTTAGATCAGAATAATTAACTGATTATTTAGTAAAAGCGCAGTTTCCCTCCCTCGCATGCAGTGACATGAAAACAGCAGACAGCGGGGATTGTTGGAGGGAAATCCCATGACCTTGTCATTTCCTATCGATCCCTTTTTGTTATTGATCAATAATGGTAATCATAACACCAGTGATTCTAAATAAATTCCATTCACCTAAACTGTAGCGGGGAGTGGGTGCTGGAGAGGAGACACGAGGAAGGACCAAAACAAAGCCAGCAATTATTTTTCGCATCTGGACTATTTAACTATCCTCTTTTTTTAACCCGATTTACAAAACAAACCAAAACCAGCTGTGTCTTTTTGTTCTTACCTGCCAGTCTGAGGGCCGACATCCTCTGAAACTCTGGCTCCTGCAACCACTTCCACATTCTCCTGAAGGTCTCCCGACCTGACTTTAGTTTACTCCACGGTTTGGGGTTCCTCAGCAGGTCCGACAGGGTCCCTTGGGAGCGGCACAGCACCCTCTGCGCGAAGATGGCCTGGGGGATGCTGTACCTCTTCAGCTCCGCCGTGATCCTCTGCGCAACCTCCTTGGTGTTGATTTCTTCCAGCTGCCCCGAGCTGTTCCCCCCTTGCGTCCCCGAGGAGGAGGGCGGTCGTTCCCGTGTGGACGCTAACACTGGCCCGTGGGATGGAGACTGAAGGTGAGGGTGGGGGTGGTGA
The DNA here is from genome assembly GCF_900634625.1 of Parambassis ranga. Classification (NCBI taxonomy): domain Eukaryota; kingdom Metazoa; phylum Chordata; class Actinopteri; family Ambassidae; genus Parambassis; species Parambassis ranga. Next base: position 2,182,617 of record NC_041032.1, on the reverse strand, counting down.
CCTGCCGAGGAGGCGACCGGGTGCCCCGGGTGGTGCATACCGTTCAGGTGTGACATCATCCCGGCCGCCGGGCCACCGAGGCCTCGGTGCTGGTGGTGGTGGTCCCCTCTGGCCAGCATGGAGGCGGTGTGGTGCGCGTCGAAGTTCAGCATCTTGTCATGACTTCCGTGCGTTGTGGTGCCGTAATTGTGGAGACCCTGCTGAGTGTTGTGAATGGTGCCCAGGCCGTTGCCCAGCACCGGTGACAGGCTCTGACCCATCCCGGACATGTGGTCTTTGTGGTAGGGGCTGTAAATGTTGTTCATGCCCGGCAGTCCCCGTTCGTCCCGCATCAGGGTGAAGCTCCCGCTGACATTCCCGGAGAGCCGCTGGTGGTGGTGATGGTGATGATGGTGAAACTTGTCCGACACGGTGGAGATGGGAGGCAGCGGCTGCAGCGGGGTTAAGGTGGTGTAGGTGCCGCTCATCCCCATCCCGGGAGAGGACGTGTCGCAGGGCACGCTCATGGCGTGGTGCAGCGGCAGGGACAGCTCCGGACGGTACTCCCCGCTCCCGTCCAGTATCGTGGCCATGCCGGACACCATGGCAGAGCGGGATGACGCGGCGGCGGCGGCGGCCAGGTCCTGGTGTATCCGCAGGGTGGACGCCGCCGCCGCAGCAGCAGCCGCCGCCGCCCCGTGTCCCCCCGCCGAGCCCCCGCGCCCGTGGTGCGGGCTGTGGCCGCTCATCAGCTCCGCATCAGGGGCCACGGAGCTCACCGCCACCCCGCCATGCAGGCTGCCAATGCTGTCCATTGTCATGTCCGTGTTCATGGCGTAAGCGTCCAGATCCTTGGCCAGGCATCTATAGGCGTTAGTGTAGGCAGTCTTCATTCATCTGTCCTCTCAGTCCATCAGGTCGAGCGGAATTATGTCTCCTTCTTCTCCTCCTTTCTCTCGCTGCTTCACCCGTGATGCGCCGGGATGGGTCAGTAGCCTTATTCTCCCCTTTTCCTTCACTCCCTCGGTTGTTTCCCAGTCCTCCTAAGGCCTCTCCAGCTCGGTATCTTTGTGTGTTTTCCCCGGGATGTGCACATGAAAAAAGTGTTTTTATCTCGATCATACGGGCCTGTGCGGTGGAACCCCCATATCCAGCCCTCTCCTCCTCCTGCGTTACTCTGCTCCTCAGACGGGAGCTGTCCACGGTCCCCTAGCAGACCGCTCAACCAAACCTGCTGCGGGAGGCGGGGGTGGGTGAGCGGCTTGGGATGGAGGGGCCTCACCCTCCTGACTGTCGGCAAAGCTGGACCAATCCGAACGGCCTTCGGACTTTGGGGGCGTGACGCACAAGGGAACTGACCAATCAGTGTATTCGAGGATGCAGCGGTTTGGACAATGAATGCGGGTTAGTAGCCTATAGCAGAATTAAATGTTATTCTTACGATATTACTGAGTTTTTTATTTTCTCCTTATGTATCCATAGTTTCTATTATGATTCATTAAAATATTTATAGATATAAATTGCTGCAATATTGTAGACTATAACACAATAAATACTTTATTATTGCATGACATTGCACAGGATGTTGCCTAGACCCATCCTGTGTTTTAACCCTCTTCATCATCTATGTTAAATTTTACAGGCCTACTGCTTACATTTAAGAAGTTAAATAATGTATAAAGGAAAATCAACTAAGGAAGAACTGCTGTAAAATAGTGCACTTATGGTGCACGTATTTCTTTTTAAATTTGAATGTAATGTGTAATGTGTCACTGTTGAAGTATAATATAGCTCAGGCTGAGCTATATTGCCTCAGAAAGAGTTTCCATTCCACTTACAGTGTCACAGATGTACATTCAGTCTACATAGAAAGACCTGTGGGTGAAATATGTTCTGCAGTCATCAGTAAAATACACTTACATCTGGAGACAGTGATGTGCAGTGTACTGCATGTGAGACAATAAATCCAAACACATTTTAATCTGTGTCTTCTTTGTAACAAACTGTGGATGCTACTTTTTTTTTCTCCTCAGCACCTGAAGCAAAGAGGCAATTTGCCCACAGGGATCATTAAACTTTGATCTCATCTCAGCTCTCATCTCATCACCTGCTGCCTCAGATTGTTGAAAATGTTTCCTTACAAAGAGGCAATAAAAGTGCTTGTGCTTGTCTGATGTGTGTTTTTATGGTTTGCATTTTTCCACTAATGCCGCATGATTGCTGAACAGAGCAGTCAATGTTATTATATCATAATATCTCAGCTTTAAGTCAGTAAGAAAAAAATGCAGAGACTGCTACTAAATCTCACCTGACAGTGACTATGACATCCTAACACTGTCAAAATATAGCCTATGTGAAGTGTCTTTATTTAACACATGACACCAAGACATATCATGGCACATCACATATAACATTAAAACATCAAAACATTTTGTTCTGTCTTCTTTAAAATAAGGCATCAAAGTCATTTTGACTGTATTAGTTTGCACACAGTTAGCTAGCTCTGCCAAATATCAGCTAATGTTTTATCCTGCGAAAAAAATGCCCATGACGACTGCTAAATTTCACATAACAGCAACATGAAGTAACATTGTAATAGAAAATCAGAATGTAGCCATGTCAGATATTGTGACGTGACACCATGTTCTTTTTTTTCTTAATAAATAAATTAAAAACACATGAATTATGACATTAGATATAACATTTTGTTATGTATTCCTAAAATAAAGCAGCCCAGAAACAGTTAAAACAGTTAAAAAATCCATTGCTGCACAGGCCTAGTGCCACGTGATATTCTGTTGTGATTTGGCAACACAGGAGCACACTCACCTGACATCACATGATATAACGTTAGGTTATAGTGCAGTAAAAACATTTGATGAAGTATGCAAAAGAGCTCGGAGTGTGGTGTTGTGTTGTGTGGTGTTGTGTTGTGTTGTGTTGTGATGTGTTGTGTTGTGTTGTGTTGTGCGGTGCTGTGCGGTGCTGTGTGGCTCACAGTGCAGCCAGGCTGCCGTGGTGAGAAAGGATGTGTTGGTGTGTGTAGGGACGTTATCGACAGTCTCTGGGTGGAGTGATGAGCGTGGGAGCTGCACTGAGAGAGAGAGAGAGCATTATGGCCTGTAGCCTGTTCACTTTACAATTCATTACACTTCCAAGGACAAATGACTGCTAAATAACTCTGCCTGCCTCTCTCTGTCTCTCCCTCTCTCACTGATCCATCATCATAAAATAACAGGAATAAAGACAACAACACAAACAATCAGACACTTGTTTTAGATTCAATCACCAATAAATCTGCCTCTTTGTTGTTGTACATTGTGGCAGTGTGGGATGTAGCATCCAATTACTCTGTAATTTAATCCCCAAATTGTTTATTGCTTCATTTTCTGTACAAAAATTATACTTATAAATGGTAATGTGTTGCCTTTTGCCTCTTTTACTCCGTTTTTTGACACTGAAGTGACAATCATGCAGCTAACTTCACACATTGTCTTTAAATCACAGATTCAATTTGAATTCATGGAGGTTTTCTGACATACTTTCCAAACATTCTTACACACAAGTTATACTATAGTACTATCCTTTAAATATGTCTCAATATTTTCCATATTTTATGTTGGTTACATAGGACATTAAATTGTAATTTATTTTGAAAACTCAGTTTTAAAAATGTATAAATGGGGGAAGAACATTTTTATTGGCATGTTATGGTGATTGTTATGCACTTACATCTCTAACATGGTGTGTTACCACACTGACTGTGCTGTGATGAAGAGGATGATGAGAGGAAGGAGAGGAGAAGAAGGTGGAAGAGATGGTAAAGGAAGAGAGAAGAAGGAGGAGGAGGATGGGCAGTTGGGCAGATGTTGCTTTGTTTAAAGACTGTTCTGTCTAATTAAGGACAGAAGAACAGAAGCCTGACCCATTTTGTCCCTTTGATCAGTTGTCAGAGATCCAGGCAGGGGGTCTACTGAGGGACAACCTGTCTGTCTGTCTGTCTGTTGGTCTGAAAACTTTCAGCTGTCTTTAGGAGAAGCTGATCATTGCACAGAGGATGTGGGAGCAAAGAGAGAAGGATATTAGCAGGAGGAGTAGGTGTGATGAGGAAGAGGAGAAGTGGATGACATTAGTGAGGACAAAAAGTAGGAAGATGAGGACACAGGATGAAGTATGGAGAAGTTGGGGTTAAGAGTGGACAAGGGAGTGGGGGGGGGGCTGTAAAGGAACAGCTGCAGGCGGAGGAAGAGGAGGCAGAGGAGGAAATGACTGAGTTTGGAGTCAATATGGTGGTGTAAACAAAAGTGTGACATCACTGCCAGGCAGGCACTAAAGCTCTGCCTGCTTAAAATGTTCATATCCTAAAGTGAGGCTGAGTGGACATGATAATAAAGGAATATAGAAATATTACCTGCACCTAGTGAAGTAATATCAAATACAATTTAAACAAGTGTGCAACAGTGGTAATTTTGTGGACATTTGAATATTATATTATATTTTTATATTTGTAAAGAGAATGCTTGACCCTAAAGGTGTATTTATATCTGGCTTCTGCTTATAAAAATATAATAAAATTGTATTTAATATTTTTTAATAATTTAATAAAAATTGAATAATAACTAACATTCATCAATTTTTTTCCAATGACTTTTACAATATTAACCAGCTTGTTAAACAGCACCTGATAGCAGCCAATGGTAAACTCTGTATTTAATGTTTTTCCAGGCCACTGTGTCACCATCAGGTATTAAACTTTAGTTTAACCCACACAGAAAGACAAGACTGTCACAAAAAGACACATGCTTCTAAACACAATGAGGGATAACGGTGATACATCCACTTTGTGAAAGAATTTCAAACAAAAGACAGAGGAGCAGAAGCTGCAGGCAGTGAGCAGCTCTCTGAGCTGTATTCAGTGAGGCTGAGCGCGAGAGGCAGCTTGTAAAATGTGAATAAAGCTGCAGAGCTGCAGGTTGGTTTGGATGTTTCCTCCTCCTGCCTCCACCTCCTGGGTCTGCCCCTCTCTCTCTCTCCCTCTCTCTCTCTGTCCTGGGCCATCTGCTGTGTACAGAGCAGCAGTATTGATCTGCAGCTTTGTGCTGGAGACCACATGCTAATCTATAGCGTTAGTGACAAACACTGCTCCGCTTTGCCTCGCATCTGTCCCACTGACTCTCTCTCTCTCTCTCTCTCTCTTCTGTCAGTATAACCAGTGTCACCCCCCCCCCTCCCTCCCCCGTCCCTCACCCTCTCTAAATGACCCAGCAGTTTTTAAACGGGGGTCCATCTGTCCGGCTGTAAGCTCTTCCTCCTCCTCTTCCTGCAGTTGTTGGTTGCTGGTGAGTCCTCACAGTTTTTTGTTTGTTTGTTTGTTTTTTTACACAAACATAAACTGGTTACATACAGGTGTATATGCTAACAATAAAATACACAACATACAACCCTAAGTGTATATGTATTAAAGTGTAGCTAATCTATAGACTTATACAAAAATTATACAGGGAAAAATTAAATATATTTAATTTAAAGTATAGGTCAAACATTGCCTAAACTAATGCAGCTTAATATTATTATTATTATTATTACACATTTTGTAATATATATATATATATATATATATATATATATATATATATATATATATATATATATATATTACAAAATGTGTAATCAAAACATGACAAACAAAAAACAAAAAATTAAATTCAGCAGTTTATATGTTCAGAGTTGAATTCATATTTATTGTGGTTTCATCTTTACATATTGGCCAGATAGAATTATAAATGTAACTGTATGGAAATAGGGTGCATGGATTTGCAGTGAAAAAATAAAAATAGAAATAATAAGTTTTTGTAATAATATAGAGATAGAGATGTGTAAAAAAGTACATGTGAAAATGTGAAAAAGTACAAATATGCAAAATGCGAAAGAATTAAAATTATATGAGGGGATAAAATAATGGCTGAATAATGTAATGTAATTAATATTTTTTTTATATTTTTCTTTTTATGATATCTTTCTTATTAAATAAAGATGTTGAGTAAGCAGTGGTTAAAGTATAGTTTCTAATGCTATTTTCGTGAGATATTAAATCATTAAAATATGTATGAAAGTGTTTAAATAACTGAAAGTAACAATGCAGAAAATTTACACATATACACACAGATTTACACACTGACAGGGTTCATAAACATACAGTATGTATGGTTGAGTTTGTGACTTTTTTATATTTTACTCAGATGTAATGTTCACACACACACACACACACGTTTATGTTAATGTGATCATAAAGATAATATTTCATCATTTTATATCTGTTTCTTGGCAGTTTCTTAGTATCATCTTCCCTCAAGTCTCCTTACATCTCCTCGACCTCCTCCTCCTTTTCCTCCTCCTCCTTTTTTCCCCTCTTCCTTCTTTATTCTCCTCAAGTCTTTTCAAATTTTGGGACCTGCTGCCTCTTTTGTTGGGGTTCTGTTGGCCATGAAATCAGCCTTTAATATGAGCACAATGGCCGCGTGTGGAGCCGACCCGCTGTATTCAAATGCAACCACACGCCATTATCACCACCATTCCAGATCTAAATAAATACTCATTTAACTGCCTTTTATCTGGCGCATTTATGAATTTATATATTAGCCAGTGTAGATACTTGAGCAGTCAATAAGCTCCAGCCAACTGCAACGAATCAGGTACTGAAATCTGACTGTTTCTGTATTTTTAAATTTCCACTAATAACCTTCATAATCTGACTGTTAGGATCCTCAGCTTTGGAAGAAGCATAAGAAGCTGTAAAACATATATAATGATAAATTCATGAACATGAATTAAACAACACTCTAAATAAAATAAATATAGCACTGATACAACAACACAATGAAACAAATTATTTATATATTACTATATTACTATTATAATTTTTTACATTTACATTTAATTTATATTTATTATTTATAATTTCATTTATCACTCAATGTATACACAATAAACACAACGCAAATTTTAATTCAAACAATTTACTTGCAGTTGCACAATTTTGGTTGTTTGTCCTTATTACTGTATTTTTATTCTCTTTAGTTACCGCTTTTCAGCTCATCATTTAATTCAAGGCATGTTTTACAAATGACAAAGCACAATAATGTAGTATAAGAAAAGTAAGGCCACAAAATAAATCACATAAATTCCTCTTTTTATTTTGATCTGAATAATAAACTGAAAGAGCTGCAGAAATTAGGATAGTTTGTAAGTCTCTTCATTAATGTGGTCGTCCTCACTTTTCATTGACTCAGTCACACAGCAGCTCACACACACACACACACACACACACACACACGTATATATGTTTTAGCAAACATCAGAGAACATGGCCACAGGCAGAGACTACTCATACTAATTTAAATCAATATTAGTGATGAACTTCCATGTGAGCTCAGGTTCCTCTCAGAGCAGGTCAGTGATTTGAGGGCCGCTGTGCTTCTCATCTCTGAACATTAGTTAGCAGTGTGTGTGTGTGTGTGTGTGAGAATAAAACTGTCAGTCAATGTAAAAAACATTAAATTATTGTCTTTTGATCAAGCTAAAAAAAAATTCTCAGCAAATGTGGGAAGGTTTGGAATTTACAAGGAATTGTTTTCAGAGAAGAATCACTGTCTGGCTGCCTTTTCCACTACTACTATTTTAGTGCTTGTCATCCACACGTCCAACAGACATTCAAAAAAAAATATGTGTGGATGCCTCATATCTCAAACTTAAAATACATTGGTCCTTTGTAAAATATGTGTGTGTGTGTCTTTTCATGTAAAATGTATTTATATTTATTCATAAATTAGTGTAGACAATAAAAAGTTGTCCCGCTTTAAAACCCCCTTTGTTCAAGCAGCCATTTGACACAGTCCTGGCCCAGGCACAGCACTTCACATCATTAAAAAACCTAATTTTCTAATAAAATTATATTTAATGTCAAACACATTACACACACACTACAAAGAACAGAACTTCTCTTCTTGTTGACAAAATGGTCAAATGACAGCGGCAGAGAGGGAACTGTGCAGGTTAGAGTCCTCACTTATTAACTAGTGGACTGAAAGAGAGGGGTCCTCCTCCTCCTCCTCCTTCCTGCATGATTATTTAATGTCTTCCACTGTGTTTCTCTTTTAATCATAACATCTGATTTATTGATTGTCTCTCATGCAGAGGATGGCCAAGTCTGTGAGTTCTTTGCTCCGCTGATCAAAGAGAAGAGAAATAAGAAGCGCAGTGTTAATGTTTCAGAGCTTATACTGTCAGCAGTGATCATTTAAGAAGCAAAACCCATGTGTTTTTAAATAGTTTGCTCAACAATAATGTCATCAAATCCAATAAAAACACAAACTGAGGTTTACAAATTGGTTCAATCAAAAAAAAGTCGTGTTACAAAAGCTTGTTTTCTAGCTGTTGACTCCTGCAGGTTTTCTTTTGTCCCCTGCTGCTGACGTGAAGCAGGAGGGCTGAACAGGTCAGAGGTCAGAGGTCAGCCACCCCTGGCGTACGCCATCTGACCCCTCTCATTTACATAAGGTCTGACCTACTTTCCGTATCTGTTGCTTAAACATCTTCTATTTAAACACGTTTTAAGCTGTAAGTGTATGGTGCTGCAACACAAAAAATATTAATACTATTTAAATATGTATATATGTGTAAAAAATATATAGGTATATAATTTAGCAATGATATAAATGAATGAGCAGGGCAAATTTATTTAATGTTTAATGTGGGTGTTTGAATAAAAACTTTAACTGTTGTTTGTGTTATTAATAGTACAGATTATATTAGTTTGTGTTAATTAATACTGTTATTATTATTGTTAATTACTGTGACTGTCATTGATCATTTTGAAACCACTGGTATAGAAATAATGGCATCATTCATCAGGAGAAGACAGTGAATTTTTCATGTGCTCATGAATAGGAGCAATATGCGTGTGAGCGTGCACACACACACACACACACACACAGATTTAAATTACTTTTGTAGTCATGGAGAATTTTTAACAAAAAGATTTTTAAATGTTTGTATTTAATTTTCAAAAATGATCAGTGTCAGTCTGTGGCCTAGTTAGTAAAACTGTGAAAATCAGAAAGAACTGGCAGAGGTTGAGAAGGTGCTCCCTGACCTCTGACCTCTGGAGTTCACCTCACTCACTAAAAGCCAACAGCACAGTATCGACCTGCAGGCTGCTGCAGCCTGACATCACCTCTGTGTGCATTTCAGGACACACACAAGAGAAAAATGGTAGCATTTTGATCACATCTGGTGGAAACTTTATACATTTTTGAAGATCATGAGTCGAGGACGCAAAATTAAGTGACATTTTTTTGTGATGATATAATGAGAAATGAGACAGTGTCACAGAACACAGAATAATCCATTAACAATGACCCTAAACTTGCAATAAATAAGGCCAGGCCAGGGCTGTAACACACATAATCAAAGATCAAAAATAATTAATTACTGAAAGTGAGATCAGCTGATGGGAAAAAATGATGAAATGCAGAGATGTGATGAACTAAACTGAAATGAAGAGAAGACTGTTTTAATGACTTTATCTCTGTAATAAAATTAATCCTAATCTGAAGTAGAGTTGCCTCTGTGCTGGGAACTGTACAAAGATATGACTGAAACAACTTCAGAGACCATGTCAACAAGTGATGTCACTTGGACCTCTGTGTCTTTCCTCACAAGGATTACAGGTCATAGGTCCCAACCTTTGTGCAATGTGGACAAATCATTGTTTACTGTTGATTGTGTTGATATGATAATGTCTCACTATCAGTCCACTTAGTCCACTAGTTTGGTGCATGCTCCGTGGAACAGGGAAAAGAATGGTATGCTGTCCAATGTGTGCACACTGAGGAGTAAACGTGGAGTCATGTGGACTGAGTTCATTGATTGGACGGTTCTGCTGAGGTCATGCTGCATTTTTGCTTTGCTGACACTTATTGTGAAATCATTGATTTTTTGGTCACAATCAGCCCATCAGCTCTCTTACTATAATAAAAAATATTGTGATTAAAATGTCCTCGTTAACATTTAAACCTTACAGAAACATTTGAAATAGTTTGAGCAATGTATTATTAACAATTTGGTGACACATTTTATAATAATTTATAATATTTACTTTGTGGCATCCTCTTTATTTGGGGCCATATAAATCAATATATATATGATTATCAGGAATTTAACATTACTAAATGATGAATAAGTAAGTGGATAGTATATAGATAAAACCACTTTGTCATTAATACATAGTGATCAATATCAAACAACCATGAATGAGGCTTTACTCAATCAATTAAATTGTAGCCATATAATGTTTATCATTGATAAAACATTGATAGTTGTGGGAATGTTCGGATATCTTTCCTAAACTCATTTTCTACATTAACGCGAAACAATCCCTGTAGTGCGCATTTGTTACTATGGTTACCAAATAATTCTGTAATGCAATCAGACAACACCTGATCAGGTCATTTTAGTCCAGCTAAACAACAGGTTTCAGTCTACACAGACATGAATCAGTAAACATGGTACACACAAATAAACACAGTTCACTGGGTTAAATTGATCAATTCATTCATTTAATGACTAAATCAAGTAAATACAGAGAAGATATATTTTCCTTCAAGTATTGGATGACTTATCTGTTAATCTAGCATATTACATATGTAAGTCTAAATGTGATATATATATATATATATATAACTGTTCCTAGAGTGATCAATATGGATGGATCCAGCCTTATTCAAAATGCAAAAAATACATTCAGGAAAAACATTACCTGATACTCATTATACATTACAAAAATAAATGATGATGAAAGAGGACAAAAAAATACAATATGATTACATCCCCAGCCACTTTAACACAGGTGTCTGTAAGTCCAGACCAACAATCTTTTTGTCAAAGTCATGTAATATCACATTTCAAGTCACAGATATGATTTTGGAAACTAACTGCAGGAGGCTGAGAAACAGACAAGAGGCAAAACGTGCAGTTGGGTTTCAGCTGCAGATTATAAAAATAGTCACAGGTTCTCTCAGAAAAAAAGAGTTAAATATGAGAATTTATATATTTGTGATATGCATCTTACAGGCCTTATGTTATATTTGCTGTTTTTAAGGGGGTGGATGAAAACAGGTAATGAAATATGGATCACAAAAACAGTGGTCTCAATCTGCATCACTAATTCCAGATAACATGTGACAAGATGATCTGCAAGGATTCACATACCACAAAACACACACGGATGCAACAAGGAAAGTACTCTGTACAACTATCGCCATTCACAAAAACCTGAGTATACAGACCTATTTATCCAAGAAACGTACAGATCAAAACGTCCCCTTCCAAAAATGATTTTATTCCACTTATCCGTGGCTCAGTCACACTCAGACTTCCACTTTGTTGCAAAGTGTCGCCTTTGAATTTGCTCCAGTCAGTCCGATGCCAACGTTCAGGAAGCAAGCATGCCCTCTATGCGATGAAGTGGAACGTAAGGGTGTGGAGGTCAGGATGATGGATGGAAGTATGGTCGTTTTCCAGCCAACACTGTCTCCTTGTGTGTATTTATAATCAAGCAGCAACAATCTGCACCTGTTAGCCTGGAGCCTTGTGGAAGATTTATGCCACAACGATCTCACAGCAGCACATTTTTTGCTTTTAAATGTTTGCAGGTAACAAAACTTCTTTTTAAATTAAGATTTAGTATAAAACTAGGAGAAACAATAATTTTTCAGTTTTGTTAAGGATGAGCTTGTAGGTTAAAATCCAGGTCAATCAAATCTGTTTTTATTTTCTTAACTAGTTTGGCTTAAAAATAAATGAAAGGAGAGGTGGAGTGAGTATCATCTACACATGAACAGATTAAAAACACAGACATCACAGCGACAGACGAGACAGAAATGGCAGCATTCTGGCTGAAAGACAATCTTTCAGGTAACCCGCACAGTGCCAACTACACAAGCAGCTAACATTAGCAATCTTAATGTTTTCACAGTTTAATCTAAAACCTAAAGTAATTCCTGGTTGTACGGTCTACATCTCCTTCACAAAGTGGAAAAGCAGTGACTCTAAATCCAACATTACTATTTAAATTGTCTTGTGCACACACATCCTGGATCAGCCACATCCTCAAACTGTTAAGAGTTCAGGTGGACCCAAATGCAGACACAAAAGGCCAATATAGTAAATCCAAAACAATCAAAGACAGTAAAGGACAAAAGTGTAAACTATGTACTCTATGCTATTTATAACAAAACAGTATGAACAGAAAAAGACAGAGGGGGCGCAAGACTTAAGCACATGAGGGATAAGACACAGGTGAGACACATTAGGGCAGGGCAAGCAATCAGGAGGAAGTAAAACACAAGGATACACATGGGAACCCGACATTCAAAGTAAAGCAGGAAACAACCAAAATAAATACACTAAAATAAGCAGGAAAACCAACTGAACTAAGGACCATGACACAAACAGTCTGAGGATGGGAGTTTTAAACTGTACTCAGATCAATATAAATTGATCATTATAGTGAAAATTTTTAACACAATTTTTCCACTTATCCGTCCTGTCTTTAGCAAACAAGCTTATATATTACCTGCCAGGTAGATAGAGACCAAATCAGAGGAAAGCAAACGTTGGACTTCCATATGATGCAGATCAGACTTGATGATGATCATGTCATTCTGGACACTCAAAATGAGAATGCATATTTTATGTGTCCACAAAATGTTCCAGAGGGGAGACCACAAACACTCTTTCTAGTCATTATCTGTTTGTCCAAGAAGGGCTGTATGAGGCAGCGGTTGGCACCTCGCAGCAAGAAGATGTGAGCGTGCTTAAATCAAGAGTCGCTGGCTAGTTTTTGTTGTATTACACACGGTTTCTATTACTGCTGTTCCTTTCAAGTCATTTTAATAATGTAATCAGACCACACTGATGTTTTTAATGGCAGAATTTAACAGATTTGGAGCAACTGGAACAAAAATGTGTGCTACTATTGCATTTTTAGTTGTGTGGAAGACAACCAAGCAGCAGGAGGGACACTTGAGGCTCAGGTGTCTGCTTCTCTTTTCTGATATGAGAGGGATCTGGACCAGTGGTAGACATATTGAGACAGAAGGTATATTATATCTTAGCTTAAGTCACAGCAAGACAACATAATGCAGCAACTATCTCAAATGAGAAAATATAATGTAGTGAACCTGAGACAAAGAATACAAGAAACTGTGTTGTTGTGGTCGTCATCCCCCAGATATGACACACGGTTAAGGTTATGCTTGGGGAACATAAGATTGCATTTCCCAACATTATCCAATCATGGGACCAATACAAAAGCTAGCATTATAGGAGGTAGGCTGGGGATGGTAGAGGTAAAGGGAATGCAGCAGACCTTCATGTGGGAGTCTGTCAGGGGGTTCCAGTCCCCCTGACACCATGAGCTGTTCAGTTTTCACCCGCTGTTTGAGTTAAGCATTGAAAGTTATTATTAAGCTTAGGCATTAAAAACATGGTAAGAGCTTAGGAAAGGGTCGCGGGTTGTCTCAAAACACACAAAATCATAACATTAAACACATTTTACAAGAAAATGATTCCTTCTGTGGTCGCCATGTTCGGTTACTGTCACAAATAATCACTGCACCCATGAACACATGGAGATTCAGCGGAGAAATACGCACACATATTCTGTTTTCAAAGACTGAGTGGGAGACTCTTTTAACTGCTGCACAAATGTCCCTCTGAAGAGTCAATCTGCTGATGTATAGTTGTGCTGTGAAGAGTGAAAAAACTCCATTCAATAATTCTAGAGAACAACATTGCTTGAATGTCCAACTTCCACAAAAAATAACAGCAGTTCACTTGTTCAGCTTCAGCTTTTGAGCAGTAGAAAATGATTTTCTTCCTTGTTTCAGGAGCTTTTTTCATTTCAGCCATGGTTGGTTCAGATCATGGTGCTGTTTTAAGAGTTTAAGAGTTCGTTGCACCAACGCTGCATAAAAACCTTACCTGTCTGTCTCATTGCTGCTCTAATACTGCCTGGTGGAAGCGTTGGACAGGAGTGTGCAGAAGCGCTGTGCCTGCTGCAGCTTCTATGCACAGTGGGAGAGGGAGAGCTTCAGCAGTCCCTGTGTGTGCATCTTGTAGAGGAGTTTGAACTCAGCGGGCAGCTGATGAGACTCCTGCCACTTGGTGGTGAACTTGGTGCCTTTTTTGTCATAGTAGTGGTACGGAAGCTCCTTACCCGTGTTAGGGTCCCAGCCGAAGGGCCAAAAGCCGTACAGGTGGATCTGGTTACACATGGACGATGCCAGTGTATACATCAGGATGCCGGTGCTCAGGCGCTTTGGCGACAGCTGCTTGGTTTTCCAGTAGCTGTTGAGTAAAAACAAAGAAATTGACCTTGATGACCTGTATATAAATTTTATGGTGCTTATGGGGTTTATGTTTTGTCATTCAATAAAAACTCATTAGTGATCATTGGTGTCCATATGCTTTAAGGTGAATCATCTGCAGGAAGTGATCAGTTGCATTTCAGTGCCCGACAAACTCAGGGTGAACAGGTTACTGGGGTATTTGTAGGGGGATCCCTTAATCATCTGTTTCTCTGCATACATGGCAGAGAAATCTTTGTTCTCCTGGAGTAATCAACTTAAGGAGCTCTATTACAATCACCAGATTAGTGTTTTATAGCTTCTACAGATGATTAATATTCTTCGTTTTAATGCGAAACTGCCGAACTAATCGGTTGCTTTCAGATTGTAAAGAGAAGTTACACTAATTTACTAATTTTAATTTTAAGTGCATCAGAAGGAAATCTCCTACCCTACCTTTAAAACCCTTTTATTTCTAGAAATCATTTACAAAACTTTGAAGAAAAAAGCGTTACTGACAGCAGGGGTACATATACAGTATATATATATATAAAATGCTTAAATAACATAATCTGACCACCCCTGACGTTTTCATCAAACAGTCCAACTCCACAGTATCACAGAGGGGGGAAACTCTCCAAACTGGCCCCAACAAAAGAATCTCCAAGAGTCCTTGAGGCACTGAAAAGCTGCCTGAGCTGCTTAAAAAGTGATAATTCTTTCCGAGCAGGTAGATTTAATGGGATTGGTAAAGATTAGGCTACTGTACGAGCTGCCTATTCTGCTGCAACAAGACTAAATCCCTCTCCACACATACAGTTACAGCTGTGTGCCATACCTTTCACTAAATAGCTGTTTCCTTATAATCCGGCTTTGGAGTCTAAATCTCCTCTTTGCCATATAGACCACAGCTCAATACAAGACAACCATGTTCGAGCTGCTTTCCACAAATGACTACAGACAAACAGGACGGAGATGCATGGAGGCATTTAACATACTGACAGACACAAAAAAAGACTGATTTCTCTAAAGTATAAATAAATAAGTAACATGTCATAGCAGGAGACAGTAAGTACGTTTGGAATGTTGTCAAAACAGCACTCAAACTGTTAAACTGAAACTTAAACATTCTGGGGTTAATAAATTAGACATTACATGATGGAAGGGTGGTTTGACTTTTTACATAAATGTACCTATCTTGCTGCTTTATTGTTCATCGTATACACTATATGGACAAAGGTATGTGGACAATATCAATATGATGATTTGTCATGCACAAATAATCAATAGTGCAAACAATCATTAGCCGCAGATCTAACAGACTGCAGGATTACGACTAAAACAGACCAGCAGAATGCTAACGTTGCACACAGTGTCCATTTACTTTTGCTCATATAGTGTTGTTGGTGCTGCGCTACATAATGATTGTATAGCATGAATGTTCTGGTGTGCAGTTGTGAGTCTTACTTGTTGATGTACTGCATAATGTTTCCAGGCCAAGCTAGCTGGACCTTCAGCTGACCTTGATGCTCTACGAAGAAGTCCACTAACGTCCTCGTCACCGTGGCCGACGTGTGGAAGAAAAATGCTGGGATCCACAGGATGGCACCATCCAGCTTCTTCAGGCTCAAGAAGAAATTATTCCTGTCCTGCACCGTCAGTAAATTATTGTAGTATTTTTCCAGGATACTAGGGTTAAAGGTCGTCATGTTGGTTCGACGTCCAACGTCCTTCTTAAAGATTTCAGTCGGTGCAAAGTTACAGCGGAAGACAAAGTCAAACTTTTCAATCTGGGGGCCACAACGTGAACCAATGAGGATGCCGCTGTTACCGACCACGGCACAGGCATTGTAGTGTTTGTTGAGGATTGGTGAGACTTCCGGGAGGAGCGAGCGGAAATTCTCACCAATGGAAAAGACATATTTGTGGCTGGAGTAGTCATAGTGCATCAGCTGTCCAATTCTAACTGAGTCGCGTGTCAGTGTGAAGTTGTGAGGGATATCAATATATTGTGCAATCTCATTCCTGAAAGACAAACAGACATTATTTACATGTTGCTGAATCTTTACTGTAAGCTTTCACAGGTCAGTCAAAATAACATTTCTTCTCAATCCCAGGAGGAACTCTACAAGGCTGAAAACACCAAAACTAGGATTGTTCCACGTGGACGTGTATAAATGTTATAAAATAAAGCACAAGGAAAACAGAGGTATCTCATATTCATATGGCAGGTTCAGCTGTAGGTGTGGCTGCTGGTCCTAAAATGCCCACGTTTGCACTCATAAACATGAAGGATAACAAAAATGTGCAATTTTAGAACAGAGTGCTGTGTGATTGCTGAATGCATTGCAGAAGGTCCTGGGTTTGAGACCCTGTGGGTTTACAACCATGGATTTTAGTAAACAAGTGTTGTAATAATGGAATGGATTTCATCATGCACTAAAGGTAAAAGCATATGAATGGCTTAAACCCATTGATGAAATGATCTGATGAGCCATAAACCTGATCAAATCCCTTTATTTCTGCATTTATTTCATTCTGCCATCCTGAAGTCTGAGCAGAAACAATGATTATAATGACAGTGAGTCAAATATGTTATATATAATCCCTAATCTGCATCATACATGACTATTATGAAGAGAAATGTTTGAAAATAATAGCAGACTGTTGAGTTGAAGTTGTTCTCTTGTATGGATTTGTTGTCGTTTTTTAACCCCATGCCCCCTTTAACTGTGATTAAAATGGTATTTTGTGATATTAGAACACACATTTCATTTCATGATGTGCTCTCTGCAGGCTTAACATGAAGCCATACAATGACAACAAAAAGCGAAACGTTCCTGGACATCTGCAGCTGACATGAATTTGCTTATAAAGACCAAAAAAAATCTGAGTCCAGACATTTTGTTCAAGCTTGTCTTGAGCCAGGCTAGACAAAACATTAGAACATTGGATTTGGAATTACACTGTGGACAGGTCGCCAGTCTAACATAGAGACACTCACACTTACAGCCAATTTAGAGTCCCACTTAACCTGAAATAACCTAACAGGCACATCTTTGGTATGTGGGAAGAAACCGGAGTTCTCTGCAAGAGGAGAACGTGCAGAATCCACACAGAAAGACTCCAGTGGTGCAGTGCTAACCACTGTACCACCATGTCATGCCCTTTAACAACAATAACACAAATTACAGTTTGATTGGAATTCTCTCAGTTGACTTCAGTGTTAACTTGCTTTGATGAGACTTCAGGCAGCACTTGAACCTGACTCTATTCCTCTACACACCACTGAGGACTTACCCTACGTATAGTTTGACATCTAGATTCTGGATCAATAAAATGCTTTTGAGTCAACTCTTCAGAAATACACCTGGCAATATGAAAGCTATTTTCTGTAAACACTGTATGTTCTATGTGTTTCTGCCGCTGTGACATTGCAAGTGCTATTTGCTCATGGAACGGAGACGTTTTTTCACGACTAATGTTCGCTGCTGTAAGTGCTAAAAGCATGTTAAGCTTTCAAGACCATCAGATATCACTGGAGAAGGAGAGACGCTGCATGCTGTGTGTGTCTGTGTGTGTGTAACATACCTCTGCTGGATAAAAGCACTGCTGTTGTAACTCCATTTAGAGGAGTTCAGCAGGTCCTCGCTGAGAGCGTTGGTCAGGGAAGAGAAAGCTGGATCCAGATACTTCAATGCCAACTGGGAGCTACACAGAGGAGGAAGTGACACAGAGGTTAACCCCGCTTTCAATGAGGAACGAAATAAGATTCATCTGCACTTTAAAATGTTTTGAGAAGCATTTTAGCTCTTCTTAAAACTAAGGCATGAAAAAATCATCTGAAGCTTTGAACAATATAATGTCAAAAAAAGTAAACGTTTTCATAATCTTTAATGCAGAACTGATGACCAAAACACCAGGAATATTGTTATTTTGGCATTTTTATATATGAACATCAGCTTCTTCACAAGACTAAAATGCTCCACAAAGTCAAACATGCACGTCTATAGCGCCATTAGCAAACAGCTATCATTCAGCTCCATGAGGAAACCAGCTGCGGTGGCAAACAGTTTCATTTACACTCTCGTCTTAGTGTAAACGCTGACTTTCAGTCAAAATCACAAGGTTTTGTTGAAACATTAGCAATAAGGCCAAACTGTTGCAGTAATTCTGTCCATCTTAGCAAGCTGATCAAAAATGAATTTCATCCAAATTGTTTGATAATGTACTCCTCTGATCTTCAGGATGTTATTTTTTTTTTTAAACAACCGTACTCATCTGAAAATCTGATCAAAAGTTGTGAAGCTGAACATGATCATCATCATACTTGATAAGATGAACATTTATTTTTGCAGTGCAAGCCTTAGCTTCCATTTCCAAGTTAGTGAATTAAAACAAGACCTAATCAGATTAACCAGCTCTCCAGTTACTTAACTGTCTGAGTGTGGAAACTTTACATTTTCAATCTATTTCAACATCGATTTACAATTCTGCTGGTTAAGCTTTTTTTCACAGGTCTGCACAACCCATTTAAACAACATTAGCTCTGTGCAGTATGTATCTCTGGTGTATAAATGCTAAGACACACACACACACACATTTACCAGCTACCCAAGCACAGATTAAGATTGTATCTTGAATATCAAGCAGGCAAAGAAATATTAATTATGGTTAGCAACTTTTTGTGTTGGGGTTCCCATGAGGTACCTATGCTAAGCTATGTGCTAACTGTGTTGTTGGTAGAGTTTACAGCACCATCCACATAACATCAAAAGTTATACTGTCCTGTCCTACATGGTCAACCTCACCTGTGCAGTGCCCCCCGGTCTGAAACAAACCCCAGGAAACCCCGCCTGACCTGATCTGATGTCAGCAATATTTTGTCGTTTTGCAGCATCCGCCATCTTTGTGGACAGAAAGGCTCAGGCAGAGGGGAGCAGTGCTGAATCAGGATCAGTATGAAATACCGAAGATGAGCAACCATTTGTGAAAGGATCTCACTTTGCAGGAGGATTTCTCACATTTCACTCTAGTTGTTTTATGTGCACAAGCTTCTATCCTATCATAAGAGTAGAGAAACATCTGTTTCACCTTTTTGCAAAAGTGATCAATTAACAAACGCATGAATCATATTAATATCAAGAAAGAGAACCTAAGCTGGCAATATTATCGCCACTGACATCTGATGTGACACTGTTGTGCTGTGAGAAATGCTCATCCACAAAATCAGATCTAAATGTTGAATTTTTCTTTTACTTCATGCTGTTTCAAATTCAACACCAGAAAAATAAAATGCTTTAAAGAACATTCAGATAATCGAGTTTGATGGCTGCAGGTTTCAACCTGGCCAAACAGAACTGAGGCAGAAGATAGATAGATAGATAGATAGATAGATAGATAGATAGATAGATAGATAGATAGATAGATAGATAGATATCCTTCACCTCAGGTCAGGTTTGCGAGGTGGTCTCTCACTGCAAAAGGTGCATGAAACAAAGGAAAAGAATAACTCACTCGTTCCTAACATTAAGAAGACAGAATGGAATACCAAATGTAGACACTATGAAGGGCATGCAAAGGCTAGTGTGCATTTGAAATACTGTACACACAATAAACTGCATATTATTTCTCTTGACTTTAAGTGTAGACCAAGCGACAACCTCAGGGGACAGGCACCAACAGCAGAAATAACACAAAACGATTCTGGTCTCTATTGTTAAGCTGCCAACATGGCGGCAGTTTTGAGCCTCCCACACGAACTCAAAACAGCACTTCAGAAACCTATCTCACGGTGACATCACAGAAACTTCATCTGCAGTGTTTTACTGTCAATGGTGCAGACATAAATGATCTTCTCTGATGTGGCCTCACCATCACCAGTACCTGCATAACTGTTGAAAATGCCTTCAGCCTTTTTACACATAGCACTACTTGAATTTGAATACTAATTCTGGCAGGTATTATTCTCAGCTTTGAGGTGTGAGAACGAGAACGAACAGTGTGAGATGAAATGACGCTGTACCCTCTCCAGTTCAAGTGGAATTTTCCTGAATCACCATCTTCTGGTCAATAAATAAACTTCACTATACAATAACACAGCATGGGGCTTGTATAGACCAGTTGTATACACCAACTGAGTGCTTCCTCTTCAAAATGCTGCTCTCTTCCTCCTCATCTAACTCACTCTGAGCGTAACCTTGGCCTGAGGTGACAGGGATGGAGGAGGAAAATGATTACAGGCGGGAGGAAAATGAATGTGGCTCTCATGTTGTAAATCACAGCGACCAAGGACGACCCACCAGCCTTCAGAACCCTCATCAGACCGATGCCGTTTTAGCATCACGCTCCAAACCTGACCCACAGCATGTCGCCCGACAAAAGATTTACACAATGGTTCTCCGGTGGAGCTTTTTCAGCACAGGTGTGTAATTTCATCAGTCTCTGTGAAGTGCTAACACCTGCTTCTGATGCTTGCATTTTTAAGATTACCTGCTGCTGGGCTGGACAGAAAAACAAGAACACCTCAGTAAGAAATAATGTGGGGCAACTGAAAAAAAGATTACCATCACAACAAATGTTGATGCAAGATTGTGCTGAATTTTTAGGAAAAGCTTTAGGAAAAAAACATCCTTATATC
The DNA here is from genome assembly GCF_900634625.1 of Parambassis ranga. NCBI lineage: Eukaryota > Metazoa > Chordata > Actinopteri > Ambassidae > Parambassis > Parambassis ranga. The sequence continues at coordinate 2,161,590 of NC_041032.1, read as the reverse complement.
ATTAACACATTCAATCGCTAATTACATCCCCCAGATACAAGACATGGTAGGAGATTTTGAAAACTCAGTGAGAGTCAGCCAGATTTCAAAAGTAAACACACGCCCCTTTCTCTCAGAGCTCACCGCGAAGCCACGCCTCCCGGCCAGTCTGTGGCTTCGGCCATGTTGCAAAACCAGCCAATGCTCTGCGCAGGGGCGCCTCGTAGGATTGGCTGATGTTTTTAGTGTTTTATATCTTCCACAGATGATTCATATTCTTCGTTTTAAAGCGAAACTGCCGAACTAATCGGTTGCTATCAGATTGTAAAGAGAAGTTACACTAATTTAACAAAAAGTGCATTAGTGAACTCTCCTACCCTACCTTTAAGATCTTAAAAGCACATCTGGAAGCCCATCAAGTAAAAGCACATCTGGAAGCCCATCAAGTAGCTAAGTCCCTGAATGTTATAAGATTATGCTTTTATTTCTGGCTATAATTTACTTTTGTTTACTTTGAAATCAGATTTCTTTCTTGACACCAAATTACTAAAGGAGAAACTGAGAGAGGAGCTGAGAGTGAATAAGCTGATCTAGTTCACAGCTGTGGGATTAAGTGACAGATGCCCTGTTTTCCTTCAGGCTGATACACACTCATTCTGACAGGAAAACACACTGACATGCACCACATTTAGATCATTTTATTAGGGCAGCATGGTCTCCTTATGAAAACAAAACAGCAGTGGTGATGATCATAGTGTATATTTAATCTGACTTATAATTAGAATTTTTATTAATAGAAAGATGGACTGCGACAGAACGGCCACAGATTCCATTTTTATTAAAAGAGTGGATGATTTTAAGTGGCTTTTGGGTGTTAAAACTTTTTTAAAGTTTCACTAAAACCTGTCTATATAAGGTAACAGATATGTGGCTGAGAGAATTATAATCTGCGATGAAGGGCCTTGGTTGGACAGGTAATCAAGAACCCAGTGGTCACCTTGAATGCCAACTGGAGACCTTACAGAAGGACAAACCATCAAAGCAGGACTCCACCAATCAGAACTTTATGGTGCTGTGCCCAGACACAACCATTCCTCACTAAAAAAGCACATGACAGCCTGCTGATAGTTTGGCACCTGAATGACTCCGCGGCCATGAGAGGCAAAATCCTCTAAAAATGTTCAGATGAAATGAAGATTGAGCAATCTGGCCACAAATCCCAGCGATGTGTGGGAAGGGAACCAGGTGGCAAGACCTGAGAGACTATTCAACACAGAAGGAAAGATGGATGCAGAAAATAATGAGGCGGTTCCAAGTATAAACCACTCACCCAGTGCTCAGGATGGGAAAACTAATCACAATCCAACATTACTGCTAAAAGTTCCTAAGAATCTGAGGTATAAATAGAGTGTATGCTGTTGGTAACAGAGAAAACATGACTAGCTGGTTAAAGGACCATGCATGACATGGACTTTGCAATGGTATTTGACTACTACTTGTAGGCAGCAGTATAGTAGTAGGCTACAAGTAAAAGTATTTCATGGTATCATCCCCAGCTGGCGGCCTGACATTACTGAAGTTATAATATCTGCACCTGACAGGCTCCAGCTACAGGGAGGCATTGCATAAGATGTTGGAAATTGACTGTAGGGTTTTAACATTTGAGTTCCTGTGGGAGGCTCTGTGCATGGACACACTGTCATGTTCAAACAGAAGATCCTTACCCAACCTTATGCCATGCACAGTGCAGTGGTGTGTGCTGTGATTGGGGTTATGTACAGAAAGTGTGACTCTTACAAAACCACAGCAGTTGCCATGTTGGATTCCACCACCTGCAAGAGGTCTATGGATTTACATAAGTTTGTCTCTGACAGACCACTGCCTGGTATTGGTATGTCCACATACTTTTGCCCATTTGATATGAGTGGTGACTTCAGTAAAGAAACATAAAATATGTTATTATTATTATTAATCACAGTCATCGAAAAAAACTATTTTATATGCAGGCCAGTATGTGAGGTGCCAGGCCTCACACTGCAGACAGGCCTTCACCTGGTCAGCACCGGCCTTTACATCACCCAGAGCATCTTCTTATTTGACAGATATGGTAGCAGCGTTATGAGAAATCTACATATGTTAAATCAAATAATAACATCCAAACACTGGTGAAGCCTCTGCAGCTGAGCCTGGTCTGGACTCACCGAAACCCCGCATGGAACATGTACATCCTGGGTCCTCCATTGGGTCCGTATCTGGGGGTGCTGAACAGGAAGTCCTTCTTGATGGACACATAGCTAATGAGCGACAGGATGAGCAGCGCCACGCTGAATATCACGAGCCCCAGCGCGCTTGCGATCCGCACCATCTTTCCTCGCTGCGGGCGGCCGCCCCCCCGGACCAGATGATCAGTGAACGGCCAGGACGAAGAGAAGGCGAGCACCCAGGCGCACCGCATCAGCGGCAGAGCAAGGGCGGAGACGCGGAGACGACGAGGCGCGCTTCACGCAGATTTCAGATTCCATGTGGAGAGTGAGAGCTGATGCGGCGTCAGAGCGTTATCTCACAGCGGCTTTCAGCGACTGAGCGTGAGAGGAAAAACACAGGTGGTGAGCGGGAGTGGAGGAAGAAAAAAGGCCGCAGACGAAAACGAGGACGCGCACCCCTCGGATTTACTGACGCTTTTAATAGAGGCCATGAAGGCTACAGAGTCTGTGTGCGGAGCAGGAGTGACGAGTCAGTGGCTGCGATTTAGCCGCAGATTTCATCACCTTAGTTGGAAGCAAAGAGGTCTCATCTGCGGAGGAAAGGACGCGAGAGGTACCCGTGTGACGCACTGACAGTCCGTGTATCCCAGGAAGGGAAGCAGAGGAGGGAGGAGGAGGGGGTCTTGGAGGGGTTTCTGCAGGCATGCAGGGTCAGATTACAGCCGGTTTCATAACCTCAAGTCGGTGAAATGAAGCGTCATGCAGGGTGAAGACGGATGCGGCAGCCCTTCCTCATCTGCATCCCGGCGTCTCTCTCCTCCTCTTCCCCTGCCTTCTCTTCGGTCCTCTAATTAATTAAGCCGGGGTGTCGCTTTAAGGAAACGCAGCTCTTGTATCGCTGTAATCAGATAAACAGCAGAAGCAGCATCCGAGGCGGAGCTCTGCGTCCTGATGCAGAGACGCAGAGAGAGAGGATACCCGCCGCCACTGACCTGAGGGTGCGGGAGCGTTAAATGTCAGTCTGCAGACAAACGACTCCACAAATATAACAATATTCAAACACATTTTCAGCTTTCAAGCGAATTAAACAGCATGGGAACTCACACACTGTAAGCATTTTTCATATGTGAAGTAATAGACTGCAGTAAGTGATGTTTCTGTAAAACATGTTGTTTGCAGATAGAGCATTTGAGGCTATATAATTATCCACATATAGGTCTAATATCATTAGTCAATAACCAATGTGCATTAATTAGTAATAATAACTCTTGTTATTCCCCCTTTTTCTTCTTCTTCTTTTTTATTCTTCCGTAGGTTTTTTGGTGCAGTGTATCTTTAGCATACATTGACCGATTTCAGCCATTCAACTGTCAAATATTTTCATACATATATTTCAAATATTGTCATCTGCCAAATGTATCTCCTCCTACAAATTTCAAGCTACAGACTCCATTTTAGTCTTAAAACGCTCATTAGATGCTGCTCTATCAAATTTGTATTCAGAATTTTCTAATTCCGAATCGTTTCCGCACGCCAGGCTCTCAAAGTTGGAGTGGTTTCTGAGGTCTCCTCTGCTGTTACCATGGTGACAGGCTGACACACAGAGGCACACAAAGCTCTGAATTGCTCTGATTCTCCAGCAATTCAGTGCATCAATCCTGCACATCAGCGTTCAAAGCAACGCTTCAGCTGCAGCAATCAAACTTGCATTTTCTTCAGGAAATGCCCTTTTCTAGTAATAGGTGTTGTAGATAACATTTTAAATCAACATTATACATTTTCCCTCAGCAATCAATAATCAATAATCAATGAGCCACATTATAGCCTCTTAACAGTTAGGGCTTTCCTCTGCTTGGGTAAATCTCCACAGGTTTTGCAGACAGATCCTCTCAAGCTTTGTCTGACTGGGTTGAAAGTGTCCGTGACCGGCAGTCTTCACATCTCTGGACTGATATTCGGTCATGGGTTTAAGCCTGGCTGCACAGGCCACCCAAAGAGTCTTCAAAGAGTAGTAGTCTTGGCTTATCGTGATGCTTAAATGTGAGCTCTCACTCCAGCACTCTGGAGCAGGTCAAGGACATCTCTGTATTCAGCTTCATCCAGGCTTCCCTCAGTTTTTACCAGTCTCTCTGTTTTCCTGCTCCCGAGGTGCAGCTGAATAACATGATGCCACCACCACCACAGTGCATGTGACATTAGCTGATGATGTGCAGTGCACAGTGCGTGTACACTGTGTATGCTTAATCCATGCAGCACAGATAACGATCCAATTTTGTTCATGGTAAATATTATTGGTAAATGCTAACAGTAGCATGCTAACATCCTGATATTTAAGCAGTGTTTGCCATTACCAGTCACATTTAGGCTGCTTCAGTGTAACCAGTGGACTCAGTGGTTGTCTGGATGTAAAGGACTTCAATCACTTTTTTATATAAAGCTGTTCCATATGATACCAAAGCACTGACTTACAACAAGAGGCTGTGCAAAGACACCAGACACCAGAGAGAAAGACAGAAGGACATGGCTGATGGCATTTCAACAGTGACCTTTCAACTGCTCTTAAGGCCTGATAAAACCTAACACACACACACACACACACAGAGAGGGAGAGAGAGAGATAGAGGTCTGAAGCTTTGTAAAGGCTGTCAGAAAGATTAAAATCCTAAAGCTTCAAACCAAATGCCTCACTTGCTGCCACACAGCAGACCACTCTTCCCTGTCAGTGCATTTCCAACTAACAGAGACAGAAGGTACATTTGCAGTTAAAAAGATGTGATGACAAACTGAGCATTTTAATAAGGGATGTGAAAACAGCTCACTTGAAAGTCACTGGGGGGAGACCAGTTAAATGAATGAAACCAGATGATGGAAGACATGGTGGGGGGTGAGGGTGGGAGTGAAACCGATAGACAAAAAGTAAAACGATACCAAGAAGAGTGAGAGCAGAGAGAGAGGGGAGATCCAGGATGAAGATATTAGCGTATCAGCTTCCGCCAGATAAAATAGGCCATCAGGGTTTTTTTCCTTTAGAAAGCAGCTGTCTCTGTAATGATGTTTCTTTGTCCCTTTAAGCCTTTAAAAGTCACAAGTCAGACAGATTTGTCATCTAGCAGCAACTGTTACACAGCATGTACAATGTGTTTTTTCTTAAAAGCAAAATCTACTACAAAATCTACACAAAATCAAAAACAAAACAAAAACAGACTTTTTCCTGAACTCTCCAGCCGAGCTCCACGTCTCCAAAAACACCAGGCTGCACATGTGTGCAACATCTTATCTTCCACTGAAGTTGATGCCAAAACTGAACTGCACAGGAAATTTTATACACTGTACCACAATCCAGTCAGGAACAATAAGATACACACATCAGGAGACGACAACTCACTGCAACATGGGCCACATCCAACTCAAGCAAAGAGCACATGGAATGAACAACAACTTTGTTTTTCAACAACCAATAAATGCCCTCTCCATCTGCCACATTGTGACTATAATAAATGTTGGAGACATGTACACACACACACACACACACACACACTCACTCAGCTTTCGGTTTTTTCCTGGCCAGACTCCTGCTGTCCTGTATTTATTATGTTGTTTTCCCAGTAGAATACCGAGCTGCCAATGTTCTGTCTCTTTCCTTGAAATGATACAAAAATATTTGATAGCTTCACATACTTTGGGGACTCTAGAAACTAGATTACAAACAAGAGTTTGTATGAAAGTATTATTTTCAATTTTGAATAACAGACAAAACAAGAGCTTACTGCATGTCACTCATGTCACTGAATGTATTTTACTTTACTGCAAAACAACACTCTCACCCCGGGCCTCGCTTGTTCTCCTGATGCATTCTGCAAAGAGGCATCAAACTATCTGTGCTAAAACAGACTAAAATACAGATTCTACCCACAGGCCGTCAAACACATCCACCTCCCACACACACCAGAGACTGAAGTGCAGTATTAACCTCCCTACTGATACAAAGCAGCTTGCACAAACTGTACATATCTGCACCGCTGATAATCTGAGCGAACTTTTTAATGTGCCTGTTTTAATGTCCTGCCTTTCACTGTTGAACTATGATAGGGAAGAAAAGAGTGAAATATAAATAGTGATATACTACATGACAAACATAGTCAAAAATGGGTGCTGTTTTTTATCTTTAAGGACAATAACTTACGTTTTTGATGTATGCAACAATCAATAATAAATCATAATATCATATTTGGTTGGTGTCATTGCATTTTTATTTGTGTCACTGCACCTAATTTTGATTCATTTGACTTTATTTCACTTTACTTAAAAGCTGTTTTTTTTAAATTATCATCAAACGTAAGGCAAGTTTCAAATGCATGTTTTCGCTCTTTCCTCTGTTCCTCTGTGTAAAACGGGGCAGTCTGTCCATAGCATTAGATTAAATCGTTTTTTTTCCTGCCTCAGCTCTTTTCTTTAAATTACTGTAAGAAGAAGCCGTGATTCAAACTGAGGTCACACCTGTGAGTTAGTTTTGGGGCAGAGCTGGTAGAAATGTTGCTAGGCCTTTCTGCTGCCCCACTTTATAGAAAGATGGTCCACTTTTAGTGGGTCCGTTAACTCCAGCTGCACCTGCTCAGGGCAGTTAGCAGCTGTTGAAGACGACTGTGAATGTAACACAGTTTGTTCACCTTGGTCAAGTCAATACCTGGTATCTGCCCGCAGCAATCTGCAAACCTGTTTAGGCTTAACTAAATTATTAAAATATTTGCTATTTAATTTAGAATTTATGATATAACAATAAACATATATACAAAATAGATAGATAAACATATAGCAGTGACAGTAGGGTCTGGTAATTGTCATGTAACTGATTGGCTCAGCACAGCCTAAATTATAGTTCATTAGTTTTGTTTTCCCTCTGAAAAATGAAGCTTTTATTGTGAAAGGATGCAATGTGTGGTTTTCCTTTGTTCTCGTTCAGCTGCGACAGTTCACTGAGCACCTCAATAATCTCAGAATGAACTGATCAGGTTTTCATGAGAACTCTGTGATATGAAACCAATCAGAGGAGCTCATATCTCATGAAAGAGTCAATTAATAATCAATAGTCATTAGATCAGAGAGAGTGTGGACGATCAGAGGCTGAGCCAGAGGAGCATGAAATTACTGCACTGTACACACACAGAGAGAGAGAGAGAGCACATTCAAGACATTTCATTGATTTACATCAATTTCTTCGGGGCATACCCTAACCATAATCATACATGCTCTACTTGCCTAACCCTAACCATATCTAAATATATTTACATCAAGGGGCTTTGTTCTTTGTACTCAGAGATAAATTATTATTTGATGTTCCAAAATTTTAGTGGAGACAAGCATCTGTGATACAGTCCTGTGTATTGAATATGTGTGTGCATCATCCCTCTGTGCTCCAGCCCCATGTGAGCCTGTACTACAGGACAAAAGCGGGTTCAGAAGATGGATGGATGGAAATCCCTCCGTGTTTAATGAAGGAGGAAGTTTTCCATACCTATATCTCTAACTATAACCAGTACTTATGTAGCTGTGGCTGTGTGAATAAGAGGTTGTGAAATCATCTGCTCTAGACCTAAAAAACCAATCATCCCAAACCTAACCATGCAGTTTTAATACTTTCATCCCACATACAGTGTGTATCCTAATATTCCTGCTGTGTTCATTCTTTCAACTTTTCATCCTGTGGAACACACGAGGTGTGAACATAACCCAGTTTATTTATCATGACCTGATCAATAGTAAGTAGTTTATTTATTTCCTGTATGAGTGTGGATGTCAGGTGAGGTGGACCTGGCAGGTAAAGAACAGACAGTGGGCGTAAATGAAGCCTCAGCTGAATGCCCAAGGTCACATTGAAGAATCCTGTTTCCACATTTCATAATTCATCATCCCAGCCTCGAAATTGAACCTGTTCCCTCTCTGAAGATGAGGTCTGTGTGTGTGTGTGTGTGTAAATGGAGTAGGATGCAGTACTTTGTTATGTCCACTGTATCGATGGAGGACAGCAGATAGACTGTACATCACTCATAGCTCAGACAGCAGACAGCAATGGACTGAGCCCTCACTGTATGTATGTGTGCTTGTGTCTGTGTGTGTCTAGACACTGCTGAAGGACTACGCTATACAAAGCCAAATAGGCCAAACGGACTTGCTCAGTCACCATGTGGTCAGCGATATTGTTTGTAGATGAATTATTATTAAGTTCAGCTATATCATTGTATGGCACTGTGCAGGGTGGACAGACTGGTTGCCAAGACATTAGGAATTAGGGCCCCAATTGCTTATTTAAATTATTAATAAAATAATAAATTATAATAAATTATACTCAAGGCCCTAGTAAGCCAGAAAACCTTAGCTCTTTAGACTTTTTTTGTAACTTTCATTTTGCTGTTTTTTGTGCTGCATCTGTGTGGTTTCTGGTTTTTCTTTTTCTTTTTTTCTGTAGTTTCGAGGTTTCTTTTAAACCTTAAACTACAAGGTAGCTGCAATATTATCTTTAACCAGTCACCACCAAGACCAACCCTTCAGTTTTCAGAGCTGCGGCTCCTACACTTATTATAGTTTAAAGTTCTGGAAAAATGTAACCGGAAGGTTGGTGGTTCAATCCCAACTCCTCCCTAAGTCATTGGTCCTTGGGCAAGGCCATTGTGTCACACTGCCTTAAACAATTTACTACTAAATTACTAACTACTAGCTAATAACATACCTACTGTGGAGAGTGTTTGGTTATTATTATTACCATTGTTTATAGTAATAATAATATTATTATTAATAATAGAATCCAATTAACATTAACCGTAAACTCCCTAGATAATAACAGTTGTTACATTCTAAGTACCAACCATAAAGTCCTGTACTTTCCTCAGTTAGGTTTGAGTCCACTGGCTGAACCCTCTAGTCCAAGTTCAGTGGTTTGACATGTCCAGGGGCTGAAAGGTCAATTTCTTTCTGTTTCAGAGCAAGCACAAAAGATAAATGGTAGAATTAGGGGAACGGAGATGGTCCCTGTGCTGCACTACGTACTGTACATCATTCCATCCTTTTTTCTCTCTCTTCTCTTTCCTGATTCAGTGCTCCATCCCTCCCTTCACCCCTCTTCCACTCCTCTTTCCCTCTATGTTCTCCCCTTTCACCCCTTTTTCTATACCTGGGTGAGAACACAGGAGAGAGAGAGACAGAGAGAGAGAGAGAGAGAAAGAGAGAGGGGAGAGCGAGGCTGTTGCCAAGCAACCAACTGACCAACAAGTAAAGTGAAAAAAAGGTGGAGGAGGAGGAGGATTACTGTGGGGTGGGGAGGAGGAGGGAGAAGCGGAAACAAGGACAGATGATGACAAGGAAGAAGAGGAGGCTGAAACTAGAGGGGAGGAGGAGAACGGGAGGATGGAAGGACGAGGTGGTGGTCACTGCTCACTGATTGCAGGAGTCGCTCTGGCCAATCAATTGCAGGAGGTGCGTGACCAGAGCTGACCAGCATCAATCACACACACACACACCCAGAGGAAAAAGTCATTCATTACAGAGCTATTTGGGAAGGTAACAAGAAGAGAAACAAAAATAGAGTTAGTGTAAAAGAGAGAAGGAAGAAGCAGTGGAGAAATAACAGAGGAGAGTTTGACTTGAGGCCTTAGATCAATCTGAGCATCTTACATTTTTACTGCATTGATTAAGCTGAACACCACAAACTAATTCACTTTATGTTTAATCAATCACGGCCATTACAATAATATGCATTAATAAACGGGAAGAGGATAAACAGGAATAAAAAGAGCAGCATATAATTATTAGCATAGCAGCAGCAGTAGATGTAGTTGTAGATATATTCCCCTGGCACATTAGTACAGGTAGTCACAGAGGAATTAGTGCCAGTAACAGTCAGGATAACATTAAGTAGTACAGTAAGGACATAATAAAAATAAAAAATAAAAAAAAAACCTCTTCAAATTAATGTCACAGATGTTATGATTCCTTGAGAATTTTAGAAATAGCTCTTATTGTCTTCATACTTACCTGTGTTGGTCTGACTGTAGAGACTCGGGTGTGTCTAATGACTGCATAATGATGATGAGACGATGAGACGATAATCCCATCTGTATCAGGAGTATCACAGAAACTCAGTCGAAGCTTCAACGACCACGACATTTCAAACCCATGACAACACTAAGACAGAAACTGGAACACCCAAGGGACACAAGTCCCAGGGACAAACACAGCAATGTGACATATGCAGTCCAGTGCAGTGAGGAATGCTCTGCTCTGTACATTGGAGAAACTAAACAACCACTCAGCATGGCTCAGCACAGGAGAGCCACCTCCTCAGGACAAGACTCAGCTGTTCACCTCCACCTCAGAGACAAAGGACACTCCTTTGAGGACAAAAATGTCCACATCTTAGACAGAGAGGACAGATGGTCTGAAGGAGTCAAGGAGGACATTCTTGTTAAGCTGGAAAAACCTTCCCGTAACAGAGGTGGTGGCCTCAGACATCCATCCCAGGAAGTTTCACACCAACTCACATGTGTCCAGTGAGAACACATGTGTCCTTAACCTGTCCCACCACCTCAGCTCCCCCGCAGTCTCAGTCATTAGTCAGTCATTAGACACACCTGAGTCTCTAGACAGCGAGATAAACACCGGTAAGTATGGAGACATTCAGAGCTATTGCTCCACCCACTGAGGTCCTCCACCACATATAAACCCACCAAACAGAACTGATGGAGCTGAGAAGCAGTGAAACATCTTCAGCAAAACTTTACAAGTCCAGCCTTGCTACACTCAACAAAAATATAAACGCAACACTTTTGTTTTTGCTCCCATGTTTCATGAGATGGACTTGAAGATCTAAACTTCATTCCAGATACACAATATTACCATTCCTCTCAAACATTGTTCACAAATCTGTCTAAATGTGTGATAGTGAGCACTTCTGCTTTGCTGAGATAATCCATCCCACCTCACAGGTGTGCCACATCAAGATGCTGATCTGACATCATGATTAGTGCACAGGTGTACCTCAAACTGCCCACAATAAAAGGCCACCCTGAAATGTGCAGTTTTGTCTCACAGCAAAATGCCACAGATGCCACAAGCATTGAGGGAGCGTGCAATTGGCATGCTGACAGCAGGAAGGTCAACCAGATCTGTTGCTCGTGCATTGAATGTTCATTTCTCCACCATAAGCCGTCTCCAAAGGCGTTTCAGAGAATATGGCAGTACATCCAACCGGCCTCACAACCGCAGACCACGAGTAACCACACCAGCCCAGGACCTCCACATCCAGCAGGTTCACCTCCGAGATCGTCTGAGACCAGCCACTCAGACAGCTGCTGAAACAATTGGTTTGCATAACCAAACAATTTCTGCACAGACTGTCAGAAACCGTCTCAGGGAAGCTCAACTGCATGCTCGTCGTCCTCATCGGGGTCTTAACCTGACTCCAGATCGTCGCCGTAACAGACTTGAGTGGGCAAATGCTCACATTCGATGGTGTCTAGCACGTTGGAGAGGTGTTCTCTTCACGGATGAATCTCGGTTTACATTGTTCAGGGCAGATGGCAGACAGCGTGTGTGGCGTCGTGTGGGTGAGCGCTTTGCTGATGTCAATGTTGTGGATCGAGTGGCCCATGGTGGTGGTGGGGTCATGGTATCGGCAGGCATCTGTTATGGACGAAGAACACAGGTGCATTTTATTGATGGCATTTTGAATGCACAGAGATACCGTGATGAGATCCTGAGGCCCATTGTTGTGCCATACATCCATGAACATCACCTCATGTTTCAGCAAGATAATGCACGGCCCCATGTTGCAAGGATCTGTACACAATTCTTGGAAGCTGAAAATGTCCCAGTTCTTGCATGGCCAGCATACTCACCGGATATGTCACCCATTGAACATGTTTGGGATGTGCTTGACCGGCGTATACAACAGCGTGCACCAGTTCCCACTAATATCCAGCAACTTCGCACAGCCATTGAAGAGGAGTGGACCAACATTCCACAGGCCACAATAGACAATCTGATAAACTCTATGCGAAGAAGATGTGTTGCACTGCATGAGGCAAATGGTGGTCACACCAGATACTGAGTCAGGGTGGCCTTTTATTGTGGGCAGTTTAAGGTACACCTGTGCACTAATCATGATGTCAGATCAGCATCTTGATGTGGCACACCTGTGAGGTGGGATGGATTATCTCAGCAAAGCAGAAGTGCTCACTATCACACATTTAGACAGATTTGTGAACAATGTTTGAGAGGAATGGTAATATTGTGTATCTGGAATGAAGTTTAGATCTTCAAGTCCATCTCATGAAACATGGGAGCAAAAACAAAAGTGTTGCGTTTATATTTTTGTTGAGTGTATATTAATCTCCATTTTCAGTCTGGACTTCCTTCTTTGCAGGTCAGACTTTATGCATGCCAACACACAGCAACACAGTCCGATACAAGTGTGAGGATCTGTAATTGGTCCCCTGTATACACCCCAAACAACCACCTCCTATGGCTCTCTGATGGGATGACTTAAAAATGTGGTCCCTTGTGTAATCTTTTACAAGAAGTATACAAATATCTTTCAGCAGGATTTTGAAGTAAAAAATGAGAGTTTAAAACAATCTAGGGATCAGTCCTTCAACATATTCACCTTCACTTCTTTCACATCCTCACAATTAAAGGACACGTTTGGACGACAAACAGACAAACAGACAAAAAATGTCTGTGTAAGAAAATGTGGAGGGATCGGTGGTGGTCTAAACCTGCATTTATCATGACAACTATTCCTACCCCCTACAACACATGAGGGCTGCAGATACATACACGGTGGTTGCTTCCAACTGAAATACAGGCCTTGTATTAAGATAGTAGGTATTGCTGGGCAATGCATTTATATATAAATCAGATGTGACTGCCTTTACAAACAAATACAACAAAACAAAGTATTAAGCACCTGCAGACAGAGTTGTAGATAAAAGTCCTTTCTTCCTCTGTCCCCCTCCTCTTCCTCCTGTGTCTGTCTCTGTCTGTCTCCTTCATTAAACCTGAGGCTCCCAGACATCAGAACTCGCCAGTTTTACTGATCAGTCTGTCTCTAAACAGTATTGATCTGTCCTTATACGAGCTGCCATTGATCTGATCTGTTAAGATGATTCTACCCCATGAGATGAACACTGTAAAATGTGACAGGGCCCACCAATCATTTATTCCATCTGCAGTTAGACAAGGAGTGACTGTCAGTACAGAGGATTCCAGCATAATGTCAGCCATCAGGACTGTACCACACTTCCACACTGACTTTTGAGTTATTTAGTGGTATCCATGGCTCCTTATGTAGAAGTCCCTTTCAGTCCCTTATGCTGTGAGGCGGCAGATAGTTTTAGCACTTTAAGGTGCACATTCATTACCACAAACACCTACACATTGCTTGATTTGTTATATAAAGCACAGTCTCCTCTGAACCCAATCCCTACAATGAGTGACTCACTTTTTACAGTGTACTGACTTCATAGGATATCAGGTGGAATAAACAGGGACAGTCCAACAAATGAGGCAGAGTGGCACTGGCTCAGTTTATTTCTGAAAATGTAGTCTGGAATGAGATTATGAATTGATGAATGTGAAGATGAAAGTAAATGTGATTGAGGTAAAGAGAGTAATTCTCACAGAGGACTGGGAGAGAGAAATAGATAGTGGCAGAGATACAACAGAGACCTGGTGGAACTTAAGTAATTCACGATTTTAAATTTGCCTCATTTCCCTCAGGTATTACACCAAGAATCTCAGAAGAAATCTCTTCATATTTGATTATACAATCAATCTGACTTTGACCAGAATACATAAGAAGACATTAACCTGTACCAAGAACTCTTCTCCTATTCATAGCTTGCATGTTTTAACAGATATTCCTTCATAATATAAACAGATATTTGTATCACCTGTAGTCTGGATGGATGGATGGAGTTACACTTTCAATTTAAAATGTGAAACCTAGCTTACCTCCAAGCTAATCACACTTTCACCAAAACTATAGTCTAGCTGATCCAAAAAAGGTTTGTTTGGACTTTTTTGTTGTTTGGATTATATAATAATATTACAAGGGCTAGCATATAGGTTATGGTGTTAATGTTATGTGGCCAAAGTAAACATTTCACCTTAATATCAAATACCTTATCATCCTTAAGTCTCTTAATGATATCGCTGGGGATATTTCTTTGACTTTTAAGAAAAAGAGGCACCCCTTCCTCCTTCTTCTATATTAATTTGATGATACGGTCATAGCCCCACCTACGGGCAACAGAAAATTTCTCTTGCTTGCTTTTGTTGTAAGTCTCTGGAAATGAGATCGTAAGATGTGCGAGGGCCCACAATGCTGCTTGCTTTAATTGACATTATGTTATTTTGAATTCCTTGTCACAAAATTTTCATTAAAATGCATTAGAATTCATGCATGCTAACACACAAAAAGAATTTGTGACCATTTAAAATGACTTGAGTGCTTCATGTTGTGGAGTGAGACTGAGCTGGATATTTAAAACTCTGTATGCTTATATATGTGAAAAACTGTGTGGGTACACACAAAACAATAAATGAAATGATGTCATTTTAGAGACTTGTGTGGGGAATCAGTGTTTTGCCCTTAATATACCTTTTCATGTATGCATTTGCCAATCAGCTCTGTACAGACAGATTAGAAACTGCTGAGACGAATTATTGACATATTTCACTCAAATATTAAAAATGTTCACATCGGTTTTAACATTTGGTACAATCTTTGTAAATTCTAATCTAGTAATTTTGTGGTTAAATCCACCTACAGCCCTTCTGTATGTCCTCTGCGCAGGACCAGCATGGAGAGTCAACATCAGAGACTGTGGCCCTTAGGATGATTGGGAAACAGACATATTAATCATCTTCTGAGGAAATGACCTGTAAAAATGACAATCAATATCTATCAGTGCACTCTCAGACTCAACAGTTTAATCATTGACTCTGATTCTGTGGCACATTTTAAGTGGATTTCAGTTAAGAGTATGTCTTTCTGTTGGCACACACACACACATGCACTCACACACACACACACACACACACCTCTTGAAGCTACTTTGTAGTTTAACCATTGTTGACTTTTGACTGACTGATTGTTGCTATCACTGTCTCTTTTTAAACAATGGCTAATGGTTGATGTATTCTGAACTCCACTGTCAACTCCACAATAAGCACAACACTCCCTCTGGTGAGTTTATCAGAGGTTCTTGACAATGTAAGCATCAGTCTGTTTTTAAGCTGTCCAACTAAACATTTCTGCTGTGTCCATGCATGCATAAACAGTAAAAATAGGTTAAATATGTCCTTGCAGGAGAGAGAGGGTTATTGTTTTACTCCGCTATTGTTTTAGGTTTGTGATTTATTTCTTGATTTATTTTTCCCTACCTTGTTTTTGGAGTTTAGTCTATTTAGTTTGTGCCCTGGCTCATAGCCTATTGTTGTGCACCCTGGCTGAATAAAGCTCACCTTTTGTTGGACTTGCCTTACTTGCTCTGCGTTTGGGTCCTACTTCTACCTCACCACACAACAAATACACTGCCTGTCAGCCACAGCTTTGTGTCTCTAGAAACTAATCAAAGGGCAGCAACCACAAATTACACTTTATCACATTTTTTTGATTTTTACAAGACAAGAATCTATTGATCCTCTGTAATGTGGCTTTAAATAAAAGCTAAAGCAATGTAATTAGCAAGTTAGCATTTTAGCGTGCAAATAACTTTTTTTGCCTTGGAGCTTGCCCTGGTTGTTTCAGGCTTTGTATTTAAATCAGGAGGAAGGAAGGGTCTCTATCTCTCCACTCGGTTACATATTCCTTATGTACAGGGAGTGACCCCCTTTCCGTTGAGGTACGTGGATATTTCTTTAAGACACACTGGCTTGCCCGGCCACGCCCCGTGGGTAGGTTACAAAGGACCCACGCAGGTGTGGAATCAGTGATTGTTTGATCTCCACCATTGTAGGTGCAGTGTGACACTCAGCATTGAGAACAAATAACAGAGTAAATCTGCTGACCTGTGTCTGACAGGGTGCCTGTCCTCGTCCTGTCGTGGTGCACTGCAAACGCGAGTATGGCAAGCCGGCAGGGACACAATTGTGTAGGCTGTGGGTTCTATGCCGACGGACACGAGAGGTGTGTTTTGTGTCTGGGCTATCAGCATGCCCTACTGTCCCGTGAGCTCCCCAGTCCTGCATGGGTTGTTTTATTAAAAGAGACTCCCAGCAGCACACTAGAGGGGCTCACTGTCACTTCTTTGCTTCCAATCTCCCAGCTCAGGCTCAACTGAATTCTTCCCCTGTCACCCAGGGAAGAATTTCCTGGCGGCGCTGTCTGTCCCTAGGGTCCCCGCATCATCGGGCTCCCGTCTCAGCTCCATACAGTCTCCCCCTCCCGGTTGGAGATGGAGGTGGAGGATGATTATGAGGAGGGAGAAAATGTTGATGTGGAAACCATCCTCTCAGAAGGCAGTGAGATGGTTTCTGAGCCGCCCACTACACGTAGGCCTTCGGGCCCGGGCCAGCGCTTTCAGCTATGGTTGACAGGAGCCTGTGGCCCCCTGCCCTCAGTGGATCCTGCCTGACCAAAGAGCTTTGCTCTCAGCAAAGCCATCTGCGCCAGCAAGGATTGTCATACTTTGGACACCCTGCTGGCTAGGCTGTACAGAGTGAGCCGGGGAATGCCGTCGTCACAGACGTAGTTCAGTTGGCCTCTAGGTGCCTTGCACTAAGGAGCAGCCTGATGCTGCCAGTGGTGTGCTGGCATCTCTTTCTTTGGATTGTCAGGCCCTACCTCTGGTTGTCACAGTCCCCTATGCAGCAGAACGACAGGGACAGTTTGAAAGCCCCCACGCGGCTCGGTGCCGCACGCTGGCCCACCTGGTGTATAGCTTGCGGGGTCGCGAGCTGACGCACTGGATGCAAAGCTGGGCCCCCCAGTCGCCATGGCGAGTGCCATACAGGAGGCAAGAGCACCACCTACGAGGGCTGCCCGCTCTTAGCAGCCTCGGTCAGGGCCCTGACGGGCTGCACAACATGGACTTGGGCAATCAGGCCAATGTTCAGCGTTCTGTCTATTTGCCACTGGTAGTCTGGGTTGGCTTCTGTCCTGGACCAGGTTGTCCCCCCGGACAGTGGACCTTACCCAGGGGGCCTGCATTGGCCTGGGTTGCCCCTCCCCCCTGGTCCCCGTGCTCACTTTGCCCCAGCAGCTGCCGCCTCTTGGGCAGAGGCCGGGAGTCTCCCCTTTTTCGATGCTTTCTCCACCCCTACCCTGTGCCTTGCCGGTCTGAGTGGCCGTGCTGCCCATATTCTTAAGGGTTCTCCGCTTTGCGGGGTCACCTCTGGACCCTCTCGCCAGCCTTTCGACTAAGTGCAGGCTGCTTGGGTTTGGCCCCTGCTCTTCAGGCAGGCTTTGGTGGGCCTCCGTCAGGTTAGCGGGTTGCAGTGTACATCTGTACGCAACTACTGTTGCGGCATGCACTGGGCTATGGGTTGCACCGTCTCCTCGTGGGGTGTCTTCTACCCCGTACATATGGAATATGTAAGGGAGTGGAGAGATAGTCTCGAAACGATAGAGAATGCTCAGGTTACGATGTAACCCTGGTTCTCTGAGTGAAGAGACTATCTCTCCAGCTCTAAGCCACTCGGAGACAAGTGTCGATCAAACTATCACTGATTCCACGCCAGCGTGGGTCCTTTGTAACCTACCCACGGGGCATGGCCGAGCATGGCCGGTGTGTCTTAAAGAAATATCCACGTACCTCAACGGAAAGGGGGTTATTCCCCATACATATGGAATATGTAACGGAGTGGAGAGATAGTCTCTTCACTCAGAGAACCAGGGTTACATCGTAACCCGAGCGTTCCATGTTTGTATTTGCTGATCATACATAGTGTGTGATGTTAGCCCTGTTAATGAATATGGGCACAGTTGTTTTTAATAAAGAACCTGGGAAATTCATGAGACAACATTAGCTGATTTGCTGAGTTACATATAGGTGGTATAATTATGTGGTCCTTCACTAAAATGAACACTAACATACACTTTAACATTGTGTTCTCTTGTCGTCTCCTCTCCTCTTTTATCCCTCTTTTTTTTCTTTACTTTGATTTCTTCCCCACACCTCCTCCTCCTCTTTCTCCTCTTCTTCCTCCTCCTGCCGATATGTAGTAATATGTAGAGATGATGACCTATTGATTTCTGCTGGAGGGATGTTTGACAAGCAGGCGGCAGCTGGAACACACTCAGGTTGTAATCTCACTTGTTCAGTAATTAGCAGTTGACTTATTACACTGAAACTGAGGCTGTGACACTGCAGAGCTACAGGCAGGGGCTGACTGATGGGTCCTATTTTATTTTATTTTATTTTTGGATATGTAAGATGTAAGTCAGTGGATTTTATTTGACCATTAAAAACAAAGATTGTGGACATCAGAAAACGAGCCAAAGCACTAAAACTGTCCAATGAAATATTACTGGTGATACATTTACACCAACGTTGTCAGAGCTCCTACTGTTAAAGCTGCTGTTGCACCAGCCTGTCTCCGCCAGGAAAATAACATGAGGTTGGTGTTTCAGTCCCCAACAGAACACATGTTTGTATTTCTTTGGCGGTATCACTATGTGTCATGGCAGTTTGAATTTGTGTTTTTTTTAAGACAAACTATGATCTTTATCTAAATCCTTAGGTCATAATGAAATGTAACTACAAGCAAACATAAAACAGCTCATGGTGTCAAGGGTACTAGAACCCTGGACTCTTGAGTTAAGTATGATTTATACTTCTGCATCGAGTCAGCCTCTGCATAGCCCACTGCAGTGATGCAGAGCCCTATGCCATGACCTGACATGCACCTCCCATATATTGTAACTACCGCAAGCGCTGTGATTGGTTAGCTTGGTAGCAGTAGCAACACATTTCCACTGTTTTGGATTAGTCGCCACTTTTTACAAGATTCACTCTCCGTTGGTCGCCATTGTTCACTGAAACCAGAAGTACCACAATGGAAGAAACTTGACCCTATAGTAGAAACAGACACTGTTCTGGGTGATGCAGAAGTTTGAAGGGTTCACAACGCTGTCGATTCAACGCAGAAGTTTAAACCAGGCTTGAGAGTCCACTGAGCTGCCTGTACCCCGCCCGTCCCTAACCCTACCCCATCAAAGACTTTTGCAGCTGTATTGATTCTATGACTGGATGACATCAGGCACTACTATCATAATGTTCTATTAGCATAAATGTAACAATGAGTCATATCTGATGACACCATCAAATGTGTTGTTCATCTTGTGAGGAGCAACTGAGTAACAACCTCTTGACACTAAAATGCAGATAGACAGCACATACCGTTAAGTAATTCTAAAGTTGTGCATTGCTTTATATGTGATAAATAAAAATAGTCAATAGTCAAAGTCATTTTACATAAATGCCTCTTCATTAACTATTAATGTGTAGCTGTTAAATGCAGTAAATACTGTAGGCCTATGTGATATATGCAGTATCTGCATCGCATTAGAGGCTGATGTATAGATACAGATATAACAAACATACAAAAGTCAATCTCTAAAACTGTTAGGCGTCAAGCTGTTGAGCTGTGAAGATGAACATTAGAGTGGGTCACACCAGCTGCTTGTTCGTCATTACTAATTTATATTTGATCCTGTCTGCTAAAACTCCAGAGACCAACACACACTCACACACACTGTGTATTACCCACATGTTCACAGTGAAAAGAAAGGATTCGAACTACTTCATGCTGTGAACATGCAACATTAACAATGTGAAAGTGTCCCATCATAAACATTACCAGGACCTTGAAAATAAATAGATTTTCACCAAGCACATCCACATGTTAGCCTGGATCTCTAGGATAAAAGACTGAATTGTGAGAATGGACAGAGAGATGGACAAACCCTTTGTGACATCACCCATAGGTGTCCTGAAGGCTCTGGTTGCCATCTTGGCAGGGTCTGACCCTGACCTCGCTTCAAAAAATGGGCAGTAAAGGTGGAACAAGAGTGGAATAAATCCTTCATATAATTTAAACAAGTGAGTATATATACACACAAGTAAATTTGCTTTGTATGATTGCACAGTACTTGGAGTAATTGGACATATATACTTTATTTCCACTGACGGCAAAAAAAGCAATAACAGTACAAATCACAGACACACCATACTAATGAGACATGTCCACATGCACATGCAGCTGTGGATGTAGTGCAGACCTGGGCAAAGTACGGCCCGCGGGCCACATCCGGCCCGCTTGCGTCTTCAATGCGGCCCGCGGACTCGTACACACAATAAAAAAAAAGAAGGCATCAAAAGTCAGCTGTCAGCACGGCATTACCGGTAACGTCTTTCCAACCCTCCTTGTCTCTTCCACGCTGGTGTACTGCTTCATCCCATCTACTCTTTGAAGAGACACGGTCGCGCTGTGTACACTTTAAAAATGCTGCGCGACTATGCTGAAATGTACGGTAAAGCGAGAAGAAACGCCACAGCGCATTCAGATGTTACCGCGGTGCTGCAGCCGACATCATCATCTGCTCTTAAAAAGCTCAGACCTTGTCCAACTTTCAGAGCTTTGGGATTGTTTTTAAAATTAGTTTTAACTCTAATGGTTTTCTTCTGTAAAAATATCTTTACATCATCTGTGCTGCTCTGCACTGTGCGGGAGTGTGTTTCAACATACAACCAGCACACACCAGTGGACCTGGACACACACAGAGGACAGAGGAGAGAGCAGTAAACACACAGACCAGTTCACATCATCAACTCCCTCCGCCACACATTGATTCTGAGCCTTTTTTCCGCCAATGCGATTTTATAATATCGCTATCTTTCCATTCATTCAACTCCGCGCAACTCTCTCTCTCCGTCCCGTCCGCGTTCACACACACGTACACACATAAGCGCGGATATGTTCACAGAGAAGACGGCCAACGTTCTTGATAATGGAACATCGCGCACCCTAACGCAGCAAACATTATAGGTGATTTAAGGTGAAACGCGGTTGCGGTTGAGATAAACTACGTCATATGACAATAGTCACATATGAATAATAACATCAAAAGCTGTTTTATTAATCAGTTAGTTGCCTTTAGTTCCATATATCTGATTATAGTATTTATGCTATTAATGTATTTATGTGGTTATATCACATTATTTATTTTAACCTTTATTTTACCAGAAAATGTCATTTTACAAAACAAGAACAGGCTGATATATGAGGTCAGTGTTGACTTCATATAGTGAAATAAAAACCTTCAGCTTCAGATGTTTTTGTATGTTTTTGTGGCCCTTTACTTTTCTAATGGAAGTCTATGTGGCCCTCGCAAAAAAATAATTGCCCACCCCTGATGTAGTGTGTGCGCGTGTGTGCCTGTGTGCATCCTCTAACTAAATGGACGGGTCTAATCACCTCAGAGGGAGGAACCTCTTCCCCTTCCGCCGCCTCTTAACATTAACGGATATTAACGGCCCCCAACGCTCCTCTGTTTCCTACTGAGAAATGAAATACATCACTAATGGTTTATCACAAACACGGCTAATGCTTTATGCAGACCTCTTACCATTAATAAATGATGGCATGTAAAGGGGTAGCTGGGGGGTGCCTGTGAAAGCTGACAAAGCCTAAAGGGGGAGAGTTGGATCAGTTTCAGATAATAAACAGAAAAAGCAGTGCTCGATTTGTCTCGTTTTGTGGCAACAAGGTGATTAAATCCCCCCCACGCCCCACCCACCCCCTCAGTGTGCGCTCAAGAATTCACACTGATGAATAACAGTGATTTTTTTTTCAAATCAAATTATGAAAACAGATTTTTATAGTGTAGTGTTATCGTGTAGAAAAAATAAAAAGGGAAATGTGGTATTTTCCATCTCAGATCATCTGAATATATCATGTATAAACTCCGCCCACTTCTCTGCTGTGTAAAGCTTGGTTAAAAAATAGTGAGACCTTGTGAGAGTACTTACATTTAAAGCCATTTAGCACCTCCGGGAATGATGACTCCTGGCCGTAGGGAGCAATGGAAGAAGTCAGGGGGCGGTAAAGAGCAATAAAATTTACTGTATGTTGGGATGAGGTTGGGGTGGAATAATGGGTCAAAGAAAACTTTGTGGGTGAACAGATCAGGAAACACTTCTTTAGTCTGCAGGGCTAATTTTATCACGTTATCTCTGATGTCTGTTTTGAGCATTAAGCAGCAAGAATAGGGGCTGGAAAATAGTAAAAACTGCAGTGTCTCATGTGACCACTACAGGCTGACCGCACAGGACAATCAATCCCCTTAGACATTTGTTTAGTCAATAGCATTTCATTAAGCACATGTGACATTCCAGATTTAATATAATAGATGGTATAACTATGGATATAGTTTCCTAACACCACACACAGGTTTCGGAGCCATTTTGAGTCTTGTGGGAGGCGCCGACTGTTGCCATGTTGGCAGTGTCACAGTCCCCCATACAGTTGACTCTTTACCATTGACTCACATTTGGAGCCAGCCTCTAGAGGCTGTGTGCTGAACTTTTAACATTTCCACATGTGCTTCTGTTCTCAGCTGGGAGGTTAACTTCACTTTAATGCCTCTGATTTGCTGTTTGTATCTAAGACGTCAAAAGACCAATGCATTCTGGGAGTCTTTTCTTCTTTTTTTGGCAAAGGGGAATAAGATAACATTGATTTCTGACTACTGCATGAGGGCCACCTTCACATTGACCTACATGTCTTAAATGAATGATATTCTCTTTCTGTATTTCTCCCTGCTGTGAGATGGATTACAGTAGATAAATGGGTTTATTTTCTTTACCATCACAGGCTGAGGCCAGACTTTTAGCTAATATTCATAATATTTATGAAAACATACATTTGTAGTGCTTAGGCTACAACCGGGGACTGAAAGCAGACAGGAAACAGACAGGAAAGTCTGTGCACCACAAGCAAGAATACTCTCCCTGAACCCTGACTTTCAACACGCGCAAACACACGTGTTCGACCCTCATGTCCAGTATCATGCATGCTCCCCCATGTCCTCATTAACCCAACCTGGGAGGCCACCATTCATCTCTTTGCTCTCAGCTCATTCCCTGTAATAACATCCTCGCCCTGTCGCCTCGTTTAACTTTTTCAATTAAAAGAGGAGGATCGCTCTATTAACCCTGCGCCTCCTCATGCAATTTTTTCAGCCTAACGTTGTTTTGGAGAGGGCCACAGGGACTGGGCAGGCAGCAATATTTCACCCCGAAACCGGCGTGGGTCTTGGGTGCGGTGACAGCAAGCAGCAGGCGCAGTGGTGAGTTATGGAGCAAGGATGGAGAGGGCAAATCATACGTTTGTGTCTCATCCAGCTGCTGATCTGTGAGGAAAGAGATGAAGGACGATGGACACACAAGGAGACATTGCAGGGGTCAAAACTTGTGCCTGTCTGTCTCTCTACATATCGGTCCTGCTCTTGTCTATGCATCTCTCTATTCTAAGCCCATCCTTAAAACAGTTTCAGTATCTGTCCTTTGTGCACATCTCTTCACTTCCTCGTTCATATCATATAATAATCATTGCATGCACGTCTGTTAAACCTTTAAAAATTCCACAGTGTCCCTGTTTTTCTTCTTTACCTCTGTGTCGGGGTCTCACCACCTGTCTCCATCTCTCTCCGTTACAAATTGTGGGTCAGGCACGAACAGATGAGTTCTAGTTATTAAAAACGTCACCTCACAATTACCTTTTCTGACAGATTACATCACTGTGACATCATCATCATCATGTGTCTGATAGTGAAGGTCACCTTGCTTCGGACAAACTGTTCATTTCCACTGCCACAGTTTTGGCAGACAAAAAAAAAACCTTTATTAGTGGAGCTGTTATTACTGAAGGTTAACCCTGTGCCACCATCTGTAACAAAGCTCACACTATATTTTTAACATTTTAAATTCTGTGGTTTATCATCCAATATCCTACAAACCTAATGTCTAATAAGCTTATTTTGTTACTGGCAATTCAGTACTGTAGGTAAAATGACATGGCAGATCTGAATGACATGATAAAATTTAATTTCCATCACACACTGTGATGTTCTATGAGTTATGAGGAAACAAGCTATGTCACAGTGAATTAAAGTGGCCATAAATCCAGGCAATTTCAGCCCCTTGCAGCCAGTGTCGTGCCTTCTCAGCATGTACATACAGAAAGGTTCAAGCCACAAGTTCTGTGTCTGATCAGACTGCAGCAGACAAATGAAGATGTCACTGTAATGTAATTAATCAGCATTTCTCCACACGAGAGCCAGCCATCAGGGTAATGCAAGCTGTTTTTCCAGTTCACCTCGTTGTTAGAGGCCTACCATTTATGTCAGCAATTGAGTCTGTTGCCTTCAGATGACTAATTAAAACAAAAAATACTGACAAGACTGGGCACACCAGAAAGACGGCTTAACTATACCTTTAGGGAAAATGTGCCCTGTCAAACTTTGCAAGTATCTGAAGGTCCCCTTGACATAAATATATCATCAGAGGGTGAAATTGAAACTCTTCAGTGATCGACATGATCATTCAGCCCTCCTGTCCTTCACAGTGTATTTTTCTCAAAGATAGACGACTCATATGTTCGTTCATGCACACAGCTGTGTGGTTAAACCTCTGTATTTTACACTCACAGATGCCGGACAACCATGCAATTAGGCCTTGGATCCATAGTGACTCTGCCTGTATAGAGCTCAACATGTTGTCTATTGATTTGCCTGTGAGTGGAGAACAGACCAGAGGCCATGTTTAAGTGTGTGTGTGTGTGTGTGTGTGTGTGCGTGTGTGTGTGTGTGTGTGTGTCTGTCTGACTGTGTTTAGCTGCATTGTAGGGACATAAATGGTATGATGGGGGCTAAATTGTGTAATTTGGGGGCTCAAAAGAAGTCTTCCTTGTAAGAATGAATGGGTGGATGGATGGATGGATGGATGGATGGATTCCAGCATTTGATATCTGTTATATCTTTTTATGTACTGCGAGCAGGTGGAGCAGGATAGTCAGGGAAGCACAATGTTCTGTTTATGAGGCTCTGCCCTGACTGCCAACTACTACTGGTTGGCATGTTCTGTGAATATATTGTATTGAAATGTATTGTGTGTGTATGTGTGAGGGAGGGAGAGAGAGAGAGAGAGAGAGAGAGAGAGAGTGTGTGTGTGTGTGTGTGTGTGTGTGTGTGTGTGAACAGGCTAATTCCCAGTCTGAGAGCGAGGGCATGGGAACAGGGCAGAGGAATCAGTGCAACTAGAACAAGCAGGTTGACTTCACAGTGGAGAGAAGAACGCATGTATAATGCACACCTATACATCTATAGTGTGCTGATTTGTAAAGTCTTTTTTACATTTGTGTATACATGTATACAGCCGGATACACAGCCTTACCAGCCTGTTTAATGACACTACTGACATTAAATACCTGACAGTCAGTAGTATGTCAGTATTGACAAACTGATTGATTGAATATATTGTTCTCTAAATTGGCCCATGCATAAGATCCAATAATTTAGTTTTAGATCAGACCTCCACAGAAGAGGTGCTGTGTGCAGTAGAGTATATTTTACAGCTTGTCAGAGGGCTGACTTTTGTGTTTGTGTGTGTTTTTACAAGTCTGAGAGTGGGGTGTGTTTTGTCCATGTGAGATCAGGTATTAGAAAGGTTAAAATGGAGGCATGCATGGAGAGAAAAGCAGAAAACAAAAGAAAAAGAACTCACAATAATAGCATCTCCCACCTCGTGTGTATGTGTGTGTGTGTGTAGAGATGGGCTGAAAACAACAATGGATCAATAGGTTTACTGTGGCCTCTAGCCAGCGGCTCTAACACTCTGCTGTGTGTATGTGTGTGTGTTTCTCTCCCCTGCTCTCATCAATACTTCCATT
Source organism: Parambassis ranga (assembly GCF_900634625.1). Taxonomy (NCBI): domain Eukaryota; kingdom Metazoa; phylum Chordata; class Actinopteri; family Ambassidae; genus Parambassis; species Parambassis ranga. The sequence continues at coordinate 2,135,461 of NC_041032.1, read as the reverse complement.
CGGTCGGCCTGAGGGCCCCAGGCCCCCCCACAGTGATCACATTTATTTTTAGAGGGCCAACAGAGTTTCACTGCAGGGCAGATCACTGCTCCATGTGTTTGGACTGCTGCAGTACTGTATATACCATCAGTATACACTAATGTATTTATAACTGGATCCATCTAGTACAAGAAATCAGGCGAGGTGTTCTCAGATTTGGAGGGACAGGATGTATTTCCATCCGACCAATCAGACATATCTGTCATTTGGTAATGATTGCAAGACTTGTGTTGTCAGTGGGCCTACTCTGCTTCGGTCTCTTTCACCAGACAGCACAGCATCACAACACAACAAACTGGAGATGTAGACTGGGACTATGGAAATACAGCTACAGCATGAACCCTGCTTTAAACACTGAAACAAGTTATACGCCGTTTAAAAATTACCACATTTCATAATTCTGCACAGCATAGAAGAAAAAAAACACATTTCATTTCTTATAAATGAAATGTTTACCTTGCAATGCAGCTGGATTCTCATCTGATTTAAACTTCAGGCATTGTTGCCCACTGAGCGGCAGTGATGGGCTTGTTTTGCGATGAAGGCGTATGGTAATAATAGAGAGAAATTATTATGAAAATGTACTAATCACTTATAAAGATCATGGCTAATCTGTTCATCTGGTAAATAGTTTTGTATCAAACCATCTTGTGTAGCTACACCCCACATGGTCCTCTAGTTAGATCTGTTATAATACCCAGCTCATGTTACACGATGTTAGGATTACTCTCAATGACTTACTCTCAATTCAGTTTTAACCTATTATGTTTTACCTTCAGTCCTTGAAAAAGGAACGTGTGTGTATTTTTCCTTGTGTAAGTTTTCCTGGGAAAATGTGTTTAATGTTTTATGTGTGCAAGTTTTAAGACAAAACATGATCCTGTGTGAGGATGTGAACACTGGACTCCTGGGTGTGATGGTCCCCAACCAACTTCCGAAACCAGATTTGCAGCTGTATCAGTCCCAGAGAGGGTAATATGGTCATATGTTCAATAAGCAAAACCTGACAATGGGCATGTATTATTGTTTATTACTGTTTTTCATGAGGATGTTTTGCACACCCTTCCAAATTCTTTTCTTATACTAATACACTAAAGTGTACTTAGATATGTTTTTTGTGTCTTCAGTGTAGAGGAAGGCAGCATTACACCATGCAATTCAAGCATAAAAGGCACTACTGTATTAAAGGTTCACTTAAGAAATGGTTAAATTTGTCTATTTGAAAGTAAACAGGTCATATAATATGTGACTCCTACATGGTAGTATGTGAGTATTTTACAGGAACGATTATAGCCTATAAGAGATTTTAAATCTGTAATTTACATAAAACTGACCCACAGCCACAAACACCGAGGTGCTCATAATACCAAACTGTGACTTTTGTTTATACTGTAATTACCACACCTAAATATTTGTCTTGGTTGATATATGTATATTGATTGAGATTTCTCAGAGCTCAAATGAGAGAGAGACTTCACTAATCTTAGAGAGAAAATAATGAAGACAAATGGCAACAGACAAAAACCACTCATAGTGTCCTCTCCTTCTTTCACTTTCACTGTCTGTGTTTCTCTCTCTCTCTCTCTCTCTCTCTCTCTCTCCTACATTTTAGCTCGTTCTCTCTCACACAGTCACATGCTAACACACACTGTTTCACCCTGACTGGCTCAGGATATTACCTATCAACTGGAGCTTGATTAATTAGTCCTTAATTGGTTGTCATGTCACTGACCAATCGCGTGACAGCACCCCCTAGGGCCGGGTGACACAGAGGACACCAGAGAGAGAGAAAGACAGACAGATAGAAAGAGAGCAAATGTGTGTCCTGAAGGAGGACAAATGATGAATGACTTAACCATTGTACTAGTTTAATTACAAATACACAAAAAGTAAGGATGGCACATTACAGCTACATGCTAAAAAGAGTCTATGTATTTGGCACTAATGCAGTTGTCCACACATGTGTACACACTGTGTGACGTAAATTTAACGTATGGTGCACTTTAAATACAAAGTCGTGACAGCCGACTGTCATTTAATGACGTGTAATGCTGTCTGTGACAAACTCCAAACATGAACAATGAGAACAGGTACAGCCGGGTACACAGGAGCCCGCTCAGTATATGAAAGTGATGTCTATTTTTTGTCTTTAATCAGTGTTTTTATGCCTGTAATGAAAATGGCCCTGCAGGGAGACATAAAGTCTATTGAACTGAATTGAATTGTTCTTCTCTGCGATCTCTGGCTACCAGGCACAGACAGGCTGTTAATAAAAAGGCTATTTGTCAGTCTGTCAGCGCTCGCTCCTCCAGTCAATGAGGACTCACCGATGCTGTATATGCAGCTGGAGGAGGACGCAATTCTGAGGGGACAACGAGGAGGACAATTTGGACTGGTCCACAAAGAAGAGTGACCAAGAGGAGGAAGTAAGAAGTAACGAGGAGGAGGTCAGGAAGAGGGGACAGAGCCGGCAAGGTTAGTAAGAATGTGGGTAGGAGGAAACAAAAGGGGATGGGCCAACACAAAGAGGTGACAACATGTAAGTGCCATAAACTGCAGTTTCTCAAATGGACACTTGAGGCTGGCTCTGAAAGTGAGTCAATCCCTATTGACCTCCATGTTAAAATGTCCAACCTTACAGTAGAAATAAACAGCCAGTCCACCAAGAAAACTGAGGTCCACATTTCAGCCCATAGAAACAGAACCTGATCATATGTGTTCATGGAGGTGGGGACTCATTTTCATGAGAACATGCAGACATACAGTGGGTACGGAAAGTATACAGACCCCCTTAAATGTTTCACTCTTTGTTATATTGCAGCCATATTGCTAAAATCATTTAAGTTCATTTTTGCCTGTTCACACAGCACCCCATGTTGACAGGAAAACACAGAATTGTTGACATTTTTGCAGATGTATTAAAAAGAAAAAGTGAAATATGACATGGTCCTAAGTATCAGAGCCTTTGCTGTGACTCATATATTGAACTCAGGTGCGTCCATTTGTTCTGATCATCATTCAGATGGTTCTACACCTTCATCTGAGTCCAGCTGTGTTTGATGATACTGATTGGACTTGATGAGGAAAGACACACACCTGTCTGTATAAGACCTTACAGCTCACAGTGCATGTTAGAGCACATGAGGATCATGAGGTCAAAGGAACTTTACTTAGTTAAAAAGGCTGTCACAGGGTCATCAATCAACAGATTCAAAGGTGGAGACCACAATAAGACGTTTGCATGCATTAAGGAAGGTGGTTGTAAGCTGGACAGTGGCCATAGGATCAGGGCTTGTCCAGACGGAATCTGGTTCAGATCGGGAAATGTATGGTTTGAGTCCGTACAGGAATCTTTTGCTTATTATTTCAAAATTCAGGTTTGTAAGCTATAAAGTAAAATGTGATAAAAATGTGTTTTTATGGACACTGAAATCAAAAGAAATCCCAGCTTCAAAATGAAGGGATGGGCAGAGGGATGGAGGGATGTGGGACACGAAGAAGGAAGAGTACAAGGGAGGAGGGAGGTCAGAACAAACTGAGAGAGCCAAATCCCAGGAAGACTTTCTCTCATAATTAATAAATGAAAGATGTTGTTAGTGCATCTGATCAATAGAGTTGTTAGGGAGAGGGAGCGATTGATCGTACTATGGGATGAAGGATGGAGGGATAAGGGGATGGAAGTAGGGGGTGGGGGGCAGGAGGAGGAGGGGGGGGGGGGTTATGCTGTTCGCTCTTGTGGCTGTTTCGAATTTTCACCCTCATTGAGAACAAAGGACTCTCCTGAGCCTCATCAGCAGTGATAGACACTTAGCACCATCCTGACCTTAATAGGAGCGAGAGAGAGAGAGAGAGAGAGAGAGAGAGAGAGAAGGGGGGGGGTTAAAATGTAGAAAGCCAAGAGAACAGAGAGGAGAGAGGAAGAGGTAGATGGAGGAAGACAACAGTAAAGAATGTAAGAAAAAGTGAAGCATCAGAGGGCGTGTCATAAACATTGACTTCTGATTCCTAAACAAGCAATAAAGTGCACAGAGACATTCAATGTAGTCATTTCTTATTTAGAATGTTGGTTAAACACAACAGTGACAATAACATGATCAATTAATTAAAACAGATCAGCTGGCTGTGTAATAATGGATATAAAAACTTTTTAAAAGTTTGGGAAGAGCTTAAAAAAGCAAAACAAATGGAGGCATCTCTTGTTGTATACTTCAGATACAAACTTTATACAAAGTGTCCTCTTGTCCTGCCGTCAAACATGCGGGACAGGAGGGAATGACAGTCATCCATCCAATGTGCTCATGAGGAGGACTCAGAGGTCTGTGAGGTTTAATGTTTCAGAGGTGCAGTGTGGGGAGGTAAAGGACTTCTGTCGGACTTCTGCCCTGGAAGGGCTGCAGCTTCTGAGGGCTGAGGAACAAAAAGCTGCAGTACGATTGAAGCTGAAGGAGACCATGGACTGAGGAGTGAAGAGTGTGAGGACCAGCACGGTGAGTAGCACAGAAAGGAGAAAACACACAGCACTCTGTGGAGGAGGAAGCGATGGACGGATGAGGGAAGCCTCTGTTTTGCAGAGGGCACTGAGGTCAAGCGGAGACATGTTTTAAAGAGAAATGGTATCTCCTGAAGAGACCGCACATGTAGTATTACTATATATGTTGCTCTCACTCAGCATGGTTGATGAGTCGAAGGCCCCTCCCTCCACAGAGTGGATGAAGGGTTCTTTAAACCAGATGAAGGACTCTCACCCTTTAGTCTGGTTGAAGGTTGGTTCTCACAATAAGCTTCTATGAAAGTGCTCTTCATTTCCATCAGGAAGGACGCAAACCATCCATTTTGTCTACTTTCCATCTTTACTAATAATGTTGGAGCAGTTTCCTTTTGGTCACTGAATTAAAAGAAACAATATGTATCACACAGGTCATTTTGAGAATAACATGTGGAGCATCACAGCCCAGGACTGCCTGACAGATCTGAAGATCACTTTGCACTTTTAGTTTAAATTTGCTGTGGTTGTTTGTCTGTCAGATGCTGCAGAAATAATTGTTTTACTTTACTGTTCATGGCTGACATATTGGAGCCAAGAATGTTGTAGACCACTGGATCCATCTGTAAAATGATGTTGTATTTTAAAGTGCTTAGATAATTTTTTGTGTATAAGCTGTCGCATAAATGTAGTGATGCACTGTATTGAAATGCAGGTTTGTTTGATGTGTGCACATCCCTGCAAACTAAAGCGTTCACACAAACACAGACAAATGCAGTTGGTGCCACAGAGTATAAAGAGAAGGAAAGAGCAGCCTTTTTTAATGAAGGCTTCAGATTTTCAACTGTTTTTACCTGACTCAAGATTCACATGTACACAACTGTAGCTCACACAAATCATCACATTCATTATTTTAAGACACTTGTTCTTTTTATAAGTAACTGAGGTGTTGTTTGTATGTTTCTTTTTCGTGTCATCATAGCTCAGTTGAGGAAACAGTGTAAAAGTCAAAAGGAAGTCTAAGATTTTATAGGTGATTTCTGTTGTTTTCAGTCAAGATAACCATTAAGGAAGTGTTGGATCACTACAGATGCTGCTTTTGCTTCCATTTTTCTTAGAAGAGTTAACAATTCTTTCAATTCGTTTGGTTTTTGCATACATTGTCAAGCTGTGTCACATCTGCTCCTTGAGCCGACCTACTGAGTTATCTGGTTTTACTTATTAAGTTGTAAAGTAATGACGTGTTGCCTGTGCAGGGTTCTGGTGAAGTTACAGGTGTGTATCCTCATGGATCTTTGAGGGTTTAGAATCATATCTAAGTTGAGACCCTCTGGTTTGGACCACCATCTTTAGGCCTCTTGGCTCTGTGGGTCAAAGTGAGTTTTTGTCCATTAACAACTAATAGCAGCTCTGTTTCCCCATTATCACTAATGGATAGAACTCTCTGGACACACACACACACACTGTCTACAGGGACCATTACTTACTCTCTCATTCCCATGCTGTCAAAATTAGCCATGCAACATAAAAACACACACACACACACACACACACACACACACAGCTCTCTAATCGTCTCAGAGGACAGGAAGTGAGGGCGTTAGGGCAAACAAGGAAGCGTTTCCCGCGGCAACCAGAGAGCTTGGTGTCTGGCCCGCCTGTCTCACGTCGCCTGTAAACTGTGTGTGTGATGTAATGATGCAGCAGTGGAGGGAATCCAAAGTGCCTGTTGACTGTTTTAATTGTCTTCTCACCTCCGTTCCCTCCTCAGTGTCCTCTCTTTCATTTCATCATTCCTCCATCTCTTGTTCTTCCTTACACTTTTTCCTTTTCTTGTCAGTGCTCTCTTTCTACCACATAATGCTCCTTCATATTTCCTCCATCTCCAGCCCTCCATCCTTGCAGCATCTTTCCACTATCTTCTTCTTTCTTTCACTTTTCTTCTGCTTTTTGTCTTCATCCATCTCTCCACTTTAAGACCAGAATATGTCCATTATTACCCATTAAGTAAAGTGGAGGTGTCATAAAGAAGCAACGATCAGAAGCATGTGAGTGCATAAAGGTGTGTGTGAAGAGCACTAGCGACAGCAGGGAAAAATGTAAGGAGGCTGATTGGAGAAATAGGAACAGGTGAGGTGGGTGTGAGAGTCAGGTAAGAGAGAGAAAGTCTGAGGACATCTGCTGGAAGGTTTGGGTGTGACAGGACAGAGACATAATAATACAAGGTAATCATATCTGAGCTGGAGGGTCTTTCCACAGAGCAGTGACAGACAGGTTTCCATTAAACTAAAAACCTTTCACTGTTTTGTTTTTTTCTTCAATTTAGTTTGTTATTGTACAGAATATTTTTGCAACAGTAAAGAATAAGTTAAAACCAAACATTTGATGAGCCCAAGGGGTTATCCTCATGCTGAGAAAACACTTTTATTCTACTCTTTGTGTAAGATGTCAACAACAACAACAACAATAAGAATAATTGGCCACAAATCACACACTCTCCTATGTTGGACTGAAATAGAGAAAAGATCAGACACAAACAAAACCACCTGAAACACTGCACCCACTTTCAGGTTTTCAACCAGTGATACAAAAGATAAGTGAAAAAGAAATTAAATCTGAACAGACAGCAAAAACATTCCAGAAAAAAGTCTCCAAGTGTTTACCTGAACAAGCATGTGCTGAGATGGAAATGAGTTGTGTTGCCCTCACACAACAATTTGACTTTCCTAAAATGTCCCCACTCCAAGGTCTGAAACTCAGACTGGCCCTAACAAAGATAGCTATGGAGGTGCACACACACACACACTGTGCCCTGTGTAGCCGGCAGGGCTGTGGCTCATTAATATTGCATTGATTGGACAGAGAGAAGCAGTGGACTGGAATAACTGTGTGTGTGTGTGTGTGTGTGTGTGTGAAAGAGTGACTGGCAATATCTGTGCATTCTTTCATCTGTATGTATGCGTGAGTCCTTTGTGCATCACTGCGTACTACACGTGTGTGTAGTGTGCATGTGTTAATGTGTTTGTGTTCACGTAAGCGCATGTGTTAGTGTAAGTGTGTGTTTGTCTGTTCCCCTAAGCTAAAGGACAGGCCTAAGGCTAGAACTCTGTCAGTGTCAAGGTCACTCTCTTTGTCACATGCACGCAAACACACACACACACACACACACACACACACTCTTTTTTCCCTGATTTATCCTGACCCTTAACTCTCCATTCTGTCCTCTGTACTCTGGGCGTCCAAATTGCTTTAAGAACTATAAAAACACAGCGAGTCTGATGCCTGACAAATATGAATAATATTTACTTTAAAAATACTGATAATTGTAATAATTTTTTTTTTATCTATATTTAAAGAAAGTCACTTTAGGACTAGTGGATGAAATCTAGAAATCCATTGTGTAACCTGTCCTCTGAATGCTTTTATATATAAGTTTTCCTTTATTATTATTATTATTATTATTATGCAGTTTAATATCAAGGATCCAGAGTAAAAAAAAAAAAGAAAAAAAGGAAAAAAACCCCACAATAATGGGAAATACGCCAGGTTGAAATTATCGTTTAAATCCTGAGAACAGCAGATCATCAGATTATTAAGGATTATCCATTCACTAATCCAATTAGCACACCCATTATAGCTGCTGATTTGGGGTTGAGGGCCACTTCAGTTGGACCCAAACAACCAATAGCAGAGCTTAGAGGCACAGCGCAGGAGCAGCAGCAGCAGCAGTTAGTGGATCCTGCCCCAGATCACAGCTGCTGTGATACTTTACAACTCGCGACTATTACTTCACATAATTAGCTTGTTTATTGATATGATAACAGCAGAATTGCAAATATGAGCACATATGCAAGCAACAGCATGCAAGGTTTAAAGAAAAAAAAAAGGATACTTACTAGATATTCTCATGGATATATGTTAAGTTTCCATTTTCATCTTGTCATATGTTGGACTAATAGAGAAGAAAGTATTTTTATCCATTTAATATTACATCTAAAACACAGTACAGTGTTTTGAATCAACACTTTTTTTTACACTTTTATGAACTTTTGACTTTAATGTTGTTTTTAAATTACAAGCCCACACATTTCCCCAGCTCTGACACTACTCATGCAGGCATCAATGTAATATAAACAACAAAAAGTGATAGAATATCTCCTCCTCCTTTTCCTTCATCATCCTGCATCTGTCTCTGAGCGTCCAGCTCTCCGTCCAGGCTCCGAGTGTATTGATCCGTCCGCTCTCACCAATCTTCAGTCTTAACCAGTCGATGCTGCTGCCGGTCACAACCTGCCTGCCGCCGTCTCTCCTGCTCAGCTTTGGGCCCTAATAGACCTGAGGAATCTGGTCTGGAGGCGATTTGCCGTCGTCAGGTGACAACCTCTCCTCTCCGTGATGTGTCTGCTGCAGACCCGGGTTTGTTATGTGTAATTGTTTGTTGTTAGTTTTGTTGTTTGCTGCCTGCGCTCGCTCTGAGGTGAAATTACAGACTGATGTGGGGATGTTTCAGACGTGGTGGCATCACAGAATTGACATTTGCCATTTAGCCAAGGGAAAATAAATCTCCCCCTTCCATCTCCTCCTCTGGACCGTGTCTTAGGGATTTTCAATTTGAGAGGCCTTCTGTCCTCTCCAATTCTGAAAGGAGCAACACAATGTCTCAGAGCAAAAGTCTACAGCTTTTTTTCCATCACTCCTTTGTAAAGCATGTCTCACCAAACACACTGCAACTTTGAAGGGCCGCACAGTCTCTTTGATAGTGTTACTTTCTTGGAAACTGTTTTGTAATTTAGAATAAATGCGAGGGAGGTAGCTCTGCGATATACTGCTGATCTGTCCTGGGTGTACCCTGTGTTTTGGCCTATTGACATCTGGGATCTGGGCTCCAGTCTCCCTGTGACCCTGTACAGGACAAAGTGGGCTAGAAAAATAGAGGGATGGAGAGATAGGAAGCTGGTTTCACTTCAGTCTCTCAGTCATTTGGCTTAAAAGCCAGACTGTACTTTTTCACTTTTCCTTCTTTCCAGACGCCTTATACTGGATTTCTCCAAATATAAGAGGGACACCATGAGGGAATGTCAGCAAATCTGGCACCAGCAATCAGCTGAACAAGGGCCAAAGGTCACTGTAGCATCACAAAACACCCACAACATAAAATATCACACAATAATAATAATAATAATTGAAATAATTGGGATCGAACCACCAATCTTCCAGTTATGGGACAACCCTGCTATACCACTGCGCCACTGCTGCCCAATGTAATATGAAACAAAAATACACTGCTCAAAAACATTAAAGGGAACACCTAAAGAACACAATGTAACTCCAAGTCAGCCACTCTTCTGTGAAATCAGGATCAAGACAACCCCTATAAAGGAGAGGTTCTGCAGGTGCTGACCACAGACCATTTCTCTGCTCTCATCCTTTCTGCCTGATGTTTGGTCACTTTTGCATTTTGTCAGTGCTCTCACCCCTAGAGGTAGCATGAGGCGGTGTCTACAACCCACACAAGCTGCTCAGGTAGTGCAGCTCATCCAGGACAGCACATCAATGAGACCTCTATGGGATAATAATTTTGATTTACATTGATCATTTTTATGTTATTTGGTTTTAAACATATTTCACTATGTAATGAATGAAGATCTAGAAACTGTTATTGTGTTCCCTTTAGTTTTTTTGAGCAGTGTAATATTTTAGATATAGGTCAAAGGTAAACTTCACTGCGACATCATTATTAATGTTCTGCAGATTTTTTCAGACATATTTGAAAATACAAACAAGGATTTAGAATTTGTGTGGAAGATATGATAGTAATATTATACAGCTATGATAACATCAGTCAGACACCCGTTAAAAACACTTTAAAATAGTAAAGCTGGTCAGTTTAAAGTCCCAAACTGCTGTAAGGTTTCCCTTCTCCTCATTTCTTCTCCCTTGTATAAACACCAGGCTATAGACAGCCGACCTGTCAATCATCTGAGATGTGATTATGAGCAGCAGCTCAGACGCGCAGAACGGATGCTACACCACAAAACCAATTCATCTCCCATCAGCTGCTCATAAACAGTCCATCGATAGCCTCGCCGAGATCATTTGTGTCCAGAATGAGTTCACAACAACTCGCGCGTTGTTAGGGAGTCGTTTATTGACGTGCGCAGATATCAAATATTTATTATGAAGTAGCTCTTAGTTTGGAAACATGATCAATCCGTATGCCCTGCAGTGTACAAATCACAGTGGTTAAGAGCAGAATCACACCAGCGTTCAAGACATCAAACAGCAGAACATATTGATCCGGTGTTTGAGCATCGAGCTGATGTGAACACGGAGATAGGAGGTTTTCAAACTAAGAATCTTTCAAAAATATTTATTGCTTGTTTCCAGTGGGGACAGATCCTGTGTCTCTGTGCTGCTTACAAGCAGGGAGGCCGTTTAGGAGGTAGTGATGCAGGAGGTCTACAGTCAATGTACCATCTGGCCTAAGTGTGCTATGTTATGTTGTTTACTCACCATAAAGAAAAGTTTCTTATACTGTCATGAAGTATTAAAAACAGCAGGTAAGCCAGACTAACAACAGATCATGGTCATGCTGAACATTTAATATATAAGTGAATGTATTATGGACGAAGTTGCAAGTCACTCAGTCCCTCTTTGTGATGGCCACTGAGAGGAGACTGAAACAGCTACAAACGTCGTACTGTATAATTGAGACTGCAGTGTTGATAACACTGTACAAGGTTTGTGACTGCCCATAGAGAGTAAGCTTTCTGCTGGCCCGATGCAGACCTGCTGGTTAACATGGACGCCAAAGGCAAGCTTCCAGTTGCTTCTTCTAGGTGCATTGTACCTCTTAACGGTAGTCATAAGTAGTAATATGTGGGGCTATAAATCCATCCATCCATCCATCATCTGAACCCGCTTCATCCTGCAGTGCAGGGTCACGGGGGGCTGGAGCCTATCCCAGCTATTTATGGGTGAGAGGCGGGGTACACCCTGGACAGGTCACCAGTCCATCACAGGGCAACATACAGACAAACAACCATTGTCTATTAATCCATATGTCTTATTAGCATAAAAGTGACCATGTGTACTACAGTATTTAGCTTTCTGCACAAAATGATGACAGTCTTTCCTTTCTTTCCCATCATCCCTTGCACATGTAGACTTGGGCTGTTCTTCCTCCCTGCCTAACTCCCTCCTCTTCCTCTCCCTCTCTCCATCCTGACTAACTTTAACAACAAACTCCAGCCTTGTCAGAGCTAAACACACACATCGTCCTGTTTTTGATCTCCGCTTCGCTCGGCACTTAACATCGACTTTCCTTCTTATTCTTCTTTAAACGTCGACACCGGAGGACTTTGTCCCACGTTTAAGTATGCACAGATACTTTCTCAGGATTAAAGGGAACTTAGCAGGTTGAAGGCTCTGATGCTGAAATGTGCTGCTGCTGCTGTCAGGAGGCTTCAGGAAAAGATAGCAGAGGATAAGTGGACTACTTAAAGCTGTTTGTAGGGATAAAGATGTGCAAGTAGGCTGTGAGAAGTTTTACACTGCAATTTGCAAATAAAACACACGTGTCCCAGACGGACAATTTCAGTAATCTTTCTATTACTGTTATTTACATAATGACTAATTACAGCGCATGAAATTTAGCTTCAGTCAGCAGTTTTGGTAATGAAACACACTGGCTGAAGGTTAAACTTGGTTTAATGTTACAGGGTGGAGATAAGGGATTATATAATTTGGGGAGGTCCTCACAAGGGTAGTGCAAATATGTGGGCGTCCTAAAAGGGACAGATGGGTTCTTCCAGGAACCTCCTAATCACACGCACACACACACACACACAGTGATGCAGTGCAGTGAGCATAGGTCAAAGGTCTAACCCCCAAAGACTCAGTGGACACATACAGAGGATGGTCTAATAGACAGCAGTGAGTGTGTTTGATGAGATGAGCTTAGAAACATACACATATACAATAAACTTAACATTTTTTCTTACTACTTAACCTTAAGTTAGTGCCAAGCTTTACATTTCATATTTTCTGTCTGAGCTTAACACATTGTCAGCCTTTAATTTTCTTTATACTGTGTATGTACTAATCATGCAATCATCACTTTGAATAGTTAAAATACTGTACTAACACTGAAACATATTATTGCAGCTCCTCACACTGACCCACCCTGATGGAACTGCAGTGAAGCTGTGAGAAGTCTCCTGAACTTGACATAAGAAAGTAAAGTGCTGTGGAGGAGCTGATGAACTTTTCTTCAGTAGCTTTATCATAAAGAGGTCACAGCTCTCTCTGCTCATTGGGAGGTTTGTGCGCTGCGCTCGATGTGGAAGAACCTTCACATACACCGATGAAAGGAATTAAGAGAAGCAGAGGGAAGGAGCGAGCGAGGCCTAAATTTGCTGCATAAGTAATTTTTGATCGATATCTAACATTAAAAAGTTTGTTCTTGGAAGTGCAAGTACCTTTCATCAAGAGAAGGGAAGAGCTCAGAACACTGCAAAAAGTGAGGCGTTGGACTAAATCAAACGGCCGTCTGGATCGTACACCCTCAGTGCTGGGAGGATATTTGAAAGTTTCTCTTTTACACATTAAAGGGACAGTTCACTTCGAAATGAAATGTTCATATTTTCCCGTGGCATGCAGTGAGATTCTTCAACAATAAAGCTCAGCTGAGGATGCTACCACTGATGTTTACATGGATGCGGGCTGCCTTCTGCATGGTTTTAATAAGAAGAATTTAAGGACGATGATGCTGCATCCAAACTGAGATATGATGCGAAAGATCCAAAATTTTATGTCATATGCAAACTGCTTCTATTTATTCCTTCGTAGCTACAAGTCCCAATAAAATATAAAAGAATGTTGTGTAACTTCTATAAGTGTGTTTGCTTATCTCTGATCTCCTGGCCTCATTACAACACCAAACACACACCATTCCCTCCACAATCCGAGAAACCGCTGCGTCTTAACCGCCGTTAGTAACATTAAGCCGGCTCTAAGCTGCAGCACAGCTCGACGGTGAATTGATAATTGAAAAGTAAAGAGGCGGTGATTAATTTTTGACAGCATTGTGGTTTTAAAGACAGCAGCCCCTCCTCGAGCTCCGGGCCCCCATGATTCCTGCGCTAGATGTGAGAAACCCCGGTGAATCAAAGCTCCAACTGGGCTCTCAGGAGTTTCTAACCCTCTGTCTCTCCATCCTTCCATCGCTAGGCCGGGTTTTAATGCCTACCTCAGGGACTGAAGGAGGAGGGGGGGCAGAGGTTCTCTGACTCCACGTCGATACTTTCTCTCTCCAGCTGAGCAGAATCACAGCCGCTCTGCTCTTAACTAATCGAAGCCTCAACCCCCTCCACCACCACCCTCCCTGCCTAACTCCCTCCTCTTCCTCTCCCTCTCTCCATCCTGACTAACTTTAACAACAAACTCCAGCCTTGTCAGAGCTAAACACACACATCGTCCTGTTTTTGATCTCCGCTTCGCTCGGCACTTAACATCGACTTTCCTTCTTATTCTTCTTTAAACATTGACACCGGAGGACTTTGTCCCACGTTTAAGTATGCACAGATACTTTCTCAGGATTAAAGGGAACTTAGCAGGTTGAAGGCTCTGATGCTGAAATGTGCTGCTGCTGCTGTCAGGAGGCTTCAGGAAAAGATAGCAGAGGATAAGTGGACTACTTAAAGCTGTTTGTAGGGATAAAGATGTGCAAGTAGGCTGTGAGAAGTTTTACACTCACATTTAGTGTGAAAAAACAATTTTCCAAATGATTGAATATGGGTCATTTGAACAGATCCTGTTTTCACATCCTTCCTATAAAACATTAGCAGAACTCACAGGGAGAATCAGTCCTACTCATGTGATGTCTTCTCCTACAGCTGAGTACCACCAAACACTCAGAAGTACATTATGCTAAATGTATAGAAAGGTATGTAGAGTTCATTGTTATTGGATGAACAAATTACAATATATCACAAATGTCTGAATTTAATTGTTTCCAAGTTCTTCCATCCATACATTCTCTCACACAGACACCATTCATACTCACATCCACGGCTAATTTAAAATCACCAATTAACGCAAGATGCATGACTGTGTATTATAGAGCAAAGTGGACTGTCCTGTGCCGAGAATAGTTACTCTAGCTTACTCATGAAAGCATGAGGTCAATATTACGATCCTTGGAAACACAAGATGAGCATGTATTTCTCTGGCAACACCTCCACATCATTAGACTTATTCATGTCTAATCTCATGAATTTGTGTGTTTTAGTATGATCTTTATCTACCCCAGCACCCCGATTTTAATGCCTAACCTTAACCACTAGTTTTTAATGCCAAATCCAAACCTCCATTGAAAACAAAAACTTAACCACAGGTGATAATGAAACTTTACAGCAAGTGAAAACACAACAGCTTGTGGTGTCAGGGGGATTTGAACCTCAGACTCCTGAGTGGAAAAAGTCCAATACAATCAAATGTTCCATCAGCAAAAATCTGTCATACTGTCATATGTCAGGCAATACATCCATCCATATGTCCTGTTAGCATACACATAACCATGTATTATATGTGAATTATTATTAACCAAAGGTGGCCTTATTCGCATTGAAAATGTATTTTAGTTCTTAAAACAGAACATGTGCATATTTTTCCAACCACTTCTCTATGTGTCTTTTAGTAGCCAAGAATTAGAATGGGCACCATTCTAGTGCATTGGCCCACTAATGAATAATGCCAACCACCGTGAGTGTTAATGAAACTTAACGAGGAAACAAAACAGCTCACGGTGTCAATGGGACACAAACATCAGATTCCTGAGTGAAGGTGCACTAACTGTACCTTCACCATCCCCAGCCTGCCCCTTAAACGTGGACTTTTTTCAGTTATATTGGTTCTATATTTAGATGGCGTCAAGCAATAGACTCTATACCTTTCACAGACAGTTGTCTCTGGACTCCAAATGCAATACCAGCACGATGAGCCTTTATTTTGAAGTTTTACTTTGAATACAAACTTTTTCAAACAGCGGCGATGGTGTAGCTGTATCTGGGTCATATCAAACTTTCTGGTCCCTACAAAACATTAGCAGATACAAGAGGGTTTTTTCTGTATTTTTCCCCTAAAACTCTCTCCCATCCAGCTGTGAGATCGTATCGATTATAAACACCCGCAGATCTTTTGATAATCTTTTTATCTTGAGGAAAAAAAATACTTGCAGCTAAAATGCAGGAACTTTTGGGAACATCAATAATGGATAAATACACAAGCAGGAACAACATGACTTTTTGATCTTGACAAAACTTTCACATCCACACTACACATACTTAAACAAAATAAGAAAATCTAGGATGAGCAGTTTCTTTTCACAATAAAAGGCTGGGATGTTTTTTTTTATTTTTAAATCTGATATTTGCCTAAATGAGAAAACTATGAGCAGCCAGGATGTTTCATAAGAAGAATATATTATGAGAACAAAGAAAAAGAAGAAAAATGAGAGAGAGGAGAGAAAGGGAGAGGAAGAAAAGGATTGGTTGGGTGCCTCACTTAGCCAATCAATACAAAAAAAAAATCAGGGACCAAAGAAACAGGAGCTCCTGCTGCTTTTTGGACTTTCCTTTCTTCCAGAAATAACCCCTCGCGGACGGTGGAGGGGAACCTGGTGGTGCCATTGGCTCAGGTGACCCTGAACAATCTCTTACACTGCTTGGGACCTCCCATGATGCACTGAGCACCTCTTTGTTGCCATTGTTGCTGGAATGCTAACAGTTAGCATCGAGTGTCTGAAGCACCTTCTGACTCTAAAATAACAAGAGAAAGGAAAATAAGAATTTCCTGCAACTTTTAACTAATACACAAATCTTTCTAGACGTTTACATTTGAAATGATGGATTTCAACTGTGTGTGGTTAATTTCCTCCTATAAGCCTACATCCCCCAGAATGTCTTCTGTTGTCCAAAAATTTCAGCACTTACAGAACCCCCGATGAGTACATGAAAATATGAAAGATTGTGGTCTGAGCAGCAGCAATGAATGGACAGAAGGGCACAGACAGACAGAAAGAGAGGGAGAGAAGTGAAGGGAGATTCTGTGTATTGTCTGGTGTGTGATAAATGGAGTTTCTTGTGTAGCAGTTGGAAGGTCAAAGGCCAAAGACACCTGCTGGTTTGATCTATATAGACACAAGTGAGAGGAGGAGAGAAAAACTACAAATAAACAATGATAATAGAAGTTTGGAACTTTTCAAGTTTTTCTCTTTAGTGGATTTATTTCCCAGTTTTTTTATTTATATATATACTGATGTACAGGTGAGGGTTAGTACCTGCACACTTCTTCAATGCCCTAAGAGTGTTCAGGTCAAGTCTTAGAAAGTAAACACAAGATCACAGGGCTAACATTCATGGACAAAAAGGTGCGTTTTTTTATATTTGACGAGCAGAGAAGTCACTTTACCAGAATGACAGGGCCATAACAGATGCCAGATTCTTTCTATATGCATTATTGGAAGCCTAGGACAGTATATCTTCATAATAGCATACAATTCAGGATAATATATAATAATAATATATCTCAGAATTGCTCATTTGGAAGTATAACCAAAATCAACAGCAGTATTGCAGACATTGAACATGTAATATAACAATAACCCTCCTCTGGCTGATATTTATAATCTTGTACTTCCTTCCATAATTGTGTATCCCCCCTCTCTCTCTCTTTGTATCTTCCTGCAGGTCTCTGCACGGCTGCAGTCTGTCTGTCTCACCTGTCCAACTTATCTTACCAGCACACTTATCCAACAACGTATTTTGGATTGTTTTTGCAGCTTGCGTAATAACAATAATAATCTGTATCACAGTGTGTCTTTGTGCTCCATCCTGAGATCATTTAAAATGTAAGATGCTATACCAAAGAAAATCAATTAAATTCAAAGCAGAGCAAGAACAGCATTAAATATTAAATAGCTTAACTCTAATTTTACACTAAAATGTAAAAGTGAATTTTTGAGCACAGTTAATTTTACACGTAGAACTACTTTAATAATTTTCACCTTTAAATAATGAAGAGCCTTCATGTTTTTGAATGAATGAAACCATGATGGAAACAGAAGCTGTCAGAAAGTTAGAGATCTGAGGAAGACATCGATCTGCTCCTCTGTGATCGGACTCATTAAACTTATTAACAAGTCTGCCTAATGAGAGAAAAGGTGAGGAGGCTTGTTGAAATTTGTAGCTCTAAGTACAACATATGCTGCATTAACATTAAAGTATTAAAGCAAATATGATGAACAGACATCCTCATGTAGCAGAAAATCCTGATACATCCAGTGTAATCTGCACCCATTGTTTCATTTTTTGGTTTTTATTGGACATAAAGTCAACAACAACACATTTAAACACAACATCTGTTTATATATGCACAATAGATTTATCCTGCTCTGTAATTACATCAAGAGAAGCTCATATACATGCAGTACATCTCACTCATACACACACACTTAGATATCTAGACTGTAAACAATAACGACAAATCAAAATAAAATGAGTGGAATGATTTAGCATGTTCTGAAAGGACACTGAGAACATGGGGGAAATAAAATTAATATAAAATAAAGTAAAAATGATCTAATGTTTTGGTTATTTTGTCAAAACATAATCAAAAGTGTGGTAACAGATCTGCAGTTTTGGAGCTTTCCAGTAATTGGTGCAGTTTGGGGCAAAAAACAAAATCCCCAGAAGGTTCTTTAAGACATTTTGGTTCACTACCTCCACCAGAGAACCTCCTTTTTCTGGGTGGATGACCTGATCTTCCTCACTTGTTACTTACTCTTCAGCTCTTCCTCTCTCTGCCTTCTTTAGTTTTATCACCCTTCTTCCCCCGAGAGGCTGCCAAAAACATATTTTCTCAAACTGTTAAGAGTGGAGGAGGAAACGAAAGATTAAGATCTCAAAGCTGTCAAGACCTGCTGGACTCGGTGTGTTTGTGTGTACGTTTTTTTAAAAAAAATCCGTCTGTTAGGGGTTTTTTTTAAGAGGGGAAGAACTTGTGAAAAGCTTTGACACGCTCGGGTTTACAGGTGTGTAATGGTGTTAGAAGCTTTCTGACAACACTAATGAAACTGACAGGAGATGGAGGAAGGATGAGGAGGGGGAGGAAGAGAGATTCTCTTCAAACATGTCAGCCACATGCAGGAACACCAAACATTTTAAACTCAACCGGAATGACACAAAATGATCACTCTATAAATATCAGATTTGTACACATATATCATTATTTCTCTGCATAAAACTCTTTCAAAGCCAGAAGGTCCTGACCAACATTTCCGGTCACACTGTGCAAAAACGTGTCATCAACAATAAAGAAGAATGGTGAAAAAAAAGAAATGTCCTTCATGTATCTGTAAATCTACAATAAGGGGAGAAAAAAAAATCTAAAACTTAACTTTAGTGAATCAACTAAAGAGAAAACAGTTTTCTCTTTAGTTTTTTCCTCATAAATGTACTAGTAACTTCAGATATGGCCCTAATGCCATTAAAGTACCCATCCCTAACATTGATTAAACATAGTCCAGTTCTCCTGTTATGTTCAACAAGTTTCAATGTTAAATCTGATAGCATTGGTGCAGGAGGTCCAGTGGGTAAACGCTGCTTTATACTTAGTTTAACCGTCCTTAGTATTATTATTATTAGATTATTAGACTTTTCCTATTTGGCCCTCTTATGTGATAAATAAATTTGGCCCATTGGTGTGTCTAATTAAAAATAAAGGAAAATGAAAAACTCATCCCTTTTTCAAAGTTAAATGTACACACTGGTTTTAAATTTGAAGAACTAGTCAGCGCCAGGCAGACAGTCACGTTAAAGCCACAATAAATGACACCAAACAGCATCAATGCTCACTGTACAAGACTGGCAAGATTACATCACACAGCACTTCTGATGATACATATGCCGACTATGTACACGTTTATACTGAGAGGTCTAAAGCAGGGAGTCAAAAAGACGTGCGTACGTCAATCACTCAAATATAAAGCGGCATCGTCTGCAAAGAAGTTTGCAATGCAGGTGAAAAAAAGCGTTAAGATTAAAAGATTTCATCAGACTTAGATAAAGACATGAGGAAGTGATTTAAATGTTCTGCAGAGAATGAGGAAGAGATTCACATGAGATTTTAGACTAAACAGGTGAGGTTAGACGAGAGAATCTTGGCATGTCAAAGTGTGGAGTTAACAATATTGTAGATAAATTACATGCAAGAAGTGGAAGAAGAAAAATATTTTTACACAATAAAAATAATAAATGACTCCTTGGTATTCAGTTTTAGTGACCAGTGCCATTGTGACATGTTTTATTCATTGTTTTTGTGATGTTTTTTTTATATATACTTTTGCTACTCCTCCAGTATCCAAAGCTTTACTGGCATCGTGCTTTTAGTATGAGCAGTCTGAAGTGAGAATGTGTGTTTAACAGTGAAAATACACTTGGGTGCAAACACACACATATTTCTGTGAGAAGCTCAGAGAGGATGGAAAAGCTTCCGAGGTGTCACAAAAGTTAGAGCAAACAGCCAAGTATACTCACTCACACATTTATGCAGTTTGAAATGTGAAAAACATGTAGTGGTCTCACAGAGGTGGCAGGACGCCACAAGATGTAAACAAGCCAGCATGACTCAGTGCAGCACTGACATGTTTTCAGTGAACTATGAATAAAATTAAAAGGCTGCAAATTAAATAACCAGCGAAAGCAAATAAATAACAATGATTTAAAAATACATAAATGCAAATCATAATGTAAACGAGCCTTCTATCACGACCTGTGAATATACTACACAGTGAATTTTATCACATTATGTCTATAGGAGGTAAACCATAAACAGTGCAAACCTGGACCAGAACTGGGTCTACGTTTCTGGCCAAGCTGCAGATCCTTCAGATTTTCTATTATCAGCCTTATTTCTTATCTACACTGCATGACTCACACTACACTTTGAAATAAAACCACTGTAAACACCAGGTAAATGAAGGCTCCAGATTTCCATCAAAAACCCAGAAACAGGCCGCAGGTCTGTTCAGATATAAGCCGAAGGGCTCAGCTGAAAATACGTATCTACTTTAGACCATGAAGCGATGCTCCTTGCCATCGTGCGCCATCAGGATGACGTTGCGGTTGGAGGTCCAGATGAGGCGGGCGAGCTTCAGGTGATTCTGGGAGCCTGGAGAAGCTGGCTGCACCGGAGGAACCTGGTATGTCTTAATGCAACGGAGCTGAGGAGCCGAGTTCAGCATCCCGATGCTGCCCAGCAGACTGGTGTTCATCTGAGGAGGATCAGCAAACACACAGACATGTGCATTTACAACATCTATAACAGTAGCTGATGTTTTAGCTACCAGAAGTTTTTTCAAAATAAATAAATGAACATGCAGTCCTCAAAAGGATCAATGCTTCACCTCATCTAACTATATACATAGATCCATGTCTGCTAAGGCTAGATTACCAGCCGCAAAAAGCAGGACTACATGGACTCAAAGGCAGCACTGAAGTACTGCTTTAAGGTTTTAATTAGTTGAGCTGCAGCAGGTGCTGCTGATCATCAGTCCTTGATGACTGATCATCAGCAGGTGTACAGACCTCTATAAAAACATGTTTAAGCAATTTGCTGCTCTGGAACATTCAGGTGTGTGTTAACACAATGACAAGAGGGAAAGACATAAACAATGGTGTTAGAGCAGAACAAGAATGGACCAAAATTCCTCCACAGTGATGTGAGAGACTTCACGTTATTGCTGCTAACGGTGGATCTACAAGCTACTGAATCATAAGGGGTTAGTATTGCTGACATGTTTTTTTTCTTTTTTGGCTTCATTCTTGCTAAATAAATAACAACACCGTGAAAAACTTGTGTTATATTGATTGTCTAAAAGTCCAATCAAATGATTTAAAAACACACACAAAAACATCTCAGACAAAGAACCTGGAGTTTAACCCATGATATCTCTGATGCTGTCCTAAGCTAAAGACAGAGCCTGAAACTGGACACAGCTACAGTGTGTGTGTGTGTGTGTGTGTGTGTGTGTGTGTGTGTGCGTGTGTGCGTGCAGGACAACACAGCAAGTAGAAACTCTATCATTTCCTGGGACGACGCTGCCCCTCCCTCCCTTACACACCGACAGAGTGTCTGCCAGCTCATTACCACAGCAGCCGTCCTGCCGGCGCGCTAGCAGTGGTTTATGCTTACAGTAATGCCATTAGCATGTGTGTGTGTGTGTAGGCGTGTGTGTATGCGTGCGTGTGTCTGCAGACAGTCGTGTCAGAGGTCGTAAAGACCTTTCATTCAAAATAACAGTTCTGGGAAGAAGATAAGAAGTGTGTACTCATCAGTGTGTAAGTGTTTCTCATTCATGTGTGTGATCGGGCACCTCACAGCGTACGGTGTATTTAGAGGCTTTGTTTTATTCATGTGAACATTGTGTCATTTTTGTGTGTGTACATCAAAGCATAGAATAAATCTTTTTATATGGAATGTATAATGTGTTTGTTGATACAGGACATATATATATATATATATATATATATATATATATATATATATATATATATATATATATATATATATATATATATATATATATGGGTATGGAAAGTATTCAGGCAGTTCCTTTGACCTCATGATCCTCATGTGCTCTAACATGCACTGTAAGCTGTAAGGTCTTATACAGACAGGTGTGTGTCTTTCCTCATCAAGTCCAGTCAGTATCATCAAACACAGCTGGACTCAGATGAAGGTGTAGAACCATCTGAAGATGATCAGAAGAAATGGACGCACCTGAGTTCAATATATGAGTCACAGCAAAGGCTCTGATACTTAGGACCATGTCATATTTCACTTTTTCTTTTTAATACATCTGCAAAAATGTCAACAATTCTGTGTTTTCCTGTCAACATGTGGTGCTGTGTGAACATTAATGAGGAAACAATGAACTTAAATGATTTTAGCAAATGGCTGCAATATAACAGAGTGAAAAAATGGAGGGTCTGAATACTTCTGTACCCTGTGTTTTAACACAGAAACATTTTGTTACATTTTGACATAATGAGACCTTAAAACTGTGTCAATAGACGATGAAGACTTTAAAACTCGTTTACATTTGTGTGTGTGTGTGTGTGTGCGCACATACCTGCCAGAAGGAGATGTGGCTGTCAGCGTTGGAGTAGGTTGCTAGGTAACGGCCATCAGGTGCAAACGATACAGCTGTGATTGGGCCCTTGTGACCATGGATGTTCTAAAAGTGAGGAGGAGATGAAGGATCCTTTTAAATGATTTTCAAAATACGATGCAATAAAAAAAATTATATATGTAACAAAAAATACATCTGATCTAGTATAACAGTAGCAGCAGATAGTAGGTTATTGAGAGTTTTACTATGGTGGGGGAAAGATTTATTACTAATTTATTATTTATTTATTTATTTTTGCAACTTAACTTAAACTGCCCAAACATTTGCACATACCTGCCCTGTACCCTGCACAATTTCATGAGCTTCTAAAGTGTAAGGCTGTGTTATTTAGGTTTCACCTCTGACCAAGCGAGAGCAAAATACCACTTTATGATACCACAGTGTTTTTTTTTTGTGTATTTCATCTCATTCCTCATCACCCACTGCAGCTAAAATGAGAACTACAGTTCTCCAAACAATTCCTCTTGGTGATGGTTATAAAGTGCAGTAACAGCTGGTGCTTCACAGCCACACCTTAATAAACTCTGTTCTGTGATAAAGCCGAGATGAAAAACAAATTTTGGTCCTTGTTGAAATTTCATCGAGGTGTCTGAAATAAACTCACAGCGTCACCCACATTTTCCCTGACAGTAAGTGTTTGCTTTGGATGAGATAATTCCATCAGATGAGTGGCATTTTCTGGTCCAACAGATGCTGTGCCATTTGCACACCAGAACTCTGGGGACAAAAATATGGTGCTGCTGAGCCACGTGTAACACAATAAACTGTCCTACCAGATGCAGGGTGTGTAACGCAATAAACGCCCTCCTAGAAATCTCCACCCTGCCTCTGCCTACGACTGGGATTACAAACTGTAACCTTCAGATGAGATTAAGATGCGTCGCCTCTGGCACCCAGACCCTGACATAATAACCCGTCTCTGGCGATTAAAGCTAGAAAAAAAAATGATAACACAATGAAATGAAAATCTCATCGTTTTAATTCGTTCTCTCCCTCCTCCTTTTAGGGGAAATCCTATTAGATTCCAGCACTGTTGGCTGAGAAAAAGCTGAATTATTTTCATTGCTTTCCAGCCGTCCACCCTTGTTTTCTTTCCTTCCTTCATTCTCATGTGTCTCCTCCTTTCCATCCTTCACCTTTGCCGGTCTTTCTCCTCTATTATTTTCTCTTTGGAGAGGTCCCAAATCTCATTTCCCATCACTACTGTTGTTAAAGGGGAAAAAATGATCAAAAGGCCAACAGAGCGGATACAGTTTGTCCACAAACAATCATCAGTTCAAACTAGAGTATATTGATGCCAGTGTGAGGGAAATATGACACAATATGATGTGTTTAAGATCCAACTGAACTTCAAATGCTCCTCAATATCTGTTGCATTCATCTGTCAAGTAATCAACTTGTGATTAAGTTACAAAGCTACAAAGCTCATGTAGTGCTGCTTGACACATTTGGACTATATTTTTCTGGCATCTTTTATTGAATGGAAATATATTTAACATCTAATAACATGACATTTGTTTTGTTATTTCAGTGTTGTTTAGTGTTCTTGACGGCCTAGAACTGTTTAATGTACATTAAACACTGATGCTGTCCTATATATTATAATCAGTGTGTGTGTGTTGCAGTGGACTGCCTACCAAATCAATCAGCCTATCAGCTCTCAGAGAGCAGTGGAGCACACTGAAACCATTTACAGCACTCTCTACTTCAACACACCTGACGCCTAGGGACGTATGTGTGTGTGTGTTTGTGTGAGTCTGTCACAAAGATGCTTCATCCCATTTCCATCTTCTATCCACTCTGAATAAGACTGACATTTCTTAGCCCCCGCCTCCACTGTGCTTGAGAAGTATTCAACAAATGCAGATACAGTGAGTTACATGTAATTATCACTTTTCTTTTTTTTCCTTCACTTACCGTTGACTAATTCCATTTTATATATAGATTCTAAAAATGCTAACAACTAGCACACAGTGTAAAGGATATGCAAACCTGCAGCGATTAGCTTAGCAGGGCTCAAAAGGGTTAAAACTACAGCCAATCAAGTATAATTCTTTGAATGGGAAATGGTAATAACGGTAACTAATAAGGTTAATAATGCTGGGGAAGGAAATGGGAGGCTCAGTGGGAGATGAGACAGAGCTACACCTCCAGCTCCAAAATGTTTCCTCTGGATTCAGTGGTTACAGAAAGAAAACAGATGCAGCCAGATCAGTCAGATTGTTTCTTTGTGTTCAATTAGTAGACTCAGTAGAGTCTGTTAAAGAAGCAGAACAAGCAGCTGGACACGCACACACACACACAAAGTGATGCTGGCGACAAAGGGCTGTTCACAGAGGCTGATCAAAGCTGTGGCAGATGGTCACGCAGGGACTAGCAAGCTACGGTTGGGCACACACACACGCAGGCACACACACACACACACACACACAAAGATGGATTATGAACAAACCCTGCCTCTCCTCTCATCTAACTTCCTCTTCATCTCATACTCTTGTGTCTTTGCTTTACTTCCAGTCACCTTTCTTCTCCTCTATTTCCTCTTTTCCTTGCTTTAATGCATCCTCCCTCCCTAGGGCCATTGCTCCTTTTGTCCCTCCTTGTTTCTTTCCCAGTCTTGACCTTCCTAACCTTTTATTTAAGGTAACTCTAAAAAGAGTTGAGACCATATATTTAGCATTGTGGAATGGTTTGGAGTTGAACAGGAGTGTCAACGGCAATAAGAAATATTGTTTGATGATTCTTCATAGGATGTTTGGTTGCCCTTTGATGGATGCTCAAATTTACTAAAATGTTGTTTCCATCAGTACTTTTCAGGCTGACTGAGTCACATACAGAGACAAGCTTCCAGTAGGTGCAGCTAGAAAAATCAAAATGGAAAAAAATGTAGAAGAACTTGAACTCTATTAATAAAGCAGACAGCTTTCTGTTGCACATAAAATAAAACACTAGTAATGGCTCCAGTAGACACACACAGTTCCTGCAGAACCATTATCTATCAAATGTTAATTACTGCAAATAACACACACACACAGAGAAGTGTCTCCTGGTTTGACACTATGGACACAAACAAAAACACCCAACACAGAAACAATCAAACTAGATGTTGGGTGAACAGGGCCGTGCTGTTATCAGATATAAATGACCCCCCTCCACCAGACTGGACTGCTCAGGTTACTGCAAATCAATACACAGCAAATTACCAACACACACACACTCACACAGAGAAATACACACAAACATAAAAACAAGCAGCACACACACACAATCAAACATAAATGCGGGCTAAGACAAAAACATGATTAAGAGAGTCATCGCTTCATCATTAATCAATTACTAGGGAAAAAAACAGTTGAGGCAACAACTCCTCTCCTCCTTCCCTCTTCCTGTCCTCCGCCCATCGTATTTACTCTTCTTTACACCCCCTGCTTCTCCTTCCTCCTCTTGCTTCCTCCTCACTTCCCTTTCCTCTCATACAAGCAAGATATCCAAGATGTCCTATTCTATGTGAGGGATGGTATAGCTACTACTAGTCAGGAGACTAAATAGCTCCAACTAACAGCTGAGGTACAGAGTTTAGAACGTACCTGGCATTTTCCAGTACGAACGTCATAGAGGGCGACTGAACCCTGGCGAGCTCCAACGGCGATGCGGTGACTGCGGTCACAGTAACCAACCATGTAAAACCTGCAGGACAACAAACAAGCATTAACTCATGAACATACAACCAGGCCTAAATGAGCAGAGGAAAATGTATGGACAGTTATGTTGTGTCTAAAATGATTAAAAATAATGACTGTAATGCATAGAGATACAATAGACATACATACAGTACACTTAGTGTTAGATCTATTTTTCATATGAAAAACAAGCTTTAAAATCTTCTGGGTAATGTGAGCTATGTGATAGGCTTGTCATATCACAACAGAGGGTGGCAGTAGAGTGACATTTTAATTATTTATCATTTCGTTTTCCTTCTATACTTGTTGTACTGTTCTGTAAGTTGAATTGTAAGTTGCCATGGAAAAGTAAAGAGTTGTATGTGTGGATGGAAGTATTTGCAGGAACTAGCTGAAATGGCTTATGTAGGAGTTTTTTTATGGACATGACTGCTTCACACAAAGTCCTGTCAGTAACACAGCTAGCAGTGAGGGGCTACTGGTTATTATGTAAAGCAGGATTGCTGGTGTGGGAATACATTATGTAGTTGTGTGGTTGTCGTAGATACAAACACAAACACACTGTTTTATTGAGAATACATAGAGAGAAATGTACCCATCTTGTATTAATATATTCTCACACACACTCAGATTAAGGAGGTGTATTTGCATGCCCTGAGGTTGCTGTCTATCACCAGTGACTTGACCTCTGACCTTTGACATTGGCATTGACAGTCAGTCCTCATGGGGATTTTCATTATACTTACTTGCAAATCGCAGGGAAACACTCTTGCAGGCCTTTCTTCTTCACCAGAGAGCCTTCAATACAGTACATGATGATGTCCATCACCTGAAGGAGTGCAAGAATGTGGGTATTAAATAACATATGTCAGTTCGTTTACTATACAAATATAACAGGGTCATTGTGTTTACCTCTACAAGCAGATCTACGACATCCCCAGGCATCTTCTCAATCAGGATGTCAATCACTCGCAGTATCTCTGTCTTGGCTCTGGCCAGAGTGGTGGTGTGAACGTTCTGCTGTGACTGAGAGTTGGCCTGAGCTGCATTGTAGCGATGAACCTATTTTTTTTTTTTTAAAAAAGGCCAGAGTTAAAGCTGCTATTTAGATGCGTGTTGAGAAATATTTAACCACTTCAATCTCACCTCTCTTGCAATGGTGGTGATGAAGGCGGGCGGCCGGGCAGTAGCAATAAGAGAGAGGGCATGGCGGGCCGACCGAGCTGAATCTGCAGGCGGGTTGAGCGGCAAACCCATTGTGATGCTGTGGAGACAATACAAACGCCCCAGATTATAAAGACAGACCAAAAAAATAAATTTTTTTTGGGACTATTTTCAGCAGCAGATGAATACACCCTTGGCAGCAGGATGGTGGATATAAAATTAAACTTATTTGTAGGTTTGTGTTATTAGGGAGTTATTAGGAGAAAATGCAGTGAAACCCTGCCACAGAGAAGATAAATGAGGATTAGGAAACACACTCAATATTGTTATCCATTGTTGTTTTGTGTGATTTGTTGACAATAAGATAAATACATAAGCCTATCCTTTAAAGAGCAAGACATTTAAATAAACCACTTTAGGAGGGGAGGAGGAAAATGAGATAAACCTGAGAAAAGCAGCAGAGATTGAGTCTTACAAATATATGGAGTGAAGAGATTAGCGGGCAGCTTATAATGTCAAGGCCGAGTCAATGGGAGCCATTCACCAGACGACAGCATAATGGACTCCCACAATGCAACAGGAATTAGACACACACACACACACACACACCCTAACAGCTGGCCACACACCCCTCAGAGTGTGTGCGTGAGGGAGAGGGAGAAAGACCAAGAGGGCGAGCAAGGCCACCTTGTTAACAAATGACTCAAGGGAGTGAGAGAAAGAGAGAGGGACAAGAGAGAGGGAGGGAGTGATGGGTAGACGCTCGGCTGAGCTGCACGATTCATCTCCTCTGATTACACATCACAGCTACAGATCCTATAATTAATGCTGGTAATATATTGGCAATATATCAGCAATATTGAAATGTTTAATTTCATTTAGAGAGGTGGCTGTAATTGGAAACAGTCACCATGTTGATATAAGGCAGCAGGAGTGCAAGGAGCTAATTGTGCTAAGGCCCACTGAGGTTAATAACCAACATTTAGAACATGTAATGAAATAATCTGGATTATCAGGACTCACATGGGAACACACACACACAAAAATATAAGATAAAATATAATCATTATATTATATTTGAGCAATAATATAAAGTAAAAAACAAATGATTTAAGTGTATTAAAATGGCTAATTTAAAATGAATTCATAAATTTATGTGTGATAAACTTTCAGAGCTGTATGTGCAGCTGACAAACACACCTAGGGTTGAGTGTGTGTGTGTGTGTGTGTGTGTGAACCTGACAACATGACTGCATTCACAGCCAATATCACGCTGACATTATCCAGTCAATACTCACAGTCACACACATACACACAGCGAGGACTGGAAGTATTGATTTTTGTGTGTGAGGGAGGAGTGAATAACCTCAGTTACATGATGAGAGTCACCACTGAAAGAAACCAAGACTCTCTCTCTCTCTCTCTCTCTCTCTCTGTCTGACTGGCTGTTTTAGGGACTGATAGACTGACTTGCTGATTGGTTTCCTGAGTTAGCTGAAGATGGGTGACTGGATGGTTGGTGTAGTAACTGATGTGACAATGCCCCAGCTAACACACACATGCATGAATACAGGCATACAGGATGATGTGAATATTGCACTTGAACAACTTCATTTAAGGCTGGCGTCTTCCCTTTTAGCAGAAACTTGAGCACATCACACACTTTGCTGATAATACATTTCTACATACACACCGTTTCCCTTTCCATCTATACATCTCTGGCAGAAACAGCAGCATAGGCGTGAAATGTACAATCTGTGTCCAACCCATGTCAGGAGGAAGGTCGTGAAAAGAGTTGGTCACATTTATTGACATTAAGAAACCTTTATTATTATTATTATTTATTGCTTAAGGCAGCCCAGCCAAGAGTGCCATACACCAGTGAGTACACTGGAGGCTATGCGGGTAAAGTGTCTTGCCCAAGGACACACAGTGACTAGGGAGGAGTTGGGATTGAACCACCAACCTTCCGGTTATTGAACAACCCTGCTCTACCACTGAGCCACTGCTGCCCACATATCATATATCATAAAAGAGTTTTTTTTTTATAGGAAGAAGAATGAAAGGAAGTGATTTTTTTATTTTCATTATTTTTTTTATCTTATTTATTGCTCCTAACAGACTGGGACAGCAACTTATTAGTCTTTAGTGAACATCTGAAGGTTGACAAAACTTTGTAAAACTGCAGTATTTGGATCATTGCTGAAACATCCATGGTGACAACATGTCATTTTCACTGCACGACACCAACATCACCAAAACATTCATTTAGCACTGCATGAAAAATGCAACTTCTCCTCCCACATATAGATAACAACCACAGTGATAGTTATGCTATCAAGTCCAACACATACTAAGAGGACACACACAATGCACGTGATGGCAAACAACATCACACGATCATCACATCTGAGCCATAACTGAAACTCCAAAGTTTCATCATATCGATGTCTCAGATTAAGCTACATAAGGCTACATTTTATTACAAAAAGGAAGAGATATGATACCTGTTTTAGAATATAACTTCTCATAGTACAGGTGTCACTGACAGGTTGGAGGTTGTTTTAAAATTGTTACCAGGTCCAACAGGGTCTGAGTGCATTCATAAAATAGTGACTTAGATATTTATTCAGACAGAGCAGGAAATGTTAAGCCTCAAAGAATTTATAGGGCGTAGGTAGGGCCTCTGAATAGATGCCTTGAAAAGTGTGTGCTGCAGGTTTAACACACACACACACACTTTTGTGTGTCTAAAAGTGTAAAATGTGTAAGTATTCTACACCAGGAGGTTTTTCAAATCTCTGCCTACTGAATAGGGATTATCACACTCACTAACTCACACAGACACAGACATAGAAGCACACACACACACACACACACAGCTCTGCATGGAGTGTATTGACAATCTTTTGGTGCACCAGGGACAAAAAGCCTCACTGCAAGTCAGCTGCATGGAAATACATTCTGTGTGGTGTGTGTGTGTGTCCCACTCTCCTTTAGCCAGTGTTGCATTCATCTTTACATAATCTTTACACTAAATAAACTGCCTGAGTGAAGATAGGTGTGTGTGTGTGTGTATTTATGTATTCTCTCTGTGTGTATTATAATGTACCGATGTGATGACTGTGTGCCTCATTGATCAGCACTTGTGCTGTTTACTTCAACAACGCCAGGAGGCAACAACACACACCTGCAGACATCTCATTATTAATTATACATGGTCATGAACTCTGTGTGAGTGTGTGTGTGTGAGTGCATTTTAGATTTTATCCTTTACTCGACCTTGTCAGGGGCAATGAATGGGAAAAAAAATCCAGTTGCATATATAAGATGTAATTGCCTCATATTGCTGGTCTTCCTGGCTGTCTTGTATTTAATTTTCTAACTCTTCACTTTCTATTCTACTAAAAATGCATTCTACTAAAATGTAATTGTGTCGTTTCTCTCCACACACAGTGGCAGCAGACATATCTATACTCATTTAACCAGACTGGCCCAGCTCGAGTTTCAGCCTTAATAGGATCAACTAATATTGGCCAGTTACATTTCAGCAGGGAGGAAGACACACACACACACACACAGGGCTTTGTGCCAAACATGAGAAGATGCTGGAGAATTAGCCTCTCTTTGTGACCCGTGGCCTTCATTTGTATAAAAAGCCGCTTCAACCACAACCTCTCTATGATTGAGTAAAGGCAGCCATGACCTTTGACCTCCTCTCTGCAGTTTGTAATGTTGATAGTGAAGCCGACTGCTGCTGTTATAATCTATGCTTTAAAGACTAAATACCACTGGACACTGGTCTATGAGGTGGTTTTCTGGGTGCATCCACTCCACCCAGACATGTTTACATCCTGGTATAATTTTGGTCTTCATAGATAATTTCCCAAATCCTGCCAACTGTACAGGTTTAAGTTAATATATAAACTTGCTAGAGGGTTGCTGCTGGACTATTTGCTCACTATTGTTTGATCACTGGTGCTAGTGTCTCACTAAACAAAGAATAAATAATTTTAAGTACATAACACATTAATACCTCCTGAAAACGGACAAACGTGCATGCACTCAGAGAGGAGTCTCGTGTCAGAGCAATACAGACATTGTTATATCATCATTATGTCTTACAATCACATTACAGCCGGGCTCTCGTAACTCACTCTTCCAGCTCTCTAATGCCTGAGTGTATGTGTCCATAATCATCATATTTTACATATTATAGACGTATATATACAATGTGTCTGTGACATTCAAGAGAAGTCAGAGTCAGGACTTGGACAAGAGCAAGTCCCAGTTACCTCATGTCGAATCTCAACTCCTTGGGTAAATCGTTATTTATTGTGCACAAGCAGTGCCACATAAAAACAGCTTCCATCACTTCACAGAGCAGAGAGTGAACCTAAGCTATTATTAACAATTCCTCATGCCTCATTCACAAAATCTTTAACAGGGTTTATTGTAGCAATGCAATTTCTTATGGTCAGGCTGGTGCACAGGAAGAGCAGAGTAAGCGCAAGCAGGGAGGGACCATTTTAATGAGCTGCAGCAAATAACTACCAAAACTTGCTTTAAGTTTGTATGTAGGCGTCTGTGGACTTACTTGGCCAGCTGCTTCTCTGCGTCAGCACACAGCTCAAGCAGTCCCATGAGCACGGCCGATACGTCCATGTACGGCTCCCACACCGTGAATCCTCGACCAATCAGATCGATGGCAGTGCGCCGGATGGTGCTGTGGGCAGGCAGCTTGAGGCTGGGAGGCTGCAGCAGCAGGAAGGTCAGTGCTTTACCTGCAAAGAGTACAATCAGAGTGTTTTAACTGAAAATGCCATCCGACAATGTTACATTGCATTTTACATGAGCTAATTAGCTTTTAAAATGAATATATTGAGGGATATGAGGGATGGCGTTATAAAACACATCAACATATTTGGTACCAACTCAAGGATTTTTCCTGTTTATTCAATTTAAATATTGTGGACATATTCATTATTTTACAGTAACTGTCATGACCACATCAGTTGTTGTCTTCAACAAGAGTCAAAGCCACACCCACCACCATCATCTTAGCAACACTATAGCTGCACAATAATACAAATCTCAAACAAAGGAATTCAATATAAAGATAACTCATTTATCTTCTCATTAAGGAACAAGGCAGAGACTTAGCTAGGAATGGCACATACATGCATTTGTGTTACACATACACACACACACGCCCTCAAAGGAAAAAAAGACAGCAAGCGGGATAGAGGTCACTTCATAGCTGACCTGACATTTGAGCCAGTCTCTGTGGGGAAGCACTGACCATTAAGACTCCAGAAGATATCCCCCATCTCTCAATAACCACCCCCTTTCCCAAACATACATACACACCGACACAGGCAGCCCCTCCTTCCCCACCCTCCTAGATCTGTCTGTCTCTCAATGCCTATCGCACCCATGGCAGCCAGAGTTTTTTTAGAGACGCTTCAAAAGGATCGAGCCAAAGGAAGAGAACTGCGAATGAAAGATCAGAATAAATATCCAGTTTTGTATGCACTTCTCTGCTTTTGAATTACGTCCGGTGTCAGTGACAAACATGCAGAATGCTCTGGGTTACAGCTGTAAAGCTGCAAATCTGTCTCAACCAGACTCTACATTAGCATTAGGCTCTTTTTATCTTCCACTGTCTGATTTTACTCCGAGATCAATACACTCCATTGTATTTTCACTTGAAAGGCAAATGCTAAACAGCCATAATATGAAGAAACATACAATATAAAACAGATCATTTACTTTAGTTATAATCTTGTGGTGGCCTTAAAGGTCCTCCAGTCTCCAGACACACACAGCTAATCTCATCACTTGGATCTCCTGGCATTTTATCATCAGCCTGCCTTAAATGGCAAACCCCATTCCTTATTGGTTTATATCTATACACAGTCTATGGATGGGGTTATGACAGATATAGCATGAGGCTAACCCTGTTTGCAACGCTAGGTATAACCACTATAAGCCATCAATGACTGATTGAGCAGTAACTATGTTAGCATCATTGTGCTATGTCTTTATGGGTGACACAGATGGTAAGAAATGGATAGCGGCGGCTCATGTTGTTAGCCATTAGTAAAGAGACAATAATTCAAACATGCAGATCAAGTGTGATGTTCGCGTGTTGTGACTGAACCAGTGACAAAAACTGTGAACTTTGACCCTCAACAAAAGGTAAGCAAGCTAGCACGAGTCAAAATCAATTATGTGATTGTAACATACATCAATATACATGCAAATAGTAGACTATAAATATCAGCAGCAATGTAGGACTGCATGATCTTTGACCTCTATTTAGTGATCATTAGAAATCAAGAACACTATTACACTCTTGGTTACACCATGTATTTACATCTGTTCCATTCTATTAAACTGCTCTTTCTTTCTTTGTACTACAATATGTATTCACTGTTCATACTATTGGATACTATGGACTAACAATAATCTATCCCTTTAAACGGTGTGAAACCTTAAAAACAAAAAAATGACTGTTGATGCAACATTTGTTACATAAAGGCCCAAAACAATCCGATCGTACTCCTCAGTGATGCTGGACACCAGGGTTTTAGGGGTCATGAGGTCAAAGTTCAAATCTGTTCAAAACTGACAGTGACTGTGTGTGGGTGGGGGAGTGTGAGCATTTGTAACGTGAGCTCAATCAGACAGCCACATTTGCTCCTAAAAGCCTTGTTAGTTTATTTATATGTATATATATATATATTTTGATGGACAATTAAAGATGGCCATTTACAGCCAGGGCTGAAATCGGCCGGACTGAGATTCAGATTTACAGCCCCTGCCCTCTAATAAGGGAGCAGGAAGTAAGAGAGGTCCAGAGTCTGCTCCATTTCTCACAGCGGACATCTTTGTTTAAAGGCCTCGCGCCCAAATGAAACAATAGCTATTGACAAAGCGTCAGTCGGCTATAATGAGCTGTTAGTTAGGGCAGTAAACATGCCACATTAACACACAGAGGGTGATTAGAGCAGGAGGACAGAGGAAGAAGAGTAGGGCGGAAGGAAGGTAGATGGGAGGAGAAGTAGAGAGTGTGAAATAGTGACAGATTGGTGACGTCTAAGATTTACCAGGCCGAAACGGCCACTAACAGGGTTTGTGCTTTCTTTCCTCCGTTCTCCCCCCCACCGCACCCCACTCGCTCTCTTCCTCTGTTTGGGCTTAAATGAGAGGTGAAGGTAAATCAATGTTGGGGACTTGGTTAGTGGATGAGAGCTGGATCAGACTGGCTGCAGAATGGAAAAAAAGAATGAGAGCTATTTTAGTGAGGAGGAGAGAGAAATGGTGCATTGTGTATATGTGTATAATACAAATGTAATTTGGAGATTATAAAAGCAATACTTGTTTACCGGATGATGAGGAATAGCAAGTGACCACCCATGTAGCCAGCAGAGTGGGTCTTGTACTGTCCAGCACTATAGTGGTGCTGGCTAACCTGTTGTGTGTTAGCAGGTAGAACACCAGCTGTACCACATCAGCTAGCTTTGCAAGTAAAACGCCTGGCATTCAGGTCTGTACTGTGATCTCTGTGAGCTGTAAGTGGATCAAAATACTGAAGAAAAGTCTTAAAAGTTAAAAGTTCACTTAACTCTAGCATGCCCAACTAAAACTTCAAGACGCAAATGGAGAGGATGGACTTTTAAGCAGAACTTTTTTCTTTACTAAGAGGACAAGCGGTTGGAGATGCTAAAAGAAGGGTGTCAGGATGCTCCTTACCAGTTGTTCCATCTATGCTCTCCAATGTTTGCTCCCAGGAGAATAAATGATACTAAATCTAACAGGTTCCTGTGGAGTTGAGCCATAGATCGACTCCTGCAGATTCTATCTGCTTTTCTCATTGAATGTTCACACGTGGTAAAACTCCATTTCTGATCAGTTCTCATGAATGTTTAAAAATGTCAGAGCAAGTGAATGGGCTTCACGTGGGACTGGGGGTATTTTGACATTTACTGTGAGCATCATTGTCCAGAGACTGTGCACTGATGCACACTTTTGTCTTTTATTCTCCCCAACAGTATGCTCTCTTCCTTCTGTCATCGTTTGTCCATCTTTCCCTCTTTCTATCCTTAAGCTCAATCTCCCCCTCCATCTCCTCTACATCCCCCCACCCCCACCCCCACCCTCCTTGCCATATAAAAACATCAATCTATACCCTGCTGTATAGACTTCTGTACCCTCCCTCTCTCTGGGTGGACAGCTCTCATTCATCACATACCGCACTGTATGCCAACAACGCCGATCTATCTTTCAATTTCATAACAGAGCAAGGGGGGGGTGGAGAGTGGAGGGAGGGGGAAAAACAACAAACTGAATGAGGAGAGGGGGGTGAGGAGAAAGAAGGAGGCAGGGATGAAAAGAGAAAAAACAAAGGAGAAATAGAGGAGATAGGATTAAAGAAAAAACATCCTGCACCTTATGCTTTTTATGGTCATCTGTAATAGTCTAATTGAGGGAACACACTTTAAAGATCCAGGCAGGCACTGTGTCAGGTGAGGTCAGGCTGAAATGGTCAGTTAGTAGAAACATCCTGTTGGAATTCACTTAGGTAAATGCTAAATAAAGAGCTATGCTTAGGTTTAAGTTTTAGTCTGTTCATCAGGAAGGGGTGAGTACATTGGTGTGATTAACCTTGGTGTGAAGTATTTTTAAAATAACATTTTAGATAAAAAGTTACGACCTGAGCATCACTGCTTAGTGTAGTGCTTAGAAAAGTGTCTGAAATTTGACGTATGTCTACATGCACAGGTGGTACCTCAGCAGTCATGACACTTAATTGCAGGTAAGTCAGCAGGTTTTCATTAGTAGTTCAAAAAACTTGATAATGTAACAGAGAAAATAATAACCTGGGGCACTTGTGTTGTCTTGGAAAATGTCCAGAGACAGCCCCTGTGAGGAGCTCAAAAAATCAATTAAATCTGGAGTTGTTTTCATCTGATGATACAGGCTTAGAGTTTGTGTGTGTGTGTGTGAGAGAGAGAGAGTCCACACAGGTGAGCTGACTGCTGTGTACAGGTCCAACTTAGAGGCATCGCTCCACAGCCTATCGGTGGGAGCACAGGCTCTGTCGCTGGGCGGACGCCCCCAGAGGCAGCAAATCAGAGCTCTGGAGCAGTGGGACGGAAGAGCAGCACTGCTTAGTTCAGGTTTGATGCCCACCAAGGTCCAACGCTGCAGGCACAGCATGGCACAGGCTGGGCTCAGTGAGTGTGTGTGTGTGTGTGTGTGTGTATCAGTCAGTGCCAAGCTCCTTAAGGTGTCAAGCTTGGTAGGTGAAAATCAATCCCATCTCTCTCCTCACCTCTAATCCAACTCTGAAGTTTCTACTTTGTCAGTTGTGGAGTTGTGAGTTTGGAAAAATGACAGTGTGGGACATGCTTCAAACACTGCTGTCTATGTACGCACTGAACTGCAAGTGCAGCCTCAGTGAAGAAGTGTTGCATCATGGTTGGTGTTACTAAATGTTTATAATAATTTTAGCCCCGTATACAGAATAAAGCTTGTTAAAAGAAAATAAAACTATATCATAATTTACAGTATGTCCACTGTGTGTATGCATGTTTCTCTACTTACATGTGTGCCTGGCCAGTGAGTAGTTTGATGACCCTCCGCTCGTCAGTCCAAAACCTTCAGGTGCTTGTCCGCCAGCTCGAGCGCGTGCCGAGCCCTTGGGAGGTTCAATCTCAGCACCAAATTCAGCCCCGATGACTCCCAGCAGCACGATGGCAGTGGCCTGTTTACGCCGCTCCTCGTATGAGTTGGAGATCTTCTTGGCATTTGGTGGAAGGTTGGAAAGACAACCTGTTAGAAAAAGAGACAGAGGCACACGGAAGTTAACACATGCTGGGTGATTTTCACCTGTGGACAAGTAAACATGTTGTTGTCTTTTGTCTTTTTTTTAATAACACTTCAATCGTAGGCACCCTCTATCTAATTTATAATAAAGGATGCGATGACAGATTGTGTAAAATGAAAGACTTCCAAATTTAGTTGGATTAAACATCACAGCTCCTGATCCACTGGCTCTAGTGAATATAAATAAATGAAACCTGTGACAATTTATTTAAAAAAAAAGATTGTTTAAGGGTTTCATCTTGTGTTTTCACAGGGAAAGTGTCAAGCTTTTTTATTTGTATTTTTTTCCCTTATTTTCAATCTGAAAGATGGTACAAAAAAAAAAAAAAAAAGCAGCAGGCCTGTGAGCCTCCAGTGAGCCGAACAACTGAAAAGGCACACTTCTATTGTCCTGGTATTAATCATTACTTACACACACACACAGTGGCACCCAGGCACACGCCTTATTGTCACGCTGAAAGCCTTTAGTCACAGTGAAAACACATTTACACGCAGACACACACAGACGCTCATGTTCACAGACCTCTGGACGGATTTTGGACACGTGCAACTGTAGGCTCTTTTGTGTGTGAGTGTGTGCATGAGTGTCAGTGTGTGTGTGGGCGTGTCCTTTCATTGTGTTCACCAAGACGACCCCAAAATAACCTCTTTTGTGAGTGCGTGTGTGACAGGGTCTACACAGTGGGGAACTGCTGCTTCAGCCCAGAGTGGTGTAATATATGTGTGTGTGAGTGATAAAGTGTGTGTGTCTATAAGAGTATCACAGTAGGAGATGAGAGCTCCTTACACACCTTGGATCAAAGGGCCAATACAGAATACATAAAAAGTGTGTGCATGTGCGTGTGTGTGTGTCTTCTCTCTACACGTGTGTATAAATTATGTGTGTGTGTGGCTGCTGCTGCCTCCTCCCTCAGATTTCTATTTTTTTTCCCTTCTCTTTGGATGAGTGAGAACAGCATTGTTATGGATTTGTATTGCAGGGGAACAAGCGTTCCACACACACACACGCACACACACACACACACAGAAAGAGGGGGTGAGTGAGTACACTTGGTGTGATGAACAGGGAGCAAGTGTGTAATGATCACTGCTGGATCTACTTCCTGTGGATGTTCACACAGTGGATTTGTTACCATCGCATGATCTTTGAATAGTTGGGTGATTATTTAAAATCAAACAGCCATAATGATCAGATCATGATTATTACGATACTTAATGGATGTTTAATTACTCAGCTTCTAGGCAAATAAAAATGTTTGAAAGCATAACTTTACCATTTACGGTATTTACCTTCTTTAAGAGCAATTAATTGAAAATAATAAACCAGTTTCTTACATAATATTTTATTATTACAGGGAAACAGAACAGCCTTTGTTACCTACTATGTTTAAGTTGGAGAGTACTATCGGGGAGTATTGTTTAATACTTCATGTGTGAGGACAGAGAAAACACAATCTTTACACTAAAGTATGTAGTAAATGTACATGTATATGTAACTGTAGCTAAACTTTTTTATTTGCCATTTGCTGATGACAAAGTGGCTCCAACTATTTTGACAATTGTGTGTATAATCTGTAAAATCATCCAAACCTTTCTGGTTAGCTGTAGTAACTGCAGTAAGTAAAAAGCTTTAGGAACTGGCGCACAGCTTCAGGTGCCACCACTTTGTAGACTTGAGCCAATCAGCCTGAGTAAACCAAGACAGGTGACAATCAGATCACACTGACAGTAGAGACATGTGACCTGTGAGTGTGTTTATTGAGTGCCTTTTTAAGTGTTACCATTACTGCACCTTTGATTACAGTTGCAACTGTGATTTTATATCCTACAGTATACATACAGCACAGTGTTCCTGAGTCCATTTCTCAGAGCTTAGGTGCCCCCCTACTCACCCCCCAATATTTCCATACTATATCGCGGTGCTCTTTATAATGAGATTGCTAAAGGCCAGCTGTCATTTGGAAAAAGGCCTAGCGGCCGGCTCTGATAAATGGATTACAGATGGCATCCATCCCCCGGGCTAGACTGGGCCAGTAGATAACAGCATTAGAGATAGACTCCCAACCAGAATCACTAAAAAGTTCAGATTTACAGAAAGAAAGTGAAAGTAAAGACAGAGAGACGGACTGGAGATCGGCATGAACAAAATCAAGACATTGTGTAGTGTATAGTTTTAGCAGGCAGCAAAGACAGAACAACTACATCTAAGTCTAATGCAACTAGTCATGTGTAAGTGAAACAGAACTCTACAATGTGCACGGGGGTGCTCACTGCTGTATGTTGAGTCACAATCAAACAGTAATATTCAGTCTCACCTTCTGGCACACGACTGGGTTAAAAAAATGACATATTATAACATGAACATATTACATTTTATATTTATATTCAAATGTTTATTTATCTCTCATTTAAGAATTGACCTTTAAAAAATAATTTTATCCTTAGATTAAAAAACTAATATTAGAGCTGAACACTGCCAGTCAGTTATAAATTAGAGCCAATATTTTAAAGTATATATTTACAGAGAAATATTGAAAATATTTTATAAAAAAAAAACTTTTTAGTGACACTAAATATGTCCAGGTCAAGGTGAAATTAATCAAACATTAAATGCGTCACTACTTGGATCATCTCAGATCTTTGAAGGAGTTGTAATAGCAGACTTCATTTGTGAGGTGAGCTTTCTTACAGTCAGTCAGCTGGTAGCAGCGCTTCCTGTTGGTGTGTACCTGCAGCCTTTCTGCATGTGTGGACGTACTGATTGATTTTTGAAGTCTATCGATTTGCTTCCTTTGCAAACCGGCAGATCTATTATAATGACATTGTATCTAAATCCTATTTGTTGGCCAACCTGCTCCCAAACATAACCGAATAAACTAAAGAGAGGGGGGGGGGCGGTCGGACTCCCCTTTCTGCTCGCCTCCGCTCAGCTAAATCTTCATATGAAACAGAAATGGATCGGGACAAGAAGGCTTTCTGGCTAAAATGACATTACCCATAAAGGAAGAAATCTATTAAAAAAAGGGCAGGATGGTTAATGCAACAACCTGTGGAGTCCATGAAATCACTGAACAATATGGACATGTCATAAAAAGGAGAAACACCTGAAATGTCAGTGAGCGGGGGGGAAAGAGCGACCTTTAGAAAGACGTTTTGTTTTAATGACAGTAATAATAAATATCACATTTTTTTTTAATTGCATCTGGTCTGAGGTAAGGATGATGATGGGAGGAGAAAGGAGAGGGGGGGTTAGATAACAGGGAATAGGGAAGAACAGACATTTATAGGGAAAAAAGAATAGAATAGTTACAGAGGAGAGCTGAGAGTAACTTGTGGATCACACGTAGCATTTTTGGAACCGTCTTCAAACATCACACACACACCAGGTCGGTATGCTCACTGTGTGCTCACTGTCCTTTCAGTGTTTGCAGATGCAACAATTACACTGCAATTCCTATAGCATTCCATTAAATAAATACTGTGTTACACCGGGTAATATATCAGTCAGAGGGACTGCAGCAGTACTTTCACTTTAATACTTCAACATTTTAATGCCAATACTGATAAATATTTTCATGTAGTACTTATTTTAGGATTGCTCTATTGCTACTTTTAATGATCTGCATTATTACATGCAGCTATAGTAGTAATTTAATTCATGAAAACATGTTTTGTTATTAGTACAAAAATGTAAGAATTAGAAATACTTTACCAGGGGGAAATTGCTTAAATACTCGGATACTGTATGTATAGAACTTTTAAACACAAACCTTCTGTTGCAATCACTTAAACAGAGAGAAACAAATCTGGAAGTATAAATTATCTGTGAATGTTTGCGTTTCTATTCTGATAAAAACATTTATTTTTGTGAACGAAAACCAAACCAATAACTTTCTCATCCATCCTTTAGAGCTACCTTCCCATCATGCACCTCAACTCTGCCTCCATTGGTAATCAATGGGAGACTGGTAAAACCTGATCACCAGGGACCAAAGGAGGGGATCGATGCCAGCAGGAAACTGATGTGAGAACTAAAAAGCGAGGGAACTACACTGACAGAAAGGTGCTATGGGAGAAAGGATTTAGTCTATATTGTATATTCAAAAATGAATATATAAGAGCTCAGAAACAAACAGGCGAACTGTAAACATGGTTCTCAAGGCTACGATGAACCTTTCATTGTTTTTTACTGAATCAAGAAAAAAAGTTCTACAAAGATAAAAAGTGTTGGTGGATGGAAGAGGAGAAGTTGGGGGGTGAACGTTGTCCTTACAGCAAATGTCAGGAGACAGAAAATCTGGAGAAATAATTGAAAACACAATTAAGTTGATAGAGAAAAAAGATTTGAGTCCTGAAACGGTGGCTGCCCTTCCAACCGGCCAGAGTCCATCTGAAGGTTAAGTGTATTTTACCGTCTTAAGACAGAGAAAGAAGAACTATCTGCGCTCACCGGGAACAATGTGCTTCAATTAAATGGTATGGGAGGAGGCGGGGGGCGATGGAGGGGTCAAGGGGGCAGCCACATGAGATACCACAAACAAACTGGATACAAGTTTGTCAGAGGAAGAGAGCAGACGGGCCTGAAGTGCTGCTTTAATATGTTGGTGTTTAAGCTCTGCATCTACTCTCATGCAGACACCCCTTTGACTAAAACAGACCAGGTCTACACGCTGTTATCCAGAAAATGCCGCGCCTCCACCATCACTGAGTTATACATATCCTCTAATGTAAACTCTATCAGCACTACATTACCAAATTCTCCACACTGAACATACGGCAGTAATCTTACACAGATCTAATTCTAATGCAATGGAGGGCATATGCAGTGTAAACACATGGAGTATTCTACAGAGACTTCTTCCCTAATAATAAACTTTCTTCACTTTATTTATCAGTAATGCTGTGTGAAGGCGCCGATATTAAAAGCCTGGGGTCTTACATTTTTATTCTCTATTATCAATTATGAGTTTGTTTTGCAGTTTAATTTACCATCCGACAGGTTTTTAATACAGCTAATATTTTGGCACTCTGCGGCTGTCACATTCATGCCGGTAATGGAGCGGTTTTGAAAAATGACTCTGGATGTTAATTTCACTAATGCAGAGACAGTGGATGGCCTCCATCACACTGCTGCTTCATAAAGCAGGAGTTATTTTATTATTAAAGCACCACAGCTTAGTCTCTCTCTCTCTCTCTCTCTCTCTCTCTCTCTCTCTCTCTCTCTCTCTCACACACATCTTGCTTACAGATGAATCAAAGCTATCTGACAGCATTAGATTTCAGCGTGAAGTGAAGAGTTAGGGGGGAAACATTAGCCTTTGTGCTTAAGGAAGAAGTGTCACAAATTCAAACCTTTTTCAAAGTAAAGCTAAGAATAATATTTTTCCAAATTCTGTATTTTTTTTAACATTTCCACATTAATAACAATATGTGTGTTTTTTTAATTACACCAGCATTGCCTGATTTTTCAGTGCTTGCCTATGTGTCACTGTCAATACAGTTTAAGCTGATATTGCACATCTTAGCAATCAATTAACCTCTGTTTTTATAATATAAACTGAACTGAACAGCAAAGAAAGACCGGAAGCTGAGAAATTTCTGATTTTTACCAAGTTGCAGCAGGTCACTAAGACAATCATTAGACTATTGGGTTTAAATCAACTCTAGCTGCTAATTAAACAGTCAATCAGGCCTTTGAACAGTGACCCAGAAAAGCAGTGCAGTGCAAAGTAGTGCACTGGTCAGTCATTTCTGTCCATCTCTGATGCTCCACATCTGTGGTCAGACCATGAGTAGACTGCCAGTCTGTAACACACACACACACCCCAAGGCCAGCGCTTTATCTTTGTGACACATTCATAAACCCCGACGCACAATCACACACGCAGCCCATCCCCCTCTGCATGTGCACGGTGTCACACTGCCCATTCAAGCATAAGACAGGTGTGTGTGTGTGTGTGAGGGACAGAGGCAGAGAACATGCGCATCATACTGTAATCAGATGTTTGTGGGAGTAGAGGAGAAGGGAGGGGGAGAAGAGTAGAGGTCCATTAGACACATATCATACCATATTATACTATACAAGCACACTGAACTATTACATTACACCACATTATACTAATTTGTATTACAGTATG
This sequence comes from Parambassis ranga, assembly GCF_900634625.1. Taxonomy (NCBI): domain Eukaryota; kingdom Metazoa; phylum Chordata; class Actinopteri; family Ambassidae; genus Parambassis; species Parambassis ranga. The sequence continues at coordinate 2,091,811 of NC_041032.1, read as the reverse complement.
CCCTGTCTATACCCACACACAGGCTTCTCTACCATTCAAAAAAGCATTCCTAACTGCAGCATTGGATGCCATATTATGCTGTGATTTGCAATGCTATGCTATGTAAAAAATATTTGAATATAATAAGATTACAAAGTAGTAATCTTATTCCACAGCACTATACTATACTAAAATATACTACGGTACACTACACTACACTAGGAGTGACTATACTACATGGCACTATACTTCACCACACTATTGTTATATTATTAATACCTTTTGTGCTTTACTTATAGGTTATCTCAAATAAACCAAATAAACCATTTATAACATACCATACCATTCCATTTCGGACACCATGAAGAGTACATCATACCTCACCACACTCCGCTACATACTTATACTACTCCACTATCTGTCCTACATCTCATGACAGATATTGCTGTTTTCGTTCCAGACTTACCAGAAAATTCCTGTGCTTTATCAATATTAGAACAACATTTTCACTCTTCAAACTGTAATACAATAATATTCCCATACATCAGCTGGGTCCCTCCCTGAGCAACACAACAGAGACTCAATCATCTGAAACAATCAGAGTTGCAGCTTCGTACATTTATTTTTCCATAAGTTCAATCTGTTCTGAGGAGAAATGTGATCTGACCTAAATGACCTCCAGGCTCAGATATTAGATTAGCGAGGGAGGCTGGCGTTTCAGCTAACCAAATCACAACTGGGCTAATGACACTGAGAGGTGAGGGTCAGCCTGACCTTTGACCCCTGACCTCTATCACTGCTGCTGTGGACCCCTCACAGTAGGTAAGAGAGGGACAAATAATAAGAAGATGGGAGAAAGAGGAAAGAAAATACAGGAATGTTCCCATATTTTATATGGCCCTGATTTCAGGTTAAAATAGAATAAAAAAAAATCATGTGTTTAAAAAGGCAGAGCTAACTAAGACATATAAAAATATCTAGAATGGTGTTTATTTAGAAACACATGAGGAGCGATAGACATCCATGGTAATATCCAGGCTAAATTTACAATGAAATAAAAATTACTTGAAAGCACAGTGAAACCGCAGCAGTGCGAGGGGGAGGAGTGTGATGAAGCTGTGTCCCAGCTTTAACCTTTGACCTCCCTGGGATCGCCCCTTGCTTTACAGACAGAAAAAGAGATGCTCTGTAAGATGGTGGAGGCAGCCTTCCCTCTAGTGTCTACTGTCAGACACTGATATGATCAGGCGGCACTGCAGCATCGGCTGTTTTCTGTTGTACTGAAGTGGACACACACTTCACTTACTATTGCCTAAACATATTCAACTGACATAATATGAAAAGGACACATCTATATTACTTTATTAAACTGAAAAATAATCAATAATGCTGGCCAATTATGCATTGCTGCATGTTGAATTATCATGTATTGTACATCTTTAGTGTGTTTAGTGTGTCATGTATCTTTGTTTTTGTGCATGTTTATTGTTTATATTCTGCCTTAGCAACATGTTTTTCCACCAAAATGTCACACCAATAGAGAACTGAAATAAAGGCTGTATATAGAGAGTGTGTGTGTGTGTGTGTGTGTGTGTGTGTGTGTGTGTGTGTGTGTGTGTGTGTGTGTGTGTGTGTGTGTGTGTGTGTGTGTGTGTGTGTGTGTGTGTGTGTGTGTGTGTGTGTGTGTGCGAATGGAGGCGGAGGGCACCCATGATCCTAATGACATCCCCTGACACCGCTAGGGACATAATTACAGCACACAAACAGAAAGACAGGTTTATGTCCGTGTGTGTGTGTGTGTGTGTGTGTGCTCTGGCCTGGGAGGCTTTGCAGCTGTGGCACCAAGCAACAACTGTTATCACCTGCACATCCTGAACTCTTGTGTATGCTGCTGTGTGTATGACAGGACAGACAGCGGACTAATGTGATGAGTCTATTGCCGTGGAAACAGCCTGCGGGCAAGTGATTCTGCCGCTGTCGACATCTCTGTCTTTTCCCCTTTGTTTCCTCCTCTCATCTCCTCTAATGATCTACACCTTTCCTGCTCCCCCTTTCTCACTAATTTCATTTTATGTTTTCTCCTATCCTAAACGACCATTTTCTGTTGATGTAAAAAAAAAAAAACCTTTAAAACACTGCTACCAAATAGAAAAATAGAAAAAGCAAATACTCACATGACAGGCAGAAAATCCCAATACAAGAGAAATACTGGCACTAATGATACTTGATACTTCAGGGGACCTCAGTGGGACATTGTTGTTCAATGCTCTGCAGTACAGAGCTGTTATACTGGGCGTAGCAACACTGAAGGCTACAATAAGGCCATGTCGTGGATTTGACTTTCCAAAGTCTAAAACAGTGAACCCTCATTTAGATTTGTTTTTTTTTTTTACAAGTTGATTTAAGTTCACAAAATCCCAACAAAACCTTTCTCCACAGAAGACAGTGCTCTGATTTTCAGATTTAATACTACAGAGAATGAATGAAAAAAAATCAGTGCTGTCAATAGGAGAAAAATGAGCTGTGAGAAATGATAAATTGTCAGACACATCTGTGATATTGACTGGTCTGAGAGCAGGATGGAGGGAGCAAGCAAGGAAGGAGAGACAGTGCGTTAGTGTGCTGTATAGAATGTACACTTTTCAGACAAATTAGGACATTCTGGTTTTAATCTTTCAGTTATTGTGGGGGGGATTAAATATTTTATAGTTATGAATAATAAATACAAATGTAATGGTTAAATGTGTTTATGTGAGAGTGAAGTACCTATCTGTCACAGTTAAATATTCAGGAAAATGTGACAAAGACAAATGGACTGAAAAGTGTGTGTGTGTGTTCCTATCTGTACTCCAGGTGTTAGTCGTTTCATGGGGAGAAGTGTTTCACACCTTACCATGTATGTGTGTGTGTGTGTGTGTGTGTGTGTGGAGAGGTAGACACACTGCATGTGTGCACACTACACTAAACTGCTTTTTACACCATGCAGGTCACAGTACACTGGTATTATACAGGGGGCACCGATTAGGAAACACACACACACACACACAGAGGAAGCACACACTGTCCAGAGTCACCAGAGCAAAACACATAAATACAGCAGCAAATAAATGATAAATGAGTTCTTCTTGTGTTTTTTTTTTTAGAATCAAGCCAGATGAGGCTGTGAGGACATCAGGGAAAAGGATCCCTGTATTTTATAACCTCAAACATTTTACGGCAACTTCAAGGTAATATGTGACTGAGAGATATGAATTTGAACCTTTTAAGATAATGGGCCTGCTCACTCTGTCCCTCACACTGGATTTGCAAGATAACATAATGAGTTGTTCATGTTCCATCTACAGTACAGTAAGAAAAAGGCGTACCGTGCTCTACAAAACATCATCAGAGAAGGGAAAAGATTGGGATGTGAAACTGTGAAATCTGTGAAACTGCTGTTTAATGCCATATCAACACTCTTTATAATAAGAGATGTAAATGTGTTCAAAATTTCAAAAAGAGAAACCAAAATCTGGATATTGAAGGACATTCCATTAAAACTGCTTTATTTGTGTTCCTACCTGCTGTGATGTCATCATCTGTCACGTCGATTTCTTCTTCAGGTACTTTGGTTTCTATTGGCTGCGCCTCGGGAGGGGGCGGGGCTTGAGGTGACGGCTCTGTGCCTGTCCCAGCTGAAGAAAGAGAGAACAGTTAAGCTTGTCGCCTACCACCCAGGGAATGACTTTGTGCATGTAGATGTGTGTGTGTGTGTGTGTGCGTGTGTGTGTGTGTGTGCTCATCATGCCAAGTTTCCATGTTGATCCTTATTATCAGGCTAACTATCCTGGTTAAGGAGGTAATAAAGGTTTATTGGGCCATTTTTTTAATCTAGATAATTAATGGAAACTGCCCCCTCTATATTTAGTGTTTTCATTTAGCCCTTATCTCTGCATTGCCAATTAACAGTGGCTTTTCATTAGCAGCCAAGGCTAATGAAAGACTTCACACTAATAAATGAGGCTATAGGTAACAGTCGGGGCTGGGTTAATCTCTGGGAAAACAGTCTGATTAATTCATTCATTGAATGCATTCACCCCTCACACCTGATTGCAAAACCTTTCTGTGCAGAATAAGAAACAAAATATGACTATAATTCTTTTGTTAACAAGACAACAACAGCAACACAAGCACAATTTCATAAATCAACCCACAATACACAAAAAAAACTGTAATTGCATGAGTGTAATTATATTGATTAACCCTAGTTAACATTTTGCTTCATGTTCCAATTAACCTGCTCACACATGCTGCCGACAGCTCTAAATAATGGCTTTAAATCACACACGTGCATGCACAGAAACTGACAGAAGGCCAATACACATTCTGGGTGTTGATTATCCGTCTCAAACATTAAGGTGATAAAAACTTAATAGGACTTAATTAAAACATAACAAATGTTTTACTGCAGCTGAACTAAAGGCAAGCTAGAGGTAGAGGGACCGGTCTCTATATTCAGTTGAGAAAGGACTGCTTTATATCCATCAATGAATCCATCCATACACCCGTCCATCCATCCATCTTCTCAACTTGCTTCATGCTACACAGGGTCTATTGCAGTTCCATACAGAGACACACCGACAAACAAGCTACACTTACACCTACAGCCAATTAACCTCTGTGAAACCTCTATGAAAGACATAAAACGTATAAAAATTATTGTAGTCGTGATACTGACAACTGTCTCCTAATTGGCTAGTTGGATCTTCAGCCCCATCCACATCCTATTCTGTCCTCAATGGGAGCAACCCAGAGCTGTTAATGAAAAGAGGAAATCCTCTGTAGGTCAAACACTCCCCTCTCCACTGCCTATGGACGCCTAGACTTTGTAGTCCTTCAAAGGATGCAGCCCGCGAATAAAGACACAGCTTATGGTCCGTCTACTCATTGATACCTCGTACAATGCACCCCAGCTAACCATTAAGTGCTTTTTAACAGTCTTATGTTCTCCTGCATCTCCTACACACATGCACCGCAGCTGGGCCTCTAACCTATAACTCACATATCCTGGATAAGGGAATAAGAAAGAGAGAGAGAGAGAGATGCAGGAACTGATGGAGGAAAGAGGAGCGAGGGAAATGGAGGAGGGGTGAATGACAGGGGGGAGGAGGAGAGGAAGAGAAGGAGGCGTTCTGCCCTGCTCCAAGGTCAAGCTTGTCATGTCAGCCATGACACATAGCTCCCAGCATGCCTTGTTAACCTCCAGGACCTCCTCCTCCTTTCTTCTGTCTGTTGCTCCCTCTACTCCCGTTTAAAACACACACTTCCTGATCTTTAAAGCACTCTCGGCTGTATCTCGATCTCAAAGATAGTTGGGTTTTCTCTTCGCCGTTATGTTTCAGTTGCATTTTCATGAGATTTTAAGTATCAGCTCAATATACATCTTCATCAACTTTAATTAAGTGCTCGTTTTTGTAATAATTAAACAAAATGTGTGATAAGAACATATGGAAATAGGAGATAGATGATGGGAGATAAAAGTGATAAAAGATGCTCAAAAAAGAAAAAGAATGAAGAAAAGATGAAACGATGGAGAGAAAAGCGACAGACGGACAGAACAGGGGAAGGTAGACAACAGCAGGTTAATGGGGGAATAAACAGAGGCAAACAGTAAACTAAACAGGGAGGAGAGGGGTACTGAGTGCTATTCAGTGTTCAAAGAAGCAGCTGTTTCACACAGGCACAGTTTGACCCCTAAAATTGTGTGTGATCATGCGTGTGTGAGGGCGAACAATGCTGGGGACTTTGTTTATTCGAGTGTGTGTGAATATGAGTGTTAAGTGTGTGTGAAGTCCCTCTCATTCCGGCCGGCCTCCAGCCCCCTGCTCCTCCCCTCCAGGTTGATGCTTTATAGTCACCCAGGCTCACAGACTACCTCCTAGGTATTCCATTGCTCCCTGTCTCCCCCCCTGTAGCTCTGGAAGTCTTGTGTTATTGTTGGTTTGAACTTTCAGATATGGTCACTGCTCACAGCTGTTGAGCAATGTGAGCTGGGTAGGGACTGACCAATTTGTCATCTCACACTTAAATGCAAATAAGAATTTTTTCTTTCAAAAATGCTTAATTGCTCCTTTAAGGTGAGACACAGATAATTAGGCACACAGTGGGTGATGATGGAGACTGTGTGCACATTTTATTTCTCTTACTCCCTCTGAACAGAAGCTAACCACATCTGCCTTCTTTGTGTTAAAAGCCTTTTAAAGTCTTCCAGGAGAGCTGAAATGTCAGCCTTGGCTACTTGCTGTGTGTGTGAGTGTGTGTGTGTTATCTGGTCAGCCCCATGCTGTGACTGCGGGACTCTGTCACTAGCTCAGCTCAGTGACATTTCCCCCACACTAAAAGCTAATGGATAAATACAGGTGTCTTCCTTCAAACACCGACCACTCTGCTGCTGGAGAGGCAGAGCGGGGAGAGAGAGTGGCTTCAGAGGAGTACAGAGTGCCTATTTGATGACAATGTCAACAGTGTGGAATAAGTCAAATCACTCCACTCATGTTACACTCAGCACGCCACGAAAGGGACCTGAGAGAGACATTCGAAGAGGTATTGAAATACACAGAACAGTGTGTATACGCTGTACTTTAAGATTGCTCATTATGAGGAGTGTGGGGTTGTGAGGGAGGAGATGATCCAAACCACACTCAGCTTTGTGAGACTGGGTCAACCTCAACACAGGATGCCACAACAGAGAATGCCAACCAACACATAACATTCAAATCGAAAGCCTGGAGAAGTGTCACTGCTGTAAAATGCTAGCTAGCTCCAGGGTAAAGAGACTTTCACGACATTACGTCTCAGACACAGGTTGCCACGCCCTGGAAATAATTCAAATGTCAGACGTGTGTGGCGATGACACATTTCTGTTAAACAAAAGACAGATCATCAGCCTCTAGGCCTTCTCCAGAGGATTCAAACACGCTTCTGACTTCCCCGTGATATTCCAGAATTTCCAGGACCAGTAGGAATCATCTTACTGCCAGTTCCAGTTCTGCTGTGCAGCACACAGATCAAATTCAATGACCCTTTAACCTCCCTCTATCTCTCCCTTTCTTTCTCTCTCTCTCTCTCTCTCTCTCTCTATCCCCCCCCTCCCCCCCCCACGCTCCCTCATCCCCTGAGGTCACCGGTCCATCACTCGCCTCACCTCCCCCGCCTGCGGTACTGCTGTGGTAACACAACACTGACCGGTGCCCGTTTCCATGGCAATAGTTCCCCTGAGAAACCCCCAGTATCCTCAGCAACCACAGGGCGACTCCTGAACACACACACAGCATTTTAGAAGGCTGTTTCTAGTAAAAGACGGTGGAGATTCACCTTTCTTCCCATCAGCAAGTCTAACTATAGATGAGGAGGCAGACAAGGGAATATACAGAGCAGGAACAGAGGGAGACAGGGGGAAGGAAAAAGAAAGGTAAAGAAATTATAGATAGTGCTTGTGTCTAAGTATGTTTATAAGGAGTAGGTTTACACCTTTAGAGTGAGGACATGTTAGGAAAAATTAGGACCTCTTCAAAAGGCTGGTTAATGACCCCAAAACGACACCAACTGTAAATAAGTAGATATATATGATAGATATGACACATGCTTCTGTCCATGTTAACAGAACACATTATCATATTGGCCAACGTCATATGATCGCAACGTAGGGAGGTCAGTCAGGGATGGTGAGGGGAAGAGTAGTACCTATAGCGGAGTAAGGAAGACCTCCACCCAGAAGTTTTGTTTTTTGCCTGCAGTTGGTATTAGGTGTTGGAAACTACTGGTTAAGGTTAGCTATTTAAAAACCCCGCCCCCGTAAACACGTATCTGGAGAAATACACACATGTTCCATTTTTTCAGGGACTGTTATATTCAAAGACAACAGGCCAAACAGGATTTGTTTCAGTGTTAAAACGTCCAGCATGAATGCTGAGGCAACCAGGTGATTTTCCTGCTTTAGCCCAAACCAATAATTAACATAAAAATTTACAAAGCAATGTAAGGTACTTACGGGAGCTGACTGTGTCCACATACTGCGGCAGGTAGGGCGCCCACATGTCGATGGTGTCCTTGCGCCCTGACTGGCCAATCCTTCTTAATTCAGCCAAAAGTAGAGCTTGTGCTGCTTCACGTACCTGAAATCACAAAGAAGCTCATTTATGCATTGATTATTAACTCTTCTATAGTCTATCACTGAGCAACCATGTTGGTGATTATTCAAGAACAATGAACATATTATGTACAAACTTTGTACTTTCTCACCTTGTTGATCGAAAAATGCATTTAAGCTATGTGATGATTGTGTTTCTTCATTCTATATACAGTTTATAGTATTCAATAATGTACATTTGTTTAGGGCTTTGGTTCGGACCATGCATACCTCCAGACAACGATCCTGCCACCTCCTAGCCAACATCTCCAGCAGTGGAGGTCTGTACTTGTCCAGTCCGAGGAGGTCAGGGAGCATCACACAGTGCATGGCTGCCAACTGGCTCCATCCTGCACACACACATGCACACACAGTCAGAAAAGACTGGAGAGAGGGACAGTAGACCAATTCCGCCCGTCCTCTCTCTCTCTCTCTCATACACAAACTCTCTGCTGTCACGTGAAGCTTATAATTTTAGTTTGCAATATTTGATCATTTTCCTTCATAAATAAATGACCCAAGTATAAAATGTGTGTTCTATTTGTTTGATTGAATTCTCAAAGATCATAATATGTATTTTGATCTTCTTATATCACTTGTGAAAAGAAAGAATGTGTGCATATTTAAATTGTATCTGTATTCCTGCCCCTTCATATGACAGCAGTGAATTTGTCACATACTTCCACGTAAACACTCACTTTATACTTAACCCTCATGCATTGTTCGCAAACACTACCCTAATGTGTTGTTCGGGGACAAAAACGTCCCCTAACTTTAACGGTTTTAAAAATATATTAGATAAATATTTTTTTGAAATTTTTTTGCATAGACCTTTTAATTAACTTCAGTTCTAATCAACAGTAGTGAAAAAATCATTTTCCCCCAGGATTTTAACCCTTTAATCACCAATTTTATGAGGGGTGGTGCTGAAAATTGGAAAAAAAAAACACAAAATGGCTCATTTTTAATAGAAAAGGTGAATGTGGACTGGATTCTTTTGAACCTTTATTACAGTCTTGGTCATGTCAAACATCAGTAAAGAAATTGACTTTATTGCATTATTAGTTTTTGCACAGCACTGGATTTTCTTTTTTTCTCCCTAATGTGTTGTTCGGGGACAAAAACGTCCCCTAACTTTAACGGTTTTAAAAATATATTAGATAAATATATTTTTGAATTTTTTTTGCATAGACCTTTTCATTAACTTCAGTTCTAATCAACAGTAGTGAAAAAATCATTTTCCCCCAGGATTTTAACCCTTTAATCACCAATTTTATAAGGGGTGGTGCTGAAGATTGAAAAAAAAACACACAAAATGGCTCATTTTTAATAGAAAAGGTGAATGTGGACTGGATTCTTTTGAACCTTTATTACAGTCTTGGTCATGTCAAACATCAGTAAAAAAATTGACTTGATTGCATTATTAGTTTTTGCACAGCACTGGATTTTCTTTTTTTCTCCCTAATGTGTTGTTCGGGGACAAAAACGTCCCCTAACTTTAACGGTTTTAAAAATATATTAGATAAATATTTTTTTGAAATTTTTTTGCATAGACCTTTTAATTAACTTCAGTTCTAATCAACAGTAGTGAAAAAATCATTTTCCCCCAGGATTTTAACCCTTTAATCACCAATTTTATAAGGGGTGGTGCTGAAAATTGAAAAAAAAAACACACAAAATGGCTCATTTTTAATAGAAAAGGTGAATGTGGACTGGATTCTTTTGAACCTTTATTACAGTCTTGGTCATGTCAAACATCAGTAAAAAAATTGACTTTATTGCATTATTAGTTTTTGCACAGCACTGGATTTTCTTTTTTTCTCCCATTTTGTCCCATAGACTTACATTATAAACACACTTTTTTTGACTGCACAGCCATGGCACTACATAATCATGCATTCTTGATTGTTGGTGGTTTACCCTGTTGGTAGGAGGTAAAATTTGTGATTTTTACAGTTAACAACTTAATTACCATATTAACCCTTTACCTGCAGGCCTGTGCTCATGTAGTGTAGTTTCTGGCTTGTATATGGAGTTATAGGGAGTATTTTAGCACATAATTGTGTGTCTACACACTGTGTGTGTATGTTAGAGAGGAAGAGAGCCATTTGCACACTGATCTTGTTGTCTGTGAGTACACACAACCACAGAGTCTTCATAGTAAACAAAAACAAAGAAAGTGTTGCTATGCACGTGTGGCCCTTTGATGTCTACAGGTGCAGACTAAACAAAACAAAAAGGCAAGTGGTCTTACATGTGACCTTGTGGTCATTTGATGGTGAGAAGAGCAGAAAGCAACATGAAGAGAGGATTCACTTGTGCACAATCTCTGGAAATGATTGTGCAGCCTGGCTCTATGAAGGGCCAGGCTGTGAAGCTGTGAAGGCTGCACAAGTAGATCCGTCACTTGTTCACAAGCGAATCCTTCATTCGTTCACAAGTGAATCCTTCACTCATGCACAGGTGAATCCTCTCTTCATGCTGCTTGCTGCTCTTGTCACCATTAAATGACCAGGAGGATGCATGCAAGTCCACTAGTGTTTTTGTTTTGTTTAGTCTGAACCTCTCAGCATCAAAGGGCCCGGCACTTACTTTTAGGGCTGCAACAAATTTACTTTACTTTACTAAACTACTTTTAATACTAATTTTAGTAGGGGACTAAACTGTAGATTAGATTTGGTTAGTCAATGATTATTTATTATGTTATCAAGTTATCTATCTATGGTGTCTATTTAGTAACATGCACATGTACGTATGGTCGTGTGGAGCGCAACACACCATGGAAAAGGGGCACTTAGACCTCACTTAGACTAATTCAGTGATCTCAACTGAGACACTAACCTAAAAGTAAAGTCACTCTACTGGAGGACGTGTTTTCCGAAAGCTAAAAAAAAAAAAAAAAACAGCTATTTTACCCATCCACAACTTCAGACGCCAGAACTCCTGGATGTTTTCATTTTACATGCTTATGCATTGCCGTTGTACGTCTGAATTAGGTACACTTCACTTACTTAGTAACTTTATTTTCCTGACTTTCCTTCCCTGACAGTGTGCAAATGGCTCTCTTCCTCTCTAACATACACACACAGTGTGTAGACACACAATTATGTGCTAAAATACTCCCTATAACTCCATATACTTAAGCCAGAAACTACAGTACATGAGCACAGGCCTGCAGGTAAAGGGTTAATATGGTAATTAAGTTGTTAACTGTAAAAATCACAAATGTTACCTCCTACCAACAGGGTAAACCACCAACAATCAAGAATGCATGATTATTTAGTGCCATGGCTGTGCAGTCAAAAAAAGTGTGTTTATAATGTAAGTCTATGGGACAAAATGGGAGAAAAAAAGAAAATCCAGTGCTGTGCAAAAACTAATAATGCAATAAAGTCAATTTTTTTACTGATGTTTGACATGACCAAGACTATAATAAAGGTTAAAAAGAATCCAGTCCACATTCACCTTTTCTATTAAAAATGAGCCATTTTGTGTGTTTTTTTTTCAATTTTCAGCACCACCCCTTATAAAATTGGTGATTAAAGGGTTAAAATCCTGGGGGAAAATGATTTTTTCACTACTGTTGATTAGAACTGAAGTTAATTAAAAGGTCTATGCAAAAAAATTTCAAAAAAATATTTATCTAATATATTTTTAAAACCGTTAAAGTTAGGGGACGTTTTTGTCCCCGAACAACACATTAGGGGGTAAAATTTGCCCACAGTGTACCGTTGACCTATGAAAAATTTTAAAATCATATTAACAAAATTTATGTAAAATTAAGCTTATTGAGGAAAAATGATTCAATTTGTCCACATATTGACAAAGTTATGGCCAAAATAAACAGAAAAATTTCTCTCAGAGGACAAAAATGTCCCGAACAACGCATGAGGGTTAAACAATTCTTGCATAAAATCACACAGGTAAACACAGGATGGGAACATTATTAGCACTAGTATCTGCAGTCTTGGTTAGAGTAAAGTTATGTTTTCTGCTAACCATAGTCTGAGTATGCTGGATGGCAATTAACAGGTAAACAACAGATACATACAGTACAGCCAGGTGGATCAATAATCCAAAAATCCTCACAGCGATACCTTGGCATGATGAATTCATATGAGTACAGTTCATTCTGTTCTGTGGTGTGTGTTTTTACTTAGAATGGTATGACAAAGGTGCTACAAGTGTACAGATCTTTATCTGTTGTATTATGCTGTGGTGGATGGAGAACATTCAAAATGTCTTGGTATCGCTTCAGAAGTACTTAAATCCAGCTGAGTCCGAGGCAAAATAGTCTTTGGATTTGAAACAAAACACCATAGAACATACAACCAACTTTACCATGTCTATCACAAAAAATGGACCAAAATACTTATTTGCTGTTGTTATGTTACTCAACATAAACCAGGCAATTTTATCACATATATCAGTTCAATATATGGTTTCCAGAGTAGATGCATGTATGTGAAATGCACTTGTGTGATGGACACTGAATGGCTTTAAGGCAGGAAAGAAATTTCATACAAATTTCTTTGCCAGGCACCATCTGAACTTACCTCAGCCAGTGAAATATACAGGGAAAACTCAAACCGTTAGCTGCACTGCAGGAATGTTCTACACAGAGATTGACTGAGTATTATAGTTTGAAATATTGTCTTATAAATTTGACATAGGTTTAATACCATAATACCCATTTTGTCAACTAGAAAAAAATATCAGTCAGCCTCTACTTGCAACATTTGCATCACTGTCCTGCAGAAACCTTAAATGATCAAAACAGGAATTTCATTTCAAAGATGGCACTGATAACATACTGTAGTATCTGATGTAGTTTTTGTTTTTTTAAGTAGACTTTGGTGTGTTGCTTCATAACCCCTATAAAGACTAATATGATGATAAAATGATGCTTTTAATTACTGTTCAAGTTATTTGTGGCTGACATTAAAGAGTGCGGTGGGTACCTTCATTTATTACAAAAACATGCCATTGCTGCTATTAACAGTAACTATTACTACTTACACCTTGCTTGAGTGCTGCTTGTGCTACAGGATTTTACAAATACTACCACCACACTGAGATGAGTGTTGCCAACTTGCCGACTCTCTCGCTAAATCTGGCAACTTTCCGAATTTTTTTTTTTTGTCAAAAGCAACTAGCAACAAATCTAGAGACTTTCTCTGGTGACTTTTGGAGACATGCCGCAAAGCACTCACACGTGGTCAATGCTGTTTATATTATTAGGAACACATTCTTATGTTTTTCTGTCAACCACATCTCCTAAAACAATTTGTCACACTTAGCAACGGGGTAAACCATGCCTACTCACTAAGATGAAACTTTTCGTCTGCTCCTTCCTCAGAGTCACTCTGAGAATTTTCTTAAATCACTTTTAAGAGGGGATCCTAAAAATCTTTGTGAATACAGCCCCTGTTCAATAGGATAAATGTTTTGCTATTTAGAGTCTATTTAAATTCCTTCTTCCAATCGCTGGAAATGGATCAAGTAGGATTAAGGCATTTTTGACTCTCAGCCACTAGTGACCTCTATGACTACTACTAATAGACATAAATGAATGTAGAGAAACTTGGTTTCTGCAGGGCAGGGTTTTTGAATAAACATATTTCTAATCTTGCTGATGAACCCAAAAGAGAAGGTAAAGGTTTAAGGTAAATATGTATGTGCACCTACATGTACTGGGAGGTCTGAGTCTCTGTGCATGCTTGCTGTTTCCATTAAAAACCATCCTGACCAGCTCTGTTTCAGTCTCTGAAAGCTGGAACCTAATGGTTATCAGTGTTAAAAGGCACCACAGAAAGTACAAATGTAAAACTGTAATTTATGTGACAGCACATTCATTGCTTATGTGGGTGGGGGTGCGAGCCTCCATTTTAAAAGCCAACCTCCTGTTGAAAAAAAAAAAGGTGAAGACAAAGAGTATTAAGTCCTGAAATCAACTACAATACAAAGTTATGATTATTAACAAAAATTTTTTTTTCAGTTTTTGTATTTCACTCTTGCTAAGTATAATTTAGTTTTTTGAAATTTGGCTGGTTTAAACGGTTTTGTTTTTTTGTTTTATCCCCCAGTGAAAAACGTAGGTGGAAATAGCAAGCATGCAAACAGTGAGCACAGAGACAATAAAGGACAGGACATTGAGACAGACAAGAAGACCAAACAAATAGAGCAGGGCTACACAACACTGCTGACAGTAACAGACAAAGACCAATGCTGCTGTCAATTCACTCTCAACTGCTTCAGTGTAATGGAAAGTCTGCTCATATGCAGATGACAAGGCCGATGGTTCCAGCAGCTTTTTGTGTTCGATTTGTTGGAATATTTACAGTCAGAAATCAATCAATGTATATCAGAGAGTACAATTGTTACAGAAATTTGAACTGTCATTCATTTTTTGTCTTACTTCTATTGATCAGATTGAAAGTGGACTGAACAGAGCGATAACAGACAAATACAGAGACAGCACTGTGGACAAAAACAAGGACAGAGACACTGCTAAAAACTGCAGCTAGACATCTGAAATGAAAACCTAAATTTAGCTGCAGGGAAAAACTAGATTTATGCAAGAGAAATGAAAAGGGGAACAGGAAAAGGTGGGTGGATGGAGAGGAAAGGCAGAATGACATAAGAGAGAGGTATAAATCAAAGAAAAGCAGTAAAAGACGAGGCAAAAAGAACTGGGAGGTAATGATGGAAGGACAGAAGGAAAAAAGGAACAAATCTACCAAGTAAAAAAAAAAAGAAAAAGAAGATGGTTGCGAGACTTTCTCTAAGTGGTACCCATCAGTTCAGTCTGTACCTTCGTTGACTGAGTGGATGTTATAAGAGCCAGGGGCCCCTTGAGGAAGGCCCCCAGGGGCCCCCAGAGCTCCAACAGTGGCAGCAGTGCTGGTGTTGGCTGTGGCAGCTACAGCAGCTTGTAAAGGAAAAGAAGGAGAGAAATAGTCAAGAAGGAAAGAACAGGTTAGATACCAATATATGCAATACCACAGGGTTAGGGAGGAAACAAGCAGTTAGACAGCAGGGGAGAGAGAGCGTTAGAAGAAAGAAAATAAATACAACCAAAACACGTTAAAAAGAAAGAAAGTTTAAAAAAAATAATAAAAAATGGATTTCACAAAACTCTGAAGAAGTTTCTCCCATGTTGTTCCTGAGATATTAAGGACGGAAAACCCACAAACATTTCAAAGGCACTAACTGTTAAAATAAAACACTACTAAAACAACGATGACTCACTCGCAAGCCCTTGGTAAAGAGAAAATCAGGTGTTAATTTGGAGATGACCTACTACACCCAAACACACATACAGCCTTTAGACTGTAGAGATACAACGATAAGTCTAGTGATGGTTCTATTTCAGATAAGAGTAAAACTCTTTGTTTAAGCACAGTATGGCATGCAATAACTCATAACAATGTTTTGATGCTTTTACAATAATACATAAAAACATGCCCTGACACTTGAAAAGAAAATCAGGTATACATTTTTAAACTGTTGAAACACCCACAGAGAAAACATGTAGCACACAGACAACAGAGAAAACAGTTACAGCAACGTTAGATCAGTCAGTGGTCAGGGGATCGAGAATAAAAGAGGAGTAGTAAAACAAAGATGTCCGCTAACACACAGCAGAGACTGAATGGAAATAAGTGAAAGGAAATATTGAAGAGAGTGGTGTTCGTGAAACGATTTTTCTCCTCAAAGAACAGGCAGCAGGCTGAAGCCATGCAGTGAGCAGCATTGTGGAGATGTGACGTGAGAGACGGGAAGAAAAAAGAGGAGAGAAATAATGAGAAAGAAATCAGAGGGAGGGCGAGCGAGAGAGAGAGAGAGAGAGAGAGAGAGAGCGAGCGAGAGCAAATGGAGTGAGTGAGAGTTCAGTTGCCAGCAGTTTGCTAGCAGTGGTGCAGAAAAAACTAAATTTAATAAAAATAGTTATTCAACAGTTACTCTAAATAAGAAAGATGGCTATTCCAGCCTTTAGGCCTGCTACATTATGACATGGTTTCTAGAAATGGTTTTTACTATTTGTAGTACCATCTTAAAATATCTATGAAGATAATACTAATAAATATGTTATAATTATTATAATATGATCTAATTTAAGGTTTAAATATGTTATAATAAACAACTTGCTAGTTTGACTTGTTTTTTAAATTTGATTATTAAATACTGAAGCCTGACAAACACCAGGGGTTTTTTTTTTGGTGAAACATGCTATTTTAAACATAGTAAACCCTGCATCTTAATTATCGACGTTCAGTAAAACTGTCCCCTTCTGGCTAAAAGTGTAACACAAGAGCAGGTTGAAGGGTTATATATGCTTCTGTGTTGACTCTAGGCCAAAGCAGTGTAGTTTCATTTATATATATTATAAGGCTTTACGCATGGAATTCAGTCTTATAAACATGTTGGTGTTAGAGAGCATCATTAACTTTTCAGTTGTTATCCCTAAAGAACACTCCAGGTTTATTACTTCCTAGGTTTTACGATTAGTGATACAAATGCTGGTCTGAACAAATAAGTCCCAGGTTACCATGTAACTGTAATCTGTCGTTCATTGATTTACACTAGTGGACAAAGGGACAAAGTCAAACTAAAATGTGATTCTAAAACTTTCTGGTCTTCCTTAATGACACGCGGACTGCTGCAGCCCTGCTCTCTGTTCACGCTGCAGTTTATTAGAGGGCCCTCCTCATTTATTTCCATGTAAAAAGAGGCGGTGAGCAAGGTTAACAGTGCTCTCCTTCACAAAGCCTCTGACACACACACACACACACACACACAGACACACACACCATGCAGGAGTGGCTGGCTGAGCAGAGGTCACGGCCGAGCGTTCCCTCTGAATGGTGGTGAATAGGCGTGTGGCGTGAATAAGTCCACGCGCTTGGCCTCCATTAAAGAGTGACAATAGCAGCAAAACCCCGCCTCCACATAACACCCGAGGGTGCCACTGCACATACTCGTGTGTGTGTGTGTGTGTGTGTGAGGGGGGTGACTGTTCACATAGGCACACTTTTTTTTGTGTGTGCATTTGTAGGTATTGAGCTTGCTGCAGCGTGGTAGGTAGGTGTGTGTGCGGAGAAGGCAGATGGTGATGGCTGGTTAAAGATCGCCTACAGGGAACCAGACCAGGTTTCAAAGACTCTAAACTTCTACTTATTTTCAGTTTTCCCAACTAAATTCCTCTGTGGGGTGCCACCATAGCTCACCAGACTGAGTGGGCACCCCTGATGCTACACACCTCCTTTGCCCCTCGCTCTGCCATTGTTTCCTGCTTTTTTTCCTTTGTCCACTATAAACTCTGATACAGTTTTTCCCGTTCCACTCACTTCCCAAAGTCTAGCAGTCTTTTGTGGATCAAAATGATTATCAGAGAGACCCCAGATGCAAAGCTATAGTCACGGGTTTGTGTTCAAAACGAAGTTCAACAATTACACCCTTATGTCAAAAACAACAGAGCAGCAGCCCTTTAAAGACCTGCTGACCTAGGAAACAGCAGCAGCTTCCTCCTGTGATATTTTTGTTTCTTTTCTTTAACCCTCAGTGGGTTTTATTGCCGGTGGGCTGCATTATCAAACCCAACCCTCCTCTCTCCCTCCCCGCAGGGCCCCAAGGGTATTTGAAGCGAGCGCCCCCTCCTTTTGTAGTTACCTTGTTTGATCTGGGCCTGTAGCGCCGGGTTGGAGGGCTGAGGGGGGGCGGCAGGCGTCCTGCGAGGAGTCTCCGGGGTTCCTCCTGGTCTGGGAGGCCTGGAGGAGGATCACAAAGAGGAGGCATGAAATATTAAAGACAGACACACACAAACTCAAATACACAATAACACACACACACACACATATATATATATATATATATAAAAAAAATCAGGCAGGAGTTCATACAAACACTTTTTTTAATTTTTGTTTCTCTGTGTACACATCCATCTCTGAAAGGACTGGAGCCATCTAACTTTCAAACACTTCCAGTATAACAATCAATGGTATGATCAATGACAGTTGCTTGGCAACAAAGCACTTCTATGGAGATCAACAATCCATGTCCCTTTTTGGAAAAGTGCAAGATTATTTTCTCAGAGTGGTAAACATGACATGACACTGTTATTACAGCAGCCTACTGTTTAAACCATATAGCACACACACACACACACACTGCAGAAGAGATACAGTGAGACTCTTTCAGAGCAACAGAGCACAGCAACATGTGCACCTGCATGTCCTCCCACTGCCCCCCACCCCACCTCTACCAGCACCACGCATTCGCCGGCTCTCACTGCCTTTCTCTAGAAGGCACACAAAGAAAAACACTGCCAAAACCACCACACACATTTTTGTATCAATATGGCAAACAAATCCTAAATATGGGGTTGCTATTCTTATACAGTGCTTACACTCCAGGCTCTGTTTACATTAAAAAATGTCCTGTTTGCACTAGACTAGCAACCTATCCAGGGTGTACACACACCACGTTTCACCCTTTGACAGATGGGATAAGCTCCAGCCCCCTTATGACTGTACAGGACACAGTGGGTTAATAAAAATGGATGGATGGATGATTTCTTGTTGCAATTATTTGTCCTGTATAAAATCGGCCCTAAAGGGTTTCCTTACCATCATGCATCTAGCACAAACAAATTTGTGTTTCTGTAATAAGCGCCATGGGTTTAGACATGATTGACAGCTTTTGGAGTATAGTCAAATATGAATATTGACAGCTACGGTTTTAGATGCAATTCCAAAAGAAAAAGAGAAACTGGGAAGGAAATTCAACTGTATTTTTGGTATAGTGGTTTGACTGTACTAGTACACCAATGTCAAAGAACCAAAAGGCAAAACTGTCATACATTAGGATGACACCACCACAAAGAAAGAAAGGTAAAAAAGTAACAAAGAATGTTTGTAGAAATATATAGAGGGATGTAAAATACACTAGTGTATAAATAATAAAATGCATTGTTTTTATTGAGCTGTGGATTATTATTCGTCTATCCTTTTGCATTCTGTCAGTTTCAGTCCTCCAGAGATATCAGCCCAAATAAATTCAGTATGCACCTGGTGCTGGTGTGTAAGCTCATGATGCTATCACAGTCGTGCTTTTTGTATGTGCATGTGTAATATGTGTGAGTGAGCTAGAAAATATGGCTTAGGGTTCTTATCTAAATAAAATCTAAATCCCTCCAATTGAGTAAAACGTGATTTAATTCAAATCCACAGAAAAAAGTGCTTCAGGTGTGATTAGACATTCAAAAGTTAAAAAAGTTCAAAGCTCCAAAGTGTATGTTTTCCATTTGCGACTAAATGCACACACGTGGGACTGAGGGACACGTGATGTGTGTGATGGTAACATTTAAGCCAGGTGGCCGTGTGTAGATTATGGGTCTTTATCCCCACTTTATATTTAACTGTTTTCACATTTGCAGAGCAAAAAAAATAGAAAAAAAACTTAATGTTAGTAAAGTGAAGTATTTCAGATTCAAATTAAACCAAATATGAACCAATAGGAAATGAGCTAAATCAGGTTGATCTTTCTGTCTTGGTCTTTTCAGACCCCAGTCTTGTTCCTAGAATTTGCTCAAACCTGACCTGAAGCATGCAGGTGGAAGAACTGCTGTTGTTGGTTGTGTGATGAAATACTAAAGCACTAAGAGTTAAGGAGCGCTTCTTTTCAAACTCCAACACACAGGGAGGAAGCTTTTCCACCGTCATAAATCTAAGATGGGTGATCATGAAAAAGCCAAAAACCAAAACACCTTCAAATATTCACAACAGATGGCTTGGAGTGAGCGTGGAGACGACTTAAAAAAAGTTTTCTAAGGAAGTCTTCAGTTTCCCTCCATGATCTTTTTGCCCAGACCTGAACATACAACAGAAAAAGTCTTTCTTTCTGAGAAAGTTTTAGGTTGTGTGTTCTCCTGTTTGTTTTTTCCACTTCCTGAACTCCATATTAATTTGTGATTAAGCAAGCCAATAATACAAAGCATGACTAGACATGATGAGACAGGCTTGCATTAGACATACCCTCACAGATATGTGATCTATACCTGGGCTGCTTGTTTATAAAATGTAACATATAAAGAATCTGTGTCTATATAACATTACCTTCAGGCAGAGAGGCACCAACAACATTTAGATCCTGCTGATCTATATTCTGTGTTAGACATGTCACTTCCTAACGCTCTGGGGAGACAGCCAAACAGACCAAGCATCTCTTCCATTTTCTTGGTTACCAGGGCGATGATAATGACACCAGCCCCTTTCTGAAAAATTTAGAGATTTTCCTAGTGTGAGCGCTTAGAAGCAGCCACACAAAAAGGAGGTATAATTGAAAAAGATGCTGGTGCTCAGACATAAAATGTGGATACATTTGACGGCCTTTGTGAAGTTTATCTACAGCTCCAGAGTGATACTGAAAATACTAAGAACTTAAATACGGAATAAAAGTTACAAATTTTGCTTGGACCAGGCTCCAAGGACTTTCTCAACTGAGATCTAAAAACCTGGACACATGTTCAAAAATTTCAGAAATCCTGAAACTATACTAGAAGTGGCTTTCTGAAGGGCTTTGCACCGGCACTGTCTTTAAAGTAGCCGTCTTTTGCTTTGGTGACAGCTTTGCACACACTGTGCAGAGGTAGGGTTGATACACATTTCTCAAAATCCATATGATGGCAAGAACTCTCAACTACATTAAAAAAAAAACAGCAGTCCATATTTATTTGATGACATGAAGGTCAATTAGTCCAGAAAACGTAAAATATCCTGCAGCTGTGAAAACCATCCAATGCTCTCATGAAACATGTGAATTCCCCAGTGAAATAAGTCCAAGAGTTCCCTCTGCTGCGGAGGAAAAGTTGATTAGATTTGCCAGCCTTAGAAACTGCGACCTCAGATCAGAGCCCACATAAATGCTTCACAATGTTCAAGTAGCAGACACACATCAACATCTACTGTTGAACAATATGTGAATTTGTAATATTTGAACAATATTATTGTTGAACTGCAGCAAAGAAGCCACACTTGAGGAAGGACAAGTGAATGCTTGGGTCAACAAACACAAGGAATGGACATTAGACCTGTGGAAATCTGTGCTTTGGTCTGATGAATGAAAATGGTTCTACCTTCCATGTCATCTCAGAAGCAGAATGTATGAGCAGATGCTGTAAAGCACACCAACAAGTGCTCAGCAAACCATTTCAGGTGACCATCTCATGAGGTTGACTGAAGAGAATGCAAAGTTACTGAAAACAGATGATGTAAAAACAGGGGAGATGGCTCAGACAACAGACATTTCACCATCTGTTCCCTTATTCCGTCTTTCTCTGTATTTTATCATCTCTGACTCCACCACACTTGCCCTCCCTGCAGGGTTAACCTTGAAGCAGGGTTGACGAAATGATGAAATGTTGTGTTGGTATTACAGCAGCAGGACCTCGACCTCTGTGTTAAATCTTTCACAGCACAATGAGGGCTCAGACAGACTAAACAATCAGCTTCACACAAGTACACACACACACACTCTATTCAGTAGATGAACTTCCACTGCTGCTGCTCTCATTGTATATGTAGCGAATTCTCTGTGCTTTGAATCCAATTTTTGCTCCAACTTGTTTGGGTTGTTTTATATGTTGAGATTCTTTAAGTCGATGTGGCAAACTTTCTTTCTTTTTCTTTTTAAACAGAATATCTACGAGCTGTCCCATCCAGTAAAAGCTCTGTGTTTACGTTAAACGCATTAACAAATCTTCTCCTCTGAATCTTCTTCTTCTTCTTGTAAAATGCAGACAATTCACTCGTAAGCACCTCAATCAGGCTGAATGAATCACCAGGACACACAAGTGCTGAGGATAACAAATAGCATTAAGTATGTAGCAGTCAACTTGCCATTTTAGAAGGAAAATCTGCGTTTACAAAAAGGACTAAAACTGTCAGTACTCCCTTATAGGACACCGACTGGAATGGATCACACATGCTTCAGCCAGTAGTACATAGCCTGAAGCCTGCTGAGGTGGATTTGTGTTTGTGAACTCACATATTGTGGCTCCAGCTGCCTCAATGAAAGCAAAAACTGCCTAGTGAGTACGCATCCAGTGTTAAAGCTCATTTTAGTCGTGATAGAAGTAGATGTTATACATCTATGTGTATTGGTTACCTGGCTGGTGCTTTCTTCATGTGTTCTCCAACAAAGGTGGCATTGGTCATACCCATCAGAGTGTTAGCCAGGGAAATGACAGACAGAAGGTGCTGTGTGGTCACGGCCCTCGATACACCATACGTGCCCTTCCCCACAATGTCTTGCAGAGTGAGCTTCCGACCTGTTGCCAAGGACAGCTGACGCAGCAAGGACTCCTGGGAAACGGAGGCAGACAAAGAGGAAGGTTGAAGCCTCTTTTCACAATGAGCCAGGTACAATGGAGATACATCAAGCACTGACATCAACCCTGAACACTTCATCTATTCAATGATACAATGATACAATCAGAGGTCTGTATCAGCCTGATGGAAGCTGGTCGGTAGCAAAGGTAGCAAGAATCCAAGTGATCTAGACCGGTACCTTGAAGGTGGGAAGCATAAGGGACATGTGGCCTCCTCTGGAGATCAGGCCAAAAGAGATGGGACAGTGTGGTCTGAGCATGCCCAGTCGGTCTAGACAGATGCCATCAAGATGTTCGTTGAGGCCCCAGGCATGGAGGCAGGACATGAAGAGCTTGGCGGTGTCCATTGTCAGGTTGTACTCCAGCAGGCTCAAAGACTTGGATTTCTCCTCACGTCTCCTCATCTCCTCCTCTTCCTCCTCATCTTCATCCAGCAGGTGCTCCTTAATGGTTTCCTTCATGGTCTCCTTCACCTGGTTTGAACAAGGTGTTAAACATACTGATAGAGTAGCTTTGTTGTACAGTGACTGACTCTTTTCTTGTGTTTACAAACCTGTTTGAAGATCTTGTTGGCCAGGAAGGATCCACCCTTGTCAGCCCCAGCCTGGCTTTTCTGCAGTGTCTCTGGAGACACCAGGGTGGGGTTCGGTCTCTGGGCTTCTTCTGTCAGGAGCTGGATGATCACAGCCTCCACGTCAAAGAAAAGCACGTGCATGTCGGGGTCGGTCATGTTCATCTTCATCGCCTGGACCACCAGAGCATTGTGGGAATATTTTGGCAAGTTACCCTGGAATAGAGAGAGAGAACTTTTACAGCATCAAGATGCAGCAAAACCCAAACTAAATTATCAAATAATGTTGATTATAGAAAAATAATGAATGGAATTAATAATTGTATTTAGGTGATGTTGATCATGCTTAATTATTCAATGTCTTTATACACAAACTATCTTTCAAACACACCTTCAGCTGTAGCAGTCACTAATACTAACACATGGTTAATTGCATTAAAATAGACTGGGATGGAACACTAAGCAGGACTGGTTCCATGTTAATAGCCTGATGAACTGTGATGTGACCTGTCCAGCTCTGAGGGCGGAGACGGGACTAAAGAGGAGAAAGGTGAAAGCGAGGGGTGGGGGGACGATTAAGACAGGAATGTATTGAGGAAATAAAAAGAAAAGAAAAGGTCAAGCTGGAATTATATCTCTTTCATGAAAGGTTTCCAATCTGCTGATTGAAACTATTCTTTTTGGGGTGAGTTAGCCTTTCCAATTACTCTATATACTCTTTCATTTCACCTTCTGCAATGTGGTTGGCATTTAGAAAACATTCCATCAATTAATCCATTTATTGACTGGTATGTGTGCAAACTGTAGACCTGCAGCTTTAGCCTTAACATTTGATTTATATTTGAAAATGTATATTTGTATTTTGACTATTGTTTTTTTTGCATTTTCTGGCTTTGGCAGTGCCATTTTCCACATGAACACAGTTGAGATGGGGGGGGGGCACAGCAACATCACAGCTTTGACAGGAAAGTCTTCCCTGAGGGTTGTACATGGTGTGTGTGTGTGTGTGTGTGTGTGTGTGTGTGTTTGTGTGTGTGTGTGTGTGTGTTTGTGTGTAAAAGGGGTTGTAAGCAGCCAGCTGCTGGCAAATATGTGTTAATGCATGTACCACAGAAACATGTTTGTATTTATAGCCTGGTTTATCACACTTCATACATTTCAAATTGAATTTCAAAAATGTGTTTTTAGCTCAAATCAAACAGCAATTGGAACAATGTGTGTGAAACAAGCTGACATGACAGACAAATACTTCACTGTCCCTACAATATAAACACAATTATGTCTCTGTACCACAGCATTTGTGTCTCATCTGATTGTATCATCCTGTGTCTGAGTGTGTTCAAAGTGTGGATGAAGCTGTGCAATATTTTAGTGGAGAAACACTGCCATCTAAAGGCAATAAACCACATTACACACAGCAACATCACATATACACAAACACACAAGTCTTATAGCTCCTGGGAAGTAGGGCTAAAGGTCAATGTCCTGCAGGGCCCTTCTGGCAAACAATGCCTCAGTCCAACATCACGCACACATAAACATCCACAGACGCTGGTAGTCACACACTACACAGACACTTAGACTTAACATTTAGAGACATGGTCCATGAAGTGAAGAAGAAGTTTGGAGTTTTTTCTGTAAAATTATGTCCGAGTTATATTTGCCGAGCTGAGACCTGCTTAATGGGACTACATCTCCTGATCCAAGAACCTCTTCAACACAGACTAAACTACCTTTTTAGTTTGGGCTGTTGGCCATTGTAACATGGAGGTCTGTGAGGATGGTCTCTTTGTTTCAAGAGCTTGCCCATAATTTAACCACCACATGCCACACTACACTCCCTATAGAAAACCAGGAAGTTTTTCCACAGGTGCCTCACCCCTATGGAATTTTCAGTTGTTAGTGGTAACAGACAACATCAGGACTTGACTCTTCGGGCCACCTTAACAACATCATGAACTCACATAGAGCCAGTCTGTTGCCATGACGACATGGCCACTTCCATACTTCAATCACTGAAAAGATCCAATCGCATAAGTTTTACCCTGATTAACGTTTCATTGATTATCTGGTTTTAGCTCTACTTTCGTTTTTCCTGTCATAACACAAATATACAACCTCAAAGTCACACATCAACATCCTCAAATACACCCACTGAAATCACAGCATCAAATATATATCAATGTAGACACTCAAACACTACACTAAATGAAGGCTCTGAGCAGGAGGGGTGGAATGTTTGGGTTGATAGTCTGACATTTCATGGTCATCATCTGTCATTACTCACAGCTGGGCAGAGCGCTTACACACACACAGGGGGTAGTGGGTGGTTGTGAGCCATAATTTGAGTAGATATGAAGCAGAAATGACAAAGTGGTGGGAGGCAGGAAAGAGAAGAAAAGTGATGTATTTCTGATAGAACTGCGATGAAAGATTGCAGCTGTTGTGTGTTGGCCTTTTCAGAAAAGGGTTGTGATTACAGGCAGTTATGGCAGGAAAACCCCGGGAGACACGTACAATAAAACTAACACACAGGAGAGAAAGAAACAACATAAAGCTTATCCGTGAAAGGAAAGAGAACAGAGGGGAGCAAGAGATGAGAGGCTGAGCTAAATGGCTTCTAAGTGAAACTGTAAAAGTCCAACTGTACCAAGCAAACACACTGTTCAAACAATAAATAATTCAGAGCGTTTGTTTTTGGTGCCGAGATGCAATGTGGGCGGAGTTTTGTCTGTCAGAACACATCAGACCATCTGAAACTGACAAGTGAACCTCTGATCTGTGGAGAAGCCACGCTGACAACAGTGCAAAACTACCAAACGCATCACTTTAAGGGTTATTTTAAGGGTGCTGAACATTAAGTCATAAAACTGTAGCTATAGTGAGTCAGAGCTGTGGTGCTGTCTGAACACCAGGTTCATTATCTCTGTGAATCAGACATGTAATACACAGATGTCTGCAGCACTCATTATATAAAGTTTGTTTGTTTTGATAAAACGATTTAATAATTAATATGTGGTTGGACTTCATGCACCTAAAAGTTCCATTAAATTATCTGCTGTTTGTATGTTGTTAAAAAAAACAACTTTATATGTACAGAAACTGTCACAATACAAACAGATGATTAGGGCTACATTATAAATTATATTTGAGATCTGTCTTTTTTTTTCTTTTTATTCTGACATTAAAGTCCAATCTCCAAAGAAAAAGAAATGAATTGAATCAGTTTTTAGAGTGTTCCTAATCCCAGTGTGTACAAACACCTAAATAAAAGTTAGGTGGATTTGTCCTTTAAAACCTTAAAAGCTGCTCAGACAAAAGAAACACTGCTTTCTTTTACCATTATGACATTTAAGATGTCATCCTTTCCTGGGAGACACCAGCAGTCACACACAGACACAGACACACACACACACACAGAGTGGCTATACTGTTGACCTTTGATTTGTCTCCAGCAGAGTTTTAATTGGTCTCCAACTTCAGCCAGCTATCATCCTAAGATGGCCAGTGTGTGTGTGTGTGTGTGCAAATAGCTTAATGTGTATGTCATTTAACGAATAAAGCTTCCACTCCCTACCTTGTCAGCGTTGTCTGCAGCCAGCAGATTGGTGGCAAGCGTCTGCAGTTTGTGCTGAGCCATGTTCTTCAGTGCTGCCAGGCTGCGGCGAGTCATGGCCTGCTTCAGATTCACTGCAGAGTGGCTGAGAGCGTCTACGGTGGCCGGTGCCAGCTCGTCACAGGCGTTCAGGATCTCTACTGCGGTTATACCCATCACACAGCGGTCCAAGGCTCCTGGAAGAACACACGTGTTATACCAAATACTACACATACTCAGGTGACTTTGTCCTGCGGGATAGGACTGTGGGTTAGTATGATCAATATATTATTCATAATATAATAATAATGTGCATTTGGTTACCTGTGCTGCCTTAACTGCCCTCACATTTGTGTGTAAAAGGATTTTTTCAAAAGTCTTAACCATCGCCCCATCCAGCACCTTAAGGATAAACTGTCACTCTGATAGTTTTAGCCCTCTCTTGCACATCTTCTTTCCTATCACACACTTGCTTTCTGATTTTATATTTTTTTTTCCTTTTGCCCTTGCACCTTCTATTTATAATCTTCAATCTCTCCCATGCCCAGTATCATCATCTATTATCTCTTGAATATGACTCAGGTCACAGAAAGTCTTCTCCATCTCTGCCTTCACAGTAACAGAGGGAGGAATGGAGAGACATCATTAGCTGCTAGCAGAGCCGACATCAGTATTGGCTCTGGTATTGAGTGAAAAGAGAAGTGGCACCATTATACCTGTGTGTGTGTGAGTGTGTGAGTGTGTGTGAGTGTGTGAGTGAGTGTGAGTGTGTGTGATGAAGGGCCTGTGAGCCATGGCTCTATTACATGTCCAACGCCTGAGTACACACACACCTTCCTTAATTTCACACTTAGCTACCCTGCAATCTCCCAGCACTACAGCTCATTCAGTTCGCCAACACACACACACACACACACAAACACACACCCACACACACACACCAATACCTGGTGATCATTCAAACTAATGTTGCCTATATGCTGTCCCACATGGTTACTGCAGATTTGCAGCTAAATGGAGACTAGAGGAGGTGGTTAACTTTGATTAGCATTAGGACCGGAAATAGAAGGAAACAGACACAACAGATCTACTAACACCTGCTATGGTCTATAAAGCAGAGGTATAGATAAATGCTAAAATGAACCCGTTAACATTAGAAAACTTTTACCAAGCTGATGATTAACAGATGCAGTTTTCCATCTGTACTTTGATATTTTATCAGAAACCAAAATATTTGACAAATTAAAAAAAAAAAGTTAAAAAGAAACGTTTGTTACCCCTACAGGTCAGACCAATTCTCACCTGTATCCATCTGCCAGACGTAGACAGAGCCGTCAGAGCATCCCACCACCAGGTAGTCATCTGCTGGACGCCACTTGATGACTTGAATGGGAAAAAGGTGTCGTGATGCCAGCATGATGCATTTCCTCTCCCTGAGACTGAGCAGGCCAACTGAGTGATCGCTGGCCACTGAGCAAACGCAGTGCTGCACGCGAGTCTGCGCACAGAAACGAAAGCAGGTGAAACATCATCCAATGAAGATGAGAGAATGCCAAGAGTGTGCAAACATATCATCAACCTTTGAAGAATCTAGTTTGAAGCTTCTTGTTTACTACATGATTCCACAAATGATCTATTACAGTTTTCTACAGTATTATCTACAACATAGAAAATAATCAAAATCAAAAGGTGCTGTCCAAACATTTGACTGGAGGTGCAATTTTATAGGGGACATTTGTCTCCACACAGCAAAAGTCCATTCACATCACATGGATTAGCTGCAGCTGATATTTAGTCTTTGACATTAAACTGCTGCTGGAGAAGTGCTTTTTCTGTATAAAAGTACAGATGTAACATTTATGTTAGAGATAATGGGCAAGGAAGAGTCTCATTTATAGAGCAAATGACTTTTGCAATATCTCCAAACCTTCACATCTTCAAGGCTTCATTGATTTTACAAAGAGAAAAAGAAGAAATTTCGTCTTCATTAAAGTATATGTTAGACAGGTCAGCCATTGTAGTCTGCCTTCAACAACACAACGGCACAAATCAGATTTTCATGGTAACAAAAAAAATGTCATTTAAACAATAGAGAGCCTGAATGTTTTCTCTAGGTTTATAGCGACACAGTGATATTAAGGTTATTGCTGCATTAAAAGCAATGAGTTGGTTGACAACCATGTCTAATGTCAGTACAACAAAACACCATTGACCAGAGGACTCTTGGCATAGGCGACACAGGCGGTCGCCTATGGTGCCACCTGCTGGAGGGCATTGGACCATAATCTCGCCTGGGGCACCAAAATGGCTAGAGAAATTATATAAAAGATTATTATTATTATTATTATATTTAAATGTCTGAGGTCTTACACTGCAGTTTTCTGGTGGGACTATAAGCTGGGTGATTTCTCCTCCGTGGACGCAGAAAATGTGTTTCATCTCTCCAGTGAAAATGTCCCAGACTATGACGGAGAAGTCCACTCCTCCTGACACCAGAGAGCGCTGGTCATAGCGAGGGGAGATCTGGTACGGATACAGGACGCAGGTCACCTTGTTCCGGTGGCCCCGCAGGGTACGGTGGGGTGGCCAGCCTGCATGACAGAATGCACAGTGAACAAACTGGATGTGTTTATCAATGGTCTCTGAAGCAACGGACTCCAGTGATTAATCTTCTAAAACTATAGGACCCTTTTTAGGTTTACTTTCCAATTAACAGCCACAAAAAGTATATTGATGAGCTACAAGAATGAGTGAAATAGTCATGAGATTCTACTGTTATCACTGAATAAAATGTTCCTCAGTGGGACCATCAAACCATCACCAGTCAAGTTGATACAACTTCAAGAATTTGTGCATGGCTCTCTCATATATGGATAATCCTCTCCTCACTCACCCCTCCTGAGCATGTGCTCCCCCTGCAGTAGCTGGACAATAGCCGTCTGAGTGGCAGGAACCAAGATGATGCTGCCGTCTTCCCTCCCGCACACGAGGCGACCCTGAGAGGGGATGTAGACGCTGGCTGTCACCTGAGGAGAAGCCAAACACATAAAGTACACTGAGCCAGGGAAGTAACAGACAAACTGTAAAGGCAAGAAGTGTAGTTTTACAAAGAGGTCACTGAAATAGAAATAAGTCCAGTAGGCAGCAGACTACTCGTCCTGTGTTCAAACCTTGATGGGCTCCTCTTTGCCAGGTAGGACACTGAGCTGGTCGATGATCCCAGATGACACAGGGGTCAACTTATCAAATGCCTCCTGGAGACTGATGGTGGACGACACCTGCAGCTCTGCAGAGAGAAAGGTGCAGTTAAAACCAGAGACATCTTCCTGTAAAAATGATGTAAGATGAGAATCTTCATGTCAAGGTGAACCTGTCTCTACGCCATGTCCCAAAAAAACGGAGCACTGTGCACATACGAGTTTTATAAATACCAACACTTTGGGACATGTGATCAGCATATATAGATACATAAATACAAGGTGTTGACTCAGTCATGCCATGCTTACCTGCAGGGGTCGGCACAGTCTGGGGAGGTAAAGTGTCTGGAATGCTCCACAGGGACAGTCTGCCTGCTGAGTCTCCCTGGATCAGCAGCTTATGGAAAGGCTCCCGCCGGCCGAAGAAGAACCGCGTCACAGGAGGACAGATCAGGAGCTGGGAAAGGGCAGGCAGCAAGGCAATGCATTACAGCATCTGAACCACCCAAAGCCACAAAATCCCACCAGTCCCCGCTGGTACCATTGTTTCACCATCATTTTTTTCTTCAAGTAAATATTTTAGCCTGAGTAAACAGCAGCAACAACTGGGCCTTTTGGACTTCGTTTGTTTGGTATTATAATAGCTCTAATTGAACCCAAGTGAAGCTGAAATGGTTGGTTTTGTCCTCCAGTTGTCTTCAAGTGAACTGCAACAACACACAAGTTGCTGAAAAGCAGAACCACACATCTCTGATTCACCAGGGCTCCATAAAAAGGGACGGATTCACTTGACTGATTCTTGCAAACTGTTTTACTGGTACTGACAGGAGTAGCCAATGTAGAAGTCAACTGATAAAAAAAAAAACATGTAGATAGACTGAAATGACCATCATGTAGCAGACTATGGTTAAAACAATGGCTACTACCCACTGCTATGAGTCCGATCTTAGATTTAAAGCATATTTACCACAGTTTTTCATCAGTTTATTTACAGCCTCGTGGCCATACCATCCCTGTCTTAACTGGGATGTATGCCCTAATAACATTGCATTACCTAGTAGTTGCTCTTATTGCACTGTAACTGAGGCTATACAGTCAACTACAAACAACGTGTCCATCCTTTGTCAAACAGAGGTCAGGCATGACCAGCCTTGATCAGTCTAATCACATTTCTCTCTCGAATGTCATCAGTAAGCCTGAGTCAGATGTCTTTTACACTGGCTACCATTCACCAGGTGAGTTTCCCTTTTTTAGTTTAAGCTGTGAGATTTGTCCACTGAAAGATATCATGGACGAAATCAAGAGCCATAGAAATGGACAGTTGTGTCAAATCTATCACTCTGGATACATGAGAGTCTAACAGGTTTAAACATGAGGTAGGAAACTCACTGCGGTCAAACATGAAGTCTGCCTTGTCAATAATTCCCAGATTGTGGGCTTAGGTTCTCTTTGACAAGAACATGCCTATGTTCACTAAGCCTGGTCATCATAATATAACTTGCCCAGAGAAACTAACTACTGCTGGAGTCAGTTTACAGGTACTGAGAGAATAATGGTGGTAATGGAAGGAGGGCAGCAGAGCCTTTTTGCCATAAAAGAGACAACCACCCCAAAACAGAACCAACTTGCAGAATGCAGCTTTATAACACCAGAGGAAATCAGTTTGTAGTGGGTGAAGAGTGTTGACATGCGCATGAGAAGAAAAGAAGGAATACAGGATCCTGCTGAACACATTACTGCACTCCAAGGAGAGAAAGTTTCTGAAAAACACTACAGAGAAGTAGACAAACAAAACTCCCCTTTAAGCTATTCTGGTCTTCTACACCTTTTCACACACAGGAAGTCTAGACTGTAGATAACTGATCATTGATACAGATGAGTTATCATCAGGACCCCACTGTCTCTGTATGTGTGACATCCATTTGAAACCCACTTTTGTTGTTTGTTCCTTTAGACAAATAGTGCTTTATTGCAAAAGCTGGTAGACGATGCCACCAGTTCTGTTTTAGGGTGAGTTGGCCTCTTCATTTTTTGCTGATTTGGACTAATATAAAGCAGCTAGATCCCAGCAAGTGCAGTCAGTCAGCTTGCAGTCTCATGCTGTGACAGCGTCAGCTTGTTTGTCATTCTAGGGCAATCTTATACAGCTTCATACCTGTGCAAGTAATTACCCAGCTATAATTGTAAGGAAAATGCTGCACCTTACCGTGATAAAAAAAAATAATAATGACCTATCTGACATCAGCTTCCATAATGCTAACACACTGTAGATGATTATTAACTAAGAATAGCGAAACATGGCTTATCTATCAGAACGCATAAATATGCAAGAGATGTGCAAAATATCCAAAAACTGGGATGGGCAAGGTGAAATCTAATAAACCTGTGGGTGTGAAAGAGGGAATGACTGCCATCACAAAAAAACTACAATGTTCAGTGCGGTACAGATGCAGGGGATGGCTGAGGTGCGCCCAACAATCAGTTAGTTCAGCTTAACAGAACACTGTGGACAAGCAGAGAAGGTATGCAAAGTGCCACCAAATATCACAATCACTCACACACACACACACACACAACCACAAGCCCATCAGATCTTAATATATTCTGTGAGAAAAAGTGTCAACCTGACACTGTACTGTTGTGTATCTGGGGTGTGTGTATATATAAACATTAAGGCTTCGTGGGGCAGTATTTGATTAAAAAGCAGCTTTGGGACTTTGCATGCATCTTCATCAGTGTGGAGGCAGATGAGGAGGGAAATGGTGCTTTTGGAAGAGGAGTTTTGTTTTTAGTGGGAAGACAGCATGAAACCAGGTGAACCAGAGTGAGTTCAGTCCGTCAGGCAGGAGAGAAAACAAAGAGTGCAAACAAAACCAGCAGTTCTGTCATCGACTCTGTGGCTCACACTCTCATTCACTCACTTTAATGCTTCAGGTATAACACTTCTAATTATTTGTCCTCTACTAAAAGTCTGCTTTTACTTGTTTAATTTAGCACACATATAATTTTATGTTATTACATTTTCTACAATATCACATTAGGTTAGGTTTAAGCTTAATTATAAGATACCTGTTTCAGCTCAGCAGTATGTCCTCTGCACCAGCTGAATAAAGGATTGATGCCAATAATGCAACAACCATCCAGTCAATGTTACAGAAGACAGTATTTTACCTTTTAATTCATTATCAATCTTTCAGTTAATTTAACTTTTATCAACGCAGTAACTAAATCCAAAAATGTTTTAGTTGTACTGTAAACATTATTTTCCAGAGTAGACATAATGTGTAAAAATAAATAGCAGGAGGTCTAATTTCTAAGATTCTCAGCTTAAATTATAATATTAAAATGTAAAATAACATTCATCTGACCGCTTCAGACTACTGAAAACACATATATTTGTACCCACTAGGTTTTATTGGCACAGAATGAAACACTGTAGTAGTATGAAGGCATTAAGGCTGTTTATATCACAGGGACCTGTGAATGTGAGCCACTGAGCGGATGCCAGCATTTTTACTGCTGTTCTCACAGTTCGCTTCTCTCGTCTAGTTGTCACCTTCTGACTGAGCTGCAAAGTCGCAAAGGCAATAAAAAACCTATTAAAAATCTTGAGCTTCATCCTTTTAATGGAATATTTTACATATTGTCCCTTTTCTCTTCACCCTTACACCTGAAATAAACCTTGCTAAACTCTTAAATTGCCTTGATGATGACAATCTGTGTCATTTTAGAGATTTAAAAAATGTGTGGCTTACAGGTTTAAAAAGGTTAAACCTTTGTTTTGGCCCTTTATAAAATAAGTTTGTCCCCGGTGTTAACTGTTCTGTATACTACATTTAAACATTTACATCTGTGTGCAACTAAGAAAAATATGACTTTATAATTACAAACTGTGGAGCGCATTGTTAGCTTTTGCAGCCCAGCCAAGAAAGTGAAACCTTGCTTCTTCCAGCCTGTGGCTTTTACTATGAATTTTCTTGGGCTTACAGGTGCCTCTAGAGGGCGGTGTCGACAGAGCAGATCTGGGGTGTAGAGCTCCAAGTCGAACCCGCTGGGAGGGAGGCACACCACCTCAAACACCCCTTCTTCCTCACCTCCTACTCCTTCCTTCTGAGAGGAGCGAGGAGGTCAGAGGAGGGAGGGGGGGCAAAGCAGCAATAAAAAAAAGGACAGAACAACAAAAGGAACAGCAAAAATAACAAAATGCACAGACAACAAATTAATATATACAAGACAGTAACTTATAAATATAGACAAATAACAACAACGAACCGAGGTACAAAATGAAATCATAAAAAAAACACACAAAACACTGACTCTGGTTCACACATATGACTCAGCTTAAGTATCTTTTAGAAGATGTTTTAGTAAAACCTCATCAGCACATGTACTCATCACCGTCCTGCTTTAAAGTGCATCTATGGAGGTCATTTGTAAATAGAAACAACAACAACAAAACACTTTGTCCTTGTATTTCATTCCTAAGTGAAAGCTATTATTACCTGCAGTCATTTCACAATGCAAGCCTTGCAGGAATAAAGGGGATTATAGCCATTATGCTTTTATTGTGAAACATTTGCAGATAGGTCTATAGACTGAAGAAAGAACAAATCTTGTTTCTCTAGGGTGTATAACTACTTTGAGACTGGACAGAGGCCTCAGTCTATCAGACACATGAAAGGCCGGCTGGTGCTGACATCAGTATCGTTAGCTTAGCGTAGTCATGGGAGTTCACTTTAACACTTTACCCTCTGTACATAGAACTTATTTTATTTTTCTTACTGCTTTTTTGTATTTTTATTTATTCTTATGCCTAAAATAAGTCTACTGTTTTTTATCTTAGTTTAGTTGTACAAAGTCATATGAAGGGAACTCGCAAAATAAGAATTTCATTGCTCAGTGTAACTGTAAAGTGCTGTGCATTTGACAATAAACTTCTTGAATCTTGAATCTTGAATCTTGAAACAACCAGCATGTCATGAGCAACAGTGAGCAAAACAACGCGAGCTCTTTATCTGCTGGGTGGGAGTGTGCTCACCTGTATGTGCCTCACGTGTGGTGCATGTGTGTTTGTGTAGACGCATCGGGACACACTGCTATAGCCTCAAAGCAAAAACTTGATCTGGAATCGCCTCCATGTCATTTAGATCAACCATTTTCTAAATAAACCAGACAAGGAGCCATAATATACTGACTGTTGCTTGTCTAAGCCTTGAAAGACACAACGACGAAACTTTTGAGTTTGGTCCTTCCGGACTAGCTATTTTTGTGTCAATTTGTCCTACAATCATAAACACTTATTCTACTACAGCTAGTGCAGGTTTGAATTTTTGAGGTACAAATTTAGATTTTACACTCAATGACAACAACAAAAATCTGTGTATCTTTCAGTAGGTATAATTATCTTCAGGGACTGTTCAGCCTCCCATCTGTCATTTGTAATTTACTGCTATCAAAAAGTGTGGTCTGAAAAATGCATGGCTGACAGGGTGAGTCAGAGGCCTCACCTGTTTGTCGGAGCACTCAGCAATGCTGTAGATGAGTGGAGGGATTGAGCCCTCTTTGGTTTTCCCAACATCACTGCGGAAATGTTCGCTCGCAGACATACAGCTGAAGAACACATGCAAAATTAGTAGAAATTATCCACAGTTTGGATGATGTCACACATGTCTGTAAGATGAGAGCTGTGATAGGACTCCAGAGGAACAGGGGCTTTACCTGGCCGGCAGCTTGTAGATGTAACTGCAGCCGTCCTCTGTCCAGATGATAACCTTGTCTGCGGCGATGAACTCTCCTCCGGTCCAGGACTGGTCATTCTCACTGGACACTGAGCAGAGCAACGAGTAGTCACCTGCGTCAAAAACCTGATACGCACAAGGAAGAACAACACGTGAATGCATCTGTCAGCTCTTAACAAAAACTCAAATTGTACTGCAGGCTCTTACCCTCCAGTACTTGGAGCAGACGACCAGCAGGCTGCTCTGAGTGAAGGTACAGAAGGAAAT
The DNA here is from genome assembly GCF_900634625.1 of Parambassis ranga. Classification (NCBI taxonomy): domain Eukaryota; kingdom Metazoa; phylum Chordata; class Actinopteri; family Ambassidae; genus Parambassis; species Parambassis ranga. The sequence continues at coordinate 2,055,908 of NC_041032.1, read as the reverse complement.
ACTCTGACAGCCCTGAGAGTGGATGGGCTTAGACTCCTCCTCAAACACGGGGTCCAGGTCCTGAATTCACAGTATATTACAAATTAGAGCCTAAACATGCATGTACCCATACTAGACATTAAGAAACAGATTTAGCTTCTTGATATTATAAATACATTTAAAATGTCCTAATATTGGTGTGTATATACTCTTTATACAGATATAAACTTAATTTGCAGCCTGTTTTTGCCGCAGTTTCACTAAACATTGTGTGTATTTTAGTAAACATACTGATAGACGTATACCTGCATCTTGCTAACCTCAGCTGTTATGATCCAGACCTTCAAAATGCCTGTCACAGACACTGCCACCACTGTGTCCTCTGTGGTGAGAGGTGGAGACAGAAAATTAAACCCATTATTAATTAAGATCACAGTGTAAACAGTGCATAGTATGCTGACTTTAAGGTGCTAGTGCAAGGTGAGCTCTTTGCATATCAGCATGACACATGGCCGAATTAATATTAAACCCAATTCAGCTGATAGTAATAACATTGAGTAAAAAAATGTCCCCAGCTTCTTTAGTAATGAAACCCATTCATTAAGATGCCATTTAAGTCACTGGCAAATAACAGACATAAGGTATTCCACCAATAATTCACTTGGCCTTCATCCACAGTGGGTTAACCACACTGTTTTATACTAATAATAACATTTAAAATAAGTTCTTATAATTTAGCTAGATCATTTCCAAGAGTTTAAATCGAGGACTCAAGGATTGTTTTTTTGAAGACGTTTCGCCACTCCCCCAAGTGGCTTCTTCAGTTCTGCTGATCAAGCTAAATTTGATATTAATTGATTAGCTAGATCAAGTTTATTTATTTTGTCCAAACAGGATAAAAGTAGAATTATTGCAACTTTGTTATAATTAACATTGACTTCTTGAATTATGGCCAGGAATGTAGTGATAGTGACAACAGTGTTCCCCCAAGTCCTGAAGAATTTATCTAAAATGTCCAAATTTGTCTGATTCCCTGAAGGACATCCTGTGATTCTCATGCCTTCATTAGAATGCAGTGAGAAAACAGACAACCTAAAAAAAATACTGCCATACCACAGTACACAAGTTTAAAAACAAGTCTTATGCGCATGCATTAGTAAATCATGCGTCCTCCCTTGCGTCTCTCACCTTGGGTGCGATGGGATCGGATGATGCTCATGGAGCTGATCCAGTCAGGAGAGATCTTAGACACCAGTGAGTACAGGACTTCCAGGCTGGTTGCATCCACCACAAGGATTTCTGGATAATGGCCATTGCAAAGCAAACGTCCTTCCCTCTGAGTACCAATGGTGAACTGATAGAACTGCAGGAGATGAAGCAGAGGTAAGAGTGTGACGAGATATAACTGCTGTGGAAATGGGCATCGTGCAGAATTTGCCTGACTTTATTAGCATGTTTGAAACAAAGCTAATAATCCAAATGATGATACATGAATGTGTATCCTACCTGTATACCTGTGTGGGCACAGGCCAGCTTGGTGAACTCAATACAGCGTCCGTCGTTCACATCCCACAAACACATCTCCCTGGAAACATGAGAAAAATAAAATAATGGACACAACTGAGAAAAATGTTTTTCCTCTTTGCCATTAATGGGAATTCTTAAATTATTATCATATTACAAATGTGTTTTGTAACCAACCAAAATCTAATCATTTCATGTGCATATTTGAAACAACTGCCTACAAGTAAGTGCAAAATATTCTTGCCTGTATGGAATACAAGTAAAGATGTGCTCACCCGCTCTCTGATGCACTGACAATGTACTGTTTGTCACTGCATGCACTGGCTTTTGACAGGCAGGTGATAGAGGCTGTATGCCCAAACAGCATAGCTCTGGGACAAATCTGAGAACAAAAATACATCAGATGAGGAAAAGAAAATGCAAAACAGTACAGGCAGGCAACAAACACACAATCATCAACATCATCTTCATCAGTACCTTCAACTCAGGCGTCATGTCCCAGAGGCAGATCTGTCCATCGTGGCAGCCGGTGATGATGGTGCTAAAGTCGTCCATCACCAGCAAGCTGCTGATGCAGTGTGTGGGAGCCGTCCGGCCCCATAGCACTATGGGCAGAACCAGGCTGTTTCCTGACATTATGGTTATGTGTCTAGAAAGAGAGGGTGGGTGTTACCTTGATTTGTAGACCAATGTGCAAATATGAGAAAGGGCTCACCGGTCTGTATCTTAGGATTTGAATGGACTCGTGGTACAACAGTCACATAAAAACTGTGAGCTTCTCCATCGAGGAGATTGCGTGTCGTGGCAACACAGACAGATGTACGCAAGTATACTGTATGAATGAATATTTTCAGATTTGGACCATCAATTTGTCACGAATTTCAGTCCGATCACGAAGACACACACAGAAACAGCAGTGACACACACAAATAACGCACATATAACACGGATTCACGTAATTGCGCCCATTGCTCGCTTGTGTTTTGCATCTGGAACATTCACCTTGCTGTTATGCTTCACCCCTAAGCAGAAGCGTTTTGAAGAGGCGCATTTATTTATGCTTGGCTGTACTACAGTCAGTGACACCTGGGAAATAGTAACGGTTAGAGTGGATGCTTCAGACATAAGCTAAATGTCAACTGTCTGTACGACAGAGGACATATTACCTGTCCATATCTGTAATGTGCTAAAGCTAACCTACGGCTGCAATGTCGAGACTTCCGGGGTTAGCAATCTAGCTAACGGCACCAAAACACTACCCCGAAAACTGCAGATACGTACCAGTAATTTCAGTCCTACTGAAACATCTCCTTCCAAATGAGGCCTTATCGAGAAACGTTTCCTTCAGTGTGAATGTAAGCAGAAAGAAATCCCTTTCAGGCGTGTTTCTCCTCCTGGTCCAACCGATACACCGATCTGTTCGATCAGCTGATCACGGGATAAACGAACACCGCTTCCGGTCTTATGTTTTCAAAATAAAAAAGTTTTATACTGTCAATGAGCCGCACTCAAACTAAAAACAACTAAAATACTCAATAACAACGTGAGACAGAGACTCCAATAAATGCAACAGTAGGCATATAAAACATATATTCCTATTTTAGTTGGTTGTTTAAAATATTTATTCGTCTTAATATTATAATACACCATACAATTATTACTAGAGTATACATTTTTTTGCAAATACAAAAAAGAATCCCCTCCTTCACGTTTCAGTTACATTTGGTAGTTTCCAACATGAAGTTTTTGAGTGAAAAGACACCGGAAGTTATGATTGAGCATGATTTCCGGTGTCAAGAGCGTAGTCTGCACGTGTTTGACGATTCACTCAGGATTTAAAATTATTCAACTATTTTTTCGCCCTTTTAAACTACTACACTAGCTTTGATGCACACACAGAGTAGATATTACAGTTGATGTATCCGTGCCATTATGTTTGGTAAAGGACAAATGGATTTATTCGTGCTAGCTAGCAGCTGAGGAACTAAGGTTAGCGGGGCCGGGAGAACAACATGTCCAGACCTGTCCGCGTGCACTGAGAAAACGAGACCACTACACGTGCCACTAGAACACCCGGTGGTTATTCTGATTCATTTATTTAAACCAAAATGGATTATCAGTTCCCACAGCAGCTTTTCCCGTCTTTTTACAACTGCGGGCCTCCTAACTCTGTTCTGAAACACTGCGCAGGAAACTGGGGCAGCTACGATGGAGTCAGACCTCAGGTGAGTCAGTCTATGTCACCACAACACTGACCACTGCGGCTTCAAAATGGAAAATAATATATTAATATCATTGTCTTTCTTTAGATAGTAACGTTGCAGATCTTAAAATCATTGACATTTATGGCCATTACTCTGCCGGATTAAACACGGTTACACTATCTTAACCAATGCAGGGTGTAACTATGGTATAGAAATATTAGGAATGCCACAAGATCCTAGCCAGGATACATTAGACACAAAGGATAAATCAGATGCCATTTTGCTGGAGATCAAAGTGCCATTATCTACTTCCTGCATGTAAAAAGAAATGAATGAAAATGTAGGTATAATAAGTCAAAACTATTAAGGACAGATTTGTTGAAACATAGTTGTCAGATTTACAGAACCCTAGGTTATGTGTTGCTTTGCTGTTGTGGCACTACTATACATTTCTGTATGCAGGCACCTTGTGACTGAGTGTTGTAAATCTTGTGGATGTTCTTTTGTTTTTAGTGTGACTTGGATTCTAGCTCCAGCTGGACATTCACACCCAGGCATCGGACCAGAGGGGAGATATGGCGTCACACAGAGCCTGCGCCAGTACCCCTCCTGTCCCCCAGAGACAACCGTGAGTCTTCTTACTGCCACTCTGGTTTTGTCTGTTCAGATTAAGCACTAAACTGTTACATTATTTAACCCAATATATCTATATAGAGTATAATAGTCCTTTCTGGTTGGCTCAAAATATAGAATCTTACAATACGGTGAATTAAAATGGTTAATAGTAGCATCTAAAGTCCTTTGACTTTATAAGTCTGTATAACATATTGCTGTTGTTTATTATACCCCCACATATAATTTCCTCCAGCTTCCCTGTGGCCTTTGGAGCCTCCAGATCCACTGAAGTTCACAGAACATGTAAGTCAACCAGTCCCACTCATGAAATGTTGCTTTTTTGTTACCCAAACCAGAGACATGGAGTGACTAGTGGTCCAAAATGATTAAACTCACCAACAGAACTGATGTAAACACAGGCCAGCTGTGCAGCCATTGATCCTTTATTTTATATTTAGATGGAGAACTTCTTCACAGATTACTGCCACGACGCCTTCGGGTGCATGGGAGATATTCTGGGCGAAAACTTTAACTTCAAACATGGAAATAAAGCGGTGAGTTTCACTGTCTTGTGTCTGGCTGGAGTACAAACTGAAATCACAGGGTCTGTATTTTGAGGTTCACTGATTGGGCACTTTTCTTTGTAGAGACATCCCAAGGATTCAGTCAACATGTCTAAGATGATTAAGTACCTTGACTTGCTGAAGTTTAAAACGTGAGTGCACCTGACTGATTGACCAGCACAGCATGCATTTTTAAAGATTGCAAACCAAATAAATAAATGTATATTTCTTTCTCCTTTCTTGCTTTTCCCCCCAGATGTCCGGTGGCCCATTACAGCAGGCCATTGCACCAATACAGGGCCATGCTGTCAGACGTTGTGCATGACATCCCACCTCAGCTGCTGGGCTCTCTGCTGCATGAGGAGCTGGCGGAGCAGAGGGAACGCCTGCTGTTCTGTGAAAGTAACACAGGTGGAGCTCTAGCATTCGTCCCCTTTTCGGAGCCCAGCAGCGAGGCTTCTCAGCAGGGCTGCCTCCTCTATCCTGGAAAGCAGGGGCTGCACTGTCTCAGTATCCTGCAGAGAGGATTATGTGTTGTGACCCCAGATTTAATCACTTTTCTTTTTAATAGCTACAGTCACTACACGAGAATAGAATCGGTTCGGTGGTCAGACACTGCTGTAGAAGAATAATGGTTGCAGTCGAGTTGTGTTGTATTTTTCCTGCTTCGCTCTGGTTCTTAACTCAGCACCTCAGACTTCCACAAAGTGGATCTGCAGTACCACAGAGAGGGTCCTTCCTTTCTGGACGCCAGCAGCAGCACTCCTTTCAGCTTCCAGCTCAAAGGTCCCATCAGACAGATCGGATACAGCTCCCTCTTCAATGAATGTAAGTAGGCAACATGTGGTATCAGGAGTAGGTTGTGGTTGAAGTGTCCTCCTGGCTGTGCAGGCATTTAGATATGTTAATGTGTTGTTTGCAGGTTGTGTCGCTGTGCGGTCTCACTACTTTTGTGGAGTTTGGAGGTTCAGTGAAACAAATGAGCCACGCTTGCTGCAGGTGGTGAACACCAAAGAGCTTGCGACCTGCATCAGTGTCAGGTCAGTGATCAGCAGGCACACCGTGGGTGAAATGTAATTCCCTTGGCAGCCTCTGAGATGATAAATGAACATCCTGTCTTCTGGGTGTTGTTAGTCCTCATGTTCTAGGTGAAGTTCTCGTAGCGAGTGAGAGCGGAGCGGCACACCTGTGGACTGTGGGCAAAGGGTAAGGAAGTAACTCTGCTATGTAAAAGAAGCAAAGTTTCAGTCTGTTTAATTGAAGTGACACTCTGACCATCAGGATGCAGAAGGTTCGGGCGGAGGACGGCAACCTTTACTTCAACGCCAAGTCGTCATGGACATGGTGTGAATTCTCTGCTCACCCAAGGGTGATGCTGTATGCAGACAGGACAGGTGTGGAGCTCACAGATATCAGGGTGAGTCAAAAGCTCTGAGTTAAAGATGAGATAATAAGTTTATATTTTTTTCGTCTGCTTAAAAGTTGCGATGATCCACCCGTATCTTTCTCTCTATTTCTTACCCTTTCCTCTTCTTCCTCCTTCACCTTGTTTTCTAGCCTCACTCCTGCCACCCCCTCATTGTCTCTATCCATACACCTCTCTGTCCTGTCTTTTCTCCCCTTCTCCTCTTCTACTTCATCTTCTGTTCCTCCAGGTCAGTCCGGCCAGCGGTCACACACTGTTTCGTATCAGCAGCTCCTCGGATTGTCGACGCGGCGAGAGACTTATCCTGGCGAAGTATCTGGGAGACAGCCACGCTTTCCATCACCTCATCACCACACAGGTAGTCCAGAATTATTCACAGGTTATCATAAGTCAGGATGTGTTTTGGAGAAACGGAGCACAGAGTGTCATGTGGGTGGTAGAGTCAATCCCAGGCCTTTAATCAGACAACATGTTCCTGCTTCCCTCTCCTCCTTTTTCTCCTTCTGTCTGTCCGTCAGTACTCCGCCTACATCATGGACGAGCGTTTTCCATGTGTGCCCATGCTGAAGTGGGATCACATGATGCAGTACCCGCCTGCGTTTTGTCATGTTGTTCCCGGGTTCGCTTACGGCACAGCGGGTGAAACGAGGACCACTAAGGTCCTGCTGGGCTCCCAGTGTGCTCAAGAGATCACCATGCTACAGTACTCAGGTCAGTCAACAGGAATGCTATGTTACAATGGCTTCCACATCACATTAAAGTTTTGGCAGAACCATCAGTGTTATACTGTGTGTTTGTGTTTTTAGGAGGCAGAGCAGAGGCCTGTGTCAGTTTAGATGCTCCTCAGGCTCTGCTCAGACCCAAAGACAGTCTGATACACCTTCCTGTCCAGATCGCTCACCGCCATGAGACCGCAACCAACAGGCTGTCTTCACCTGCAGCAGGTAGGAATGGATAGAAAAACACGGTGTGGGTGTGTATTTTTTTTCTCAAATTGATTCTCAAATTGAGTCAAATTGATATCTTTCTAAACCCTTAATACAACGTTTGGCCACTTGTTGGCAGCAGAGGCAAGTTCTGAATGCAAACCTGTGCTTATTTAGACAATCAGCAATTATAGATCAACACTGAGTTCTCATCTTCACTTTTAGGAAATGCTAATCTTTATTAGCATTTTTAACTTGCCCTTGGATATCTGTTAGCTGGGTAATGCTAACATGCTATTTGTTGTTGAAACATTCATCATCTTCTGCTGATATAACTGAGGAGTTTGTGTTTGTCATCAGGTCTGTCTTGTATACAGAAGAAAGCAGGAGGAGGCTCTGGAGCTGGGGAGTGTCTGTGCATCCTACAGCTTACAGAAGCAGGAGATATTTTCTATCAGATCCTTGAACCCGAGCAGCCGGATTCCGATGCGTCTGGACTTCCAGCAGCAGCGGGTGAAACCCAGCCCCAACGCATGGTCAAAGAAGCTGCAACATCGGGGAGAAAGATATCCAATTCTCAGCTGGTTGTCACGTCCAGCGATGAGGACATTGTAGGGCCAACTCAGTGTGTTCACAGGGTTGTAGCCGAAACACCAGAAAGAAAACAAGAAGAGCAGGACACAGACTATTACTCAGAGGATTCAGAGTCTGGGAGCAGAATTCGAAACCTGAAGCGGCTGCATCTCCAGGTTGTTGTCAATGAAGATCCAGAGCTGGATCAAGAGAGCAGACCGGATGTGGGTGTGACAGAACATGAAGGAGATAATGCTGATGAACATAGAATAGAAGGGGAAATTGGCAGCGGCACATCCAGCCTCAATCCTGGCCAGCAGCAAACTCCAGCGAAGCTCAGCAACAACGCACTTGTCACATGGAAACATTGGCTTCAGAAACTAATGCGTAAAAGTAGGCAAAAAAAGTCACGTCCGCACCACCCGCAGCTCTTTTCAATAAGTACAAAAGGTCTGCTTCAGCTGTCCAGCAAAAAAGGAAACTCCTCAGAAAAGACGCGTGTAGAAAAGCTGAGGCAACATCTGAAGTCATGCATGTCGGCACGCTCTCTGCTGGTACACAGCACCGTCTCGGACACTCTTGGGGCTGCAAAGGTGGTACCCTTTCCAAACCCGGTGGATACAGACGCCTGGACAGATCCACTCAGCCAACGACTGACCCTTTCCTGGCAGGGGGAGGAGGCGTGGCGAGCATGGTGGGAAGATGAGTTAGGTTTGAACAAAGAGTCAAAGGCACAGGCTCTGAGGAGGAAGAGGAGAAAGGAAAAAGACGCAAGGAGAGCAGCTGGCAACCGATTAGAGCTGTCTGGGAGCTTCACCTCCTCCATCAGCTCCCAGTCTGAGCTGAGTGATTTCTCGGATTTATCAGGCTGGTCCTCTGCGGCAAGCCAGGCGTCATGGTCAGACGTAGAAGATAGAGGCGTGCTGTCTCAGTTGGCACGTGACCTAAAACGTGGGACAGCAACACCTTCCACCATTCAAAGTGACACGCCAGTTTCCACCCCAGCTGCCACACCTCAATATAAGCCACATGAGCCGGAGACTCCCAGCACGTCCCATACCTTGTCTGTGTCCCAGTCCACACCGATCCGTCAGAGGAGGGACAAAAGCCAGGCAGAGGACTACCTCAACTCTCTATTTGCACCTCAGGTAAGAGGAAGGTCCAGTTGATACAGAGACTGGTTGTATTGCTGTAAGCAGACATGACCCACACCCCAATACTTGGATTTAATACTTTCAATGACTATTTCTGATGTTTCTAGGTGGACCAATCACAAAATGATTTCCTGGAGATGGACAGCACCATGCACGCTCCACCTTCATCTTCAAATGTGGCCTCTTTTTCGCAGCTCCGCAGCTCCCAGTCTGCCCCTCGGAGTAGCATCAGGGTGGGCTCATCCAGGGATGTCTTCGTCTCAGAGAGTCCCTCCCAGTCTCAATCCTTCTCCCAGAGTTCACAGGGGAGACAGGGTCTGTCACAGTCATCACAACCAAGAAAGAAGAAATCTCGAATGGGATTTTGACTTGTTTCATTGGTCACTGGCTCACACGCAGAGAGGGGAATGTATTGTTTGGAATCTTGTCAATGGATCTACACTGGGATTACACAAAATGGATCTAATCAAGATGCTTTTGGAGAATCCTCTCAGGGTCAGAGCCGTGATGTTACCTGGAGGATGAAGAAGATTGACTGCACAGATTCGGTAGGACTCAATGTGTTGTGGCTGTGTTTTTTTATTTGTTTATTGTAATGATGTTTTGTTTTTAAGTGTTTATTTTTGCCTTTTCTGGAAGCTAGTGACTGAGTTGATGTGTGTTTGTTGCTGCTGCTGGAATATGAGTGAACATGGTTGATTATCTGACATTAAAAAAACTAGTTAGTTAAGCATAAAGCTGCGCTCCAGAGTCTGAGATTAACACTGTACTGTAATGTCTAATTCTCACAAAGTCCAGCCAGCTACCATATAGATCATTGGCACTCACCCACAAATGGCTATCTAATATTAAAGGATAATTCCAGTTAGTTTTTTTATAATAAAGGAGGTGCAGAGTGTGGAGGTTGCACGCAGACATACATAATTTAAGGTTGTTGGAGCACATTTCAGGTCATACTCAAATGTGTACATCTGTACTTAAGCGATACATTTGATTATTTGTTTTTGTGTGACCAGCTTCCTGGAAGCTAACCAGTCATAAGAGGGCTGAGCTTATTGGAGGGAGGGGCTCAAAGAACAGAAAGGTGAAATTGTCTGTAGATTTGTCCACAATAAAAGAAAGGAATAGAGAAGAAGAGATGAGTGTTAAAGAGATTTCCTGCTTCAAGTACACAAAGTACCATGTACCACTCAGTGTGCATTTCTCTGTTATTTCTGCAGTTGTTTCTTATTTTTAAGAGAAGCATTTGTGGATTTTTGACCTTTTTTTAAAACGAGGTTTTCAATAAAACATCTAAACAACACGCATACGTTGCAGTCAGTTCCTTTAAGAACATAATGGCTAAAAATAGCTAGAAAAGAAAAGCAAGACAAAAAGGTTAAAAATAATATTTTTTATAAGATTTTCTTTTTTTAGTACATGTGACAAAAAGAATAAATAACTTAATATCTACAAAGACCTATTAACATTTTTTTCTTACATCATTTACAGTTTTACATATTTTTGTATAAACATTTTTCACATTTTTAGACTTTTTTTTTGACACTCTTTCAACCTTATTTTTTTACATTACATTCTCTCTAAACAATTTCAAAACACCATTTGTTTTAAAGCAACATCCTACAATTGGCAACTTTATAACCAGGGTCATACATACACACTCCCACAAAAATACACCCATTATATGTGTGTGTTTTTTTTTTTTTTTTGCAAACTCCAGCCTCCAGTTCTACATTTAACACTTGAAATGAGATTATTATTAAAAAATAAAATAAAAGTGCAAATTAAACTTTGTTACAGAAGACAAGAGCAGCCTCGGGCATTAACAGTTTTCTGTCAGCCCCAAGAAACAAACAGTGCTGCCACTCAGTTCTCAAGCCTGTTATCCAGACAGTTTAGTGGTGATCAGGATTTAAATGTTCATCTGCAGATAAGTGAGATAAACTGACCCTGGAACCAGATTCAACCCTAAACATGATATAAACTGACATCTTGTTCTGTATGTGTTAAAACAAGACTAAAATGTGACAGCTGCTGTTCCTGGCTTCTGTACACCCAAAAACTCCTTAATAAAAACAGTCTTTGATTAATAACAGTCAACAAACATTCTATTAAATAAACGGCACGTTTGGCAGCATGAGTCTTCCAGTCTCGTCTGACATCTGACTGCAGCGTCTGCTATATCAGCAACTTCAAGATCAGATGCAGCACTGACCAGAGTTTGTCTGCCATACATTACTTCTATCCTTAGTCCTTGGAATGTGACATCTCAACATGCACCAACACATCTACAAACTAAAAAACTGAATCTACCAGGAAGGGGTTGAGACTGCTCAGCTGCCAGTTGTTGTGCGATTCTCCACCAGCACCAGAGCTTATTTAAACAATAAATTAAGAGACGGCAGGTAAAGAAGTTAGAGGGGCGTGGGTGGAGATGGCGAGGCACAGGGGCGGTTGAGGCTTCAGGCGTGGAGGTATTGGCGGTGTTTTTGGCGACGGAGGTGCAGAGGGAAAAAAGGTCCTTCGGCATCACTGCCCAGAGAACTGCTGAGTGACTCTTCACCGGAGCTCATCATGTCCTCACATGAATCCTCACTGTAGGGACACAGAGAGTGACAAGCTGTTAGTGCTCAGTCCTATAAAGACCCTTGTGGGGGCGTGACAATGCTAATATCTTGATGGGTACGTTCTGAAGGACTTAGGAGTTTCAGTTAAAGTCTGGAATCTTTCTTAGGCAATCACATGACTGGAAAAAAACAAATACGGAGAAAATTCTGAGTAAAGCACCACAGATTAAACTAATCTCAAAAATGAGCACTACTCTGTCCTGTAAGGATTCAAATGTTCCTGTGTCTCAACAGAGATTTCTGTGCTTTACATGACTTTTCAAAAAAACAGGACGTTCGTCTCAAACTTCCACATATTACCCAAGACCCGCTGATCTCATGGTCTGACAGTTTAAAACTAAGCTGTCAGTACGTAAACATGCTGAATCCACATTTAAAGCCGAAGTGTAAAATTTGACATAAAAGATTGTAAACTTAATGATCACTGTAGTCTGTGACCAACTATTAATGTTTGGTTCCTCTCTTTTATGGTCACACAAGCTGAAAAGTTGTCTGCGTTACATAAACGTAAGCCACTCCTGTGACGTCATGGAAACATCTGTGTCAATGGGACGTCACCAGAGATATGAGAGGCCCTGGCAAGCTGTTAGTCAGAGAGGTGTGTGAGATGTGTTATAACAGACCAGAAACTTGAGTATTGATCCACAGCTTGTTGCTTCAAACTGTTGTTACTGCAATCTATACACGGTAAAAGTAACACCTATTCACACCCATTTACAATGAGACCTCAAATAACTAAAAAGGAAAGGGAATAAACCCTTGTAGCTGGCAACTTTTAATTTTCATCTGCAGCAGAACCATGACCTGGTGTATCTATTGCTATTAAACTGACTGAATTTTCTCACTGTTGTTAGGTCACCCAGTGTATTGGTATCATGTTACCATAGAGACTGGAATATTTAGCGTGGTGACACAGGGTGTGTCTGAGTAGTCCTGTTCATATGAAATTCCTTTGTAGTTGTGTTGGCATTTTAGCTGCTATTAGCTGTCACATGAGATCACTTTAAAATCTGCAATGAAATGAATCCAAGCCCATTGTAAAAGGTCTATGATCTGGTTGCTCAAGTTAGCTTCGACACAAGTTCTGTTATGTTGTATGAGTTTTACCATCAGCTTCAAAATGGGACGTTGTTGTGTGGTCTAAACGGTAAAAAAAAAAGGTACCCATTTATAGTGATTGGCAGACACCAGCAATGTTGTCTGATAGTGTATAATATTTTGGGCTGACCTCTCACTCTCATCCCAGCATCCCTCAGGGATGGTCGGCAGCTCTGGGACGCTGCGGTAGCTGTGCAAATTTTGTGCAGTCCGCCGCGACACGATCCACTGCAGCCTTCTGTGGTTGGGCTTGCTGCATTCAGGGGAGGCATAGTCCAAAAGACACTGAGCCACACGCTCACTCCACAGCAGCAGCTCTTCATCTGCAATCTGAAACCAGACCATGGTGCAGTACAGTTTAAACATTTGGCCCTCTGCCTTGTACACTAAGTGACATAAGTTTATTTATAACAATCCAGTTACTTAACATGGTGCTGCCTGAAACGTAAACAGACACTTCGTTTCCTTTCCAGGTTAGGAGGTGAGGAGAAACTAGGTTAAAATTACGTCTGTGCCGAAACCTGTGTCATTCAACACCTGAACCTTATAGAGTGAGTGTGTGTGCCAGCTAAATAGTCTGCATCTTAAGTACTTAATATATTGCCCAGTTTTTCACTCACGGCCATCACAACACAAGACTTGATTACATAACCACAGACAGAAGAAAAAAATGTTTTGGATCCGAGCTAGGCTCAGAAACACTCCTCCCACCACTGCTTCTATTCATAGAACTACACACACATTCATTAAATCTGGGGGCAGGTTAATAAAGTTGTTTATCGATAAGTGCCAAAACATTCCAGATTTTCAGCTAATCCAGTAAAAGTACATGCTGACACCAGTTAATTCTGTTTTTATAAAACCACAAACGATCCATGACACAGGCCTCCCCACAGGTGTTGTATTCCCTGCCTTATTGTTGTGTAATACAACCATGCAGCATGTTGTTTACCTTCAGGTGTCTCTGGATGCGATGTACTATTTCCAACAAGTCCTCTGACTGAATGGCTTCAATCTCCTGCCTCAGGAGAGACAAAGCAAGGACGGATGGCTGGACAGACGAGAGAGGGAAAAGCAAGTTTAACATTTTACCACAGACTTCATATTACTGAACTCATTAGACAGATGAGCTGCTGTAATCCTGTGTGACCTTCGACTCCTGCAGCGAATGCCTACCTTTGCTTTAGAGAAGGAAATCCGGCACAGACAGGCTTTGAGCTGAGCCTCCAGCTTCTCCAGACTCAGATTCTCTTTCCTGTTCAGACAGACACACATAGAGGTTCAGTTCCTGTCTTTTATATTTTTAGTTCATTTATTGCACTGAATAAGAGTGTCATAAGTGTTAGATGTGGTCTCACTACTGGACATAATTACTTAAAGAGAGAAATGTTGCCTGTAGTATAATAATTATCAACATATTAGACAAAGTAAGACATCTTGACAGAATCCTGTTTTTAAACACTGTGTGATACTTTGAACCAAAGAGCAGCTGAGCATATTGAAAACAAAGTTCTAAAAGTTATATAAGCACAAACTGTCTGTGCCAGCTGACACCAAAATCGTATCAGTGCACTTCAGTCAGACAGCTTTCGGTTGTCAATTGCTGTAATAAACAACTGGACGCAAAGAGCAGTCTGATCAACAACTACAAAATCTGAATGCTGGCATTATAATAATGGTAGCAATGAAATGTCTCAACGCTGTATTGTGCCTACAAGAAAAACATGCTGGAATGTGAACATTACAGGACATGTCATCACTGCCTCACCTGTCCATGGAGTGTGAAAGTGTGATCTGGTGGTACATGTGCAGAAACGTTAAGGCAGTGATGGCTTTGGACTTAAAGTTGAGCTTCTCTGCAACAATCTTCTCCATGCGACTGAGGTCGGACACAGTGAACCTGCACTGGCCGATACGGATGAGCTCATCGGTGGGCGTCAGGTTGCATTCATCCTCAGTCACTTTGGCTGCCAGGTGGAGGCAGCTGAGGCTGACACAGGACAGATGCTTTGGTTGGATCTGATGGGAGACAAAAAAAGGTGAGTTAAAAGATGGTGTGAAGATGGCTTATTGCAGGCCAGGGGAATCACAAAATCATTCTTTCACTTGGTTGCTGCAGTGGATTAGGAGGTGTTGAACTGAATCAGGAAGTAGAAAATATGTAATGCAGTGACATGACTAGGAGTAAATAAATCTGAACTAACCAGTAATATTGCTTTGAATTTCAGTTTCATTAATAGCCAGGTTACAACAGGGCATGTTAAAAATGAAAGTGATGTGTGTGGTTCAGTTAATGTGGGCATTCCGTACCCTCATCATTGCCAAGAATCTGTCCAGCAGGTTAACAGCCAGGACGAAGGTCTGTGTGCTGTAACCAAAGAAGCTGGTCAGACTCCACAGGTCCTCCACTTTGGCATCTCTGCACTTGGCAGAAATGCGACTGTCATCCTGTAAAATAAAGATATGCTGTTGATTAACCATAGTATGTGACAGGAATGATGACTTTCGTTTTTAATACACTTCGCAGAGTATACAGCAAATTTTGGGGCCAGTATTTAATGCATACCTGCGCTGCAGATTCGATGAGGCTCAACCCTGTCTCTTTAGGGAGATAATAAATCTCCTGTTCATAATTCACCCTCAGCTCCTTCATCAGCTTCAAGGCATCCATGTCAGCTGGCACTGAAGTGATGTGTAGTTTTTAATCACAGTTCTTTCACTGCAAGAAAACAAAATATTTTACATTTTCACCTTTATAAACCATTTCAACTTTGTCAACAAACTTCGTCACTGTAATGACGGCAAATGGTCAGGAAGTTCCCTACGGCAAGTCTGCTGTTACACTTTGACTCAGGAGTACAGGATGTCATTTCCCTCTGAGCATTAGTGAAGTGGTTGGAATACACTGTGGCAAGATAAAAGACTAACTTTAACTGGCTGTTTTCATATTTAAGTACTATTATATCAATATAAAATTTATTTTTTATATATTATGAAAGTATGTTTAGACCAAGGGACAATATCCTCGTATATCTGGATGTTGGTATAAAATATTTGCCAATTTATAAAAGGCTACTGTTATAAGTGTAACATTTATTCGTGTTTTGTTACTAGTACTACAGATTTGCTCCACTGAACTGGCTTCGACTCCTCTCAGTCCTATCGGGGGCCAGAGCCCAGAGCCCAGCCCACTTCCCTCAGCTGGTCTCCGGTGTCATATTTCCTGTGGTAGACGCCTCCTGTGTCCTCTGACCCAAAAACAACTTATTTTTTTTCGATTTTTTTGCTGTTAATAAACTACATAAAAGCAAATAACACACACCACTGGAACCCCTGTGTTTCATGGTTTTAGCTGTGAGCTAACATTAGCAGCAGCTAGCTGACGCTTTTAAATCCTCTGTCGGAGCGGGGGAGGGGCTGTATTTTTCATTCCTTAAACGTTAAAAGATCTAAAAACGATACTGTACATTAAGATTACACATACAAAGGCGAATATTTATACATCGTAGCTCAGTATTAAGGCAACGGGATGACATTATTTGCTCGCAGTGACTGTCCAAGTAGATATAACCGTGAAGAAGGAAAAGGGAATCCAGGGGAGACCCAACAACAACAGCAGCCAGGAGGACAGACCTCTGTAGGACGGGCCGTACGTGCAAACTGATGCAGAACCTTCATCGTTAATGTTAAAATGACAACACGAAAAAGTGCACACTAGCCAAATGCTGTTCAACAATTGCAAATACTTAAATAGAGAAATACACATCAGTGCCGTTTGAAAGGCTCAGGACCATTTGAAGGTTCCGAGTTCCTGTCGAAACGGTGTTTAATAATGTGTGCACAGCATCAAAACGACACATTAACCATTGGAATGAAGCAGAGGATTTGGTTGGGTAACATTATAGTTATTTTAACAGCCCACAGTCGATGCTTTGCCTTCATTTGTCTCTTGAAATCGTTTCCCGTTTCAAATGAAAGGAAAACACAGAAAAGACAACTGCAGCTCTGTAAATACGCACAGTCTGTGGAACAGCAGTAAAACTGAACGATGTATTGAAAGGGTACACTACCTGTTGGTGACTTAAATCCACATATCTGCTGTGTTCAGCCGTAATCCTTCTCGTCTCCTCTCGTCTTTCTTCTTTCTCTTTTTCTCTCTTTTGTTGATGTTCACAGAGCTCCGCCCCCTTGTCGACGTCCAGAGAAACAACCAATCACACACTCGGATTCAAGAACAGCCATCGCCTCCTTTTGTGGTTCACGGTACAGATAAAAACCTAAATCTAAGATGTGGGTGTTGTTTTCACTTCATTTCGAACAGTATTATTATTATCGACATATGATCATCGATGATTACTGTTCAATCCATCGATAAATGTTACTGGAATGAAGAAACAGTGCGTATATTAAATGAGACGAACCCTCTCTGACTGATTTTCACAGTAGCCAATCAACGAGCGGGATTTTGGCACGTTCAAATAGTCCGCCCAAAATAGGATGCTATGATTGGCTCATGGCCGCACAAAGTCCTGAGGCATTTCAAGGAATTACGTAGTGCTTTTTGACAGCCCCGTCTGTCACAGTCAAGCATATACATTATTGAAAAATGCTGTGTGACCTCGCCGCTAAATATGAAGGAAATAGATCCATGTAAACACTATAAAGTTAAATAAAACACTACATTTGGTTTTTATAAGGTACACAGAGGTGACATCTTGTAGAGGCAGAAAAAAGCCCAGCACATACGTCAAACATGTATTAGCCTAGTTTGGAGTTCCTCTTTCATGAGGAACCAACATCCCTCAAGGTACAATGCATACAAAGCTCCCAGGTTACACCACAGTCAAAGTTACAGAAAAAAATCCACCATAAACTCAAACCAATGAAAACTGATCACTACTGATGGGCTACAGAACCCCAGGACAATACAGTTTCTGCTCTTACAGCCACACAGCAGCAGTCTCAGACAGATCCTGCCTGGCTGTACTGGACACAAGGGTTACAAAAGGCCGTATAAGGATGGTTTGTGTCTATTTTAGTTGTGTTGTCTGTTGTCTTGACTTATCAAGATCTGTAACAGCTGCGTCCATGACTTGTCCGTGTTAATAGAAATCTAATAACTGTTTGTGTGAGGAAAAGTATACATTACTATTATTCTCTACTTGGTATGAGATGAATTATATACAACAATACGCCTACTACTGTATTAAACTCAGAAGAAACTGTTCATTAAATCACAAAATGTGTCCCTATGCCCACCATTAGATAGAAACTATAATCTGTAGTGAAACATATTCCAGACTTGAACATAATGGGAATATTCTACAGAAGGTAGGATTGTTTTGCTCTCCCGTTCCACTGGAGGTGGGCGGAGACTGCGTTTCCTTCCCCCAGTCCCCTCCTCGGAAGTAGACGTATCTGTCTATATTCCGTTCATTTATTTTTATATATTTTTTACAGTAACCCCCTTTTTCCCCAACACAGCACAATGGAAGCCGCAATGGACGACTAAACAGAAGAACGGGAACCCGATTCCACCCCTTTCTTTATCCTTGAATCGAGTGGACCGGATGAAACCCAACTGTGGTTTTCTCCGCTTCGCAGGGGAGGTAAGGCTTAAGGCTCCGTCTACTTACCGGGTCTGAGTCAGCCATTTAAATGTCCCTATTATGCCTTCAACGCAGTGGTTCCTGTAAACACATTATGGTCGCTTCTAATCGACATCAACCGAGGCTAGTGTACATTTAGAATAGTGTTTCCTTAAATATGTGCTCGGGTGTTGCGCGACGTCAGGAAGGACAGTTGCTAGCGACGCCGCTAAGCGAACGCTAAAGGCTACGACGCTCCAAGAAATAGTCAGATTCGGGGTAATAATGAAACGAAGCGCTGGGTAATGCACCTGCCTCTGGAGGCCCGGTGGTCCCCGACAAAGTGGGAGCAACCGGTAGAGGTTTACGGTACTTTACAAAATAACCATGTTATTACTGTAGGGTCACAGTAACGCAGACTTTCCCTGTTTTATTAATCATCGTTAGAGCCTCAAATACACAGAGAACAAGAAATTAAAGATTAGTTAATGACTGATATTATTATTATTAACTTATGTTGTCTGTAATGATGACAAATACCCGTTCTACTTTACAAATGCTTGTCATCATTTGTAAACACAGAACGTATCTTGGTGTGTGTTGCATCATCTCAAGGGGTCTCCAGTCAAAAGGCCTGACATCACTGCAGCATCACACACACCTCTTACCCTCAGTCCATCACAACATGAACCTGGGTTTACACTTGGCAATTAGACAACACACTGTTTACCAGATAGGTGCAAGTGAAAGAACAGAATGCAAGGACGTGCAAATTATTACAGTATAACAAATGCTAAAGCACATTGCTTAACAACACCCTTGTCAACAAACAGTTATGTTTTTGTGATGATGTAAACTCCACATTATTTGGTATTTTGTATTGAGTTCCTGTCTCTTAACCAGGCTTTTCTTAGTGTGACCAATCTTGACAAGTATTGGCATTTTCTAGTGTCCTTGTTGGCCATGCAAACTGAGCTTACATGTTATATTGATGGATGGTACTGTATTGACGTGCTTTGTCATTATGCTGTACCCAGGTAGCTGTATCCAGTGGTGAGGTAGGCTTAACCCAGGGTGAAGGACAGAATGAAGTTCACCGAATCCCTGGGACGCCAGAGGCTGTCTTTTCTTCTGGAAAAGGCGGCCTCTAGGGAAGCCAAGATGTGGAAGGTCTACGTGCCAAAGAAGCCCTTCTCACAGGTGGGTTTGCATCAGTGACTGGATTTACTGACAAACTTATTTTAACGCTGACTGAAATGGATTCTCTGTAACTGACCTCCCATAAGCTTAAGAATTTCACATAGGGCTACATATAATAACACCTGCAGCGTGGCCTGGCTCTATGATAAGGATGATGTCTTCAGCACTGTGGAGGGGTTAAACCCAATAATGATTGGTTTGCTTCACATTATATCAATTATGACAGAGCAGCTCAACCAAAAAACACAAAAAATGTACATGTAAAATAAGGTATGTCGTTACAGTGAACAGCTTTTCCTATATTAATGGGTCCTACATGCTCCAGCATCCTCCCACATTCTAAAGACGTGCTTGTTAGATCAACTGGTCACTCCAAATCGCCCGTAGGTGCAAGTGTGATGGGTTGTCTGTCTGTATGTTGCCCTGTGATGGACTGGTGACCGGGCCAGGGTGTACCCTGCCTCTCACTGCGATAGGCTCCAGCCCCCTGTCACCCTGCACTGCAGGACAAAGCTGGGTTCAGGTGATGGCTGGCTGGATGGATGGGTCCTACATAAATCTT
The DNA here is from genome assembly GCF_900634625.1 of Parambassis ranga. Classification (NCBI taxonomy): domain Eukaryota; kingdom Metazoa; phylum Chordata; class Actinopteri; family Ambassidae; genus Parambassis; species Parambassis ranga. Next base: position 2,035,869 of record NC_041032.1, on the reverse strand, counting down.
TTTTACCATCTTAAGCTGACCATGGATCACACAGAAATCAGCCACCTGGAAGAGCCATGTTGTTAACTGCATTGGGGCAATTTGTCTGGCACAAGCCTGTATCTGCCACATATTCACCAAAGCAAGGAGAGACAACTGTGCTAACTGACAACCAGCTGACCTGCTCTTTGTAATAACCTAAACTGCATTTTAATACATCATAGATATTTGCTCAAGCTGCACTGCAAATATTTTTTGACCTTTGTGTCTGACCAAACCAGCTTTAGAAGTGCGTTCAGTGTTGCAGGCTTATCTGTCAGTTTATGTCAGTTTGATAAAGCCCAGCTTTGCCTGTGCATACTGACACACACCATCAATGTTTGACTCTTGATTGGAGTCAAATGTTATGTAATACATTAGTGGAGGTGCTAGTTAAAATGTAACCACTTGAAGCTGTTCAAATGTCACCGAAACTGTAAGTACCAAAAGGTAAGGTATGAATATTAGGTGATGAATAATAGTTTAAGTGAAAACACAGAATCAAGTGATTTACAATGATTTTATTTAAAGATGGTAGAAAAGATGTGGATTGACGGAATAGATCAAACTTTTGGTCTCGGGTCAGCTAGCAGCAGTTTTATGCCAACTTTAAAAATAATTGTATTTTACTTGTGTTATTTGCAGCAGGTAGTCTGTTCTCAGACACAATAATCAGACTCACACAGTGAATCACTCTCAGTGAACAGACACCAATGTGTTTCATCACATCAGCTGGTCTCACCCAGCAGGCATGTCTGAAGACACGTACTCACCTGATGTCATGAACCTATTGTTTTATCACACCCTCAGCTGGTCTCACCCAGTCTGTACACACATCCTCACATGATGACAGATACAAGTGAAATTGCGTCAGACCATCATTTTTATCTGTATGCCTTGATTATTGCATTTTTCATTCCACTGTTTAAGGTTAATTTACAAATGTTAGTATATTTGTTTAATGTCGCAATTATTAAATGTGCTATCAGTTAATACAGTTTCTCTGTTATGATGTTATTTTTTAATGTTAATTGGAAAACATACTTGTCATCTAAAGTTAGCAGTATGTTCCTTTTCATTAACCCATTAGCTCAGCCACCAGATTCATTTGACCCTTCTCTTCTCTGTCAGGTCATGACCTGAGTCCTCTATCTGTGACACTGCGGTAGATTTTGTTTCCGTGGTAACATAGTTTTCAGGATCATCTTGTAAAATGATATAGTGGTACATTAGACGATAAAAAGAGTCTATTGTTTTCTTAGTGCTGATACACCCAAAGAGGAATGAACTGGTTGTCACAGTGACATAGATTAGGTTAGATTCCTTACTTTGCATGTATCGGGCCCGGTTACGTGATTTCAAACTCGATCGGAATCGGACATTACCTCCCGATCAGGACTCGGATATATATTTGTCAGGGCTGTCAAAGTTAATGCCTTCTATGCAGGGTGGCTCTGTGTCTTGTAGTGTAGGGGTATGACAGCTGCTTTTGGCGCGAGAGGTCCTGGGTTCGAGACTTCGATGCGTGTTTGAAATCTCCCAGTGTGGCGGTAGCGACACGCACGCACGCACACATTTTGCTGCAATGAGTGCCTTTATAGAGAGTCCTGAAAGTATCGGATCGGGACTCGGTATCGGCAGATACTCAAAATCAAATGACTCAGACTCGGACTCAAGGGCAAAAAAACCTGATCGGGACATCCCTACCATTTACTGATAATATAATTGACAGTTGTGTTATCCCTTGCCCCTCATCAGTACATGAGAAGCATTGTATCATCTGCAGCCATTCACGCTGTGTGAGTATTAATCTAGACCTTCTGCTGCTGAGTCACTGCAACAAGTTCACATCTCCACACAAATAAGCCAGACCTAAATAAACAAAGGTGTCGGCCTTGGACTTACAAGGCTCATCTTTAGTTTGCAGGCCAATAAAAAGCTCAAGCTAAACAGATGACACTAGTATCATCGTGACATTTATCAGCGCCTGTGGCTGAGTTTGCAGACATGTAAAACTGGTGTAAGAGGTCAAGGAGACAGTCCGTCTCATCAGAGCTATGCAATCAACAGCAGTGCTGCTGGGTAGAATACACTCCCTTTGCAAACAATGCAGACTTAAACTGTCATCGGGATGTACATCTGTGTTGCTGCTACACTATCTTCAGTGTCGTACACAGATGATACTTGCTGATCAATAAGCACGAATTGATGAACAAGGTTTGCGGCTTGTGCTGCCACAGATGATCGTCGCACAAAATTCATGAATCAAGATACTGCAAGTCGATATTGCCATCCGTATAGTAAGTGCCTAACACATTTTTATAGAACATTGTGTAAAAAAATGCATAATGCAGAATAAAAATCAAGGTCAGCATCCTAATTTTTATTCAAAAGGTACTAAAATAAATATGCGCTCCAAGGCCCAGCTGAAGCAAACTGCTGGACATTTCATGAAAGGGAAGCAGAACTGCTGAGTGTTGAGTGTTGTCTTTGGCAGACAGTCATAGGAGTACGTTGAAGAGCTATTGAACTTGACTGAACCACCCTGTGGGGAGAGCCAGACTCAGAGGAGGCCCATCTCACTTGATAAGTGCACAGAGGAAGTCATAATGCATGACCAGGCCAGTGTAAGATACGCTCAAGTTACTCCAAACAGCAGTAGAAAACACTTAACACTTCACAAAGGAAGAGCTGAAAGAAGTGGCTTATGTAAAGGGAATCTGGGTTCCTTTGCCTCTCTCAGATTTTGTCTTTCTTGACCAGCAGTGGAGACAGGCTGGAAGTAGGCCAGTTGTTTTTAGTGTAGGCAGTTGAGACCAAAAGGTGTCAAGTTGCAGGTCAGTCTGCCAGCAGGGTCTAATGCACTTTGACCTTTGTCCTCTGCTGCTAGTCCAGTGTTACACATTCCACTTATTAGACTGGTGATCTGAATTTTGGTCTGACCACTTGACCCGGTCACTGGTTCACTATTCATCCTTCATTTGTCCAGCCTGACAAATGTTCTGACCCAGTGTTCCTGCTTGTTATACCTTGCTTTGACAATCTATGACTAAACTAAAACATAGTGGTATGTTTAAGTCACCAGCTGGCAAACACTACAGGAATTCCTGGAATGTTTTGGTCAGATCTGGTAACAAGGTTGGTCTGCCTAACAAACAGTTTTAGGAAATCCTGCTTGTTAATAGGTTTCAGGTTTTTTTATTGTCCTCAAGGGTAAACAAAGAACAAATGAAAGGGCAACCTGATAGGCAAGGGCTTTTGGAGTATTAAGTAGTGGATCCCTGATTTGATTTCCAGGCTGGACCTGAAAAGGCCAAAAAAATCTAAAAGTAAATATCAGGAAATATATTCATTCTGTTGTTTTCCTTTTTGCTGACAGGATACAGATATCTCCCCTGCCCAGCGGGACGAGGCCGTGCGCTGGTTGACGGAGCTCCATGGCAGACTGCAGCTTTACCCCGAGACCTTGGTGTTAGCTGTTAGCATCCTGGACCGCTTCCTCGCTCCCATCAAGGTACAGAGACAGTTCTGGTTTTGTGAACAGCTAAAGTGTTAGGGTTGGGATGATCAATACACATTGTATTGATCTAACTATTGATGGGATTTTCTCTTGTCAGGCCCGTCCAAAGTACCTACGCTGCATCGCTATTGCCTGCTTCTTCCTGGCTGCCAAGACCTGTGAGGAAGATGAGGTGAACACAGCTACACACTTAACAACAGACACTAAGCTCTCAGTTCAATTCTATTTTATTTATATAGCGCATTTTACAATCAGAATTGTCTCAAGCAAAGAAAAACTCCCTTTTAATGGGAAGAAACCTGGAGCAGGACCCGACTCATGAGGGAGAACCTTCCTGCTGATAGCCGGCCATGTAGAGGCGGAGAAGATGAGGTAGAGAGGACAGAGAGAGGTCAGCATGCAGGTCTGGAGGAAGAGAAACAGGGAACTGCTCAGTGGATCATGTTTGTGTCCCCTGACAGCGTAGGCCTATAGCAGCATAGCTCTGCTAAAAGATAAGCATTCATCAGCCTGATGATACCTGTGGCTGAAGCCATATCAACAAGTGACTGTATCTAACTTGTCTACACACTATAGCTTAGACTAGTTATAAGCTTTACTAAACCTAAAGGTGGAGGCGGTGTCTGCCTCACAAACCCAAGTTGGAAGCTGGTTCCATAGTAGCGGTGGCTGATAGCTAAAGGCTCGTCCTCCCATTCTACTTTTATGAATTCTGGGAACAAGAAGTAACTTCTCACTCTGAGACTCTCACAAGAATCTACAAAGTTAATGGATCATGGATAGAATGATCAGAATGCAGTGAGGGTCTGAGGGTAGAGTTAGGAGTTAATTGCATCAGGACAATAACTGTGTTGTGTGTGTGTCAGTGTGTGCCCTCTCTGAAGGAGCTGGCTGCATCCAGCAGTTGTGGCTGTTCTCCATCAGAGATCCTGAGAATGGAGAGGATCATCCTGGACAAACTTAACTGGGACCTGCACACCGCCACAGCCCTGGACTTCTTGCACATTGTAAATCCATCTCTCACACACATTTTGTTCTATCATTAATAAGTAACACATAATTGGTGAGCTGTGTTATCTCACTAGGTCACTGTGCAATACACAGGCCTGTTATTGTCTCACAATGTTTATCAGTTGATAAACATGAACTGGAGAGATCTCTGGTAGCAAAAGATTTCCTGCTAATATTATAATATGTTTCATTTATTGAATACATTTAACTTTAATCCAGTTATTACACATAATTTTCTCCGTCTGAATTACTTCAAAATGTTTTATTGATCCTGACTAGTGGATATTAATCATTAATCAACATCAGGTTTGAAACTCTCACCCTCTTTTTCCTATAGTTTCATGCAATGGTGCTGTCTTGTCGGTCTGGGTATTTGGAGTCCATGCTGGGACTGAACTGCTCCCAGCATCTCGCCATGCTCACACAGAGACTCTTCCACTGTCTGACTGACCACACACTCATACAAGTATGTACAATAATCTGACTATGTTTTTATGCATTTTCAGATTTCTTTATCATTTCATATATACATTTATGTCATTTGCCTGCCACTGAGGGTTGTCTCTCTGCATGTGTTTCCATAGCTCAAAGGGTCCATGCTGGCCTTGGCTCTTATCACCCTGGAACTGGAGACCTGCTGCCCTGACTGGCTGGCTCTTACCATTGAGCTGCTGAGAAAGGCACAGGTACTTTCACAGACAGGAACAATATCTGCCTCTTTCGTTTTTGAGTGATCAGTGAGAGGACAGAGGACTAGAAATGGCACAAAATGGCCAGCAGAGAGCGCTACCCATGCACCTGATTGCAGCAGAAGGGGAAGAAGTATGAGGAAACTCAAAAGAGAGGAACTTACAGAAAAACACACTACATTCTAAGCTTCTTTCAGCAAGAGGAACATGCAGAGATTACCTGCTGGTTTAACTGTGTACCTACAATGATCATTAATGTGAATGAGAACAAAAGACTCTCTTCTTCCCTACTCGTAAATTTCCTCTCGGGGATCAATAAAGTATCTATGTTATTCACTGTTTGACTCTCATGTCTTTTGTCTCACGCAGATCGACAGCTCTGAAGTGATTCGCAGTCGAGAGCTAGTGGCTCGTAGTCTGTCTACACTGAGAGCTTCCCTGCCTCCAAACACTGTCTACATCTACCAACCCCTGCAGAAACACACCACCCTGCAGCCTCCGGCCCAAGATCCAACATTCTCTTGCTCCACACTGGGTATGGCAGAGTTCCTACATCAGAATCTGTTGTCGTGTGGAATGCACATGTGAGAGTCTTTATTTCGAAAGGTTTCTGTGGTTAAGTAGTTTTGTTGTTGTTTTTTCTTTCTCCAGGGACCAGCACCGAGTCTTCCAGGGACCACGGCCTCGCCACTACTGCTGCTCCTGCACAGCCACGGACACCTTCTGCAAGGGAGAAGGGGAGGCAGCAGCCCTGGAGCTCCCTCTCTTCCTCCTGCTCCGCTGACAGCAGTATCCCAGCTCTACTTTCTCCACCTAAACACCATCACCCTCTTTACCACCTACAGGTTACACTGCGGTGCAAGGCTACCGCCAAGCGCAAGGTATCACTATCATTCTCTCTTGAAAAGAAATGGACACCATACTCACCCATGAATCTAACCTGAGCTGTCTGCATGTTCAGGTGGAGGAGATGGAGGTGGATGACTTCTACGATGGTATCAAACGGCTCTACAATGAAGAAGTTACCAACACCATCACTGCTGTCCAGGAGGGGGCAAAAACAACAGGTGGAGGAGGAGCAGAAGGAGGCCTTGGCGACTGCAGTGTCCTGTTGTCCCGACAGGAAGGCAGCTCCTCCCCCTGTCCACCTCTGCAGCCAGCCAGCACCTCCTAGAGACCAAACGGGAAGCTGTACACCACAACTGTCTCCACACTGACATCATCTTTCTGTTTGACATTCAAAAGAAACTCGGTTGTAGGTTTCTGGCCGCAACCTCATCAATAGGCAAAGAGGACAAGAAAGTTTTTTGTGCTTCAACCCATCAGGGTTGACATAAATTAACGGACAAAGATGATGTCAGCAGTTAGGACAGTTTTGGTTGTGGTGCTAACGATCCCGGCGTGACCCCGAGCCGAAATCAACTCCCATCATGCCCTGCAGCCAAACAACAGAACCCAAAAAAAATCTAAACATTCAAAACGTAAAAAAACCTGCTGCTATCTCTTATGAATTATATTTGTTGAACACAAATAAGCATAACAAAAGATTTAAAAAAAATTATAAATAGAAAAGTTAACTTCAAAAATATTTCTCTTCCCTCACTACCTGTGTTTGTTTTAAATGTCATTGTCGTCAACTTACAGCTGTTTGTCCTTCCAGTCTTTTCTCTCTCATTTATTTATGTTTTTATTCTGTCCTCTTCACTCACTGCATGTTTTCATCTATATTTATAACCTCAAGTCAATTGTATGAGTGTTTTAGACGATTATCTGTAGTACCCACACAGATAGATTTGTATTTTTTTTTAAGTGGTGCCATTTGGTTGTTGATGAGATGCTGATCTAAACATCCCTCCTTTGAATCCTCCTCTTTCTCTGTTTCCTTGCAGTTTGTTGTGATGGCTCGGCTGAATATAGTTTCTCAGGTTGTTTTGTTCGCACACAAGCATTAAGAAAAATCTCCTAAAATTCTTACAACAGTGCAGACATTCTTAAAAGTATTCATGCTCTGTTGTAGACAATTATATCATCTTTGAAATTATTTCTGGATAATGTGATGAAAAAATGTAATCTACAGCTCGAACTATAGCTTTCCTCTGACAAAGGCTAAAAATCATGACTGAAATTGGGTTCTTATGTTGGTGTCTGAGCTTCGGATCTTTTTAGGACATGAGTGACAATCTTACTTTGTTGTTAAGAAGCAAAAACAACCTACTGTTTTTAATCTTTGAAGTTCTGTTTAATATATTTGTGCAAAAAGCTCTGTTGTTCCTGCTGCAGGAGATGATGGTGGCTGCTTCAGGTCCCTGAACGCACCACTCAATAAAGACTAAAGTGTATGAGAACTGACTGAACGCTGTGTCTTCATTACTTTATATCACAGTGATGAATATATAATAAATTGGTTTCACACCCTGGAGATATTAAGAACACATACACTGCTCAAAAAATAAACGGAACCGAAAACTTTTAACCATACCTGCAGCAAACTGTTCTATACGTGCCCTCCGCCCTTTGAGGGGCTCCTGTGAGGTCTGGTTAGTGATCATTCATCGTAATATTAAAGACAAAAACCCAGAAATATGAAGACAATTGATGAAGGTGAGCACAAAACTACAGCTTTAATTAGGCGACATGATGTGTTCACTGTGACTGTTGTTCAGCAGAGCAGCTGCAGAGTATTAAATTGTTCTGAAGTCATTCATTATTAAAATGTTCTTGTTGACATCGTTTAACATCAATATGCTGTCAGTGACTCCCACAATAAGCTCAAACACCTGATGTCTGCTGACATTATTCTCTCATAACACCTGACTGAACGTCTTTGGGACATTCTACCGAATGGGTGCCATTTGCATGTGATAATTCTTCCAAAATAAATATTTTTTTTTTATCTTTTTTTCAAGATGCAGTCTAATAATAAACATGCTTAACTATTCAAAATAAATAATGGTCCATCTCAGGGACATTTATTTATTTTTTTACAAGGTATCTAAGCAGACAATGGACGCATTTTCCTCAGTCCTGTTACGGAAACTCTAGTGTCTTTTAAAAAGCTGTTTTTAAATCATATTCAAATATCTCTTTTGTTTTGCCCTCATATAATCAATCAGTTTTAGGAAACGAATGGCCATATGTTAAATTATTTATATTTTTGCCAAAAAATAACTTTGTATGGACCCAAGTTGTACTTGTTTACAAAACACAACATAATGTTTAATATGAAAAAAAAATCCCCAAACACAACTTTGCTGATTTTTTAAAAATTGTGCCATTAATTAAACTGTTTTAAAAACACTGTATTCATTTCATTTAAAAAGAACTGGTTATACAGATTTTTGAGAAAAAAAACTATCTGGTAACAGGAAAAAACATGTGTAACAGGAATGAAGTCAGGTAACAGGAATTAAAGAAAGATAGAGTAAAAAGTGTGATCATAAGATGGTGGGATAGGGAAGGTGGCTAGTTTGTTGCTCCTTTCTGCAGAAAGCTGTTGGTAGATGTTCTACTATTGTTCTCTTCTGCAAAAGAAGAAGAAGTCTTAAGATCTTTCCATTGCCTACAAGTTAAAAACATTTTTGGTCAGGATGCAGCAACTATCAAATAGTGGTCCAGGTAAAAGTCATGACAACAAACTTCTTAGTCTAACCTTTTTTTAAGAAAACTTCTGTAGTTTTGCCCACACTTCATTTTCAATTTCCATGTGTCGACCAGTGACTGGTTTTGTTGAAGGGATGAGAGATACAATGTCCTCAAAGAGGTACCACATAACGTCTTCCCGCGCTGGCCAGAAAAATCTGTTCACTCCAATTTTCTGCATGCAACGCACTTGTATGTGTGTTTCACTTGTGTCCATGATGATCCCAGGGTAAAGGTCACCTTCATATTTCAGGACACACCATTTTCCTACAACATCAGGGTTTCATCAAGTCTCCCTCCACTTTCTGCGTCGCCTGCGCTTTTCCCTCTCACTGACATTATAGATTCTTTTCTTCTTGCCTGACTCTGTTTCACTCCTGTACTTGTCATGTTCTTTCTGTAAATATTTTTGTCGCCTCCCTGGGTCTGCATCACGTCGTGCACGATAGCGCCGCTGCTTTTCTGCAGCAGTTAATGGTGGATTTTTCCCCTGTAAGAATAGCATTTATATTGTCAAACTGACCTTATGTGTAAACTAAAGCTTACTAACTTAAGCTGGGGACACACTACACAGTTTTTTTTTGTCTGATTTCACCCTTAATTCCCTGTCAGGTTAGGGTTTGGGTTACACTACAGTGGTGTAGTGTGAACTGTTCACCAACCCAACTGCAAACATTTCATGTCAATGAAAAAGAGAGGGTGTGACATGGGAACTAGTGCCAGAAGATGACGGGAAGTAGCAGGAATATAAAAATAACAACCGACTCCTCCATGATTTGATCCAAACCAGTTTTTTCTTCCTAATTCTTCCTGATCTTCTTCTTTGAGTTTGTTGGTGGTTAGCAAACAACAAATTGTCACATTACTGAATACTGGGGAAGTCATGTATTGTGTCCCCAGCCTTAGTATTCAGGTCAACAGTATCAAAAAACTGACATAAACCTTAAAAAAATCAATTAAATAAAGGGGGATACTCACTCCTGTTACAGTAACACAGTCCTGTTACTCACTATATCAGTAACAGGACTGAAAGTAACAGGACTGAGTTTTTAGCAAAGAATTAGCTAAAACATGAAATATAGCAATATGGCGTCCATGCTAGCAGCATGAGGACATCTAGCACATCTACTAATTCACCAAAAATATGTATTTTTTTAAAATAAAAACTTAAGGACTTAATGTTTATATTGACCGTCTCAGCCACAGTTGAAATATCATCAAATATACAGAAAAGATAAAGAGAGACCTTACTTTTGGTCTGCCCATGTTCCTTAGAAGAACTAGACAATGCAACTTCCTGTTGACCATGTGACTTGTGGAATGTTCCAATTTTTTTTATAGAGGGGGATGTGTTAGGGTAACAGGACTGAGGTAAAACATGGGGACATGACTAAAATGTATATTTTAACTACAGTATTATAAATGTATTTAAAAAAAACATCTTTAAATCACAGATGGATCATAGAGTCATACAAAAATGTAAAAAATAAAACATTTCTATTTGATTTTAATTATTATATTTCATGGTACACTGTTGTATTAGAGACTGGGGACACAATGTGCTAATTTTCACTAGGTTTAGTAGGTTTTTTTAAATAATTGCAAATTTTTATATTAAGCTGGCAATCAGGTCAAGGTTCAAGACAATTTCCTTAACAATAAAATGTGTTCTACAGTCAATTTTAATATATATTTACACAAATAATCTCATGGGGACGTAAATGGCACCGATTTGGTGGAATGGCCCCTTTACACCCAAACACGAGTCTGAAATAAGTTTACAGTGTACATGTATACATGCAAACATGCTGCAGTCATGAAGCTGCACGCAGAAAATCCCTGAAGACTGAAAATCAACATTTCAGGATGAAACGCTGTTTTACTGACGTCATGATTCAGATGCGTGCATCATACGTTGCTATGTTTTTTTTTTTTTTTACAACAACATGTTTTGAATCAAAACTCTCACGCGCACAAGCAGCAGCAATTTTGCAGCAGCTTTGCAGAGAAATATCTGAGCGAACAACTTGTTCACGGAGACGACCTGCATCCCGGACTGCGCCTGCGCAGACAGACTGACCACAAGGACCATGGACCAAGACCGTTCCGGCATGGAGGCTGTAAGTTCACTGTTCACTGATTAAAGACACTGTAAAGAAAAAAAAGACTTCTGACAACATTTGGAGCAGAGGCTTTACAGAGTTTACAGCAGGTTTAAAGGAGCACAGATAACCTCATCAACAAGGACTCACGACATATCACCATATGTAAACATGTCATGCTGCTGCTTTTGCTGCTCACATTTTAACCCATGGAGGTCTGGATTTGGAACCATACTCAAAATGAAAGTGGAAAATCACATCACAGGCTGATCCTACTTGAGTGGAAGTTCCTCAAGACAAGTCAAATGAGGCTCAGTGTGTGTGGCCTCCACGTGCCTGTATGACCTCCCTACAACGCCTGGGCATGTTCCTGATGAGGCAGCAGATGCTCTCCTGAGGGATCGACTCCCAGACCTGGATTAAAGCATCAGTCAACTCTTGGTCAGTCTGTGGTGCAACGTGGTGGCAAATGCCAATCGCCCTTCACAGTGTTGGGCTGTAAGCACAAGCCCCACTTGTGGACACTGGGCCCTCATACCACCCTCATGGAGTCTGTTTCTGACAGTCTGAGCAGAAATATGCATATTAGTGTCCTGCTGCAGGTCATGTTGCAGGGCTCTGGCAGGTCTCTTCCTGCTCCACCTTGCACAAAGGAGGAGGTAGCGGTCCTGCTGCTGGGTTGTTGCCCTCCTACGGCCCCCTCCACGTCTCCTGGTGTACCGGCCTGTCTCCTGGCATCTCCTCCATGCTGACAGACACAGCAAACCTTCTTGCCACAGCTCTCATTGATGTTTCATCCTGGTAGGGGTGGGCGATAGTATTGATACCAACGTTAGGATCAGTATTTACTCGATACTAGCGTGATTAGATCGATATTTCTCTGGAAGTTTCTCTTAATAACGTTCCAAGGCATGCCCAATCAATTTAATTTGTGGATTCCAATCAAGGTGTAGCAACATCTCAGCAATGATCCAAGAGAAATTAGAGGCACCTGAGCACAATTCAAATGTTGTTGGAAGGGGTCTGAATTCTTACCAATGCAATGTTTCAGTTTTTTACCTTTTAATGTGAAAAAAATTAAATGATTTTAAATGATTGTAGCATCAGGCTGCAACATAACAAAAGTGAAAAAGGTCTGTATGCACTGTACATGCATGCCAATAGCAACCATAACACTACAAGCTCACAGTTACTGTATGTAAAAGGAAACTTGTTCCTGACAAGGAAGTCATATTCAAAAGAATGGAGCGAAGATGAGATCACACAATGCTGTGCAATGTTCCCTTTTTGTTTCGGTGAAATCAATTCTGAAAATGAAAATAAGCCTAGAGCATCATATGATAAAGTTTATTTTATTTATCAGCTGGATGATTGGAAGTAGATCATGAATATGACTGTGATCCATGCAGTGATGGACTGGTAGCAGTAGAAGGCAAAAGACCAACTGTAGAGCGGCCCTCTACCACACTGAACAAGGCTGCACAGTGCACAGCTACAGGTTACAAACAGCACAGAGGAATAAAGGAGGGAGGAGACCAGGAGTTTCTTCTTTCTTCTTTAGAGGACCTGTTCTGGATTTTCACAAAACCATGTATTGTGTCAGGCTCCCTGCCCACTAATGTCTCCTGTGTTTACTTACACATTTGTACTCTGTTGTGTTGCCATCCTTCTTGTTCTGTTCCAGGAGCCAGTGAGGCGTGTACTTCCTACCAGTCCTGTACAAAAACCATAACCAAAACCATACAGACGAGACAGTCACCTTTTAGTATGGCCTTAGAGATAAAAGTTCAACAACATGTAACTGGCAATAACTTCACTATAGGCCACGCCTCTGAACTGACAGCTTTATTTGAATAGAGAATGTAGGGAGAGGGGGAGGGATGAAGGGATGAAGGGAGTAGGGGTTGAAGGCAGGGATGATGAAGAGACTCCTGTGTGTGTGTGTGTGTCTGTAGCTCGGGATCTTGGCCCCCTGGTGTTCCTGTAGAGAAAGGCAGGAGAGAGGAGAGAAGGAAAAACAACTGGGGTTGGGGCGTAGTGAAGCATTATGAGGCGTGGCCTTGTTCCTGAACCCAAGCTATATATTCCACTTGGTATAAGAGAGAGGCTGTGTGGAGTTAGAACTGGTCCACTGGATCCACAACAGGTCTGACCTGTTGTTTCAGAATGTACAACTCTGTATGGACTGAGCTAGTTCAAACACAGCCTGTGATCTTATGCTGCTTTCACCTCATCATGTGATCCCCAAATCTTAACCTTTAAACAGCTCTCTCCACACACAGACATGACTCCACATGCCCTCAAACCTGCTTGGTTGCTCCAACCTGACAGAACATGTTAGCAATGTTTGTGTACTACTGAAACTGTACCACTTATTTACTGTATATCCACTGCATATTATATAATACAGTGGTGCTTAAAATCTTTAGAACTTTATATTTCTGCAAAAAAATAAAACATAAATAAATGTACATGTATTATTTTAAGAGACAGACAGACATATTTCACTTTGTCATTTATTTAGAAAAATAATATTACATGTGCGCGGCAAAGTATTTTTAGGCTTTGTGTGAAAATCCGATTGACGTTATTTATGCAGAAATATAAATGATTCTAAAACTTTCAAGCAGCACCATGTCAGCTTCCTTTCAGACACACAAACCAATCGAAATGCAGTGAATAAAATAACTATGTGAAACTGTGAAACACGTTTAATACTTCATGTATAAAGAAAAATACTGTGGCTCTCCCGTGTTTAAACATCAAACCAGAATTATTACAAACCTCAATACACCATTTTATCTTCTACTGTTTTTTACAACAATGACTTATTACACACATTAATTCATTTTGGCTATTTGCCAAATATTTGTTTCCAGATTCATTTAATAAAAAGATGCTGCTGGGAAGCTAACAGACCTCAAACTTGACAGTCAAATCTGAGATGAATTAAAAACAAATCAGTGTGTGTCCTCTCCTCTCTTCTGAAATGTGTTGTCTCACAGTTAAAACTTGCTCTAACAGAGCAGAGAAGGAAACTTTCAGGTAAAAACCTCTGTGCGCTTTTCCTTTCACACTGTTTTAGTAGCACGTCCTTATTTTCAACTGAATGTTGCCTCAGATGCTTCCTCACATCCAGCTTAAACAGAGGTGTCAGATTGCTGTCCGTAAAACCGCTGAAGAGATTTATGTTTGAGGAACGCGGCGAGGGACGATGACCTTTTGACATTTGTCGTGGCCACAGTCAAAGGCCTCCCTCCAGAGGACGCGGAGGAGAGGTGATGGCGCGTACGGCGGCGTTTCTGCTGCTGCTGCTGCTGCTGTTCCCAGTTGGAGTCGACTCCCCCAGCTCCTCCGCCTTCTCCTGTCACGGCAGCCCGCGCCGGTGCTCCCAGCAGCTGGAAGACCTCAATGGGCGCGGTGCAGCTCAGGTACTGCCAGGGCCTCTTCCCCGCGTTGTCCCTCATCCTCACATCGGCGCAAAACTTGTTGACCAATAACCGTATGATGTTTTTGTTGCCGTGGATTGTAGCGATGTGCAGGGGCGTGTGGCCGCTTGTCGCCCTGGCATTTACGTCGAAGCTCATTCCAGCTTTTTCAACTCCGTACCTAAAACCACAGATGTGATGTCAAATGAAAACAATCAATGAACACGTCCTGTCAGAAAGCTTTTCTGAACCATAATGTCTTAACTCATCAGTAATTACAGCCCACACAATTCAAACTATTTCTTTGAGGCATGCAGCTGGTTTCAGGTATGAAAACCAGACCATCCTGTTCCACAGAGAGTTAGCTGCGTACCATAGAGTGTTGAGAACTCGGTGGTCGCCATGTTTGGCGATCCAGTGCAGCACAGTGAAGCCGGAGATGAAGTCTCGTCTGTTGAGCAGGGATGAGTCCTCTCTGAACAGGGAGTAGATGTCCGGCCAGGTGCCCGCCGCCGCCTTCACCAGCCAGACATGCTCCTTGGGCTCCAGTGGAACCAGTGGCTGAAATTCATTAATAAAGAAGGCCCAAGTCAGAAAGTGATTATGATTAAACAGTCCTGACAGTCATGATAAACTGCCACCTTTAAGGCTCACCTGCCTACTACGACTTTCATTGTGAGCTGTGGGTTCTGTAGCTGTTGGGATTTTCTTCCCCTCTCCTCGCCCATCCACGCCCTCGACCAAATCGGCAAGGCTGTGGCAGCGAGGTGGTGTGGAACAGGATGATAACGAGGAGGACGACAGGTTGTAGCGAAGGCTAAGCGAGGAGGAGATCCGGTGAAGGCGTCTCAGCCGGGCTGTCTCAGTATTTTCCATTCCTCCTCCACCTGCCGCCTCCTCCTGGAGGAGATGGTCCAGGTCGGCTCCCATGCTGCGGCACATCCTGCTTCTCAGTCGGGAACTGAGTCGCCTGGCAACAGCCGGGCGCTGGCGTAGCTGAGGCGAGGAGACGGAGCCCTCGCTGGACTCCCCTTGGTCATCACAGAGATCTCCTATGGGACAGGGTGCAAAGTTAAGCAGCAATAAACAACATCAACGCACTCACTACTTTTCAGAGTCGGCATGCTTTCTGGTGGAATGATCCAACTGATCCTACACACTTCAGCTCTGACCTGTGGAAAGGTGCCACAGGACTGGCCTGCCTGCAGGATCCTGGCTGTCATGGATATTGGCCACGCCCACCAGCTCATCTGTTTATACAGGAAAGTTAAATACTATGAATCAACCACCCTTCAACATAATCCGATAAAATCTAATAGAGTTGCTGCGTACCTGCTCTGGAATGTAGATTCTCTGAACTGCTGGTCCCCCTTGATGCTCTTGGAGAGGAAGATGTTAAACAGCTGCTGCTGCAGAAGCCAGCATCGGACGAGTGGGAGAAGATGCTGCTGTGGCTTGATGACAGTCTTTGCCTTTGATCTGACCCAAGGCTGGAGACCAGCTGGACATCTGCAGGCTGCGAGTATCGTCGGTCCTGTTGGATGTTGCGGTGCAGCGCGGCCTCTGTACTCTGATGGATTGCTGGCACACAGTGCTCTGCCTCTGACGGAAGGCTGCGCCTCGTTGACACAAACTCCGCTGGGTCCAGCCCTGGACCAGCACATCGTCCTCTCAGCCCTACCCCTGTGCCCCAAGGTGTCCGATTATTCCTTTCTATATCCTGGATGTAAATCTTTGGGGGCATTACTCCTGATGAAGAGGATGAAGAGGAGAAGTGAGAGGGAGGCAGAGGCTGGTCTATGAGGCAGGGGGAAGAGGCAGACTTCCCAGTATCAGAGAGAGGAACGTTCAGGGGCCAGACTCCTCCAGCTGAAGCTCGCCTCATCGGGACCATCTCCTCCTCATCCTCCTCCACATCATCATCATCATCATCATCATCAAAAGAGACAGCAGATTTGTAGCTCTGTCTCTGCCTGGCACGGCGTGGAGCGACTTGAGGATGAAGACGTGTGGGAGGCTGCTGATGAAGGCTCCCCTCAGGCTGTGCCTCCTTCCCTCTGATGGGTTCTGAGACAGGAACATGCTGGCTGGTTTCTCTAAGTGCAGGAATGACAGGTGTGATACCCGGAAGTGGGCCAGTCAGACTAGGGACGGGTTGTAAAACCTGAGCTGTTGCGGGTCTACCAGGAGGTTCAGGTGTTCTGTTTACCTGTTTGTGTTTTATGTTGAAATTCGTCTCCACATTGTTGTTGTTGTTCAGTATGAGCCCAGCAGCAGGTAAGACCGTTTTCTTTGCAGTTTCTCCCGGTGGCGCGGGTGTTCCCTCCTCCCTCTGTAGGAGTTTCGGCCGACGCGGGTCTGCGCTCAGAGGCGTCTTCAGGTTGGTGTTTTCCGGCGAGGTGTCGCTGCTTTTCCCGGCGGGAAACCACGGAGTTAAGCCGGAGCCCTCTTCAACACCGCCGCCGGGGACATGTCCTTTAAATTTCTTCCTAAGAACGACGTGAGACACGCCGTCCGTTTGTCTGACAGTCGCCACGGAGTTGACAAACTTCTTGAAGAGCTCTCGGTTCCGGTCTCGGTCCGCATGATCACGGAGGAAGTACCCGAAGTGCAGCAGCAGGTCCGCGTTTTTGACCGTGCCCCCGTTCTTCTGGAGGAAGTGCAGCACCGCGTCCTGAGTGAAATCTGTGGCCATTGCGGTCTTTGTGCAGCCCTGTGTGATGCCTGTGTGTGTGTGTGTGTTTGTGTTGCACCCTGCTCGTCTCAAAGGTCGGAGTTGTTTCTGCCAAACAAGCACAAGCTCCGCCCACTTCAGGTATTTAACCCCAAACTCACCTGCTGCATTCCGGCAGGTAACCCGGATGTGAGCGGATGCTGGAGAGACAATAAGCTTCTGTTATAGGGAAAATATGGATTTCACAATATCCTTTCTCTTAATGTTCAACACGTGAAAGTTTCATGAATATTAAATGATGAAAAACTTGCTTCTGTTAATAGTTTGCTTCCATTTTGGGCAAAAACAGATATCATGCTGTAAGAAAAAAATTGTGAAAAAAAAGGAAAATTCGTATAGAAAATGCAATTAATTAATTAATTAATCAATTAATAATAAAAACCAATACAAATAGAAAATGAAAAAGTAAACAGAAACCTGTCCTTGTCCATGTGCATACTCTTCCTTTTCTTTCTTTTTTCTTTTTTTATAGTTTTTAGGTCTTCCACTATGTTTTAATAACTAGTCCCTCAAAGTATCTTTCAATGTATGGGATGATATTTATTTGTAGGTTTGTCACAACTTCTTTCACTCTGTTAACATTTATCTAACAATACTGACCAGTCCTGCACCACGATCTACAGTAGGATGTAAAGGACAAAAAGGCTGACAGTATTTACAAAATACATTTATTTTGAAAAAAAGGAGCTGATATTTTCTGTTCTTAATTCTTTCAGAAAGCAAACACTGAATTTTATTCAATAGTAAACAAAACAAAAAAAGACTTGCAATAGTCAGTAGTGCCTCTGAAAACAGTAACAAAGAAGTAAACGGTCACCAATAAAATCAGGGTGATTAAAGTGGACATAACAGATTGTGTGCTGTTAAGTTTAGAGAATAGTTAGAACTGATGCCATTTGGAGTAGTAGTGAACAGAAAGGAATCCAAGGAGGACATAACTGTGTTAAATTCATGTTAAGATGCCAAAAAACAAAGAATACAGCTGCAACAGTGAGAAATAAGGCTTCACTACATGTCACACATTTATATAAGGAAGCCTCAGCTGCACAGTGCTGGTGTGATCTTTAAAAGTTAGTGAGGTGCAGAATGTCCAAACATGTAGTATTTTGGGTTGTGATTAAAAATAAAAATAAAATCAGGACGTTTTGGCTTCTGCTGCATCAGTTTTGACCATCTGCTTTTAACAACCTTTTTCTATGGAGAATAGCATTAACCCACAGCAGTGCCTGAGATGAAATGTCGTTTTTATGAAAGTGATATGCAAATTATTTTTTTATAATAGTAGTGCAAAATACTGTGTGACTATCTGACTTAATTGACTGGTCAGGTGTCTGTCCAGGTAGTCCATTTAAGGCACCATTCTTCCTTGTGTTTTCCAACCCTAGGACAGGTCAGTACTGCAGCAATAAAGCCTCCATCTTTGTTGCCTGAGCTTTAGCTGTAGCGGGGCCTTGCTGCTGGATCAGGATCAGTGCGTTGTCAATGGGCAGCACCAGCATGATCTTCATTAGAAGCCCGTATAATGTCATTCGCATGTTCTCTTCTGCCCCTGTGGTTTGATTGACACTGTAAGCTTACATTACTTTTGGGTGCAAACAATTAGCAATGTTAGCTCACAAATTTCTCCATAGAAACTTGTAACTGGTGGCACAGTGGGTACCCTGTCAATAACACTTCATTGCCAAATACAGTAAACTGTTTTCAAATGCCAACAATGCTATGCATTATTATTATAATGCAATATAAAAACACAACGTGAAGATAAATAGAAAATGAATATGCATATTTTTGCCCTGTGTATTTCACAATGTGCAGCTTTTATTTGTCTGACAGCTGGAAGCTTGGGGAAAAAAAGATTCATAAAGATTAAAAGAAATTTTCTGGATCAAAACAGTGAGCTCTGTTTGCAAATTTCATGCTTGATATATTGTTTAAATTATGAATAAATTCAAACTATTACTAATCCCAGCCTCAGCTGCTTCTTTTCATTTTTTTTAAATTAAATATCTTTGGGTTTTATACATTGTTGTGATTCCTCATTTTGTCGTTTTATCTGACCAAATAATAAAACAGACTTTTCGTGGCTGTAGTAAAAAAAAAGCTGGAAAAAATAATAATATTTGTCTCATAACAAAACCTCTAATTCAAAATCCATTAAACCAAGAGGACACTTAATCCCATTAAAATCTTTGGAATCAAAACTTTTACTTTTTAGACATCATATACTTCTTTTAATGAGACAGAAGCTAAAAAACAATTGTATAATTCAGTGTTAATGTGCTGCTGAGAGTAGTCAGATTGCTACAAAGTGCTATAAGCTCCAGACACACATACAGTAGTGGCAGTAGTTGTGTTACAGTATGATAAGACAGTGATGGTTACAGGTTTGTTGAAGCAGTTCCCCGTCATGTGCTTTTTTTTCGGCAGTAAAATAAGAATTTGATTTTCCAAATTTTGGTGTTAATTTATTTACTGTACATGTGCGAGAGCTGAGCAGCTTTAATGAAGGTAACTGCTTGCTCGCTTCATCTAGCCACCAGAAATAAAGACTTCCTGAATGAAGGTTTGAACGTGTGAGGTTCCTGAAAGCACCGGTGTGTTTGGGACTTTTGGCAGAATATTACGTCTAAGGCAGGAAACTGTCTTGGAAAGGCTCCAACCTGAAAACACCTTTTGGAGCAGAACCTATAGTCGATTATTTAGCTGGCAGCAGGTGGTGTTAGTCCATTCAGAGTTGGCTGCTGGTGCTGAGGTGAGCAGTTCACCTCATCTTAGAATGAGGCACGTTAAGGGCTTTTCTTCAGGTGTGAAGTCTGCATAGCTGTTTCAGTGACCTGTCTCATGTACAGCTCCTTTACAGTTTTTTAGGGAGCTAAAATAAAAATAGTCTCTTCTCTCTAGCAGCAGCCTGTCACTCACAGCGACGTCACAGTGGTGGACCTGACGGGGAAGGCAGGACCTGGAATCACAGAGGGTGGAAGCAGCGATGGAAAAGGAGAAGAGCAGGGCACGTGGCTCGAGAAAGCTGTCGACCAGCCGTGAGCCTCAGCCACCTCCGATGGCAGGCTCTCAGCCAACCGAGTCAGCTGCTCCTCCTTCTGCCGAATGAGTTCATCCAGATGTCGCTGACGAATCAGAAGGGAGGGTTTGGCGCTGACAAAGTGACGGTAGTCTTGGAGTTGTGTTTCTGTGAGGTAGCCAGAGAGGATGATGTGGACCACACGCTGCCGCCGGTCCAAGTTCTCCTTCAGCTCCTGAGCGTCTTCAGTTTGACGAAGAAGCAGAGAGCGTTTGTGATGAAGGGAGTCCTGAGGAGCACAGTAAAATATAAATATAAAATCCATTTCTATTCAAACCAAATGAGAATCACAGCAGGGGGTTAGGAGACAGACATACAGGTAAACAAAGATGCAGACAAACAGATACTGTATGAAAGCAGTCAGACAGGCAGTACTGTGCAAACTGTTACAGCATTCACCAGCATTTTGCACAGTACTGTAGATGTCATGCAAGTGGAGGTGAGTCTCACCCGCTCCTCAGCTGCATCCTCCGTCTCATCTCCCTTCAGGGCGTGCAGGGATCTGTCAATCCTGGATAGGCGGCTGCACAGAGACAGCAGCAGGTTCACAATCCTCTCCAGATCTCCTGTAAACAACAACAACAATAACCAGGTCAGTTTCAGTGTCACCAAGTGCTTCTCAAAGAGGAACGTTAAGTTCCTCTGTGGTTACAGTTCAGTCATATGTCCTACCAATGAACATGCTGTACTTGTCCTTCTCATTGGTTTTGAGACATTCCTGCACCAGAATCTCAATACTGGCTCCCAGCGCCTGGTGCCGCCTCTGCTCCTCACTCAGCGCCTTCTTCTCCTGCTGCAGAGCATCCACACTGCTCCTCAGTGCCTCACACAGCTCCACCTGAGGGACAGGAGGACAAACAGACTTACTGAATATGTGGCCAATGTGTGTGCTTAGCTTCTTTCTAGTATTGATATGTTTTTTTTTACCTTTTTGGCAGTAGGGTCTTTCTCTTCTTCATCAAGATCAGTCTCCTTGCTCTGATCAGGATTGCCATCTTGGACCCTAAACACACAAGGACACTTTGTAACACAAACCTGGGTGCTAAAACAAAAGACAGGAGGGAGCAGAGGGACTACAGAGTGGTTTCATATTTCAGCTGCTGACCACAAGGTGTCAGTGTTGTTCAGCAGTTTATATCACAGGAAGCTGATTCTCTGATCTGACTTCATATTTCCCTTCTATAAATGTACACAAATGCTAATTCCACATTAATAATGCAGTAACACAACAGGAGTTCATCGTGATGCTGACAGACTTGAAAGAGACATTTCTTACACATTGCAACACTTCTGCATTTATTTGGTTTAATGAAACAGTCACTGTGTTTGGACACATGCTGCTGCTGAGAAATGTTGATCAGGTTAGTCTGGTCTCTCCAGTCATG
This sequence comes from Parambassis ranga, assembly GCF_900634625.1. Taxonomy (NCBI): domain Eukaryota; kingdom Metazoa; phylum Chordata; class Actinopteri; family Ambassidae; genus Parambassis; species Parambassis ranga. Next base: position 2,014,264 of record NC_041032.1, on the reverse strand, counting down.
GCTTATGAGGCCACCACTCAGTCAACACCCTTAAGTTACCTCATCACTCGAGCTTGGTCCCACACTTCTAGTAATCCACATCATGTAGGAAATATTGCTTTATCTCCTTATATAATCTTTAATAGCTGTCACATGATTCATTACACTTCTCTGTTCCAGAGGCTACTTGCATTGTTCTTGAATACACTGCTGTTTGGCTGTTGACATGGCCCCAGATTCACCTCAGAGACAATCAAAAACAAAAACCTGGAGAAAGAAACTACAGGTGGCATCTGTGTATGTGCAGCTGCAGAGAAGGTCAATGGGTAAAGCACTTGTCTGATGTTTATCCTCTTTGCAATGAAGAAACATTATTTCTGTGAACAAAGTGTCCACAAACAAACCCTAACACACTCAAGATGTCACTGACTTGGAGGCCACAACATGCAGAGGCAGCAACGTCCCCCCTCTGCTTTGTCAGCAGGAGATAAGAGACAGAGGTAAACACAGCAAGGATGATAAATGTTGTTTTATAGGACGTCCATTCTGGACATCAATGGCTTGACGTGAAAGAAATGATAAAAAGAAGGATGTTTGTTTAAAACCAAAGCTCTTAGTCTTTGTGAATGTTAAAAGTCACCGACCTCTCATCCAGTCGGGCGCTGCCGCTGCACTGCCACTGTGATTTATCAGTCAGTTTGTTGCTGCATGGAAAGATCTCCCCCATCAGCTGTATAGTGCATTTACCCTCCCATGTGTCCAAGAGGGGTGCCAGAGAGGGATCCTGTGATACCTGGGTACAAAAAAAGGGTTGGCACAAGTGTAAGTACAGTAAAAGATAAGAAGAAAACAACAGACTCAATGACAAAAGCAAGAACTACATGGAGAGATTAGGCTTGTGTTAGAACAATGGGCATAAGCTTGGTACTGCCAGTTGACACCTAATACCCACCAGCTGCTGAGCCAGAGCCTCCACTCTGAGCTCCTCGGATGTCTTTTCTCTCTTGGGCAGTGGCTGGTACTCCAGGCTGAGGTTGTCTTCAATTGCGATGGAGAAGACAGAAGAGGACTTGTTGAGGACTGTTCTTATTGGAGGAGGCGCAGGTGGAGGAGACACGGGGGAGGACGTTATCTCTGTTGACGTCTGCAGTGAGGACTTCCTGGTGGGAAAGTTGGAGTTTTTGAAGAAATCTGAGCTGGGGCTAAAGAGAAATGGAAAAAACAAGTTCAAATTTTTAAAAACAAATGACAGTATACTACAATAAACAAGATATTAGAAAACAAACCTTAACACTGCTTCCTGTTCAGCCTCCTGCTCCAGTTCAAGTGGAGGAGGTGGTGGAGGAGGAAAGTCCTCCATGATGTCTTTAACAGGTGGAGGAGACAGAGGTGGTGGAGGAGGAGGGGCAGGACTCTGGAGAAAGACTTCATCATAATCCTCCTGTGATGCCCCCATGGAAGTTTCTAGTGGTGGCCGCTGCTCAGTGGGGCTAAAGAGGCTGGACTCAGAGATCCGCAGTGAGGACAAGTGCTGGTGGATGGACGGATGGGGGGGCAGGGGAGGAGGGGTGGTGCTTCTGCTGCCCTTTCTGTTCGGAGATGCAGCTAACTGGAAATGTGTTAGTGACGGTGGTTTGGTATGTTCTGCAGAATGTCCTCCTCTGGTCTCTAAGCTGAAGGCCCTGCCTCTGTGCACTTCGTCCTTTGCATTCTTTTCCAAAATGCTGGCGTCTCCGAGACTGTGTCTTGTTTGTCTGTCTCTCTGCGTGCCTTCATTGTCACTGGCGCAGCCACCACTTTGCGGGATGCCCGGGAAGACAATAGCATCCAGGTTGGCCTGGCTCAACCTCTCGCTGGCTTGCCACTCAGCGGTGCCTCTGTCCTGCGGTGGAGAGAAGGGGCAGGGCAGTCCGACAGAGGCCGCCAGGGTGGAGGTGCTTTGAGCACGCTGCCGATCGCTGTTCCTCTGCCTGTCCCTTCGAGTGACAGGAGTGTGGGAGGAGCCTTGGGCTAGGATCAGAACACAAGAAGGGTCTGCGATCATTCACAGTGGTCACAGTGGAGAAGATTGGCAGTTCTCTTCTTATTTTACTCACAGGGTGAAGGTGCTGCAGACTGGAAGGTGTTCTGGGATGGTTGTGTAGGGACAGGTTCACCTGGTATATGAATGTCTGAAGGTCTGAAACAGACAGTGGAACATGTTGTGTTTGTGTCAGAGAGGAGCTCTTTCTTTTTGATGATAGAGTGTTGCCATTTCTTAGGTAGTAGCCACCCTTATTATATAAAAACATCTACAGTATTACATCCAATGTATCATTTAGAAATGCTCCTCTTTGGATTTGTCCAGTTTCCTCACATCCATCCTAACCACTTAAGATCTTATCCATCCGTGCTGTCAGAGTTTATGCCTTCATGTCCCTGGTTATATTCAGACACCAGACAGATCTGTGTAAACACACACTCAGAATTCCAAAGGTGACTTCTGACCTTCACATTTAGAGAACAAACATATTTAAGAGTTTAAAAAGTGAATAAATCCCCGCAGGCTGGAGTGGATATTCTGTTTATTTTTCTGTCTCTGTGCCAGGGAGCTTTCTCTGCATCCTTAAAATTCCTCAGTTCCTCCCTTATTTAACTCCTTATGCCCTCTGCTGTCCTCCCTTCTTGTTTCCATAACCTAACGTTCACTGTCTCCTCTCCTCTCTTGTTTTTTTTTTTTTTTAACAAGCAGTCAGTCCCTCCTTCCCCACATTTGCCTGGAATGTTTATTTCAGACATCTGAAGAGCTGAAGTAAATAAGTAAACCTGTAAAAACTCCTTCTCTCTCTTTCACCTCATCCATTCCTTTCCACTTTCTGTACACTTCTTTTGCCTCCTCTTATTCATTACTTGTTTCAACTCCCCCCCTTTCTTCATTTCTTTTCTCTTCCTCCTTCCTCTCATGTCTGGCTCAGTGATGCCAGCAGCAGGGCACATGGACTCATATGGCCATAGTTGATTTTAAAATAGCAAAGAGCCTAAAGCACGCACAGGCTAACTATCAACAGCCTATTATGGAAGAGAGTTGAAATACAAGTAATCAGTGTTCATCTGAATTCCCATGATCCTCCGGGTCTCCAGCAGGAGATAAATGTCAGGCCAACATTTTGGATAAAACTAGATAAAACCATCTAAATGAATCATCAGACAGCTGGATCTCTGTTGAACCACAGTTTTTTGAGTGCTGATGTAATCACATACCTGTCTGCAGCCAGAGCGCAGTGTCCTGGTTCAGAGATGAAGACGCCAAACATCCTGACATCACCTGGAAGGAAGTCCTAAAAACACACAACAGGTATACGATTTATACAGCACAATATGTAATCTCTCAGCAAGGATATGCATGAGGAGGATGTACTGTATTATGTATAAAACAGGCCATGTTTTGTTTGTGCAGTGACTACAGCTGTACAATAATTATAGAAATCCACTTTTAGATGTTGGCATTTTAAATGCTTATTATTAATCTAACCTATAAATAATTCCTGCTCTGATATTCCTTATGTGTGCTGCTTAAGCTATATAAGACTATAAACTCTGAGTATTTTCTTTATCTCTGTCTCTGACCCATTTAAAAAGTAAACCCAGACATCAGAAATCACATGCCTGACCACAGACCTCATCACACAATGAAACACACACAAGTTTACAGCCTGCTATTTCTCTACTGTGCTGGGTTTTGAGCCACTCCACCACAAACTTTATCATATAAATAAACACATTAAAAAAAAAACAATTACAGTAAATGTAATGTAATGTGTCTATGTGTATGTGTGTAGCTGTCTGGCCCACTTTACTGTTACAGTAGTTTACTCATTAGAGGTTCTGCCTCAGCACCCTGATATTGACCTTTGACCTCATCGCACAATCGGCAACCCTGCACTCAACTCCCGGTGAACTCAGCGACATTTCAAATTCTGTGACTCCAATAAAAGACCACATAGCAGGCCTGTCGACACCCTGCTGGGAAATCTATTGTAGATGGAACAGCTCTGATGTTTATGTGACACAAGCTGGTGTGACCTCTGATGAAGACTGCATTCCTTTTTAAAACTCTGAATTTACTGTATGTGTCACCATATGTATAGCTCTCTGATTCATTCATTTTGGATCAAAGTAAGGGTTAGAAGTATGTGCATGCAAAGATTTACCAGATAGTTGTTAGAGGTGAGGCAGAAGACACACCATGTTTGAAAGGTTAGTTGTTAACAAACTCATTGTAAGACTTTTTCTATAAGGTATTACAACTCAAAATAGGAACACCTGAACTAGACCTTGAAAAATGTGACCGTTTTTCTTTGCAATATTCACGAAACCTGAACCTGCTGGGAGGACTGCAGAGTTACCTGGCTCAGTCTCTTTGAGCTGGGGGAGGAGCGAGAGCGGTAGTGTTGAGGAGACCTTTCTCTGTCCTCTGCCCTTTCAAGTAGATCTTCAGCAGAGGCTGATTTCCCAGAGCTCCGATTGGACCCAGCCCTCTGCAGAGCCCCGTTGAGCTGCTTAGACACCCCCAGGGTGAGTTTTAGCTCTGTGGTGTGGTGCTCAAGGTCCAGGCTTGGACCTCTACTACAAGGTTGTCTTTGTCTGCTGGTTTCAACTTCAGGCTTGAGATCCTGGTGTACCTGGGCCCAGAGATCAACAGTGGAGCCTGGAGGAGAGCTGAGAAAAAAAACGAGTTGTGGAATTGTACTAGATAGGGAGTCATTAGGTTTCATTCTCCTGGGGACCATGAGAATAAAACAATGAGATGGAAAAAAGCTAAACTGGTATTAGAGGGAGCTGGTGTCTTGTTTTAGCTACCTAGGAGGTGGGTGTGCTGGAGGCCTCGGTGTGGTCACTCTGCCTGGGTAGAACATGTTGGACTGAAGGCTCCGCAGGTCGGCTCCAGGAGGAAGAGTTGAGCAGAGACGATTCTCACCAGAGGACAAGTTGCGATCTGGACCAGAGTCCTGAAGTGACAGCAGGCTGGAGGTGGAGGAGAGGCTGAGGGTGTCTGAGTAACAGTAGGAGGCTGAAGACAAAGTGGGAAAGACATAAGACTATAAGTAAAGAACAAGTTAAGGAAGTAGAAAAAGAATACCTGTACCCACCTGTTTGGTTGTTTTCAGGCTGTACATAAGCACTGCGAGGCCTTGATCCACCCCTCTGTCCGGCCTCAGCTCTCTTTACACTTCTCTTCCTCTCCACATACTCTGCTAGAGCATCTTGCTGAACCTGCCGTAAGTCAGACCTTGATGTGGCATTCTGAGAAGCCCCGCCTCCAGCACTCGCAACAAGTTCAAACATTTTCCGCCGGTCTGCCACACTGGTTTCTGACCAAGAGGGAGATCAAGGATTCAGTAATACATGGTAAACTTCTAGAAATGTCCAGACCTGGTTTTACACAGATCTGTGTGTCAGCTGGCTAATAATGAACAAGGCATCAGTTTCTTTACAAAGTGATCCCTTACCTCCTCCATGCCAGAAGATAGGAGCGGCCTCGTTATCCAAAACCCCAACCTCATTCATATTCTCTGGTTCTGAGTACGAACGGATCTTCTGGTCTGCCGTCAGACGTTTGCGGCCACAAATTCGCATCAGCGGAGGAGGTCCAACAGGTGGAATACTTGGTAGGGCTGGTGGGCTTGGACCACGGACATCGGGACTAACCACATGCCTTTCCTTTGGGGTGTGAGGGGAGGTGACTGCTGGCACTGACTGTGATGTGATGACGATGCCTTGTGGCTTGGGCATCGTTTTGGGGCCTTTTTTCATACTGGAATGGTACTTGGCAGGAACAGGTGGAGGCTGATGGCTGGATGATGAGACAGTGGGAGCTGCAGAAGGTGGGGGGCTAACTGACGAGACGCCTTGCCGTCTAAGAGAAGTGGACCGCAAGACCTTGGACTGTGCATCTTTCAAAGACTCTCTGTAAGATCTAATTAAAGACACATTTCGCACATCAGGATCACAACACTGACCTGTAAGGGGTACCCTAAGCTGCTGGAGGTGTCTGCATTGTGTATGGAAACTGACCTGCTGGTTGATATATCCTGCATGGGCCCCATAATCTCCTGGATTTCCTGTCTCCAGGGAAAGTCCTTGCTGTTGATGCTTTCCCTTGATCCATCCAGCTGGAAGCTGCTACGACTTCTTTGGAGAGCTGAACTGGGATCTGCTGGAGTCCTGAACACCAAACAGAAATTTTCTACCACCATTTTCCAGCAAGAAAAACAGGTCACAATATAATTCTGCAGATTATTTATAATCTGCTGAATTATATTATAGCCACAGTCCTTCTACCTGTATGTCACATGTTCACCGCTGCCTCCTCTGTAACTTAAAGTCCTGTGGGCTTTGGTTCCCTTGGTGCTTCTCTCCAGCATGTTTCTGAGGTCCTCTGCTCCACAGGGACTACTAAGGCCTTTCTCAGTCATCTGTTAAATAAATATTGATGTCAAAAAACACAGGATATGTACATTTGCTCCTTTGAATCACAAAATCTTCTAAATAGTTTGATTACCCGCAGATGTGTGGCTTTGTTGTGGGAGTTGTTGGTACTGTGACTGCGCTGCTTTCCAGCGCGTTCTCGGCGCTCAAAACGACTAACTTTCTCTAAAACAGAAAGGCTGCGGGCAGGTCCTTGGTTGCTGTCACTAAAGCTTTTGCTGCCATGGCTACCAGCAGACACAGAACTCTCAGGGCTTGTACATCGCTGAACTTCAGCAAGGGCGTTCTCCAGGCGAGTCAATGGGTGTTCTTTGTCTTTATCCTGCTCTCTGTGGTCCCAGTGCTGGTACTGCAGAGCTGCTGAGTCACTGAAGTGACGAGAAGGTTGCGAGGTGGAGGATGGCGGTGCCTGAGGTTGAGGGTGAACCTGTGAATGGCTCGGTAACACCTGTCCCTGGGGCAGCCAAGAAGACGTCACTGGCTCTGAATGAATGCTGGTTTGGTCCATTGACCTGTAGGGAGGAGAATGAAAAGAAGGACAAAGAGGACATTACTGACATCGAAGTACTTCTATTGACTCATATAGTACTAAACACAATTCACTATATACAGCACCTGCTCCTGTCTCCCCAGGACTTATGTGTGTAGTGGCTGCTCTTCTCTTGTAATGATGGAGGCCTGACACCAGGGGAGTGAATCTGGGGTACATGGAAATTCTGTTCTTGGAACACATGGTTGTGGGGCCCCTGGTTTGTATTAATATGGGGCCCTTGCGAACTCTGACTGTAAGGTCCCTGGTGGTTTTGATGCCTCTGGATCCTTGCCTGGCCCTCTGATCCCCCTTCAGTTTTTATGTGTGGTCTGAAGAACTCCTCCTGCTGACGCCTAAAAGCAGCACAAAACTGGGTTAGCATTCAGGGCTAATGTGATATTCTTTTACTAATCATTTACTATTCAAATATGATATGATTATTATCCCAAGTATGACACAAAAACAAGTTAAGTTCAAAGATTCAAAGATCCACAACCTTGGTTGATGTTTAAGTTAAAAAAAAGAACAAAAACATCACCTGTCTGCCTCATGAGTCCTGAGCTGTGCTGACACAGATGAAGAATGGTGATATTGTGAAGAAGTGTTATTTTGGTATCCATTTTCTGTACTTCTTCCATCCCTCCGCACCTCCATTGACCCTTCATCTCTTCCGCCGACAGCCTGCTGCTTCTGTTGCTGCTGTCGGCTGCTCTCCTTGGCCAGGGCGGGGTAGACTCCAGAGAGGCTAGGGTCAGGGCTGGAGCTGGGTATCTGTGCATAGTGGGGCTCAGGCTGGGGGACGGGGTACACGCCTGTAGGTAGTAAAATGAGCCGGCTGGGCTGGGTGTGTGGGCCGGCAGGTTCGGAGGAGGGTCCAGTAGCTGAAAGGGGCTGGGGACAGCTACCACCCTGACGAGGCTTTGTTGTGGGGCTGCTCTCCGGACTCTTCTCTATTACTGTGTGGAGTTGACCCTCTGCACCATATGAGCCTTTAGCTGAAGCACAGTGATGAAGTCAGTGATGTCATGAAGTTTTGTGATGGAGTATTACTGAAGGCAGAAATAAATTATACCTGTGCCTGAGGCAAGAGTACCACTGGAGTGATGCCAGGAGCCTTTGTGCAGAGACCTGAGGTTAAATATGTTACATTAGATCAAATCAAAAGTGAGAATCCTTTAAAATGGCACTCCACTCACCGTAGTGACCGGGCATTCTCCAGACTGGACCATGAGTTTGGCCTTTCATGGTTCTTGATGGCAGCATAGCTGTCGCTGCGCCTTGGTGGAGCAGGGGCCCCCTTTAGGTTCTCGTAGGAGCTGCGGCTGGCTGATGGGGCCCATATTGGTCCAACACTGTGTCGGTTTGAAGCAGGTATGCCAGTGCCGCTGCTGCCACTACTGCTGCTGCTACTGCTGCCACGGTAACAAACCCCACCCACTGAACCTGGAACCAACAGTTCATATACAACATATCATATCATCAAGCCAAAATTTCAAAACATGAAAACATCCCTGAAACAGAATCTTTACCGTCTCTGCTTTGGCCTGTCCTCGACCCCCCTCTGGAGTCACTTTTGCGCAGCAACGCAGCTGAGGTGGAGCTCAGTTCGTGTTCTTGAGAGAGACCCTGCTGGGCGTCATAAACTGTCCGGACATAACGCATGTCAGCCTGCTGCATCTCTCCACTTCCTCCTCCTCTCTGAGAGACCATCTCCAGTGAGTAGGACCGCTCTGGGCTGAACGAGGGGGTTGAAGCAAGGTACTCTGGGATACTGGAGCTGGTGGAGACGGAGGAGTAGGCGGAGTCTCGCTTGCTGTGCAGGTGATCGATGCTGTTTGAGGACCTGTTACAAGGCAAGAGGTTCAAATTAGGACCATGGCTGTATTTTTAATTTTACAGGTAACTCAGCAAGCATTGGAAGTAACTTGTCACTGAGCTAGGCTTATGCTGTGCCAGTTTGTATGAACCTTGCAGAGGACAGCTGGTGGCAGGAGGAGTAGGTCGGGTGAGATCCACTGTGGCCATGGTGGACCAGTGGGTGCTGGTGGTGAGCTCCAGAGTGAAGCTGGGAGGACTGGGGAGGATCCAAGCTATCCATGCTCCCCCTAGAACTGTACTGGTCTGGACTTTTCCTCAGGTAGCCTCCACCAGAATCAAAGCCTCCAGACAGGTCGGTGGTTGAGGCACTGTGAGACAGTTACAAAGACAGAAGAGGCTTAAGGAAACTTTGCATTGCTCTAAAGCTAAGCAACATAAAGTGTTTTATTTACAGTCTCATGTTTTACAAAGCACATGTTTCTGATGTTTCTGTGCTTATGTGCATCCAGCTATATGCTGCTGTTCACTTTGGTTAGAGGTCTGAATGTTTGACTCAAACTCTGACTCGGGTTCTTTTAATAACAGGAGATGAACAAGTGAAATGTCCAGAACATTGACGTAATGAGGTGTGTGTCATTACAGCTGGTAGTCGTAAAAATCGGCAGCTGAATGTGTTGCTACCACACCGTGGATAACTGACTGGAATGTAAATGCGTGTGTGTGCATGTGCATGTGTCTACGTCACTGTTTGACCCACCAAGTCTTTCAAGCGAACACAATGCAATTACTGCTCTGGAAAAGAGGACAGTGTCTGTCTGTATTTCCCTTTTTCTGTGTCACTAACTTCTCCGAGCCTTACTTTGTTTTGAGATATCTCTGTCGGATAAATGTGACTTTCTCTTTCTGTGTATTAAGAACAGTAATATTAAGGGAGGGCCGCAGACACGTCATGATATTTATAATTACTTTACTAACAGGACACTCGTCAGTGTGCATAGTGGGTGTTGCCATGGGAGACCCAGAGGTGAGGGGGAGGGGCATCAGGAATGCCCTTCTCTGTGGGCAAAGACGTCAATGCCCAGTCCCCCAGTCTCTCTCTCTCTCTCACACACACACACTTAACTTACGTCACTTTTCTTAAACCTTAATTTCAACCACTGACCATTTTCCCCATCTGGACCATCCATTTGTAATTCAGTAGTCTTGTGTCTGGTGTGTCAGAGCACACCAGACAACATCTAATGGAATAAACCTGCAGACCAGCAGCTTCTCTTCCCATAAACCACTAAAGCAAGGCAATTACACCAGTGTGTACATTGGGGTTAACCACATGCATTGACTTAACTACACCTATACAATCCAAAAAAATGTATTCATCTTTCAACTACTCAGCTTCTCTTCATATTCCAAAATGGTCCCTAGATATTCTAGATATTCTGTAGACTGTACTGTACCACAGATTTTATTTTCAGTCCGATCAACAATGGGCAATTAATGAATAAATATTTGAGGGTGCTGGTAGTGTATGTATACGCCCATACATTTCAGAATATTACCAGCAGTAGACAGCCAAAGTTCAGTTATATAGTATATGAGACATACTAGCACATCTCTCTCCATCAAACTCCTCACTGTTCAAAGAAATATAGCAAGGCTTCATTTCAAACTGCTCTGTCTTCATCAGTATAGACTGGTGTGTTTTCATAATATGACCATATGAAAACATGAACTGTGACCCTCTGAGAGACCGACTGATAGTGGTACTCAGTAATCCAGACTTCAAAACACGACAACTGTGCCGTGTTGAAAGATGTTAGACGTCAGACGTTCAGACAGTTCAATTTAATATTTATGTGGAAGTCACTTAAGTCTGCCTGTATTGTAGTAAGTGGCATTGTAAGTGATTGTTAGTAGCTCACACTGACCTGGCATGGTAGCTGTGGTGCCAGGCGTTGCTCATGGTGTCCATGGCTCCCTGGTCAGAATCTTGTGGGCCGTCACCATGCTTTGTTGAATGCCATGAATGAGGACGAGATGCCGGCTCACTACGTCTGAGGGGTTAAAAAAATGTTTATCAACCAGTCAGACATTAATTCTGCAACTCTAATGTATTTATGGCATGGGTTGAACTTTACAATGTATTGTAGTACGTACAATGATAATAAAGACGAAAAGAAGAAAGAAATGTTTGCTCCGAGATCTCTAGGGCTACTGACAGGCAGGCATGGAGGAAGCCTTAGCTTTCATTTTCTTCTTACTATGGAAGTTTCCAAAGCAAATAGATCTAGAAAAAGATCTAGTGTAACAACACAATTTCTAAGAAATAGCAGCCTATACATGTGTAAGCCCAAATCTTAATGGCAAGTATGAGGTTGAGGTGACTCAGTTTCTCTTTGATCACTCCTGTTCCGGTGGTGTTCCAAAGTCAAACACAGCTGTACTCAAAGCTGCACGTGTGTTCTTTCATCCAGCACAGAGCTTCGTTCACAGAACTGCCAAAAGGAATCTACCACTGAACAGAGCGTATCATCACAGCTGGAGCCACTGAATGTTGACACACACACACACACACTGGTCCTCACTGCTTGTCCTTTATTGGACCACCTTTGTTTGGTAGTAATCGCTGCATACGCTACAATATGTGCTGTTATGGAGGTGATGCAGTTGTATAGCATCACAGTTTGGTCAAAGTCCAGACTTTAAGAACATACAGTTCACACTTGCAGCCTAACATATTTCACTGTTTGTCAGTTGCTGTAGTTACGAGGTAATCAGTGTCAGCTGTTTGCTTTGTACAGGTGAAACATATTGAGGTAACGATCACTCTGCCCCCCCCCCCCATGTGACATTTTACAGTAAATAGTGAACAGTCTCAGTGATCGGATACAATAAAAATATCTATATCAAACCCAAATGATAAAGCATCAATGATACACAAGTATTAAATGCACCTGTCCTATCTAATTATTTTCCCACAATTCCCTGCTCTTTTCATAATAATGGCGTGTTATCCATTAAACACAGTAAAAGATTGGTTTAAAAAAAAATGGCGTCATTATTTCAGGAATTAAAAATGTGTTTTTGTTTATAGTGGTAATCTTAATGACATCACCATGGGTACATTTGTGAGTTGCAAGTGTTATCTAACCAGTCACGATAAGAGACAGAGGTTGGCGGTTACAATAATCTTCCCCTGATCCTCGTCATATTTGACATGTCCCACTGCTCTGTATTTATTCTCAGAGATAAACAGGAAATGATTTTATCGTGCTAAGTAGGAGACAGAGACATGAAAGCCTGCATGTCTCTGAAGCACAGGAACCTGGGTAATGACAGGACGTGACTGGAATACCTCAACACTTTATCATCGCTGTTGCACTTACGCAGACATTCACCAGTATTGGATTTTGCATTTCAAACTTTGATTATAAGCTCTGCGATTCTGCTCCAGTCCACCATAACTACCATAGCAGTTCAACCTAGTAGATTAAACTACCAAATTTAGCTCTATATTTGGATACATTTGAATAATATCATTATAATAAATTCTTCTGGCCACAGTAACCATGTGGTGATAATCTAATACTGTATCATGTGAACTCTAGTTCAAGTCATTGATGTTGAGTCCTATCTGTACATTTCTGTCTGTTTGCCCTAACGATAAATAAAGATTAACTTTACATAAAAGCTCTTTTCACGTCTAAACTTCATGTTTACCAAATACTTTAACTTTACTTTTTATATAATCTCACCAGTTATCAGAAATGTGGGTATGTTGAAAGAATTTTTCTATAAAAAAAAAAAAAATCAAAACCTGACATTCTTGTTTCCTTATTGAGTTTAGCTTAGTAAATATTCAAACGAAGGTATCCTTCTGCATAACTTTCTTAACAAACAAACCGGCCTCCTCCTCATGGGTGATTCTTGTCTCTTTCTCAGTATAAATCACTTGCGACCTCTTTTACCTGGAGGTGAACCTGAGGACTTTGGAGATGAGGCCTGTGGCGAGGCCATTGACGCTGGCCTGCGACGGAGCCCGGCACAGCGCTCCGTCCGAGCGGCCCAGCTCCGTTTTCTTCTGCTTCTTCCTGAGCTTCCTGCGATAAAACGCCTCCAAGAGCTCCATGGCGTTGATTTGAAGTCACGTTCTTCTACTTTCTCTCTCTCTACCGCTTCTTCTTCTTCTTCTTCTTCTTAATTTTGTCGTTTAGAAAATCCCAGAAAGCTCCATTTGGGTGTATTTTTAAACTCTTCTGGAACCCTGGAAGTCACTTCCCTTCAATACACATGACCACACTCTTCCAGGTCAAATGCTATCTGGTCATGCAATCCATATTTGTTGGTGCCAAACAGACTGACGCACCCTCTCTATTCCTGATTTTTTTACTTTCATCCACTCTTTTGCATCCAAACTCCAGCCTCCATCGATCTTGTCTCTGCCGCCCTCAGATCTGCCTCTTTGCTCCACTTCCACTCTGAGGCTGGCAGGTTGGATTGAGTCGTGCTGCCTTGGCACCCTCCCCCCGGCTCATTAAGCAAATGAAGCAATTAAGCATCATTAGGCCGCCGTACGATAAAAGCATGAAATAAACATCCTCGGTACTGCTCAGTCTGGATGGTAGCTGTTGTTGAGAGACACCGAAAGTCTGAAGAGAGAGAGAGAGGAGGGAGGAAAACGAGGGAGGAAGGGTGAGAAATAGCCAGACAGAATGAGTAGCAAGAAAGGGAGGGGAGATAAACTTGGTAAGATTGTTAGGGTGGAGATATACTGAGGAATGAAGCAACGTAAGGACTGATAAAGAGATGGTAGGAACTGGTGGAAATAGTGGAGCAGATAAAGGAAAGGGAGGATGAAAAAGGCAGAGGGATGAGAGCAGGAACATTCCTGAAAACACATTTAGAAGAAAGCTTCGGACATTACAGAAGAAGGTGAGGAGGAGCTCAACACTGAAGAGGAGGTGGAGGATGTGAAGGAGGTGGGAGTGATAAACACAGAGTGTTATTGAAAACAGTGGATTATTGAGGTCATTGCAGCAGAAATGGATTTTGAAAGCCGTGGGGAGGAAAAAAAAACGTCTCATGATGCAGCATGTGGTACCACAGTGAACAATGAACTGATTATTATTGACTATTAGATTACCACTGTCAGAAGGACTGGAGTCCAAAAACACATGGAGACATACAAAGGTTATGATCTCTAATCAGGGTCAGGCAAGTGACCTTACCCTACATTATGGTAAAGCGAGTTGTCAGGTAATAGGTAACTGGCATCAGTAATCCGCTGGATAGACTGCCCAATCTATCTGCATCATCACTGTTTCTACAGTAATCATTACCAATCAAATTACCAGATTATTTATGCTAGTCTCTAGTTACCATGCATGTTCTGTACAATTTCTGACTTCTCTACAACGGCGTTATTGACCATCAGAAACAGAAGGATCTGAAGGGAAAGAAGGAATCGCCCCTCCCAGTCCTACTGCAGGTGTCTATGGCTGGGTTCCTGGGAGTCATGTGTCATGGGAATATCATCCAGTGTAACTGAGATCAGAGAGGGACATGGATGATGAGAGGGACTCTTTACCCTTTGTAGTGTCCAGGTCTGCTGTTAGTAGTTATAATTACAGCTTCAGTTTGTCTTTACTAAACAGAAAGTTTTAAAGCCTGGTCCTCCTCCCATTCTACTTTTATGGATTCTAGGAACTACAACCTGCACTCTGAGATCTGAGTGTTCTATTAGGAACATACAGTACTATCAGGCCCTGCAGATATAATGGAGCTAGTCCAGGTAGAGCTTTGTAGGTTAGAAGAAGGATCTTGAAGTGTATTCTTGAGCCCACTGGGAGCCAGTGAAGTGACGCTAGAACAGGAGAGATATGATCCAAGTAACAAAAGCATGGACGAGTTTTTTAGCATCACTCTGAGAAACGATGCTCCTGATCTTAGCAATATTACGGAGGTGTAAGAAGACCTGTTTAATATGAGGGATAAACGACATGTCTTGATCAAAAGTAACTCCCCACTTTTGTCCAAGTATAACAGTAAGAAATTAGAGGTCATTCAAGATATTCAGGATAAACACAGCTGGGAAACATAATTTACATGAAGTGAAATCTATTTGATAAGTATGATTTAAACCAGCCTAGTGCTGTCCCTGTAATCCTAATCTAATGCTGTGATCTACAGAGTCAACGTCCATATGAATGTTAAAGTCGCCCACTATAATGACTTTATTTATATTACGAAACTAGATTAGAAGTCTGAAAACTCAGACGGGAACTCTGAATAAGCAGCAGCAGGTAGACAATACACTACAACAAGTAAAACTGGCTTTTCTGACTTCCAGCTTTGGTGAGACAGACGGAAAGAACTATGAGTAGATTTAGTGTGGGAGGATGAGATTATTAGGATGTGTTACTGTTTGCATTTATATATTTATTTGTTTATTGGGTATTTAATGGAGGGCGACAGTCTTAGAGGAATGCTCTGGAAGCATAAACAGTTATATAGACTTATCCTGTTTAATTTATAGAGACAGTTATATAAAGAGAAATGTAACATTTCCTGAAATAGCAGAAAGTATCGGAGCTAAGTGCCATAGCTAGGTGTGACTGAGTTTTTGGCTAGCATCTCCATTTCACAAACACTTACTCCGCCTGATCTAAAGATACATGGACCTAAACCGGTTACAAAGCATATGTATTTTGTTGCATGTAAATGCATGTTAAGCTAGTGGCCTTAGCAGAAACAATTACTGCAGCTAAATGTCATAGCTTGGAGCAGTGATTAATGTAGATTCTTAATGCCCTTATTTTTATTTTAGGTTGCAAGTTTGAACTCTCCTTTTAGTAAAGCCTAGCTGATGGAAGCATAAACTGTTATCACTGAGACAAAGCATGGACTTATCAGGAAATGGAAACAAAATAGAAAGTGTCTTTTTTGTCCTCTGTACGTGTTTATGTGTGAGTGTGTGCAGGGTGTGTCTTTCTGAACAGAGACCTTATCTGTTGCCGTGGGAAACTGCCACAGCCCATAATAATTATAAGCAGGAAACCAAAATTGGAGAGAAGGAAATAAGAGAGAAGTGGGCAGGAAGCGTGGATCGAAAGGACACACATCACCTGATGATCAGTGCATCCTTTATAGGATGTGATCTGAAAATGTGGACTCTGCAGAAGGACAGTTTGTATCCTGGAGGTCCCTCTGAGCTCTCAGAACCTTATTATGAGGTGTTTCTATACTGTAGGACCTCAGAAACTATACTGATGTTATTCTGTGGTGCTGAAGAACCACCTGCAGCCTCATTGAGGTTGCTTAATGAAGGGATTCTCTCGCATTCTTAGAAACACTGGAAACCTCTTCAGTGTTTGCTGGTGCAAATTCACTAAGACATCCACATTCTCAGTCTGTTTAAGGACGTCTAGAAACTCCATCAGGACTCAGGAATCAATCCTCCAGCCCCACTAGAACCTTCTCAGCAGCTATTGAAACATCCTCGAGGACCTTTCTGTTCTCTACACCAATTGACCCACTGCCACAGAAAATCTTGCTCTCTGATTGGCTATCAGGTGTTTAAGCTGTGGTATAGGACACCCCAAACACCAGTCTCGGTTTAACATTAAACTAAATGTAGCTATGGTAACATTACAATCCTTCAGGCTGCAACGAACCCTTTAAATTGATTAACAGTTTTAACACAGGGGCCAACCAGGCTGCACCGTTTGTCTTTAAACTGTGCATGTGTGAGGGAGTTTGTTTGTGTTACAGTAGCGTCTGTGTGTGTTGCACGTCAATGTGATGATGTCGTTTTAGAAATATGTGGTGATTTAACTGAGGAAACAGTTGAGGAGGAGGGAAAAGCAAAGGTGGGAAGCGAGGTAAAGGACATGCGGAAGAAGAGGAAATGAAGAAAAGAGAAATAGAAGGGAAAAGGAGGCTGCAGTGTGATAAATACAAAAAAAAGATAGAATGAGAAGAAAAACAAGTCAGAGAAAGGGTGTGTTTATAAATCACCCCGTCTGTCCTCTCCAGATTAACACCCAGCCTCGTGGGACACTGATGGCCCACTTCCTGTTTTTGGATGGCCAATAGGAGACAGGCATTGCCTCCCCCCTTCCACTGAGTGCTATCTGATAACCACCCAGGGTCAAGGGAATTGTGGGAGAAGGCAGCCATTCAGCTTGTTTATCTGACTCTATATGAGACCAACAGTAGATTACATTTTAATGACTCTGATGTTACAAACACCTAAACATGTTGTTGCTCAAAGGAGCAAAACACACTAAGCTGAGGCGCAATTTTAAACCTACCACACCGGAAGCATGGCAACCTTTCACAATAAAAGTGCTGCATACGCCCCGAAGCTTTGAGGATGCACACAGGAATTTAAACAAGGACAAAAAAAAGGAAACACTTCAACACAGGCTTGCCTGCAATCACACTTGCGCCCCCTTCAGGCAGTGATGTCTATGTCTGATGTCAAACAAACACAAAGACACATACAGACACACTGCTAGTATCAGTATTAGCACAGCGAGGATCATTATCAGGAGAGCGAAAAAACAAACTAGTATGTCTGTTGCCATAGCCCTTTAGCACTTTAGCCCATTGTTTTGGTTTTCAGCCTGCACCTCTAATGTTGCACTTTACTTTTTATGCACATCTTCAGTAAAAAAATGTTCCAATAAGGCTGAGGACTAATCTACCTGCCAGGCAGATAAAGTTAGCAACATGCTAATGAATGCATTACTTGGCTGTTGTGAGGCTGAGGAACACCGTCTCGGACACGATAGTGAGCAGCACGGGGGCACCCCAGGGCACGGTACTGTCTCCATTCCTGTTCACACTCTATACATTGGACTTCAGACACTGCTCACAGTCCTGCCACCTGCAGAAGTTCTCGGATGACTCTGCCATTGTGGGCTGTACCAGCAGAGGTCGGGAGGCGGAGTATATGAGTGTGGTGGACAGCTTTGTGGAGTGGTGCGGACAGAACCACCTGCAGCTGAATGTCACAAAGACAAGAGAGCTGGTGGTGGACTTCAGGAAGCACCAGACACTCCCAAACCCGGTCTGCATCAAGGGTACCAACGTGGACATTGTGGACAGCTACAAATACCTGGGTGTCCACATTGACCACAAACTGGACTGGTCCACAAATGCAGAGGCAATTTACAGGAAGGGACAGAGTCGCCTGTATCTACTGAGGAGACTCAGGTCCTTCAACGTCTGCCAGACCATGCTGCAGATGTTTTACCACTCGGTGGTCTCCAGCGCCATCTTCTACGCTGTAGTGTGCTGGGGCAGCAGGATGAAGACGGCCGACACCAACAGACTCAACAAGCTCATTAGGAAGGCTGGCTCGGTGCTGGGAGTGGAGCTGGAGTCTGTGGTGGAGGTGACAGAGAGGAGGATACTGAGGAAACTCCTCAGTATTCGTAACAACACGTCTCACCCCCTGCACGACACACTGCTGTCCTACAGGAGCACATTCAGTGGTAGACTGAGACTACCGAGGAGCAGCACAGAACGCCACAGGAGGTCCTTCCTGCCAGTGGCCATCAGACTGTATAACTCCTCCCCTTTCTGTAGGGAGAAGCGCTAGATAATCATGTCAGGCATCACTGTCATTCCCTCCACTGGTCTATATTTATGTTTACTTAGCACCTTATAGCTCCATATTTGTATCCATGTATCATATATTGTGCTCATACTGCGTACTGTACTCTTATTTTGGATTATAGTGACACTTATACTTATACTCTGTACTTAACTGCATTTATTGTGACTTGATACCTCTGGCACAAGAATTTCCTTCGGGATTAATAAAGTTTTATCTTATCTTATCTTATCTTATCTTATCTTTATGCTAAAGATGAAAAGTTTCGAGGAGGTATTCGACAGGTGAACAAAAACATCACTCACAGTTATCTTGCAATAAAAATGAGTAAATAAATAAATACAGGTTTAAAGGCACTGTGTACCCACACAGGTGTTGCTGCACCCTGGTTAATTAGACCTTTACTCTGAAGTGAGGCAGAGATATGCTGGGTGTCAACTTGCTGCACAGGGTTAGTGTCAGAGAGTTAAACCTAATAAACTGGTTCAGATCAGGTCAATAAATCAGAATCAGAATCAGGAATACTTTGCTAGTCCCAGGGAGAAAATGCTTTTTACAGTTTGCATAACAAAGAGCTACACTGAGCTGCGCTGATGCAGCGGACGAACGGCTGCTAAGCGGTTACCATAGCAACTGGAACAAGCCTGTTTGTTTTTCCGATGATCTCAGTTTGACCTTTCAGTCGCACAGGACACAACAGGACACTGCCATAAAACTCTCACACACACAAAAGACATGGCAGGACATCCTATCACCATGAGTGAAGACCTCCTCGGTTGACAGCGGTCGGTAGGCCTGTCACTGATTTTACATCACTTCCTGTTTTAACCCGCAGGCCGTCCGGCTGACTGACATTTTTCAAAAAAACATAGAGAGGATTTATCAACACTGGATGGAACACCAGGCAGGAAATCCCATTCAGCGACACAATGGCTGCAGCCAGCACACACGGACACTGTCCTCCTTTCTCACACTATTAGTCTTTTGAATTTTTATGATGACACTGACGGGTCCCTGCTGTTAACTGAACAGGCAACTGTTTCTACAGCTGTCAACCCATTCATTTTTGCTTAGTCCACATGAAGTTTCAAATAGTATTTTATTATACTCTTGACATTTTTCTATATAAATATACTTGTGTCTTTGCTTTTGTAAGCACAGAACATTGGGCACTCAGGCATGCTAACAACAAAAAGGAAGAAACTCCTATTTAAACCCTTCATGTACATACTGATGCTCTCAGTGCATCTCCACATTTAGCACTTAGGGGATTCCAAAGATTCTTTCAACATTCAGTTGCTAAGAAATGATTGGGCCCCTGCTGTTTGGGGAAGGGGCCGTGCGAACCCTCTCCTACCTGTTTTTGATGCGTAGTTGGACAGCCGAGCGTGGTCTGTTGAGATGGGTGGACGGGGTTGGTGGCTGTGTTAGTGGAGAAGTCGGAGAAGGAGAAGATAAAGCAGGGCGTGAGGGAGGTGAGGTGACAAACTCCTCAATATATCCAGGATCCAACTCCCTAGAGAGAATGAAAATAATACAGTATTCTTATAAGGAACCACTTTATAATTACTGTGCAAAAGAGGAACAAACGCATGCTAACCCCTCATAAAGGCCAGCTAATAACCAGCAACATTCTTATGTCCTACTCAGCAGTTGGCTAGCTATAATATTTTCATCATATATGATGATGATTTATTTAATAATTGTTACTTCTTGAGGCTGACACTGTCAATGTCCCAGAAAAACAGACTTTTATTGTGAAAAATTGCATTGAGTTTAGCTGATAGCTTAACAACAAGGTTTAGTCTTGAGATGAACTTCAAATATTATTCTATTATACTTTCTTGTCCAGGACAGACCTGGCTAACCTACAACCACTCCTACAACGCAAACCAGGCCCTGTCAGACCTGTGTTCAGGTTCAACAGGTTCAAACAGGACGGCCTACATGCCTGATCTGATGACTTTCATTTGTAATTTGGACATCTATCAAACGCTGTTCACCACAGTGGTCCTACAGAGCATGCTCAGTGTGCAGCAACGGTCAAATGTGCCATTAACAGAGGTCGTAGGGTTCATTCAGATGATCGTCTACTGACCGTTTTCTTAAAGGCAACAGAACGATCTTTAGTGTTTCAAGTCAGCTGAATATGCCTGCAGTTAAGAGACAGGCGAGTTTAGCCTAGCTTAGCACAATGATCAGGAAGCAGAGAGAAACTACTAGCTCAGATAGCAAAGTACAAAACACCCCCCTGCTGAATGTCTGTTGTAATTCTGTTAAGTGGACTGTAAAGTGTACGTAATGTAGAAGTACAAGTAACTATCAGTAAGTTACTGCACAAATTACACATTTTAATCATTTCATTTTTTAATTTAAATAAACATCAATAGTCATATTCCTTGCAATTACCCCTTCCCCAATCCCTATAGTCATAACTGCCAATGCTAGCATGATGCTAACACTACAATGAAAAGGTTCAGGCTTTTATCCACCGTCTTTGATTCACAATGGATGCCTGTTTTTCTGGATCAGGTGCCAATGGCCTAAAAGGTCTCCAGAAGTGGAAGAGAAAGCTAGTAGATGAGTAAGGCCAGAGCTGTAACCCTAGCAACCCTAACAATGTTCATATTTATATGTGCTTCTGGGTAACCCCAATGAGGCATACAGTACTAACACATTTGGCAGTTATCTGTGCAGCACATGTTTGATCCACGACACTAGGAGTCACAGGGTTACTGTAACAAAGAACCTTACAATACAGAATCATGATAATCATGGTGTTGTCATCAGAGAAATATACAGCTCAACCTTTAATTAAAGCCAGAGCTGTTTCCTCCCTCCACCCAGCATAGACCTTTAAATCTGTGATCCTTTTATGAATACAGAACACAATACACAATAACAAACACACAGTTACACAGAGAAACACACCCAGGCTTATATTATTAACTAAAGACATTCCACCGCTGCATATCCAGAACAGACTTCATTCTGCCGACATCATACTCAGTGCCACACACACACACACACACACACACAGGTGCACAGTTAAAGCCCATTAAAGTGAAACCTGTCGAGCTGGTCAGAGGAATGTGCAGCAGCCACAAATGCTCTGAAATCACCAGAACAGGAGGGACCGTGTTGTCACATTCCACTTTCCATCTCAGCACACACATCACAGAATTTTACATAGGTCACTTTAGGGAACATTCACTTCCATTCATATTCTGGAGACATACACTAACACCACAAGCGGCCTAAACTGAAGGCGTGGGTTCATTTGGATGTGTAACTGTTCTTATTTTAAAGTCAGCCTGGAGTCTGAAACACACTTTCCCATAGGGGGCACACCCTTTGCCCTCACTTGGACCAGTGGTCCTCAATTTACCGGTCATGCCTGATTCCCCCAAAAGGAACATAAGTCAGCTTTAAACGTACCGACACACACACACACAAAGTTACTGCTCTCAGATACCTGGCACTTGAATGTCACTTCCTGTTTTGTGTCCAAACTTTGTCGACAGTGCTTTAATTTAAATTAAAAAAAAATAACAAACATGTCTGCCTGAATTCAGGGATCTATTATCGGTGCTCTTGCTTTGGATGAAAGTGGCCAAATGGGTCCCAACAAAGTCGCTGCGCTCACAAATCTGTTACCCTTTTTACCCTCTTGATACACGCACACACAGACAGAGGGGGTTGCCCGGGTAACCGTGTTGAGGCGGTCTGTCCCTGTAATGACTTCTTCCTCTTCTTTTTTTTTAGCAGAGAAACTCAAACATTCATTCAGCACGATTACGTCAACCAACTACAAAAGAGCACAAAGAGAGAGAGTCAGAGGAGATGAATGGAAGAAGACAAAGAGAGGGAGAGCGAGAGAGAGAGAGGGAGAGCGATAGAAATGTGTGAACACTTACAGACAACTACACAACTTAAACTTTTAATTGAATCCACTTGGTTCATTTCTAAATTGATAAAAAACACCATGATGGGCCCTCTTTTGTCAGACCTCCAAGAAGAGACATACTGTCCACAGGCTGTAAATAATGTTGGACAAACCTTACATGACGTCACCTATAGAGCCAGAATGTGTGGGAGACGTTTGGCACTAAGACCAGCTCGCTGCTGGTTAATCAAATACAAGGGCATAGAGATCTCAACCGGAACCAATCTGTCCCAGAAACACAAACTGAAGAGGTCAAAGGTCATAGCATCTACAATATAACATTAATATAACTGTATATATGACCTATGATCTTTTTCCTCTGTGGCGCCAACACATGGTGTGCGTCTGACGACGACTCAGCAGGAGTTGCAATAAAAAGCAAATACTCCCTGCTGAGGTTCCATGAGCTGGTTAGTAAACAAAGATGGACGAAGCTTTCATAATGTGCTGAGTGGAGACCATGTGGAAAGGCAATACTTAAACTTATTTACATGGTCTCTATTGATCCTAATATGATTATACTAATAGATGAGTTTGATTTATTGGGTGGTTGTTGTTTTTTTACATGGTCAGTTTTGCATTCTACCTGAGCCACACAAAACAAAGCACATGCAAAACATCAGTACATGAGTAGAAAGGCAGAAGGTAATGGCCGCCGCACCTGCTCCACAGTATAGTGATTGCCAACAACCACCGGGAAAAACACACACTGAGACATTCTGGTGTTATTAATAAAGTCAATGAGGCGCCTCTGTTCAACACTCTGCCTGTTGGTTTCTTAGAATTCTCAGACAATACAGCATCATGTGCTGCACCACAGCTGCTGGATTCAGCTGAGACCTTTATTATATGATGTCTGAAAAATGTCACATAACATGCAGGAAAAAAACTATAATCATCATCATCAACATTATTGTGAACATTTTACAAGATTTATAATGATCATATGCAGTGCAAATGCTAACATGCTAACAACAACTGCACAGCAGGTTTCCAGCAGTGTTTTTTCAAAGTTACTTTAAAGTGTGTGTGATGTTATCTCAAAGAAGGAACTTTTCTCTCAGGACAAACCTGACACTTTTTAGCCCTGCTAGGAGGAACAAAGCCAGGCAGAAGATTTTCTACATTACTGCCATTCTGACTAATGATGCCTGTGTTTCCACCAGCAGGTGCCTCTCTCCCTTTTTGTTTTTGCCTAAAGGAAAATAAAACCTCTTTATGTGTAACATAACACCACCAAACTGCAGACTGCTGCTTAGTGGGGATTAGAAGACCAAACACAGGTAAAACAGCTGCAAGACGCAAGGTAAGGAGTAATATAAGGAGTACGCACACACACACACACACACACACACTTAATACAAGGAGCATTGTAAACTGACACAAACACTTAGCATTAATTTGTACGTATACATAACAAGCTGAAATTCTTCTGAAATGACACACAACCACAATCCAACTTAACAACACACACACAGAGCACAGGTCAGTGACTATAATCCTACCTCACTCATGTGAAAAGTGTCAGATATCAAGTAAGAGAAGACGGAAAAAAGGAAAACACTCACTACACACTTCCTCCATGGGGAACACACACACACACACTATTCTTACCTATTACTAAAAAACTGCTTTGTCTACAGGACTTTAAAGGAATAGTACAACATTTTGGGTTTGTGTAACAAAAACATCACACTAGCTTAACATGAAGATTGGAAGCTGGGGGGAAAAAACAATTAGAATGCCTTTGTGCAAAAGTCAAGAAAGTGGAGTTTTAACAATGTTTTCACCCAGTGAATCAGAGCAGTTGTGTTTCCTGGCAACCTCACAGCGATGAAGAAAAAGTTATAGCACATAACTCCCCTCAAAAAACACCAGATATGCCAGCTGTGTGCGGGCCAATGCTGACTCACAGTTCCTGTACATTTACATTAGTCCTTAGTATGAAGAAGAAGTAATATATTAGTATAATGTCCTCTGCGCTCACACAAAACAATTACTGCACACCCCCCCACCCCTTGCCAAGCCCAGTAACTAGGAATGAGTGTTATGTTGTTGTACAACCTCCAGAACTCAGGAACAAAATGATATCACTGAAAAGAAGTCCGAAAAGTTAAGAGAAAATGTTTCTAACGTCACATCACTCACACAAACTTTGTTCTTGACACATAAAAAAACACACACTTACAATTCAGATGGGAAGCTCCTCAGAAAACGTGCATTGTTTTCAGCCTGTTGTGAGCACACTAATGGCATGATTCTCTCTCTCTCTCTTTATCTCTATGTAATTGTTTGTAGCTCTGTCTCCTTTTGTCATCTTCTCTTTCTCCCCCTCTCGCTCTGTCTCTCCTATTCCTTTCTACTCAGCCAATCAGAGTTCGCCTGAAAGCACCACTCAGAGGCTGCACATGGAGGAGAGTTAGATGGACAGGTGTGGTGAGCGACGCAGTGTCTGAAAGGTGTGTTCTCGCACACAGCTGAAACACACACACACATGCACTACTATAAAACCAGCCAACACCTGCCAAAGTCACACATTAATAAATCTATGTTTATATGAACATACCATTTAGCCTATCACATTGCATTATCACATTCACTTCCTGATGTAACCACTGATCTCCATCTAACACACAGTGTGTGCTACACGAAATGACACCACCTATCAGTCAGAAGTAATCCACAAAAAATAGGAAACAAATGGCACTATCAGCACCAATAGACCAACATACAACATGTCTACTCCACAGACCTGTGCATGATCGATGTTTCAAGGTTTCCCATCAGATCCCAACAGGAAGCGGGTTGGACCAAAACACACAGCACTCCTCCTGGGTGTAAAGTCTAAAGTCCTGTATTGTGTTTATGCCTCTGACAAGTCTTGTCCAGTGAATTAAAGCTGCAGCAGTAACAGCAGCCCCGCTCGCAGTCACACCCCAAACCCAAATACATACATGGCACTGAGGACGGCAAGAGAGATGCAAAGTGACATGACACATCCTCTGGCAGCCATAACGGAAGTCTCCCCCCTTCTTCAACCCACTCTTGTTGACTTATATGTTGTATATGTAATCCAATAGGCTGATAATAATCTGTAAGGACAGCAGTAGAAGTGAACAATGGCAGACATGGCGTGTTTATTACAGACAACCAACTCTGATTTGGACTATGAACCAGGATGTACCACAGAATCCTGAGCAGTTAGACATTATACTGACTGACTGACCGGAGCATGAGAGAAAGGAAGGTAGGCAGGAAAGTGACATTAATATTAGTCATCAGTCTGTGCAAAGTTCATAAACACAGTGAGGGAAGTTGCAAATATTTTTGCTAACTGGTTGGAAACATGTTAACCCCAAGATGCAGAATATAGAATATGTCTATCTGGCATCTAACATGATGACAGTAACACACAAATGTTAAGTCACTGTGATTTTTGTCAAACAGATTGGTACATCTGAGGTATTTTTAGCCCATATTTGCCTAATATAAGACTAAGTATGACAAGATTCCACTCCTCTTGCAGATTTTTCATATTTATAGTCCCACCATAGCATAAAATCACCAGCAAATACAATTCCCCCTTTAACCTTTTCTCTTTCTTGCACAAACACACACTCACGCACTAGAGTTTTGCAGCACAACCTCATCCTGAAGGGTCCCACATGAATTCTCAGGTTTCAGGTTTGGGTTCAGGCAGTTTGTAGAAAGAAAAAACAGACATATCCAACTGGATTCTACATTTTAGCACCTAATATTATTGCTGCGCTGAGTCTGAAAAGTCAACATTATTGGTAGATTTACAGGATTTGTATGTGCTAGGTTTACGATCGGTACAGACGCACACGGAGGACTGTACCTGCGGACTGTGAGCTGCAGAGTTTTGTATGATCCTTTGACCAGGGAGATGGCCTCCTGTCTGTATCCAGTCAGCTCCACATCATTAATAATGATGATCTCATCCCCGACCCGCAGAGGCTGCTCCAGACTGGCTGCTTTACCTCCCTCCTCTACCTGCAAACACAAACCACATTTACAAAAACATTAAACATGCACTGAGGACATCCATGCTTTTGTGGGTACCATATATGGCAGAACTGCACTTTGTACTGATGGTGAGAGGTCAGGTTATTATAAGACGTCTAAGCAGAAATCCTAAGTTGCTAAGCTATGGGCTCAATATGCCCCCATCTTCTTTTTCTAGTGGGCACACACTGATGAAACTTGTTACTTGTCACACTTGCTGCCACAGCTGGTATCAGGGTTTCCAGTGTTGTGTGTGTGTTTGTGAAGAAGACGGTCAGTGCAGGCAGAAGCAGGAGGTCTTGGCTGTGTGCCTGGAAGCTTTGTCATTCTTACATCCTGTCTGTCTCTTGCGTCTTTGTGCCCCCCCCCCCCACCCTTAGCTGTGATTTATCTTCATTGGATTCTCACAAGATTTGCAAGATCATGTGAGAATCCATCATGCCAGGCTTCAAGGTGTGCGTACTTACAGCTGATAAGCAGTCATTTGGAAAAATCTGGGTCGTGTAACTGTAACGAGCTCCATGTTTTTGAGGTGTATGTGTGTTTTTTTATTTATAATCACAACAACAAACACAGAACCACTCTGACACACAGACACATACTCTACATACCAGCATGACCCCACTGTATTATCACTGCTGACAGTGATGCCTCTTATCAGCCTGTCAGTGTGTGCGGCAGAATCAGAACATGCGTCTGCCTGTTTATCACTGCATGTGTGTGTGTGCCCTGATGAAGGTCACACTGTTTTCTTTGCCGTGAGATAATCTCTCACGCCAATAAATCCCAGACTGGTTATCAAAATGTCTATGGAGAAGCGTCACCCTGCTCAGACAGAATGCTGGCTGGTTGACAGAAAAAAACAGCAATAGAAAATCTGTATTAAGAAGATGTTGATGAAGATTCTCAGTCATCCAGGTCATCATACGTAGAGAAGATTGAAGCAAGGCGTCTGGACTTGTAGACTCTACAAGTCCAGACGCCTTGCTTCAATCTTCTCTATGTATTAAGAAGAGGTAAGCAATAGTCTAGAATATAAACATAGATTTTTTTAAGATTAGGATTAAGTTTAATTTTATTTATCCCCAAGGAATTAGATAATACCAACAACTTCCTTGTGACAGACTTTATACATGTGTATTTAGAAATGTCTCCTTTTGATATGCTCTGATTGCTACCGGATTGTCCCAACTTTTTCCACTCAGCCTTAGCCCAGATTAAGATTATCTGGTTCCAGTAACAGATAGATCTGACCCATAAACTCAAACCATGCTTAATTCCACAGATCATATTATATAACCTGGGAACGATCATGGTAACGATAAGGGGTGAACACCAGCAAGTGACCATATGTGATGTGATGTTTTCATATTCTTAGTTCTGTTCTAAAACAATAAACCCCGCCCATCTGGGACCATTCAAGCGTTAAAACAAATGCCAAGAATTTCTGGTAGGGTGTGTCTGACCATCTTCTGAATTACATGTGTTTCTTTTCAACAAAAGCCCACACACACACACACACACACACTGCAGCTCCATCACTTGAAACAAAAAGCTGTTTTTGCACATGCACTGCAGGTTTGGTCCCAGTGAGTGAGTGGGTGTGTTGACAATGACTGGTGGAAACCATAAGAAAACAAAAGATACACAAAGATGTCAACAGAAAAGTGGGAGAGAGTCAGGCTGAACCAGCGACCTGCTGTGGGGCAAAACACTACAACGTGCACAGTCCACTCTCATGCTCCTGTATGTGCTGAGTGAGTGTATAATCGCCCGAGGACACAGACGACAGTGCTGACAGACAAAGATAGGGTGTTCAAATTTATCTACCCTTGGATTGATATGTAAATGAAAAAGTGTGATGATGTGAGGGAGGAGAAACAGGCTCTCAGAGCCTGCGCTGTTAGCCTTTTATAAGGAATAAATATACCCAAATAAGGCCCACAGAATCACTCTGTGTGTGTGTGTGTGTGTCAGTGACTTTGGTATTCCAGCTGAAATTCATTATCCTGCGGACGGAGATATCTAAACAGAGTGGCTCAGATTGCTCATACCGTGACTGAAACAACATACCTCCTCTAATCAACAAGGACTGTGTGATTTAGGGAAGCAGTAGTAGTGGGGGCAGGGGGTCCGCAGGCCCTGTCAAATCTCTCAGTTGCTGAAACTCTTTCGATTTACAGTTGCTGGCTTGTGAATAGTTAAAATGAAGCTATTGGTAACCCCTCGGCACCTCATTTCTAATGCAACTCACTTGTCTTATTGGCTGACTGTATTTTCTCACTATAAATCAAATCTAAATCATGAATAGTTGGACTTACCCTTTAAATCACCCTGTTTGCTCTTGGGACCCTTTGGGGGACAACTCCTAAATCACACTAGTGTGACATTTTCATCATTTATGATGTTTTGAAAAATTACTTATACAAGGGTTGACAATCAGAATGGAGCACTCAAGTTTCTGTGTAAAGAACTTATAGAATATTTGTCACAAATTAGACCAGCTAACATATTTGTGATTCAAAGTGAAGCTTCCTTTTTCATTATTTAAAGGTGTAACTGTGGCACACATATGCAGTTGGGTGCCAGTCATGAGACCTTCAGATTAACACTCATTAAAACTGTTTAACCTGAGCTGAATTGCATGGATTAACAGAAACTTTACTGTGACCTCTGGCCTCAGCTCAGAAATGTAAAAAATGCACTTCACCAAGGTGAGTGTTAAATCCTTTTTTTGTTTTTGCTCCATTTGTAATTAAAAACAAATGAGGCTGAAACTGTGGAGTTGATCATTCTGATCTTGATGATGTTTTCAGAAAAAAATATTAAGACAGATAAACCAGACATCAGGCTGATCAAAGTGCCCTACAAAATAAAAGCATGGTTGCGCAGAAAAGCACCCAGTGAAACCCATCATTCACAGCCTTGTCCTATTTTACAGGCCTACACACACACACACGGGAAATCACACAAGCCTGTTGCTTTGCATTGTAATAAAATGAGGCCAGGATCACTCTAAGTTCAGATGAGACATCACTAGCGGTTATTTCCCATATTTTCCTAACACCTAATCCCTAATAATCCCAATTTATTAAACTGAAATGTCACATGTAACACGGATTAGAAGATGACATATATATACTTCCTGTCTCCTACCTTGGAGATGATGAGCGGCTCTCGGTGCTCCAGGCCGCCCTGCAGGGTGAAGCCCCACGGCGCACCTCCCTGGAGCAGGGCCTGCACCAGCACCCAGCCGCCTCCCTCTACTCCTGCGACCGCCGCCTGCTGGAGCCCCGCCCGGCCACCGGTCTCCATGCCCGACCAGGGGGAGCGCTCGATCCGGGCTCCTCTGACCTCAGCCCGGCGGACGGAGGAGGGGGGGATCTGTATTTTAAAAAGGATCTCTCCTTCACCAGACCATTGCTTTCATTCATTTATAACTCCTCGTCAAAGGAAAACAGAAAGCAGAATGTGTCCGGGCACCGAGCTGGGACTCCTGCAAAGTGCATTCCTAAAGCGCAAAGAGCTGCGGATCCTCCGGCGGACAGAGTCTAACAACACCCCCAAAACTTTCCGCTGGAGTCTGCAGAGATTGTTAAAAAAGTTTACTGAGAGGAGAAAGTGATCAAACTGCAAGATAAAATCTGCTCAAACTGAAATCCAAAACTCCCCAACTCTGCCTCTGTGTCTGTCTCTCTGTCTGTCTCTCTTCCGAAAATCAGTTTAGCATCACAATAGGATTTAGTGCGACTCAATGAGCGAAGAGAAAGGAGAGTCAGAGAGAGAGAGGTGGAGTGAGGTAGGGTGAGACCAACCCAGTCTCACAGCAGAATGCAGCCTAATGGAATTATGGCCAGATTGGTTAATACATAAAATTACATGACGATTTTATGTAAAGCTCCATGTGCTGTGGAGGAGGAGACACAGCAGAGTGTGTGTTCACAGGCAGAAGACAGCAGCACACAGGACACACCTGAACACATGGACTGATTCACAGGATGTTCCAATGGAAAGTCAAGTCGTGTTTCACTGTGATCATGTCATCAAAAAGAAAATGAAATGGGAAAAAAGACTATACCCACAATATTTACACTCAATATCTGACAAAAAGAAAAAAAACAAGGAACATATTTTATTTACTTCCAATATGATGTTCACCATAAGCTTATTTCATGCAGCAAACTTCCTGATCCAGCCAGAATGATGGAGTGACATCAGCAATCTTGTGGAACAGCTCCACCCAGTGGAGATGTGTGGAAACTACCAGAAAGTTCCTGAAGACTCTGCACCTCCTCCAGTCAGAACATAAAAGCTGGGACAGTCCCACTGCTGAGACAGAAAGCAACACAAGCAGCTCAGAAGACAACAGACACTTGAACAGAGTTTCATCTGACAGCAAGAGGACTCAACAGCAAACACAGTGAAGATGCTGTGCTCTCATGGAGTCCAGTCTGCCCTCAGTCCATTCATGGACTTCTACTGGCCTGTACGCAGTCTGTGGCCAGAGGTCAAACCTCTCTTCTACCAGCAGGATCTCCTGCAGAGAAACCTCCAGGAGCTGCACAGCAGTCTGCAGCTGATGGACAAACTTCAACACAAGATCCTGGAGGAGACGGAGCCTTTCCAAAGCAGTGTGGCCGTGCAGCCAGCCTCCTACCAGCTGCAGAAAGAGGGAGAGCACTTCAAGCTGATCCTGGACACTCAAGGCTTCTCCCCAGAGGAGCTGTCTGTCAGCCAGGTGGGCAGGAAGCTGAGAGTCAGTGGGAAGACAGAGAAGAAGCAGGAGGAGCAGGAAGGCTGCTGCTCTTACAGACTGCAGGAGTTCAGACAGGAGTTTGTTCTGCCTGAAGACCTGAACCCTGAAGCCGTCACCTGCCGCCTGTCTCCAGACGGAAAGCTCCACATCCAGGCAGCCAAAGCTCCATGTGCTGAGGAGGCTGAGAGAGAGCCGACTATCAAGAGGAGCTTGGAGGAGGAGACACAGCAGAGTGTGTGTTCACAGGCAGAAGACAGCAGCACACAGGACACACCTGAACACATGGACTGATTCACAGGTTCCCATGGAAAGTCACTGTTTCTATACAACTGTCATCATGTGTGCTTTAGGGTTTTTTTAAACTGATGAATAAATGAATGTGTTAACATTTAAACATGGGTTCTTTGTGCTACTTTAACTGTTTAAACTCACAAAGGCCTCTTACCAGCCCAGATGCCCTTATTTCAAACTCTCTACAAACTCTTCAAGTAGGGCAGCAAATGACCTAGATGACTAAGAATCTTCAACATACCTCATGAAAAACTTATTTCTATGAGACCCTTTAAGCCAAGGACTACAAGTCAGTCTCTATGTTAGCATTATAAATAATATTAAATTGAATTTAATTGAATAAAACTACATAAATTGTATGTTTAAAGTAACAGCTGAGTGTTGTGACACTAGAAATGATATATTTCTCTGAGCTGGTCTAACATATCTCATGTAGCCAGTCAAAGCTGCTTCTCTTGAGCATAGTCAGCAGGCTTGAAAGTCTCCAGTGAAGGTCACTGCACGATCCTACAGTGTGGTAGAGGAATGAGAACTGGCATGCTGCAAAAATAGCTAAGTGAGACACAGCAAAATTGATAGTTACCATGTTTTTTTACATCATGAAACAATTTAGATTGCATTTCAAATTAATATGCATCATATTTCATATATTTTTTCTATACAGGAGTTTTGAAATACAGTGACAAAAATATTTCTTTTTTTTAATCCTCTCTGCTTGTAATATAGATTTTTACTTTTATAATGTAAGGATATAAACACAGACACCCACAGTGATGTCATCATACAAGCCCCTTAGGTCAAAGTTCAAGTAGCAGCCTGCTCTTAGTGGATGGCTTCTGTAAAAGGAGACAGCGGTCTCAGCTTTAACAGTAAGAGAATGTCACACTCGGCAGTCCAACTCAGACTGTGGGTCTTTATATTTTAGTGGCTACCAGGCAACAGGGTGCTGCCCACATACTGTATTCACTTTATAACCACAAGAGGGCCTTTCTGGACAATCATCACAGTTGTTCTGACCTTTAGCATGGTTCATATAGAAGAGAATCCAATGAAATTAGGTGCAATATTCTTTGATTCACAAAATGTGTATGGAAATATCACCTGACTGATGGATACATTCGTAATAATAATAATGACAATAAATGGAATATAATGTTTGTGGATTGCTTTTACAGTGTGTGTTAGAAAGTAGGTTTAGTCAATATACTGTAACAAACTGAGTGATTGTTGATTTGTTGGGTTGGTAGTTATGATGTTGATGTTGGTGATTGGCAGCAGTTAAGAGGCGGGGTTTGTTCTTGGGGTGTGTGTGTGTGTGTGTGTGGCTGGGGGAGAGAGAGTAATGCTGGAGAGGGAAGAGTACCAGTGGTGCTATCTGTTTTTGCCATTTGTTGCCGTTAGCTATGGCCGACAGTAGCCTTTGTGAAGCAAAGAATAAAATAAAAAACCTTTTTTTAGGGGGTGACACGCTACAATACTAAGTTTAATCGTGAGCTTAATAACAATAGGATAAAAGTTAGTGAGGTCTTTAGAACAATGATCACAATTAAAGCTACTGTGATACTCCTACTACTACTACTATACTACTGTGACCTCATCAATAAATCTACCTTCAGCTGGACTGCTGATTACCCCCCCAGGGCACATGACTTCCCTGTCCCAGTGACACCACCACCAACAGCTGAATTATCATGTGAGAGAGTGTTGATTGGAAGCTTTTGTCTTTGTCTAAATCTGTGTGTGTGATCATGACAGCAGTGAGTTTCCACATCGGAGTGACGACTCAGTGGTAAGACTCGTGCCTTAACAGGGATCAAACATTTAACGGGTGGCTTTTTGGATCAATGACATTCGTTTGTGTGAGACAGAGAAACACACACAGGAGTCCATAAGGAGAGTGCGAGTGGTGTCGGTTGTGTCTAAATAAAGGATTACCTTCAACCTTAGAAAGTGCACACAGCTGCCACGTTATTACCAGGGGAGGGGGTGTGCTGCATTTATACTCCACAAAACTGACACACATGACCCCCCAGAGATATGTTAGACACACGTTAACATTTCTTTGACTTACAGTCTGACTTATATAATATATAATTAAATATATAATTAAAACGGACATTTGTTATAATGTAGCTGTTATTTCTGTTACTGACAGCATGCTTCAAAAGTAGTCTGACTGTATTAATACACACTTTAAGGGTTAATTATTTAGTTCGTTAGTTCATCACTGCAGCAATCCTGGCCTTTTGTGTTATTTTGGCTCTCTGCTTTGCAGGAGCAAATATGCAAAAGTTCCTTGAACTTATATTTTGAAACAGAAAATAGAGCAAAAAAAAAAAAAATCACGTGACCTACAGCTGGGCAGAGTCCCTGCTGACCCTGATTGAAGTTGCTTAGATAAGTCTCTGAGGCCTTGTTTGGTTAAGAGGAATTGTGTTGTCGACCCTGCAAAGGTTTCCATAAGGTTTAGTCACTTTGTATTGAGGGGGTCTTCCAAATGTGGAAGAAGAGGGGATCACATTTCTCAGAGAGTCATATTTACTGGTGGTCCACAGAAGCAGCTCACTGTTAGGTCTGCTGTTGACCCAAACTTTCATTAATAACAAATTGTTTGTATTAGGTCTGTTGTGTGTAATTTTTATGTATGACCTATTTTGAATTCTATTTACTAGACTACCAATGAGCCATCAGCATATAATGAATGCTTTCTGAGAATGCATTCTTCTTTCTTTCTCTTTACTTTCAGCTGGTTCCATCCACTTAAATGACCCACAAAAGCCTTCCTGCTCACTGCAGTGCACATGAATCATTTACAGGACTAGCAAAAAAAAAAAAAAAAAAAACATGCCTATGTGTAAGTGTATCATGGTCACATGCATATTATAGACTGGAAGATGGAGAGCACTTCTTTTTCAGATACAGCAGAGTCACCTTCAGCACTGAGCTGAGTGGAGCTGACAGGCTGGCATGAAAACACGCCTGCTAATGATGCTTTCTCTGCATGAGCCACCTCTGAGCCAGCTGGACTCTAAACAAGGTCACAGTCTCAGCTTTTGGATTGAATAACAGAAATTTAAATAAAAGGACATTTAGGTAACAGTTCAAATAAGTTTTTTTTCAGAGATTATTTTTTGGCATATTGCAGTAAATGACATTGTCACAGATTAGTCTATATAATTTTGTGCATCACTGTTGCCCTTTAAATATGTGCAAAAATGGTGCAAACAAAACCTTAAATCATATGTGACCATGATACTTCAAGAAATTTTTACAAAACTGGCAATGGCAGACTTGTAAGATTATTTTATTATATAACCACCTGCACATTAATAACATTCAGGAGTAGCATCATCACAATATTGCATAAAAGAGGCCATATTTTGCTTTTTGTGTTTTTTATTTTGTGGCTATACTAGAATTGTTGCCATACTTTTGTTTAATTTAAAAAATAATAATAATACTGTGCAACTTTTCCACAAACATTATAATAACTGGATAATAGTACGAACAAAGGATGCTGTTTTATTTTGTGTACTTCCACTGTACGCAGCTGCATAGTATGTACCCCCAAAAATGCATAATATGGCCTCTTTAGGATATTATGACATAATCTGAGACACAGAGCCATATATATGTAAATGAAGTAAAACCTGACCAAAAGTGATACACTACAAGTATTTTCCATTAAAGAAGATAATGCCAACAAACAGTCTTATTGATGCATTACATTACATTAATATAAAGTGATATTTAAAAGGCACATTTATATGTGTAACAGTGGGACAGTCTTGCATGCACAGAGTCCCATGAGATAAAAGCAGCGTTAAAGTTACAACTCTATCACAGTTTAGTGGTAAATACATAAGAGTACCTGATGTAACACCAGTAACACAGTATACACAACAATTATTGCTTTAATTATTGCTGTAATAAAAGTGAACTATGTGCATATAATTTTCACAGATTGTTTGTGAAGTACTCAAGCAGCATACAGACAGTAGAATAAACACTTGCATTAACATCACCCAAGGTGTCGTTTGCATAATCAAAGGTATTGCCACGGGAAGAAAGGAAGACGTTTCGTGTAATGTTTCTGTTGTTTGACTGCGATCTTTCAAGTTCCCGAAAAAAAAGATCCACCAAATTGCCTAAAATTAGAAGGCAGTCCACTACAAAGAGTCCCATTGGATTGATGTATTATTTGAAATTTAATACCATGTGTGGGCTGGATATGGTTAAAAATGAATCCTCAATACTAATCAATTCATCGCTAAAACAATGCTTCTGAATGCCTGACACCCACCTCAATGCTTTGTATTGACAAATACGTTTTACCTGGTCCAGAGCCCAGTCCTCCTTACTGTTTCCACCTCTCTCTCAATCCTCAGCCTTATCCTTGAATCTCTTCTTACATCAATCCCCACCATTTGTGCACCAGCAGGTCGTCTCCGTATCCTGTATCCAGGAGGCGGTTGCCACACTCCTCCCAGCGACATACCTCACCCTTGTCCAGCACCACAAACTTCCACTCCACATGGCTATCTGTGGGCAGGCTGACCACTGTGGCCCAGTGCCCATCCTTGGCTCTCTCCAGCGGGACGAATCCCTTCCAGTTCCCAAGCTCCTTATGGTCCCCTGTGATAGCCACTGTCTGGAACGGGGAGTGGGGGAGATAGTGAATGCGGAAGGTGACGTTGACGTTTTGGGGCATGGGCTGCACTGCCACGACCTTTTTGTTATTTTCTGTGATCTCTTCAGCAAGAGGAAGAGTGTCAGCTGGTCTGGCTTCAACTGAATTTGGGATGTCTGTATCTATAAAAGTAATATCCACAGGAGATGGGCAGTGTTGGTGTTCTTCATTGGGACCTGGGTTGAATTTTGTGTGGTTTTGGACAAGAGGAGGGATGGGGAGGTTCATCCATGGAAGGACCTGATAGTTACCATCTGTGATCCATTCATTATTGTCCATGGTTGCCTCCATGATACTGATTTCAGTCTTTTCACATTCCTCTTCTTCCTCCTTCTCTGCCCCCTCTTTTATATCTGTCTTCTTTGTTGTCTCACTGGTTAAGCTAGGAATGCTGGCCACAATCTGTGCCATAAAATGTTCCATCTCTCTGTGGTAACTATCCTCAACCTCATGACCAAACATGTCTTCATTTGCTGCAAAAGACTCATCATTCGCCAATTCCGTGCAAGCCTTCCCCACAGACAGAGCCACATCATCAGCAAAGAGGCTGATCTGAGCACCAGTTTGGTTTTCAGACTGCGGAGGACAATCCACCAATGGGATCTGCACATTTTCAGGAGTCGTGACAAACTCGTCACCAGCATCCTGTAGATCAGGACTGACGGCCATGCTTGAAATTCCACTCTCTTCACCAAAAGACATCAGCTCACTTTGCTCAAAGGACGGCAAGTGAATTAGACGCATTGAAGTTTTAATGCTCTCAGGAGAAGCACCAGGGGCAACCTCGGTAAAATCCTCATTGTTTTGCATTTGGCCACCTTTGAGGGGAGACAATGCATCAGGATGAGACACCTCTGTAGGTGCAGTGAGGTTCTCCTCATCACAAAGGGTGAATTCAGTGGCAGAAGTCACCCCGATGTTCTGAAAGATTTCTTCAATTTCCACTTCTCTTGGTTCGTCTTTGAAGCAAAAGGGCACACCTTCTTCAGACAACACTCCAACTGTACTAGTTTCATTCTTTTCACTTTGAATTTCTTCCTCAAGACTTGTCAAGTCAGGGCAAAGAATAGTAAGATCACCGAGTTCATCTGCTTTTACTGACTCCTGTGGTTGCTGGTAATCTTTTGACATTTCAAGGACATCAACACCTTTCACATCACTTGTTATACTGCACAGAGCATCATCAACATTATCAACCTCTTCTGGTTCCACTGCGCTCAGAGGAGGGGTGACTACCACATTTGATCTATCATGTTCACAGGAAGTCAGGATTTCCTCCTTCAAATCATCATCATCTTCAAAACCGTTTTCTTCTTCAGTCTGCAGATCTTGCTGTAGTGAAATGGCATTGCAGTCTACAAGACTGCTCTCATGGTCTACACATATGTTCTCTACCATCGCATCAACCCGCTCATCAATCACATCATCGCACGGCTCTTCCTGCTGAGATGGCGGAATAATTTCCTCTTCAAAAGATGAGTGAACATTGTCCACTTGTTTAGCACTCAGTTGGAGGTCTACACACTCCTCGGCTGCCTCCTCACACTGGTTTTTTGCTTCTACCTCTGAAATGATGTGGTCATTGCTGTAAGAGTAATCATCATCTTTGAGATCACAGACACAAGACTCTTCATTGTGAGTGACAGGATCTTCTGTGTTGGTCACTGTGCTGTATGTATCTGGTGCGACTTCATCTTGATGTAGAGTTTCATGAGTTTCGTATTGTTCAAAGCACACTGGGCTGTCAGGAAAGTTCTCCTCCTCACTGGTTTTCTCCTCTGAAACATCCTTTTCTGTAGATATATTTTCACTGTGTGGACATTTTTCTTCACACAGCACCTAAAGGTAAATAAAAAGGGTCTAAGTTTGAATATAATACAGTATAATGTGCTCAAGTACTCTTTGTACTGGAGCACCGTTGGGCACACTGAAACCGAAGACACGGTGAAAACAGATAGGAGAGACAGAATTATAAGGACACCTGTTTGACCATTTCCAGCCTTAAGCTAAGCTGTCATCTTACTGGCTCTCAGTGAGAATAAAATAATTGTGTGGGCAAATTTGTGACTTGGTTCACGCAAGAATTAAGATGTTAAAATTACACGTGTCATATAAGGCAAATGAAAAACTTATTTCACATTATTTTCTCACGCCTGCTCACCTGCTCTTCCTCTCCGTAGCTCCCGTTATGGATCAGCTCAGGTGTCACGCACCTATCCTCATCATGTTCCTCTGTTAAATTCTGGTGGGGATCATCATCAGCTTCCACTTCAGCCTCAGTGTCACACTGTGGGCTGTGATTGGTCTGATCCTCTGAATACGACTCTGTTACTTTGGAACAGTCCTGCACAGCTGGAGCGTGATGCCTGCTGCCTGGCACTGAGTCACTCTCCGGTGGATAATATGGAGGAGGAGAAGGAGGAGGAGGAGGTGTCTTCTCAGCAGCAGCACAGCGGCGATGCCTGACATCACTCTGAATTAGATCAGCATCTGACAATTCTCCGTCCCTCACATCTATAACAAGACACAATAAATACTTATAAATATTTTGCCCACATAGTTCATAATATCAAACATCACAAGTGGGAATATATTATTGAGTTTTGGCTGACCTTGATAGTTAATTAACTATTTGATCAGATTTGCTGGTTTTCAAAAGACAGACATTAACTTTGCTCTTTATGAGTCTTATCTCTGTAAAAGCGGACACTTAATCAAACAAAAGCCAATCAGTGCTATCAATAGTAATGATTTGTGACTGAGGCTGTATTTGACTTGGCCAAATTTCCCTCTTGCATAACCTCATTAGCCTATTTTATGATGATACATACCAATTTTAGTCTGCAATATAATATTGTACACGTTTTTATTACTATTAATAATAATAAGTGTCACATTTATTTGAGTGTAAAGTTCAAAAAATGGCTGTGTGGCCAAAAAAAGTGCAGGAATTGTGCTCTGAACTACCACATTTTATCTGATATGATGTTTGCCTGCTTTGAGCCTTGCATCCTGTAATCTGAAATAATCTAGAGAAACGTGAATGTCTTATTCTGAATACATCATTGAACATATTTTAATCTTCTGCGCAATAATTCATGGGGACACTGATGAGGAGAGGATATCAGATAAATATATTTTAAAAATAAAAATATTTATTTGGCTACACTGCTAGATGGAAGCATCATTAATTATTCTGCTATGTT
This sequence comes from Parambassis ranga, assembly GCF_900634625.1. NCBI lineage: Eukaryota > Metazoa > Chordata > Actinopteri > Ambassidae > Parambassis > Parambassis ranga. Next base: position 1,974,933 of record NC_041032.1, on the reverse strand, counting down.
TTTCTTACATGGATCAGAGTGTCCTTTTGTTCGCAGTGCTGCTGATGTGAATACATTGTCATTGAATACATTGCTGTTATATTGGGTCCTCATTGCGCAGCAGTACTATCACGTTTCTGTGATAATCCTCTTTAGTGCAGCCGAGTGCAGCATGCTCAGTTCTGAGTAACGCAGGGTGAAATGTTTGTATTCCACCTGTAAAAATATGATTCGTGCATATGTTACCTGTTGAGTCCACGGGGCTGCGTGATTCCTTCGGCTCCTCTTCAGTCTGAATCAGCGATGCGTCTCTCTCCGCTCCGGGGCTCTTGCTGTCACTACCGGCCGTGGCCTTCCTCCACTTCCCCTTCACAGTCCGGTAGATGATAAAACCCACCACCACGGACACCATCGCTATGACTGCCAGAGCCACGGCTGGTCCGTGGCGCCCGATCATGCAGAAGAGCGAAGCCAGATCCATGCGTCTCTCCAGAGCCACTGTGTTGTCGTTTTTCAGCTGCATTGTAAGCTGTGGTGAAAATAAGCAGCGCTGCTATAATATGTATATGTGTGTGTGTGTGTGTGTGTGTGCGTATGAGGGCCCTGCTGCAGGCTGCTGCTGTTATCTCCCCTCCACGCTTCAAAGTGTTGTAACCACTCACTGCTACAGAGCTGTGAACGGCAGCAGGTGCGACCTGCTGATTGGCTGACTGGATCACGGGGACGCAGAATTCATTCATAAAAAAGAGAAATGAGGTTGTGCTGCAGCTCACGTTCACACATCATCAGCACTGTTTAATGTGATGTGATGTAGTCCCAATATCACACTTCTTAGACTTATATTATCACAATGCAACCCCTATAAAGACGTGTCCTTTGAAAACAGTTTAAATGCTTACTATTGTCTTTTAAAGAGGTTTTGAAAGGAGCCCAATAATCACAGAGCAGACAAACAAGATTGGTGTTACATGATGTCATTATTGAACACCTAGACAATGATGTCAGACAACCCAGTTAAACTGACTAATGCCACCAACAATCTACACATATTGAAAACAATCAGCTCTACCGTGAAACAGCTCCACCCAGTGGAGATGTGTGGAAACAACCAGAAAGTTCCTGAAGACTCTGCACCTCCTCCAGTCAGAACATAAAAGCTGGGACAGTCCCACTGCTGAGACAGAAAGCAACACAAGCAGCTCAGAAGACAACAGACACTTGAACAGAGTTTCATCTGACAGCAAGAGGACTCAACAGCAAACACAGTGAAGATGCTGTGCTCTCATGGAGTCCAGTCTGCCCTCAGTCCATTCATGGACTTCTACTGGCCTGTATGCAGTCTGTGGCCAGAGGTCAAACCTCTCTTCTACCAGCAGGGTCTCCTGCAGAGAAACCTCCAGGAGCTGCACAGCAGTCTGCAGCTGATGGACAAACTTCAACACAAGATCCTGGAGGAGACGGAGCCTTTCCAAAGCAGTGTGGCCGTGCAGCCAGCCTCCTACCAGCTGCAGAAAGAGGGAGAGCACTTCAAGCTGATCCTGGACACTCAAGGCTTCTCCCCAGAGCAGCTGTCTGTCAGCCAGGTGGGCAGGAAGCTGAGAGTCAGTGGGAAGACAGAGAAGAAGCAGGAGGAGCAGGAAGGCTGCTGCTCTTACAGACTGCAGGAGTTCAGACAGGAGTTTGTTCTGCCTGAAGACCTGAACCCTGAAGCCGTCACCTGCCGCCTGTCTCCAGACGGAAAGCTCCACATCCAGGCAGCCAAAGCTCCATGTGCTGAGGAGGCTGAGAGAGAGCCGACTATCAAGAGGAGCTTGGAGGAGGAGACACAGCAGAGTGTGTGTTCACAGGCAGAAGACAGCAGCACACAGGACACACCTGAACACATGGACTGATTCACAGGTTCCAATGGAAAGTCACTGTTTCTATACAACTGTCATCATGTGTGCTTTAGGGTTTTTATAACTGATAAATAAAGATGCTATAAGCTGAAACATGGTTTCTTTCTGTCTCTTTAACTGCTCGAAGGGATAAATTTATGTTATAGTTATTTATTAAGTCTTAAGCTGCTTAGCATACTGCTATAAATCATTTTAGAAGGATGGATTATATTATCTGTGTAATGTGTAGTACCTTTCATCAGAATGTTGTTCTTGTTGTTTGTTGATAAATTCTTAGTCATACAGGTCATTTTTACACATATGTGACACATCCCATATGTATCAGGAGTATCACAGAAACTCAGTCGAATCTTCAACACCCGATGGACACAAGTCCCAGGGACAAACATGTCAGGAAGGAATGCTCTGATCTGTACATTGGAGAAACTAAGCAACCACTCCAAGGAAGAATGGCACAACACAGGAGAGCCACCTCCTCAGGAAAAGACTCAGTGGTTCACCTCCACCTCAAAGACAAAGGACACTTCTTTGAGGACATTATATTCACATCTCCCCAACACTCTCAGTCATTAGTCAGTCATTAGACACATCTGAGTCTCTACAGACAGTGAGATCAACAAAGGTAAGTATGGAGACATTCAGAGCTATTGCTCCACCCACTGAGGTCCTCCACCACATACAGTGGGTACAGAAAGTATTCAGACCCCTTTAAATGTTTCACTCTTTGTTATATTGCAGCCATTTGATAAAATCATTTAAGTTCATTTTTTTCCTCATTAATGTTCACACAGCACCCCATGTTGACAGAAAAACAGAATTGTTGACATTTTTGCAGATGTATTAAAAAGAAAAAGTGAAATATGACATGGTCCTAAGTATCAGAGCCTTTGCTGTGACTCATATATTGAACTCAGGTGCGTCCATTTCTTCTGATCATCCTTCAGATGGTTCTACACCTTCATCTGAGTCCAGCTGTGTTTGATGATACTGACTGGACTTGATGAGGAAAGACACACACCTGTCTGTATAAGACCTTACCTTACTTAATTACTTAATTGACCCAGTGTTAAACCATCATAAGTAAGGAACAGTTCCAGTCTTTACCCACAGCCTCATTCAGCAGTATATGGTTGTGTCCACATCTCTCTCTCATTCCAGTGAAAATAAAAATGAAGTGCAAAAAATGTTGCCACCATACAGTCTGCAGCATGGACTGACCGCCGGGTTGTGTCTTGTCCTGTCCTGTGCAGACACACCTGCACATTCAGTGTAAAGAGTTCTAAATGTATTTAGGTCTCTTATAGTTCACCAACATAGATTTCATAAAGGTAAAAAAACTAGTAATGTATGTTTTTATTTCTCTTGTTAAGTTTGACATATATACATATAAATGACATGGCACATGTTCACTATTCAGTGATATGTAAAAGTAATTGGCAGAACACTGCAAAATGAATATAGCAAAATATAGAAAAATCCTGGAGGACACTTACGGAGACAACTACACCAGGAGAAGATATATTTTCTATATCTTCTATATATCTATAGCATACAGCTGAATTTTTTTGTCAATGGGAACATTGACATTAAATAGCACAAGAGCCAGCATGTTTAGTCTGTTAAAATATTTATTTATCAGTTATAAAAACCCTAAAGCACACATGATGACAGTTGTATAGAAACAGTGACTTTCCATTGGAACCTGTGAATCAGTCCATGTGTTCAGGTGTGTCCTGTGTGCTGCTGTCTTCTGCCTGTGAACACACACTCTGCTGTGTCTCCTCCTCCAAGCTCCTCTTGATAGTCGGCTCTCTCTCAGCCTCCTCAGCACATGGAGCTTTGGCTGCCTGGATGTGGAGCTTTCCGTCTGGAGACAGGCGGCAGGTGACGGCTTCAGGGTTCAGGTCTTCAGGCAGAACAAACTCCTGTCTGAACTCCTGCAGTCTGTAAGAGCAGCAGCCTTCCTGCTCCTCCTGCTTCTTCTCTGTCTTCCCACTGACTCTCAGCTTCCTGCCCACCTGGCTGACAGACAGCTGCTCTGGGGAGAAGCCTTGAGTGTCCAGGATCAGCTTGAAGTGCTCTCCCTCTTTCTGCAGCTGGTAGGAGGCTGGCTGCACGGCCACACTGCTTTGGAAAGGCTCCGTCTCCTCCAGGATCTTGTGTTGAAGTTTGTCCATCAGCTGCAGACTGCTGTGCAGCTCCTGGAGGTTTCTCTGCAGGAGATCCTGCTGGTAGAAGAGAGGTTTGACCTCTGGCCACAGACTGCGTACAGGCCAGTAGAAGTCCATGAATGGACTGAGGGCAGACTGGACTCCATGAGAGCACAGCATCTTCACTGTGTTTGCTGTTGAGTCCTCTTGCTGTCAGATGAAACTCTGTTCAAGTGTCTGTTGTCTTCTGAGCTGCTTGTGTTGCTTTCTGTCTCAGCAGTGGGACTGTCCCAGCTTTTATGTTCTGACTGGAGGAGGTGCAGAGTCTTCAGGAACTTTCTGGTAGTTTCCACACATCTCCACTGGGTGGAGCTGTTTCCTATGAGAGCTAATGTCCAGATTATTCTTGAGCTTTCTTAACTGCAACTCAACTGCATTTACAGAGGGCAAACACTAGATGTCAGTGTAGTTGTTCAATGTTGTTACATATAAAGTCTTTCACTTTGGTCAAGTAGCTTCCGACATCTTTCTACTTTCCTTGTTAGCATTCCTCAGCTGTATAATCTTCATACTGTCAGATAGACTTCTTATCTTCTGCAGCTACATTACTCTGATGCCACTGTCTGCCTATTATAGGAGCAAGATCAATAACTAAGACCAGACGAGAATGGACTTTAATAAAATCATGGAGAGGAGAGGAGAGGAGAGGAGAGGAGAGGAGAGGAGAAAAAAACATATTGATGTTCATTAAACTTTTTTTATTTACCCAAGAACATCACACATTTTATAGCAACATATTGCATTGTTTGTGTGTATCTGAAACACATTCCCATTCCAGTTTTATAGCAAAATTATAACATATCAATAATATAAATATCGATCTGTGCAGACTTTAGTATCTGTGCATAAACACATGTAATTCCTATTACACCTTCACTGAAGTTACACAAGTATTATGCATGTGAGTATTCAGGATAAGATGCTCTTTACACAGTGACCAGTCAAAGTCACAGCAGAACTTCCTTTATGTTTCCACACTGCTGCATGAGTCACAGAGAAGGAGGTACAACCGTAGCAACAGAGACAGAGCGGCCTGAGAGTACAATATGAAAATCATATAGCTACATAGCATACTTAGATTTTAAACGTATCATCCATATCTGATATCTTTCAATGCTCTTCATCAAGGATGGTTATACATTGTAATGTTGTGTTAGTGAGCTTCGCCAGTGTTGTTTGTCCTTCTGTCACATTATTTAAATACCTCATTACAGGCCCTGGGATGTGTTAGTGCACATCAATTTACACATTTCTCTTGGTTGCTCTCTGATTTTCAGGCTGGATTACCTTAGCCTTAGCTTAGCCACAGACTGTCCTGGTGTTACATAACATTCTTTGACCCCATGAGAGACGAGTTCCTGCCATATAAGGGAAGACTATCTTACTACTATTAAAATAAAGAGTTGTAGAAAAAGAAAACACAAATGAACATACCGGCCCTTACGGCACAGAGATATCTAAATCTATACAAAGTTTTTTTAATTTTTATTTTTTTAGGAAGTAAAATACAACTTTTATGTTGAAAGGGTGCGAACACATATTTGTATTTAGTAAAGAGTTGCACAGTCCATGTCCTTAGTTTGTAATGCCCTTGATATAATAGCACCCTTTGAGGTAGATGAGCCTCTTCCTTAGAATATTGTAAAGATGCATTACATGTAGCCATAACATAGTACTACCAACAGACATGAAAATGCAGTGTGCATTCTTTTCTTTTTTTTCAAATGAGTGTGGTCAAAGGATTTGTCCGATGCTCATTGAATCCTATTTGGTTGGCAAATGAGCCTCAGCATTGACCAGGCAGATTCTGGAGCTGTTTCCACAGCGTCAACATCTCCTTTGGACTCCGTCGGTGAACAAGCAGAACCGACTTGTATGAGCAAGGATTGTTCTTGTCTGTCTGTGGGAGATCAAACGTTAAGAAACCTGCGTGATGGTTCGGAGAGAGGCCCAGTCTGTGCAGGCACATGCCAAGATACACATCATCGATTGGAAAAAGGCGGACCTGCTCAGACACCTTTTTCAGTCGTAATGCAAGTGAGCCTGAATATACCACCCCTCCCCCGCCAGCATAGGGCGGGTACACGCCTTTGTAGAAACTTTCTGGTATGTAGTATTTAGTGGAAGGCTCACGGTTCGGCATGGCATTATTGATCACGTCTCCAACGAACAAATCCAAGTCAGTCTCATTTGTATAGTCTTTCATCAGGACGTGCGCCTCCCACTGCTTGTGTAGATAATCCAGAAGGGCGTCCGTTCGAACAAAGACATCGTCGTCCCCTTTGAAGATAAAGGCAGCAGAGGGACAGTACTGCTGGAGCCAGTTCCAGAACAGCAAATCCTTCAGCGTCAAATTAAAGAAAGAGTCTTTGAAATCCCACTGTAGAATATCCCCATACTTTTGGTTCTCAAGCTCCAGGAGGTTTTTGAGGTCCGGGTGAGGACCTGTACTCGAGTCCTGCCTTCCAAGCAGAAACACTGTGCGCACTAGGTGACCTCTCTTAATGGACTCCCCTTTCACCAGACCGCTGCGTCCCCATGTTTCTCGGATGGCCTGCCTGTTTTCAAAATTCCCCACCTGAGATTTGATGGCCATGAGGAGCATGGGTGAGTCCAGACCAAAGCTGTCATTCCTCTGACACATGCCAGGCTGATTGATGAGGAGAGGGTACTTCCTGCAGTGCATCGACTGGATGAATGCTCTAATTTGATCTGGCATGCTGTTTGAATCCTTCATACGAGGGATTGAACACTCCCGTGACATACACTCAGAAACGCACTCATCCTCGATTTCTGATAAATGTTTTTTGGGTGTTTTCCTTGTTATCCAGCTTGTGTTTCCTTTCAGTATTGGATTGTGCTGACGGTCCCATGCATGCTGCAACTGGTTCCACAGTGCACTGTCCTCCAAACGCAGGTTCCAGAAAGGGCCAAGTGGGTGAGAGGCCAAAGTGGAAGAATTAGCAGAAGTCCCCGGGGCAATATAGTGGATGGTTATTTTTGGAGGAGTGTAGGACATTGTGACAAATATGGACACCATGATGTAAATGAGGAGGTGGCCGGTCATCATACAGGGCAGCAGGCACATGCAGAGCAATCTCCCGTTGCATTTGCAGCATTTTCCCATTGCCTGTGGTGTACAAATCTGACACACACCTGCACACACACAAACAACATCATATTAATTTACATGATCAAAACATGTATTTTCATACCCCCCCCCCCACCCTTGCAGGTCACTGCTGTGGTATGATTCTTACCCTGTGAGATTTTATAGCAAACACTACACTGCACTAAACTCTCTGGAGGTTTAGTCTCCTTGGTGATGGTCCAGTGAGAGTTATTATCTTTGCTTGTCTACACACTCTGAGCATCATCCTGTATCTACCGGTAGGCAGGCACACAGCCCCTGTAGACACACCGTGGAACATGTATTATGAAAGTATGGAGTGCATTAACACTTAGTTGGATATATGTTTACATATCATGTTGTTCCTGACCTCGGTGGAGTTTTAAATGGCGTTTAAGGGGTTCTGTGTTCTGTGTTTTGTCTTTTCCTTACAATATGGAACAATCCTTACATTTGCAAGCAGCGCACAATAATCTTCTTTTCCCATGTTACAGTACAACTACAGAACTTACAAAAACTGCTGTCAGTAGGTGAAAGGCGGAGGAGGTACTTACAAGTGAGGAAACCTTCGCAGGTTCAGTCGACTGAGATAAGAAACGCAGTGACTTAAAGTGTCCACTTCTTTTTTAAGTTCTCTCATCCGGCCCGGTTATCTCCTGAGTATGACGTGACAGGTGTGTAGCGCATCATTTATGTCCATAGCGGTGGTGCATCCTCTCCTCTGTCTATAACTGAAGGACCTCTTAACGCACTTACAGCCGCAGCCGAGCAACACATCCCAGGTGAGGTAGCCCTGTGCGCACCGAGCATGCGCCTCTTGGCTCCTAAACAGTAGAGTGACTCGCTTAAAGGAAAAGTGTCACGTGATTGGCCGGGCATATACCTGCTGGTCAGAATGATTTTAGATTTCTCATACGCAGTGATGTGGAGTTACATGCGCGCATATTTGCATGTTGCTGCTAAATGACCCGATTTATATATGTATGTGTGTGTGTGTGTGTGTGTGTGTGTGCGAGTGAGTGAGAGAGAGAGAGAGAGAGAGAGAGAGAGAGAGAGAGAGAGAGAGAGAGAGCGCGCAGGACCTGAGCCACGTGTTAAGCCACTTACAGAGCTTCTTCTTTACACTGGACTCATATCATCTTTTCAGCACATGTTAAATACCTGGACTCTTACTGTCCTTGTAGTGTTTTTCATGATATACTGTATATTTGCACATCTTAAATTTCACTGTATACATTGCACATACCTCTTATCTTCTTGTGGTGTATTTTATTAAATACATTGCATATAGTAGCCTAAATACCTGTTATATTTTTGCACATCTGGTGCTGGTATCCATCATCCAACTGCACCTATGTCTATTCTGTACATGCACTGATTTGCTTTTTAGTACCCTATACCCTTGCTAGTGTTGCTACTGGATACCTATTTTCCCCTGGGGAAACCACAATTGTTTCTAGGTATATATATAGGTATCTAGGTATATATATATATACACACACACACACACACATATATATATATATACCTAGAAACAATTGTGGTTGGAGAAGGTGCTGTATAAATAAAGCTGAACTGAATTGAATATATAAGAATCCAAATCAGAACAGATTTGTGGTGTGTGTATAAAAAAATTAAAATTAATTTCACACACACACACACAGTAACATATACACTTTGTCTACACATACACACTGAACGTGTGAAATGAACTAATGGAGACAGCTGCTAGTGTATTATGCAATTCTAAGGACAATCAAGGTACCCACTGATAAACATCACCGACATACCTTCGTACTTCATACGTAAAACCGTATGACAGACGCGGCCATAAGCCAATAGAGTACACGTCTGGCAACAGGTTACCAGCTGAATTGGCAGTTTTGACCAATAGGAGGAGGGAGGAGGCGGGGCTTGCGGAGTCAGGTTGCGTTTCTGTTTTGCGTGAAGCGATACATGTTTGGTTGAGCTTTGAATGAGGGGCCATCATCCCGGCGGCTCGGAGGTGGAAAATACAGTTTAAAGTCTCTGTGGACGCGTTTTAAAATGAACAAACAGGCTTTTCTGACAGGTACCTAACTGACCGTTCAGCGCCACTCCATCTCCCCAGTAGGTAAGTGTGATTTTAACAATAAAACGGCTTTGATTTGGAGGCAACAAAACATGCAGCGGACCTGTTTATTTGTCTGTGACACAAAGTAGCAAGCTTGCTAGCGGATTTTTTCTTACTCTTTTTTTGGAGGCGAGGGGAGGAGGAGAAGAGGGGGCTATCAGTCATTTCGAGACAAAAGAAACATGAATATCTTGTTGTTTTCGTTGTGTGTCCACATGACGGCGAATGGCACCCAGTGATAACATCGATGTTTGATTTTTGTGGCTTGTCAAAGTCTACCTGCTCTGGCTGTTTTGAGTCGCCGTTAGTAGCGTTAGCTTATTCTTCAGATCGTTTGTGTTGTGATGTGTACGGTCTCGGAAGAAGAAGTAACCCAAACACACACACACACACACACACACACACACACAGTTTCTCAAAAAAGAATAAAGAGAGGAGACGTTGCAGACATAATAGCCTTGTCTATACTACCAACAAGCTCCCGATAACGGAGGCAGGGTTTGGAGTTGACATTGTGCTTGTACAGGCACGTTTCGTCCTCCTGGCTTCTTAACTTGCATTGAGACTTTTTGTCCACTTTAAAAAAAAACTCACATAAACACACCACAACAACACGCTTTTTTCTGTCAGGAGCTCTTAGCAAAAGGAAAAGCAACAAATCTAGATTCCACGGGTTTTGTTAACCCTTTCTCCGTGAACTCGGTCATATCCCTGAGCAGCGTCGCGCTTCCTCTGAGGTCGGTATTTATGTAGCTAAAGCCTGGCGTGCCTCACTGTTTACACAATATCAAACAAACTGAGGTATTAAGACTGTAGTTAATTATTTTCAGGAGTGGTCTAACACTCTGAGAGCCATTCATAATACTGCAGCCTACTATTAGTAAACAGTCCAAGGGTTAAGCCTTTGAAATGAATTCTTAGAAGGATCTTGGGCATTCAGGGTAACACAGTGAGGACAGTTATCCCCTTTTTCTTTGGCAGCCGAGTCAGAAATCTACATCACTGAGCACTTCTATCAAGTCCCATTGATCAATAATGATGCTACACTAATGTAAAAGCGATGGACTTCATGTTTTAGGTGGTGGAAGAGATTTTAAATCCCATTTACTAATTCAATTTGCTCTGTCTGTGCATGTGTGCTTCCGTCATTACACTGGGAAATTGATCATGGTGATAAAACCATGTAATGATACAGGATAGGGTTACATTGCAAAGGTGGAGCTCATGCCCACAACTAGCTGTTCGGTTTGTGTTGTTGACATTCTTCAAGCTATTTTCAGCACCTTTCTTATTTATATAGGTAGTTTTACAAAGATTAGAGCGTAGTTTTGATTTTATGATTAGATTATATCATAGTTCAAAGCTGCACTGTGTGAAGTCTTCTTGTATCTGGTTGATACATAAGGAATTGTGTACAGTGGGAGAGTTCACAGCATGGGGCTATGATGGAAATCATAGTCATGGCTCTTGGCAAGAAAACTGTTTGTGTGGGCATAATTGATGTCATCGTTTTAAAAGCAAATGTTATCACACTTGTGTTCATCTTTGCTGCATTACTCTGACTGTGTTTACATGAGTGTTCTCTCCCTGTTTCTTAGGTTTCTTTGGATGTACTCCTGCTGCCTTGTGCTTCTGATATCTCAGAGAACTCCTCTGGACCAATGCCTTAGTTCTTAAACATAACTTAAAATATTTTACTCTTCTGCAAGAATCCTGATCCACCACTACTATTTCTGTTCAGCCACATTCCCTTATTTACTCCTCAAGTCAGATTAAGAGGGGCTTCAGAACACCTTAAATTGTGCAAAGACATACACAAACCACCATGTCCTCCATCCTTCCCTTCACTCCCCCTGTTGTGAAACGTCTCCTGGGATGGAAGAAAAGTCCAGCAGGGAGTGTGGGAGTGGGAGGAGGAATCGGAGGAGTTGGGGAGCAGAACGGAGGAGGACAAGAGGAGAAATGGTGTGAAAAAGCTGTTAAAAGTCTGGTGAAGAAGCTTAAGAAGACAGGACAGCTGGATGAGCTGGAGAAAGCCATCAGCACACAGAACAGCAACACAAAGTGTGTCACCATACCCAGGTAAGATGAGGACACACACAAGTTACATATTTGTGTGTAAGTTGCACATACTTATATTACTGTAGCTGCCACATCAAATATCACACATTAGTTATGTAAAACAAACTAAAACACACATGTGAGACTGTGGACTGTACTATATTTTGAACTTCATGGACTCATTCAACATTAAGTCTAACAAGCAACTGATTGTGTCAGCATTAAAAGTGGTGTCACAATACGGCCAAGTCCGATGAGCACAGCGGGGTGTATGGCCACACAAGAAAGTAAGAAAAAGGGTGACGAGCACCCAGCAGCTTGCAGAAGGATAAGTTGAGTATGTTGTGCAACACAGTGTTCACTTCTCCATTACAATGTGCCATAGGATAGCAATACAGCAGAAGTGAAACCTGATTGGAGGAAACAGATGGCCAGCATATATGTTGAGAAGCATATGGTGGAAAAATATTTGAGATCTTGCCACAGATAAAAAATAAATAAATAAATAAATCCAGTTTTACATGTGATGTACAGATCGTCTGTATCACCAGTGTTCTCCATGTAGAGTTTGCTTTGGGCTAAATGTTCTTTGGAGTGTGTTATTAAAAAGGTGTTTGGATCAGTACTACAGTGTACTTCGTGCCTTAATCAGTTCTGAAGAGATTCTATGTGTGCAGCTCGCTTTGGGACAATATTTTAGTAAGAAAACAAGAAACAAATTTCAGGACTGGTGGCAAAAAAACTAAATCTTCTAAATACATATATGCTGTGTTCACAATGTCCTGCTTCCCACAGACTGTTTTTATATGGAACCAACATAGAAGCTAGTTATTTAATACTTAACACACAGCTGGGTGCTGTAGGATGTATGAAGTTGTTAGCATGATAAATATATTTCCCGAGTTGCAAAAGAGCACACAAAACAGCATTCATTATATCCTTGCAAACTCTCCACAAACAGCCTTGACCCCGTATTTCATCAGCGCTTTACTTTATCTCTTTAAAAGGGAGAAAGTGTCATTTGCAGACTGTGTAAAATTGCACCCAAGCCTGCTAATATTACTGTAGATGCCTCATCCAAATCGTTACTGGTCATGTGTCTTTTAGTAGTTTCAGCATGGTTACACAATTAGTGATGCAAGTCAAGTCACCAGACCAGGTGTAACGTTATTATCATGACAAAAGTGGCAAAGTCAGAGGAACCCTTAAAGTAGCACGTGATTAATGTCAATCAGTTTACTGAGGAGGAAGTGAGTAGACTGCTCTCTAGAGATTTTAGGAGCTTCTCTTCTCAATTAAATCACGTACCCCTTCTGTCTGTTTGTTTATTGATTTTCTTTTAATTATTGTTGTTGCAGAGACGTTTCTTAAACTTCCTTCACACCCATGTTGGCTTTTCACAGAAGTGCACCACACCCCACTGCATCCTTTTAAAATATAAATGGAGATTTTAAACATTATATATGAGCTTGGTTAATTACTTGTGGCTAGAATTATTTGTGTTGAGCTCCATGAAACCAGTAAGAAGTTGGTGTGCGGCAAGGACAAGGACAAGGAAATTACTATGGCAGCTAAACATGAGGTTTTCATTCTGTGCTATGTGTTATGGAAATGTTCTCCATCTATATCTAGTGATACTAGAATGGTGTGAGGTAATGGGTGGCTTTGCATTGCATTTGTGACTGAGGTCCAGAAGATAAAATTACATAGCTGTAATATTTGTATTATTAAATTGAAAAGTTGAACTGGTTTTTACTTACATCTCCTTACTTCATTAGAGCAACACAGTAGTAGCTTGTGCTGCTCATAGCCTCCAATGTGTTGTGTAAATAAAGTATGAAGCAGGGTGGTGCTAGAATAACATGGAAGCTCAAATGAGCAACTAAAGGTTAACATAACTATGATGACAAATGTATCCAAGGTGATACAGCATGTAGTCCACATGTGGCTGTACACATGTGTGTCTGTGCTGATTTGTGCGTGGGAAGGAGTTGAACCATGTACTAGATGAAATAACACAGGGGGTGCTGTAAAAATAAAAAGTGTGGCTGATGGTGAAAAGAATTAAAAGGGCAGGAGTAGAACCATGTGAGACTTGTATGATGCCAGACTTCTCTGTTTCAACACTCTGAGGAATGTGGGCTTGATAGTAGCTTCTGAAGTGGTACTGATAAGGTCATAGTAGTTCTTGTAAGACATGTACTGGAGTACTGTTTCTGCCCTCAGTCAGGAAGTTTTAATGGTTGTTGTTTTGTCTCAAGATGTCAAGGCCTTTTACTATACAACTTTAGTTTAGCTCCAAAGGTGTTTTTCCACTGCAGGAACTCAAGGCCATTATAGGGCAGCTGACCTTTCTGTGTGTCCTGACCTCTGGAACTTCCTCTGTGGGATCTTTTTCCAGGCCTTCCTGCTGGCTCAACACTAATTAAACTCTAAATATCTCCAGTTTCCTTTCTGATTAAAGTCAAAGGGTAAACAAAGGCAAGCAGCTTTTAAAGACAAGAACAGCATGACAAGGGAGGTAAAGATGGGCAGAGGGGACACATGTTTTGCAGGGCTTGTTGGCTTTGTGGCCTGTGCTGCAGTGTAAACACAAACATTTAATAAGGTCCTGTTCTGTTCTTTTGTACCAGCTCACATCTGCCTTAAGTTTTTGCAGTGCAGCCCTTATATCACCTGCTTTTAATGTCCTGTATTTTTTTTTTTTGTTAAAACATCTTCGGGGCAACCCTGTCACAAAGTGCAGGATCCTTTTAAATAAAAATATGTAATAGGTCTCAACAGATAGCATTCCAGGCTTTTGATGCATAGCTCAACTCCTTTTGAAGACAAGGAAGTCAGGCTGATAAACTCAAAGATAAACCGCTCTGGTTCTTCTCCTGTTATTTATTTTGGTGGAAGGGGTGGAGGATGTCAGGAGGTTGTCCTGAGGTGATGGCAGGTGTAGGGCTTTGTAGATTTGAGAGGGGGTGGGAAATGTGTTGGAGAAAGACTGCAGCAGCTCATCTGTGCCCCATAGTAATTTAAAAGTAATAATAGTGAATGCAAGTAGCTGTTTTATTGACAGACAGACACTGTAGTGATTGTATTCTTGACCTTTAAGCGAGCGAGGAAGAAGGCAAAAGATTATCTGTGTCTGGAGATAGCATACTTAGGGCTCGCAGGGATGGAACTCTGAGTAGGCTGATAAGTGATGAGATAGAATGTCTTGCACAGACAGGCATGACAATTATTCCGATCAGGTAACATCTCCTCTCCTCATTTGGGAAACCTCAGTAGAGGTTTAGAGAACAATTTAGGAGTCAGTCAAGAGGTGTCAGTCTCACACTTTGTACTGGGTATATGTATTAGATGTATGTTTCTGTTTTTTTTTCTGTTGTCATGTCTTAAAACAGTTTGTTTTCCTTTCGAATTTCTTTATTTTCTCATTCACACCAGTATTGTGTTGTAGATGCATATGTTTCATGCGTGATTTGACCCATGCTACACTATAGCTGGAACTAGGTGTTCTGTGTGTGTAGTATAGGCATGCTATGTCACTACTTAAAATAAAGTGTCAAGTGTCAATTATATTGTACGATATATGTTTTATACTTTACATTTTTCTAAGTGTACCTGCCACCTTAATGTTCAAACAGACCATACCACTATTTGTCTGATTTGGATTTGTCACATGATCATCTGTCATCCAGTTGTTTGTCTCTTATGGGAAAGCAGAGGGTGGATCCTCTTTTCTTTCCGTCATGCCATTAAGAGACCAACTGTACATACATGTTATTTCATCCTACTAATTTTGAATTGAACACTTCATGTTTACCATCTGTTTCCTTTTATTTTTATCCTTCTTTGCACTTGTCCTGTGTGTGTGTATGCATGTCTTTTGTGTACGTGTGTGTGTGGTTGTTTGTCTGTAGCAATTGCTCAGACCTCTGGGGTCTAGGCTCAGGCCCCACGATAGAGCAGTGGGACTCGGCAGGCATGTACGGATACCCTGACCACAGCAGGTGAATACACACACATGCACACAAATACACAATGAAGCAACAACTGTACATCTCTTATTTCCTGGAAAGGGGTTAGGAATACAACATAGCCAGCAGCCTCAACTCAGTGGTTGGCAAGTCAGTGTTTTCTTATTTCCTGGGTATTTCCATGGTACACACTGTCAACACAGTCTCAAAACAGCCCAAACACCTTTAGGAATTGTTCACAGTTTCTAGTCTGCTTTCAAGCACATCACTGAGCTATTCCCCGTCCTCCCTGCCAACCCTCACAGGTCACTGGATGGGCGTCTTCAGGTGTCTCACCGCAAGGGCCTGCCGCACGTTATATACTGCCGCCTGTGGAGATGGCCTGACCTTCACAGCCACCATGAGCTGAGGGCCATTGACACCTGCCAGTATGCCTTCAACCTCAAAAAGGATGAAGTGTGTGTCAATCCTTACCATTATCAGAGAGTGGAGACGCCTGGTAATGATCACAGAAATCTTTGTCTCTTTTTTTCTGGGTACTGTCAGCTGTGGCTTCCACAGTGACTTCTAACAAATCCACTGTCTCTCCCATGCTGAGCCTATCAATCTTCTGTCAGTGTGTGTTATGTTGTATGTGTTTCCATGTGTGTCACAGAGACAAATTATCTATAAAGAATTTATAGAAAATGTATGTAAATAATTACATAGTTTTGATTTGAAAAACAAATCATTGCTTTGACAGTGACAGTGTCTTTTTCTCCTCAGTGCTGCCTCCGGTGTTGGTGCCACGTCACACAGAGATTCTGACAGAGCTTCCACCACTAGATGACTTTACAAACTCCATCCCTGAAAACACCAACTTTCCTGCAGGCATAGACCCACCTAATAATTATATACCAGGTCTGTATACAAGGATTTTTCCTTCCACTCACAAAGATCTTGGTTCTCTCTCTTTATGCAGCAGGCATGATTAATTCTTTTTTATGTTCGTGTGTTTGTGTTGTGCAGACACACCACCACCAGGCTACATGAGTGAAGATGGAGAGACCAGCGACCAACAGATGAATCAAAGTATGGAATCAGGTAGACTAGTTGAGTGCTAGTGCTCGAGCTGCTGTGTGTTTCTAACAGCTTGGAAAAAGACAAGACAACAATCAGTTTGACATATTAAAACTACACCTAATGCTTCACCTAATTTTGTTTACACCCTGCATATAAACAAAACTCACAAGCCATTAAATGTTTTTTTATCCAGGCTCACCAGCAGAAATGTCACCAAGCACCCTGTCGCCTGTCAGTCATGGCCTGGGTAAAGCTGCTTTATTTTCTTCCTTTTTACTGCAAGTCCTAATAATCGAAATTAAATAAAGACAGATAATGATTTTAAAATATGAACATATCAATTGTTGCTTTCTTTTCAGACCTTCAGCCGGTCACCTACAGTGAACCAGCATTTTGGTGCTCTATAGCATACTACGAGCTGAACCAGCGGGTCGGAGAGACATTCCACGCATCGCAGCCATCTTTGACCGTTGATGGCTTCACAGACCCCTCCAACTCTGAACGCTTCTGTTTAGGACTTCTCAGCAATGTCAACAGAAATGCAACTGTTGAAATGACAAGGAGACATATAGGTACAAGCGCAGCCACTTCTACAACAGAGGGGACAGTTAGTAAAGTCAGTAACTACAAGAAAATGAAACCTCTTTACATTTGTGCTGTTTTGTATTCCGCAGGTCGCGGTGTGAGGTTGTATTACATTGGAGGGGAGGTGTTCGCCGAGTGCCTCAGCGACAGTGCCATTTTTGTCCAGAGTCCCAACTGTAACCAGCGATATGGCTGGCACCCTGCCACAGTCTGCAAGATACCACCAGGTTTCTGCACATTTATCCAGTGATATCTTTCTTTGCGGCTGCCACAGATTTTTTTTTCGTGCCTGCTGTTGGAGG
Source organism: Parambassis ranga (assembly GCF_900634625.1). Taxonomy (NCBI): domain Eukaryota; kingdom Metazoa; phylum Chordata; class Actinopteri; family Ambassidae; genus Parambassis; species Parambassis ranga. Next base: position 1,957,622 of record NC_041032.1, on the reverse strand, counting down.
CAGTGTGTTGCAGTGTTGATGTGCATTGTGTGAAGTACAGTGCTGCTCGTGGGTTTGTGAACCATTTAAATTTCACACAAGTCCAGAAAGGGGCAAAAGAGAAGAAAATCAAACAAGTTAATTAAAGAAGATGATCTGATATTACATCTATGTGAACCCTGAGGATTAGCACTTTGTTTGAAGGACAAAGTAGAGTAGAGGTGTTTTGATCAGGGGAAGATGTCATTGAGTTCCAACTAAAACCTTTACATTGCAGCATGGATCAGTAATAGAAGCTGTCGTCATAATCACCAAACAACACATGCGAAACAGGAATTTTTCCACCTGATAGTGATAAAATGAAGCTCGAGGAAAGGCACTAAGAGCCTCAACAATGTGACAGTTTTTCTCAAATACTCACCCACACACTGACTCATCTGTACCCATGTAACTTTGAACATTTCATTCCTGGCCAAATGAGCAGTGTGAACAGTATCATTAGTGAGGCGCAGAAGTGTACAGAAACACAACACAAGGATCTTGTAGACACTCAGGGGTCGGACTTGTCAGCCTTGTGGAGAGCCATTGCCAACATGCAATACACCCACGTCTTGCAATGTTTCTGCTTGGTACTTTTAGTTTGCGTTCACAGACACATTTGCACATGTTCAGAAACTTGAAACATACCACAGAGAAATAAAGCAAAGCTCTAGCTTTATTTGCATTGTGTTCTACAAGGCATAGCAAGGTGCTTTATGTTCTCTTTCAGGTAGAGATGAATAGCCTGTGCCTCACACACATGTTTTCCTTTCTCTTTAGGCTGTAATCTGAAGATATTTAACAACCAGGAGTTTGCAGCACTGCTGGCTCAGTCCGTCAATCAGGGGTTCGAGGCTGTATACCAACTAACAAGGATGTGCACCATCAGAATGAGCTTCGTCAAGGGCTGGGGAGCAGAGTACAGGTATGTTCTGCAGCCTTCTATTTTACTTATCCTTAATGAAGTGTCTGCTTTTGGTTGTGTCAAGTTTTGTGCTGCTGGAAAAATGCTAGAAAATGAATATAAAAAAGGACAGCTCCATTCTTATAGCTCCTCATCTAGCAGAACATCTTACATTCCAACAGCTGTTCTGACATTTCTGCTTAATGATTAAATAGTTCAGAACTTTAAAGGAAGTTTAGGTTATTGACTGTTAAATGCTGGTGTGGGTGATTCTGCGTACTGTGGGTGTGATGGATATTGTTCAAATATAGTATTTTAATGCATTTCCTATACAAAGGAGGCTTTCTGCTAAAAGAGACATGCAGGGCGGACAGCATTTTTACACAGCCCTAAGAGTCAACATTTCTGAAATATTTTTTTAGAAAAATGACCAATAAATAAAAATAATTTTATTTTCTTAGTTTAAATTACCAAAAAAAAGTGAGTGACAAATACAAACTAAGGGAGCTTGCTCTCTGTCCCATATATTGCTCTCTTTAAATGAATATTAATTAGTTATAGAGGTTCTAATGTGATACAGAGTGAAAGGGTTGTGGCCGGAATGGGTTTCACAGCTATTAGACCGTATAACAAATATTTAGAATGCTCTATAAAGCCAGCTAATATTGGCCAAAAGGAGTTTTGGTGTATAAAATAGCTCGACTGCAGCTCACAGGCTACTATGCCTACAGCTTGATGGACCCTAAATAGAAATGAACCTAAATGAGAAATATATTTTGCTATGCTCAGATTTAGAGTCAGGGTGATGTCCAGACATTACAGAGGTGCATGTTTTTGGTATGAAAAGATCTTGGTGCAGGGATGTGACACACCTCTGACACACATGGAAATAGGTTTGTTTAGGCTTGTGTATAGCAGTGTTAATTTTGGCAGCAATTTCTGATTTAGTTTTTATTTTAGTCTTGTGACTAAAATGTCATTTGATTTTAGTCACATTTTAGTCATCAACATTTTTGAACTTTTAGTCTAGTTTTAGTCGACTAAATATCAAAGAATTTTAGTCGACTAAAATTCTTTTTTATGAAATAATTAAGGTTTGATTGTGCAATAAAAACAGGCACAGCTTTAACTTGTGTTATTTGAAACAAACATCTCTTTATTTAATTGCTATGACCTTTTCACAAAAGCAGCAGTGAACAGTGAGCTGCTCTCCCTGAACACACTGTTCAGTCATGACCTTCTTCATGAATCCTCCATAACTACAGCAAAACACTTCAGTGACAACTTACAAACAGGTCGCATGCTGTAAAACCATCAGCAGCGGTGTCTTCATTTATAGATTTTGTCACGTGTATCTTTAACGGAAGTTAAGATGACTCGTCTGCAAACGTCGCTTCATGTTTGTTGTGTTTTACCGCTGATAGTCGCTCCGCACGGTTTGAACCGTCTTGTTTGTCTTGACATCAAATGTGTCCGTGTGTCTGTTCTTCTCCTGTTGTGTTACCATGCATGAGTACGCCTTCTTCCAGCATCGCAGGGTAACGTCCTTACACAGAGAGATCACTTCTGATTGGCTCTCTGCCGCCGTCTCCTGATTCGTCCCTCCCTTCCACAAACAAGATTTGCTCTGATTGGATCTGGTCTCCATCAATAATTTCGTCTCGTTTTTATTCGTTGATGAAAGTGTCAGTACATTTCGTCTTCGTTTTTGGCACCGTGCAGCAAAAAAAGGTCGTTAACGAAAACTATGACGGAAATGATTCGTCAACAAAATTAACACTGGTGTATAGTCTCTTCTGCTCTGCATGTGTATAATCTTGATTATGTTCATCCTTTTGTTGCTTAATGTCAGAGATTAAACAGCATTTGCTGCAGCAGTGGCTCAGTGGTAGAGCAGGGTTGTTCAATAACCGGAAGGTTGGTGGTTCGATCCCAACTCCTCCCTAGTCACTGTGTGTCCTTGGGCAAGACACTTTACCCGCATAGCCTCCAGTGTACTCACAAGTTCGTAATCTTCTTAATCTTTGCCTGTATCTCTCTGTCTCTGTGGCCACCCACCCATCCAGCCAACACCAACATCTGTTCTGCTCCTGGCTCTGCTTTGTGTTGTACCCTCTTAGGAGCCAGACAACAGTGTTTGTGGGGTTAGTTTGGCTTGTCCTCACTGGACAGGGTTCAGCCATTGCATAGCTGGTCTGGTTAATTGTCAGTTTTGTGCTGTGTGTCTGTGGAGCCCGGGCTGTGACTATAGGGTAGTCAGCTGTGTTTGATCATCTGATTGTAGGCAATTTTACATTCCATTCAATGGTCATTCATTTGCTGTTAATAAGAGCTCTTGTACTTCTATTCACACATGTGCTTAGTATATTTATTTTAGAGTAATGTTCTTTCTATTTGAAATAGAAAAGCGTCTGTTACTTTTTTGTGTTCATTCTGCTGGGTTGTCTGACTCAACATAAACAACACATATTTTTGATGTACCACTAATACGTTGTTCCTCACCCTTGTGCTATACTTCATCCATACAGGCGTCAGACAGTAACCAGCACCCCCTGTTGGATTGAACTGCATCTCAATGGCCCCCTCCAGTGGTTGGATAAGGTGTTGACCCAGATGGGTTCACCCTCAGTACGCTGCTCCAGTATGTCCTAAACAGGGTCAGACTGACATTGTCCAGTGTTTGAACAGTGTGATGTAAAGGAGACCACCATGCAGTCTTAAATAAAGTATTAACATTTAAAAACAAAAACGAGAAAAAGATGACGTGGACCTGGAGGATGTGATGATGACATCACTAATGCACCAGTGGAATGTTAACAGTGATGCTACAGTGGACGCTTGACACCTTTGGCTCTGTTGGATCAATATACTATTCCCGCCGACCCTCAGCCTGCAATATCAAAATGACCAGAGTGATGTCATAACGGACCAGCCCACAGCAGGACAGGGCTTTACTGTCCTCCTCAGTGATACAACAGCATATTGAGCATGTGACCATGTAGTTACCCGACCACACACTCGTTCAGCTTTGCTCCTCACTCCCTACTTACCACAGCACAACCTTGATTCAGCATCAATATTTCTGTTTACAACACGCTGGCCAACAGTAGTGCTGCCACTCCAGGCTCGCATTCAACCAAAGTCAGCTTCACGCCTGGGCATGAGTTATTATTTCCTGGTTTTGGTGAACAAACATTTAATCCATTTCATTTGAGCAAGTTCCTCCTTGTCTCCAAATCAGACCTTTGCCTGTTGAGGTTGCAGATGCTGGTAATGAGCTCTTTGAACACCTGGAGGACAAGTCAGTGTCTTTAATGGATGTAACATACCCTATCTTCACATATTCAGATGCACTCAGTATAATGTAAACACGGTCAGCAATCTTTTACCATTTATGCAACATGTAACCTTGTTTTTACATAACAGCAAATCATTTCCTCTGTGTAGTAAATGTCCAGATTCTTCAGGAGTGTGCGGTGGATTATAGCCGAAACAAAGTGTATATTATATTCTTATGTCAGGAAGTTTCCATTTCATTGTGTGATCATTTACTACCTAGCAAAGATAATCGGAAGGAATACTGTAAGAGCAAGAGCGTATGACCTGCGACCCCTCTGGAATTTCAGTAACTTGTAGGAGCTAGCCACAGTCCACTTTGCCCCTTCATGTTTTAAGGGTTTGTCCTCGCTCTGTTCCCTCTTTGCATGCTCTTGCTCTCTCTCTCTCTCTCTCACTATATTTTTATAATTACCGTACATGAACTTGTTTTTGAAGAGGAGCTCTGTGTAGGACTTGATATGATTCAGATTCTCCTTCCCTTCTGTCTAACAGATAAAGAAATCACTTCCGTTTTACATATAAATGCACAAGTCTCTCTTCACAGCTGGACTGATGCACAGTATTCCAATTCTTAATGATAGGAAAAGTCCTGCAGTGTTTGGACTTTAATTTATAAAATGGCTTCTATACTTACTTGCACTGCCCCAAAATGATGCACCCTTATAAAAGTTGCCTTCAATGTAAAACATTGCAAAAATACACTTTTGAATTGTACAGATAGGAAAATGAAAAAGCCTAATTGTACAAGTACAAAAAGGCTTCATGTTTTAGAGTGTTCACTGTAAAGATTGTTGGTGCTGAAATTGGCTGAAGAAGCAATTCTAATGAGATTTCTGATCTTAAAAACTAGCCGTTACCTACATTGGTATTTTAGAGTCCAAACTCAAAAGTATTTAAGCTTTAAGTATTCCCTTATGCTACGCAGTTATTTTCTTTACACATTCTTTTAGCTACTTTTTGTATTTTCATGTATTTTTTATATATATAAAGATATTTAAAACCTTAAAAGCTTTCTTCTTTTTTATTAGAATTCAATATTTGTTTTTTTAGAATATACCCTACATTTGAAATGATTACAGCTTGATGATTTGTGATGTGTATGTAGCATAGGATATGACATTTTCACTGATTTTTACCACTGAGAACAGTTCTGTAGTTATAAAAGTGCTCAATGACTGACAAATGATCACCATTGTCCTTTCTTCTAAACCAGAAGTAGTTTTTTTTTTCTTTTTTGCCTTATTGTCACTATATATTTTGTTTAGTTCTGGGGTGTGACCAAAGACTGAGTACAGGTATTACATTTATTGGCTTTATATTGATATTTATGCTGATGTCTTTCTGGTGTTTGCTTTGATGCACAGCTCTACAGCAGAACATTTTAGCAGGTATAAAAAAAAAAATGAAGATGATATTATGTTTCAGGATCAAACAGTTCTGATGTTAGAATCTGAGTTTGTTGAATGTCGCCTGTCTTTAACAACCTTGGACATTCCAGTATGCAGTGTTAAGTTTCCTGGCTCCATGTCTATACACTGTTAATTCACTATCAATGTGTTTACATGCTCGTGGCCTATAACGCTGTAATTGTAAAATGTGTTCCTCATGCCTGCCACCATTTGATACACCTCCATGAAAGTTGGGATTAGCATTGTGGGGCGTGTAAATAGTGACAATGGTCGTTGCATGTAAACACATTGATGTTCTCTTATTTGATTATTCACCACTGAAGTGGAGGTGAATGGACGGTTAATGAAGGTTTAGTTTCTTATCATGTAAGGGCTCAAACACCATCATACATGTTACCAGCATCCAGAAGAATTATTTTTGAATCCAAAGTTAGCATTCGAGAGGAATCACTTTTCTAGATGATGGTGAGTCCTGCAGGCTGTTGTTGTACTTTAGCACTGAAACTTCTGAAAAACTAATGCTGGTCCTCTACACTGCAACCTGCCTTTATGTTGGTTTGACCCCGGCAAAAACACACACTCAAGTTTTTGTAGGAAAACGGTTTCATCGCTGACATCAGACTTAAAGTAGCCACATGCAGTGATGTTTGTATGTCTGTCCTCCTGTTTCTGATGTTTTGTTTTATTATAATTCTTTTATTATGGAACGTGTGTTTGGAAGCCACTTTTACTCTATGCAGTGACATCATTATTTGGATTATACTTTCAGAAACAGTTCCATATTACAGTGTGTCTTATTTGATGGCTTTTACATACATACATACCAGGATCCAGCAAAAATCATTAGCATCTTTTTTTTTTTCCTTTAAACAAGTGCCACCTACAAAAAACAACCAGTAAGGTTAAACAAGACTACTTCAACACATTCTAAGGTTCACATTCCTATTTACAGATTAATATTGTATTTTTTTTTCTTATTGTGATGACAATTGTGTATCCCCAGATGAGCCCTTCTCTGGTTTCAAACCTTAAGGTGGTGGCTTTTTTGGAGATGTTTGGAGTAAACTTTCTACATGTCACTAGTGATGTTATGTGATGTTATATAGTCGTACTTTTGTTTTACCGTTCATGCTGTTCCTTTTGCTTGCTATCAGCGGAGCATATTCCATTAGACGGTCTGTTAGGATTTCTATCTTCTTCGAACACTGATGATCTTCATAGACTTTCCAGCTATCCTACATATTCAACTTCTGACAGTGTACACTAATAAAGCTGTTTTAATTCAATTGAAAATTGTTGGATGTCTTTTTCAATTTATGAAGTGACTACACAATGGCATAGTAAATCATATACAAGATGATACTATCATATATTTCTTTACCATAAGATATATATATATATATAAGATAAGATAGGCTTTATTGACTGCCAGAGGGAAGTTGGCAAAAGAAGACAGGCAGTGCATAATGTGAAGTGAAGAACTATGTGGACTATAAAATAGAAAAATAAAGACTATATTCAAAGCACCATAAAAATACATATAGAGATGAAAAATCATCACTCAATCAACATCCTTGATGAAAAACCAACAGCTCAGTAGGAATATTACACTGTTGGTGAGTATACTTATTGCACTGAGAGAAAGTGCTAATATGTGCAAATATGACGACCTCAAAATATGATTATGCTATTAGGTACGTTAGAAGATATCAATATATGAAAAGCATGATGATACAAATACAGATGATACTGATGTTATACACTCTGTCTGCTGCCGGGACCTTCTGTAGCGTTCACTCTTTCAGTGTGAGTGTAGCAGTCTGCAGCTAAAGGAGCTACCCAAGGCCCTTACTATCCTCTGGATTCTGTGACTAAATGCAGAGGACAGCCATCGTAGTCCTAGTCCTCCTTTTCATCAGTTTGTCCAGTTTCCTCTTGTCCATGCCTGTGATTCCAAATATCATGTCTAGAAGAATGCATGATAAGGATCTTATTGCAGTATCCTATACAAGAAATGCTAAGAATGCTATCGGTCAGATTCCATTTAAACTCGTCAATGTGTTTTTTGTATATTAATATAAATTATTATCAATTTTTAATATGAGAATTAGGCTCACAATACAAATAACTTGATACTTTTTACAGGTAGAGACCTTCAACCACATACAGTGCTAGATTATTGTATTGTATTATTGTATGAATATTTTTTATATCAGTAAATAACACTAATAATAGATACGTGCTGGTTGCCACATGCCTCTTGTAGGGATGAGGCACTTTAACCTTTAACATTTTACTGTGTACGTTTATTACAAACTTTACAGTTTGTAAAGGACGCACAAAGACAAGTAGAACACGGTAATCTCAATACAGCATTATTATTATTATTATGCACATTATTATTATTATTATGGAAACACCATTGCAGGAAGGCGCGTTCTTCCTTGTTTGTTCACCTACTTACTGCTCTGGCTTCCTTCTCTCCTCATAATTCAGGGACGTATCTACCATAAATTCATTTAAAATCTCCACCACTAAAAATTCATCTTCTACTTTGTTCTAATTTTCTGTTTAATTTTGCAATTGACACTTTTATAGGACCTGCCACCGTGTGGGCGGGGCCTGCTAATTAAAACTTTAACAGTTTGGCTGCTATGTTTAGTTTTGTTTGTTTTTGTTGCTTTTCTTCAACAACAAAGTGTTCTCCTATATCGTTTTTAGAAATATCTAGCCTGGTATGATGTAGCAAAATGAAAGGAATTTTATGTGGCCATTTTTTATTATTATCTTATTTTTATTTGCAGTATTTTTCTCCTTTAATGTCATTATTCTCACAAGAAAAGAAGAAGAAGATCCGGCTAAATACATACTGCAATAGGAAAACTTTAAAGTTTTAAAATTGCTAATTTTGTTCTTAACAAAAACGAAACATAAATAGTTAGATTAAATGAACATTGAGAATGTTTTAAGCAACGTTTACTGTACAAGTAATCTAAATATTATCTAAATATCAAATTAAAAAACAGGACAGAAATTAAACAAACCTGCTTTTTCCAATGACATGAATGAATTAATCATGATTTAGAGTTTATCATCGTGTTTTATGTGAGAGTAAATGATGTGAATGCAGTGTAACTGCAGGAATGTGTGCACGGATAGAATCACTGCACAACAAGATGTCATAAGCAGCGGTAGCCAGTAGAGGGAGGTAGAGGCACACTAATGAAAGGCCGCACAATGAGCAGCTGAGTAACCAAGTTCAAAATCTCAATTATTCTCAGCTGCTCCTAATTATGAGAGCATTGATCCGTGCATCAGTTTAGAAATGTGTTTTATTAAGAACATACCTTGACTCAACATTTACACCTAACATCAGTGTGGTTTAAGACGTCAGAAGGGAGAAATAAAAAAAGTGATACATGCTATTATATCATCAATTGCTTTCAACATTCAAAGCAGATATTTCCTCAACTCACTAATGTTTCTAATCCCCCCTCCCTGCACACACAAGACCCTGAAACAGTAATTGATAAGCAACAAATAAATCAAATGTTATTTTCCTCTGAATTATTTAGATTTGTTTACTGTCAGAAAGTAAAAACCTTAACCCCACTCCCATGTATAGTGCAGACACATTAAAACACATTCACAACCTTTGCAGTTAAAAGGACTGGTGGAGTGAAGTCTGTGTTTTTATGGTATGTGCATTTATTTATCAGTAAACCATCAGCTGGGTCATTGTAATGTAAACCAAGTTCTTGTGGTCATATATGGTTTCATTTTTTAGGACTATATATTTTGTGCAATTACTTCTTTACATTTGTAGTTGTGTTAGTGCACGTGTGTGTTTCTGCCTGACAGAGTGAGTACTCTTTCTAAGTGACCCACTTGTGCTCCATTACCAGAGCCTCATTAGGCTGTTGTTGTTTTGGATGCTCGCCCTTCTTCCTTATGGTTTGGCCTTGGATCTCATCCGCTCCCCTGAGTCCTATTACAGGACTGAGCAGTAAGCATTTCCCAAACAAATTAATACCATATCCTGAGTGTACCTAAACTTTCTGGAAGTGTAATATAGACTGGTAATGGTGGCAGTTATTTTTTTATCTGTTGTGGTTGCAAAACAGAATCCAGTTTACGTCTCTGAGTGGTGTAAAGCTACAAGCACGGTAACTCTTGTGACTGTGGCGTCTGCTTTATGGACAGGATATTGATCAGATGTGCTTGTAACTGTCTCTTTTCATGTAGTGGCTGCAATTGCAAAATGCTTTGCAATAATTAAGAGAGTAATCCAGGTTGGTAAATTACAGTCAGACATATTGCAACTGTGAGTTAATACACAGTGTGTTATGGATTTCAAATGAAAATGAAGTTGATTAGTTCTAAAAATAATGACAAGTTCGGTTCTTTACTGCAATGTAACCTCTACTGAAGAATTATATTCCTGCCAATATCATATCACATTAAGACTAGATCATAGTGTAGTTATGTATTTTATTGGTTTAGCTGCATTATACATTAAAACACATGCTCTCCCTATAGCTGGACTGCTTCAAATGTATGGTCTATCGGCTTTCATCTGTCTTTATATTTCTGTCTATTAATCTAAGATTAAGACCTTACCTGTCACACAAAGAACAAATGTAAGTCTCCCTGGCTGCCATCTTTGATTCTTGGTGACATAGCGGCATAGGTCCCGATATAAGACCTGAGCACTGACCCCAGACTGTCATCTATCATTAATATGACTTTTGTTTCTGACGTGTTTGTGCCATCTGACGTCCCGGGGTTCCTTACATTTCACCTACCTGACCCCTTCATTCAAAACCTCTGACATGCTGCTGGATGTGTGTGTGTGTGTTTGTGAACTCCATTCTCTTCCCTGGACAGGGTTAAGTGCGTCATGCCTAGGGGACAGGAGATATGACTATAGACAAACCATCCTTGCGTTTGGCTGTCTTAGAAATGCACTCTGTGTGCATGCATGTGTGTTTCAGAGCCATAGGACCTGAAGAAGGGTAATCATGTATAAGTTATGTCAACTAATTAAGACTGGATCCTAACCTATGGCTGACCCCAAGGAAATAACAATGCACCATCTAAAAGCCTTTGTACCAGTGGCCTCTTGGCCACACCAGAGTGTTGGATGTCCTGTGTGCGTGTGTGTGTTTTGGCTGGCTACTTGTGCAGGGCTACCTTAAACTGGTAACTGGAGCACGAGGAGAGAAGAAACGAGAGAGCAAAGAGAAAAGGACAGCAAGAGAGGGAAGGAGAAAAGAGAAGGGGCGAAAGAAAGAAAGTGCCTCTTCAGTGAAAGAAAGTAAGAGAGAGGCCATGTAATTAGGCCTAAATGAGTTTTCCACTGACCCAGTGGGTCGTGGCAGCACTGGGACAAAGATAGACTGGAGGTCAGGGAGTCACAGAGTTGGGGAGACGGGGCATGAGGTGGTCAAATGAGGAGAGGTGTGCGGCAAGGGTGCTATAGCCCTCTGTAGGTGTAGGTGTTGCAGGAGAATTTAACACTGCTTTTGCATTTCAATTTTGACTTCTTGAGTTTTTTACTGAGATTTTGATGTGATACTTTCCTTAATTCATGTAGGTAAATTCACCTTGTCCTCTGCCACAAGTTTCTCTTATTGATGACTTCTCAGGCCTGAGTGGCCATGTGTGGAGCCCTGCTGTTTACTGCCATAAGTGCTCTGTAGTGGAGATGTATTACTGCCCGATTGATGACATTAATTATTTTTTATTATTAATTATTATTATTAATTATATTTTAACTAGTAAGAAAGTGTTTTAAGAATCAACTGTGTCATTTAACACTTTGTTATTATTACCAGTAGCTGTATTATTGGTAGGGATGTATTATCCGATATTACATCAGATATTAGCCCCAATATTGACTGCCACGTCAACGAGTTCCATGGAAACAAGCAAATGGTGTTGGATTGGTTTCTGGTATTGGTTGACACACAAGTATTAGTTTAGTTAATTTAATAGTTAATTAGTTAATTTCTTTGGACTTTGCACAAAGCAGACAATGCACACTGAAGGAGGCAATATATAGTTATAGTTTTTTTTTACTTTATGGTTCTTTCACAGTCCTACTGCATTCTATTAAAATACCCATGTTCTGATAAAAACACCTCCCTGACCTCCACCCGACCTCCCTATGAATATGAGACTAGAGCAAGTGACCAAATTGACCGAATTGTCCGTTGTTGTGTATGTGTTTTTTTCCTGTGTGAGGTCAGTTTGGCACAAATCAATTCAGGAAGTGGCCTCCATATGCATTTTGTGTTCTTATTGCCCACCTGTGAGTTTAACCCAAACATGATTCCACCAACCACAGGCCATTTAAGTGAACAGGCAGGAAGTGTGTTTGTGGTTAAAATGACATCACTGTCACCCGTTCGTGACCTGCAATTTGAGTTGGGTTCAAAAGGTCACTGAATAATAGCAATGAGTATTAGAAGCCTTTTACTGCAAAGAGTAGTGTTTAGCATATACGTTTGAATATGTCACAATATCCAAACATTTATACTTTTTATGTAAAAGTCAACTGCTCTTATAAGTAATCAAACAATTTGTAGGTAACATAAGGAGCTCATTTGATCCCCCTTTAAAATAAAATATGATTTTTTTATCACCTGAATGTCAAAAATGTAAAACATTTGCGTTTTGTGCTTTTCATTGTCAAACAGCTACATTCATTGTATCAGATTACTGCTAATGAGATACAGAAGCACACACCAACAGAAATGCACACACAGATATAGTCACAACTTTCCTTTACCTTTCATCACACACCTCCTCCCCTCTAATATCCCTCCCTCTCCCTACATGTGCTACATGGTGGGGTGTGTGTGGGGTTATGAAAACAGTTAGGCTTAATAATTGATGTTCTGCATTTCAATCAATTTCACCACAGTGTTAGGCTAATTAAGGTTAGCGCCATCCTCCCAGGGGCTGTACATGTGTGAGGGTGTGAGTGAATGAAAAAGTGTGTGGGAGATGGTCTGTATGTGTGTGTTTTCCTGCTCCTGCGGGCTCCACGCTCCATTTTATATCTCAAAATACATGGGAATTCTCTATTTCAGGAACAAGAGATGAGACATTCTCTCTCTCTCACTCTCTCTCCTCGCTCTCTTGCTATTTCTCTTCATCTCTTTCCCACAAATCTCTTTCTGTCTCTTGCTCTCTTCCTCCCCTCTCTCTCCCTAGGCAGGATCCTAAATGCAATTAACACAGCCGCTTTACTGCCTGCTAATTATTAACACACACACACACACACACACATCCATCTCACACACACACACACCAGAAATTATTTTATGTTGGACTAATTTAAAGTTCATTGATGATTGTTTTAATTAATTAAATAAGAAAAGTACACACTTTAAGAAATGCCTGGCTGCCAGGGGTGCACTGCAGGCATTAGCATATGAAGGTAATAATTATCCTCTGTGTGTGCGACTCACCTACAACACCATTTATATGAGTGTGTGTGTATCTGTGCATATTTCACCCCAGCCATACAACCTTAAGGTGTGTGTAAGTGTGAATCTGTGTGTGTTAATGAGTCTTTAAACCCTCTCTGCCAGTATTTAACATTAACTGGAATAACTAAAGAGTCCAATTAAGAAGCAGAGACAGCTTTATGTGCAGCAAATTTGTTTCTGTTATTAAATAGGGGCCATACTTCCCAGAGGACCCCGGCCCTCACCTACTGTAGACCAGTTTAAAGTGCTTCTATGTCAATAATATATTTGGCAAATACCACATATACATTAAGGGTGCTGGGTCAAGCTACTTTTTACACTGAAATTAGTGCGTTTTTAACATTTTAAAACTTCTGTCACAAGTGTTTAGCTGCTAAGGCTCCAATAGGTAGCAGTGTAAACCTCTGTTTGTGTCTCAATCACTATTTGTATGATTTTAAGCAGTGCTTCCTCATTCAAAACTGACTGAAGTATAGGAGAAAAAAATCTGAGTACACCTTTTCATTAGACTAAGGCCAGATGTTGGGGTTTTGTTTTTGTGTGAAATGTTCTTCACCACAGTTCTTACCAGTGCTGGCTTGATAAGGCTGGATAGGGGCACAGACATAGCTTTAGGTTTAGAGGCCTGCTACTTTAACAAAAGGCAGTCAAATAAACCACAAGTGCACTTAAGCATTTGAAGAGAGCATTACCTCTACAATTATTTGCATCAGCTAAATTTGTCACTTTGTCTGCTGAACAGAGCCGTAGATCAGTCTCTTCAATTCAATACATTCGCTTTGCCTAGATTCTGTTTTAATTATAATTCTCAAACTACGATGTGAGGTGAACCATCTCCAAACAAAGACATATACAGTGGTAAAAGACAGAGCTGTAAGATGACTTGATACATGCTGTGAAGAACTGATCTAGTTCTTATGTATGAGAAGAGTGAATAGATCCCATATGTGACCTCAAGTAATTAGACATCAGGTGTGTATTTTTTGACAAAGGATAGGAAGAAGGGCCAAACAAAAGAGATGGAAAGCTGGATGGAATATAACTAACAGATGAAAGAGAGCTGAACAGTAAAAGATTTCCATAGGAACATGTGTTTCCGTGCATGTGGTCTCAGGTGTTAAAGTGCACTCCCATTACACTTAAGAGTTGTGAGACTACGGCCAGAGACACAATGCCACCGTCTTTGCACCTCTTGGCCTCTCCTCTGCTCATCTCATTTCCTGTTTTTTCATTAACTTCTTTTGTCATTGTCCCTATGCATTGATATTACATTTTGGTAGATTCAATGCTTACTACAACTAATTAAATAAATTATGCATTAGTTTAGTGATGCTGTGTTTCTACAGTAGCTGCCACTATATTTGCTTTGGCCTTGCCAAACCATAATATCATAGTGTTACGTTTACTTTTAATATTACTGGTTTCATTTTAATTGCAAGCTAATACTACCTTTCCTAGAGAGATCCCATCAAAAGTCTGTCTGTATGCTGTCAATGCTGAGCAGGTGAAGGTGCATCAGGCTTAGGCAGGACACAATCACAACTCCCTATATGAGGCTCTCCCAGTGAAAATGAAGCACTGGTGTTTCCAGTTAGGCCTCCTGCCACAGCTCATGTGGCAAGTCACCAAGTATGAGGCCAACCTCATCAATGGCTCGGTTTACCATGATGTCTAAACAGCATTGGTTACTATGGGATTGGAGCCTAGTCACTGCCCATCTTTGAACTGCTGAGGGAATACAGATGTGCCAAAGCCGTTGCACCAGTCCGGGCCACAGGAAGAAAATGGATGGCAGTGGTTGCTGTACATGATGCAATATCTGCCTGACAACACCGTGACATAGTGGAGCACATCCAACAAGGTAGTGGGAGCTTGGAAAGGGGATAGACACATGTAAAACAAACAAGTTCTACGGTGCTTGGTAGCTGAGCTGGAGCACAAGACGACAGCCACTAACGTCCTGCATCTTGAGAACTTAATGAAAAACCCACTTCCACTTGTATGCTGAAAAAGGACTAACGTCAGGCCATATTGTTGTGGTATTGTGCGTGTATGTGTGTCTGAAATATTCTTCTGTTATTCTCATTTTAGCCTGACCATTATGCGTGTGCGTATGTGTGCACGTGTGTGTGTGTGTGCTTGAATGAATACATGAACATGTGACTGTCACGGATAGGGGGTGTATTTGTGCACATGATTGTGTGAGTGAGTGAATGAATGAATGTGTGTGGCTGTGTGTGTGAGTGAGTGGAGGCCCCTGGCCAGGCCATCCGTTATTGATGCTCCCGCCTCAGGGTATGTCGGGGGAAATGGATGTGCGTGTGTGTGGGAGTGTGCTTGTGTGTGTGTACAGGGGGTCATGGTGTGTCGTCAAACGGCGGCTGGTGAAAGATGGCCAGCTCTGATATGATCAGTCATCTGTTGATCAAGATGTACTACTGCCGCCTCGTCGCAGTTTCTCTCTTTAAATTTCACTGTTAACTTGCTCTTTCACTTCTCTTTTTTCTCTCCCCCTCTTTGTCTCTTACCTGTGTGTCTCTTTTTATTCACTTCAGTTTCACTGTTCTTCTTTCTCTCTGGACATTACTGTAGTTACAATCAGCAGCATGTTCTATCCTTCTGTCCTTATGTTGTTCTGGTTCTCCTTTTTTTCTACCACAGTTTTCTGTCATCAACTGTAACACAGTCTGGGTATTATCTTGTGTGTCTGACCTGACTTTGTGGTTTGACAGTATTGATGACCACATGTGTTGTCTGCCCGTGTGTCTTTATACTCTGCAGTTTTTTACCTCTTATGTCACTCAATATTGTTCTCCCTCTGTCGTCTACCTCTCCTCTTGTGCTTCTGTCTCTCCTGCCATCGTCTTTCTCTTCCTTTCATTAAAGTGTCAAATTACATACACACACACACACACACACACACAGCCAGAAACATTAAGACACAATCACACTTATATTACGCAGTAACTCACACAGATGCTCAGAAGTGCATGCACACGACACGCATGAGACACATGCACATATCGTTCAAGAGAAACAGACACACACACTGTGGTAAGTAGGTAATGTGCTTTGAGTCTGTGGTTAAGTTTAAAACACCAGTGTAAAGTGCTCTGTCCTGTGGTGAATAGCTAAGGGGCTTCAGAGAGTTTGGTTTTTGAACCTTAAGGCACTGTTGTTTTCTGTGGTCAAAAGATAATGGGGTTTTACAGTGTGGTTCAGAGCTGTGTGCATGTGCGTGCATGTGTATACATGTATTTTTGACAGGATGAGTGATTAGCACCTGCAGCAATTTAATTTAAAAAAGTTTACATTTACACTACAAGTGCATTGAATTTGCAAGGAGTAATGGTCATGCAGTGGGTTGGTATGCAGATATATTGTGATCAGTACCACTTACTGTATCAGTAAATGTTCCATTTTACATAGTTACTGTTTATTGTGTGTACTGAGTATCGACGCATGTCATCTTAAATCACTCATCACTGCATCAGTGTTTTTTTCTGTGGGAAATGGATAATGTCTTTACAATGTGTGGTTAGAGTCAGAACCACCACAGTTCACTGTGCACTGACCCCAGCTGATGCATAATGTAAGAGCACTGACCACACTGATGTATTAGTGGACTAAATGGCTGTAATAATGGTGCTCAATGCAGGGCAGGAGGCACTAAGAGGCCTGAAAAGTGCTTTAAGTGAAGGTGTGGAACAGTGATTGGCTATGATAGGGGGGATGAGTGTTGGCTTTCTTATACTTGTGAGCACCAATGTTTAGATTGACAAGGAAATCCATCACAAGTGAGGACACTTCTCAAGAAGTCAGTGCTCCTCCCCCAATAGTCACACAGTGGGTGATCTGCGTGAATCTGCTGGCCAACAACAAAGGAATAATCACATTTGAGTAGCAAATCTTTTGCATTCTTCATCAATATGATTTGACATCTTTTAAAGCACCATCCCTTACTTGTTGTGTTGGACTTGCATTAATAAGAGAATAGTGACAGTTCCATAATGATGGCTGCAGGTATTTAGAGTTACTAGGTATATAACTATAACAAGTGTGTGTGTCAGTATGTTATCCTGACATGTCTGTCTGATTCATGTCAATATAGTCTAATGTACAGCATGCCCAGTATACACTTTCTCTCTCTCTTCCTTGCCTCATCCATTTGTTATCCCCTGGTCTCCGCCGTCCTCTCATAGTTCTCCAGTGTCTAGCCCAAATTGTAAACAACTGTCATATCTTAATAGTTGTACCAAAGAGGGCACGCAGACACACACACACAGGCACACACTCCTGAACATATCTCATCAATGTTTCAGATAGAGGGCTGAATATGAGCTACCTACACCCCATGCCTAGTCCTCACTTATTTACATCCGGCAGCCCCCGCGCCACTGAAACCTCAACACCAACATCAATGATTCATCAGCCAATGTTTTAGCAAAATGCATACCTCCTCTGTCGATACAGAGCAGGAGAAGGAAGACAAGAAGGAGGAAAAGGCTGGACCAAGTGAGAGAGAGAGAGAGAGAGAGAGAGAGAGAGAGAGAGAGAGAGAGAGCTGAGGATGGGGAGCAAAGGAAAGATACAGGAGGACATTGAAAGTGAGAAAAGGAAAACCAGTAGCAGTGGTGAAGGGAGAATGAGAGATAAGATCAGAGAGAATCACAAAGTCTGCACCAGGGAGAAAGGAAGGGGAGAAGAATGCAATGAATGAATAAGGCAGAATAAGAGAGGATGGGAAAGTTCTGAATCAGGGGGAGAAGTGAAGCAGCATCCTCTTCCTCCTACCTCATCGTTTCTTCCCCCTACCTTTCTTTCTTTTCAATGTCCAACACTTGATCCCTCTTTTACGGATGAAACATGGTCTTTTTTATTTTATTTTTGTCAGAAATCAATGACATTCTGCAGACACACACAGACACAGGAGTCGGATATGTCTTTTACTCTTTAGATTTCAGTAGAATATGACCCCCCTTTCCTCTTGGGGCTCTATAGTTCATGGACATTTACACATTGATTTTAAAAATGTACCTGTGTTTGTGGTATGTGTGGTTTTGTGGTGTATAGTTACATAAGAAACAAGGAAAAAGAGCCTAAAGACAAATGGATGGAAGGCATTTGCTAGTGAACGCTACAAAAATGGAGAGGCCACTTATCTTTTTTTTGTGATGATGGTTACCCACACAGGGACAGATCTGAATGCCACACCAATTCAACAGTGTGGAAATAGTTTTGAGTTTTTTATGACATTATCTACTTCAGGCTCAAAAATGTGTGGATGGTTTTTCAATCAATCAATCAATCAATCAATCAATCAATCAATCAATCAATCAATCAATCAATCAATCAATCAATCAATCAATCAATCAATCAATCAATCAATCAATCAATCAATCAAGAGAATAATCTCTGAATAGACTTCAACATTAAATGAATTTGCTATTTATTAAAAACAAATTCCTGTGATCTAATCATTGTTTAACAAATAACTGTCCAATTTAGCTTTAGATTACACTTTGTTTTTCGGTCTGTTTTATGTGACCTTATTATGTTATACTTTATACATAATAATGTTAAAATACGAAATAACATAAAGCTTTAAAGCTTTACAATAGAATAGTGTAGCAATGCATACACTGAGTTACATATGTCATGATTGTACCCTAAGACTTAATGATAAGCAGACAGAAGGACGCAGGGGACAGAGACAGACAGAGATGTGGAAAACAGGGGGTAGCTGGCCTTGACTTTGAGGAAGAGTTGTCTCAGGGTAACAAGGACAAGACACTTCTGCTGTGTTCCTCTCTCTCTTTCCCTCTCTCCTGCTCTTTCTGTCTTTTTCTGTCATTTGGCGCCCAGGGTGAAATTATGATAATAAGAGAAAGGAAAAGCTATTACTGTGGCTGCTCTCTCATTATGTAAATGATATTAAACAGGCCCTCTGTGTGTGTGCGTATGTGTGTGTTTCTGGTGTGTATTCAAGCCTGAGCAGCTGAGCAGACAGGTGCATGTGTATGTTTATGAACACTGTCATGTTTGTGTCTGTGTGTGTCTGTTTACATATGTGGACAGGCTGAAAATGTGTGTGTGTGTGTGTGTGTCCTAGGGCTGTGGGTGCTAATCTCCACACAGTGATTACAAGGTGTCAAACTCCCCCACATTGATTATGACATGTTAATTACACGGCATGTTTCCACCTGCTTTGATGACACAACAGACACATTTAAAGGTGTAAATATCTTTGTTCATGTGGTTTTGGATCTCCACTGTGTGCCTGTGTGTTTATGTGTGTTAGACAACTAACAGTCAATGTCTCACATGATGCAGTAATTGGAGAGGCTAGCTGGGGTTAACTGCAGTATTGTATCTCTGTGTTTACCTGCAGGCGCATTTGACATATTAGCCATGATGCCGAGATGCATCATGGGAAACTGCTTTGAACATATTTTCTTAAAAATGAATGTAACCTCATTGAGGAATATATATAAGTAGAAACTTACAGTAGCCACCCATTTGCTAAATTTTGTTCAGTTATTAAGCAAATAGGAATTATACAGGAAGATTATACAGTGAGATAATCATGCAAACATTTGAAATGATTTTTTTTCTGACAACACTGGACCAGTAATGAAATGCAGAATTGTGATGATAATCAATAGCTATTGTTTCACCCGAATTTACACCCAGCCTTTAAGCAAAGCACACAGGGAGGTTCTTTGATAAACTAATTAAAATATTCTTTATGTGATTATGAACTTTTCTGCCAAATCTCTCCTTTTCTGCCTCTTTGTGTTCGCTCCCTCTCTCCTTCTATATTTGTGTGTTTGATTGCACAAGCACTTTAATATTAGTGCAGTTATGTGTTTGTATTTGCTTGGTGGTCTGTCCTGCTCTACTCCATTGCTTGTTTATATGATTCATACCACAGGTCCTTGGGGGTTTATAAATATTGATCGCTACAAAGGATGGATAGATGCTTGATAGCCTGTCCAGGCCCTGGGAATACACACACACACACACACTTCTAAATCCCTTCTTCCAAGTAGCCACAGCCCAACACACACTCCCTCTGTGTTACTTTGATTCAGAAAAAAATGAATGAAAAATGAAAGTGTGCAATACCTTTATAAACAGCCTCCTTTTAAATAGCTTTTTTACTATTACGACTTTTAACTTTGCCAAGAGAGAGGAATGCAATATTTTTCAGAACATCTTTGTCTTATGTATACAAATTTAAAAAGGGCCTGTAGTTCAGAATAAATCTGAAGATGAAAGCTTCTGAACTGGGTTGTTTTATTTCATCAAGAGATGTCCGCTCAGTAGAGGAAGGTTATACCTTCTTACCAATAATAGATAAGCCCTTTTACTTGCTGTTTCTATAATCTCAATCAATCATCAGCACACTTCATCTTTTTTTTTAATCTACTGCAAACATAACGCAGACTTGTAGATGGAATTTCACATTCTCCATTAGTGTTTGGGTGTACACGTAAAGTGCCACACATGTTCAAAGCTTAAGAGAGAATGACAGGATGGCCCCTCAGAGCACACAATAGATTGAGATGATTGGATTGAGGCTTGGCTAAAAGTGCAGCAAGAACACTTGAAGAGGCAGAGTGTCTGAACCGGAATAATGGGAGGCCGAGATCAGACGCTGTTACCATGATCCCATCTGCACTGCCAGATACTTCTGAGGACACTATAAACCACCTTTCTTACACACTTTTTAAAAGGTCTCCTGTGTGAGTGAAAGAGAGGGAAAGAGGGAGAAAATAATGAGATGGAAAGATGAGAAGACAAGCTGTATTTCCTAGTACCCAACTGGGTTACAAGACACTTGTAAACACTCCACAGCTTGCACACACATTCCCCCTTACACATTTTAGATTATCCTTAGTGCCCTGTATCAAGGTGGTATATTGACGGTTTCATGTGTACAGTGCCACTACATATTTTTTGGTCTAGTTAATAAAGCTGTGTACTTGTGTTGTCTTTATTCTTTTAGTTTTTTGGTCAGTTGGTGCAGTCACTTTAAAATGATTTTCTGTTGTGCACAAGCAAAATGTCACAGCTCACAGCTCAGAACACCTTTTTGCACCTTGATTCTATCAAGGCTGAAAAGTTCTGGACCCTGGTTCCAAAATATTGTGGAAAACTTTACAGATGATGTTACAAGCATGTGCTTAACATGTTTTTTTGTCCTGATTTATGCATACATCTGTTCATGTGGTGAAAATCCTTATTTGTGCACAAATTCAAGGCAGGTAGACACCACTGTGTGTGTGTGTGTGTGTGTGTGTGCACACCACAGCTCATCTCTCATGGTGTGGGTTAGTTTCTAATTCCTAGTGACAGATAACTGGTTGGAGCAGCACTGTGTCAGCTCTGTTTACCCAGGACAGGCCTCCTGGAAATTAGACTTAACTCATAACCACAGCCGCCAATTGTCCTTCCATACACACACAGCACACATCCTGACACGTTCACGTGGGGAAAATTCACCATGCTTCATATAAATAGATAACATGCACAAACAAATATGAGAATGCACATATAAAATGTGAACACATAGAGGTATTACAGAAACACATACATAGTGACACACACACACACCCTGAAACTTTCCAAGATAAACACACACAAAGGCACACACACTGTACCGGAAAACAACTTATTCAGTACCTGTCACCTCTGCTTAATAAATAAGAATCTGGTTTTGTCTGTGTGTGTGAGGAGAGGTTTAAGGTTTATTTGAGTGTGTTCATTTGTGTGTGTGTGTGTGAGAGAGAGAAATAGAGATGGGGTGAGCGTAGGAGCGTATCTGTCGAGATTAACCATAGTCGGTGTGGTCAGGCTCCTTAATGAAAACCAATAGAGATTCACTCTGCTTTAATGAACAACACACACACCTCAAACTCTCAATTTACACCTGCAATAAGGCTCTGTCACTCACTGTCCGTGTGTGTGTGTGTGTGTGTGTGTGTGTGTGTGTGTGTAACTAGCAGGAACAAGGGGACTTCTTCTCTTTCTTATTGTCTTTCTTTTGTTTTTCTCATTCTGTTTTTACCCTTTTTGTTTTTTTGTCTTGCTGTGTTTATGTTTTTAACGTCTGTCTTTGTGTGTAAAAATGTGTGAGTGTGCATGGCTCTGATTGTGTTTGTATGTGAACCTTGTAGAATCAATCTGGCAGGTGACACCCCTGATCTGGCTTCTGCTACCAGTAAGCAACCCTGGCAATCAGAAGCCACCAAATTAATTACCATGTGTGTGTTTGTCATTGAGCTGCAGAGCGTATACACACTCTCAAACACACGCACACGTACACACATGACACTGTCGGCAGCACTGTCAAGGTCTCTAAGGCTACACAGTGGAATGTGGGACGATCAATTAGTCTGTTTCAAAATTGATCCTCCCGTAGATGTTTGCAGTATAATTAAGGACAGGCTTTGGTAGATTGCTTTTAATTACTTTTAATTGACTTTAATTTGTCATGAACCTGAACTTGCCATGGACCTGAAGTCTAGTGAAGTCTAGTTGATGATATTGCTGTTGCTGAACACACTAGGCCTTGACACTCAGCTCTCTCTGTTGCTACTATAACTTCTATGATGAACCCAGTGGTGTCTAGAGATTTTATACTTATTAATAGACAATGTCATAAAAAATGCAGACTTATTTACTTTACCTATTTACTGAATAATGAATGGTAAACTCTGGTTATAATGTAAAAGCTGTTATCAAAATGAAATTATTTTTGTTTTGTTTTGTACTGCTTACTCAGATTGTGTGTGTTAGACAGTCCATGGGTGACTTTAGTTTCACAGAAGAGAAGCTTTAGAGACAAAAGCCTCTTTGAATTGGTTGTGGGGACCTCTCCAGATGTTACTTAGTAGGTGATCAGATTTATGCAGCAGTGCAATCATGTGTGCCTGCAGGGAGGTCTGTGCAGTTTAACTTAAGGGGTAATCTGTTCATTGCAATATATAAGTATGTGACAGGACAGGGATGTAAAACCTGAAGCACTATTTTCTATTGCAGTTAATGCCATCTTTATTTAAAAAATACAAAAGTGTTTTCAGATAGCAGGTTTGAGTGTCGGTAAGCCGAGGTAAAATAACGGTAACAGGTCACGGTGTGTTATCTGAACAGGTATTTGACCTGTCTGACCTGACTGTGTTACGACCAGACTGGCAACATGATCTCAGCCTGACCAGGGCTGAGCACTAGGACTAACTAATTTAGCAGCCAGACTCATGTGGGTAGAGACGCCGCTTCCTCTGTGTGTGTCTGTGTGTAGAGAGAGACTCTATCACCACGTTTACCTCAGTATCACTTTCATACACAGAGTCCTGCTTCTACTATAACTGTCCTGCTACAGCTAGAGTTCTTATATGTTTACCTTTAATTCTGCTCAGAACATTGCTCTGGGATATTGGATCATATAGAACTCACTGTAAATGACATCGAGGTTGGTTGTTTGTTGTTGGTGCTAAAGAAACAACAAAATAAAGTGGACATTTTTTAAACACACTTGCTGCATTTCTTAGAATATGGCAAACTGCAGGATGGCAGGACCAGTGTTTCACATGTAGGCAGAAATTGACACACAAATTACACTATACTGCTACTGCACACTTCAGCACTGCAAAACCCTCACTTTCTGCTTCTATAAATAACACAAGACTTGACATTTTGCGTGCAGTCACAATGCATTTTAAACCATCCATATCTTATCTTATTAAGACACTTGTGTGTTATTTCACACTGTTGCTTGCCGAAATGGAACATTAGTAATGTATCAGTCAACACTGCCCAATCATGGAATGATGTAGCGACAAAAAGTCTAGATAAAGAGGAATGCTGTGTTTTGTGGCGGCACAACGCTGCAGACTTACACTCACAAATCTGAGGTTCACATCCCTCTGACACTGTTT
Organism: Parambassis ranga; assembly: GCF_900634625.1. Lineage (NCBI taxonomy): Eukaryota > Metazoa > Chordata > Actinopteri > Ambassidae > Parambassis > Parambassis ranga. The sequence continues at coordinate 1,933,510 of NC_041032.1, read as the reverse complement.
CTTTAAAGATCACGAACTGTTTTTGCTCACAATTGAGTTTCATTTTTATTTGTGGTTGGGGTTTGCCATTAAAAATACTGGTTAAAGTAAGATATTAAAAACCAGGGTTAGGGACTAAGTAAAGATCATGGTTTACCATTTATACCACCATAAATACCATCTCCTGCCACCAGGAAGGTCTGTGGAAACTGCAGTGGCATGAAAAGACATGTAAAATGCTAAATATGCACAGTAATAACACGCAAAATGACTTTGTCATGTTATTTATCCACCTTTTGGTGATACCAGGCTGATTACACACTCACAGGCACACGCACATGCAGACTGACTTTCACTTCTCAGGTATATGACCAGACAGGTGAAATGCACACCGGCCAACACATCACCTGAGCCACCTCTGGTACACACTATTACCTTCCACTCTGTTACCTTACCTTCACACTGTGTAACCTTTCTTAATAATTACCTCAGCTTACACAGACACATTGAGAGCTCAGGTGACAATGGCCCACAGTGATGCGCATAAAACGTCACAGGCTTAGCAGCCATCAAATGTTTCACAGACACTAGAAGGCAAGGCAAGTGGAAAAAAGGACCATAAACAAGTTCTATAGATTATATTTGCTGTACTGTTTATTTTCAAAGATAATGATTCGTGTGTAACAAGCCTTCACTATGAACTGAAAGCTTTGTCACCTGCCGAAAAACATCTGACACAAATTCAAAATGTCAAGGTGTCCCCTTTTAACATCTCTGGCACATTTATGGTGACATGCCCACTTGGAAATGCAACTAATGCCATCAAAGTCTAATTATGAGCCAGTTCTGACTGTGCTCCAGGCGCCATCCATCATACTCTGTACTGATACTGTCTCTGCTCATATAAATGCTCATAATCACGCTCTGTCTCAGGTGCTATTTGTCATCCTCCGGCCAGCTGGGTATGTACTAATCACTACTATTACAACCATGTCGGTACGTCTAAGTAGCTCCTAATGGCTTCATTCTGAAAGTTGTATTAGTAAGGCTCGCTTGTTTTACTTTATCTCATCATTTTTAAAGAATATTCCTAGGTTTTCTAAGGAACAACTGATTTTTAATATTGGATATTAATTTGTTAAAAATATTTGAAATAATAGACCTCTTTCTATTTTTATAAGGATAGTTCAACATTTTATCTATGTGATGCAAATGATGCAAAAGTCATTAGTCCATTTTTCTCCTTTTTTCTTAGAACAATACCTTTTGGTATAAATTTGTCTGTGTCCTCAACCCTCTGATTCCCACTCTGCACCCTTGTCTTCCTCCTCCTCTATTCAACCTCATGGTTTTCAGCCTTAGGCTGGTACCTCGGTCTGATGGCTCCCAGCAGGAGGGTCGACTCAGGACATTGGAATACTGGGAATGCCAAATTATATGACGGTATAGTTACAGGATAATAATGTTAAAATGGACATATTCCTATAGCAAAAACCACGAAGAACTCATCCTGTCGTACTTCTATTATGATTAAACCCTCATAACATTCATTTTATTATTAATACTTTTTGTGCCTATGGTACTGTCGAGTGCTTATATGGATTTCCTGAAAGGCCCTTCAAGAAATATAGGCAATCTCTAAGAAAAAATAGAAAAAATAATAAACTCTCTCTCATCTTTATCCTGCTATCATTGATGTAACCAAGAAGACAGAAGTCAGTATTACACATTTAGAAACTGTGCGCATGTACTATAAGTAAAATAACTGATTTTTTTTATATATTTATACTTGATAATCATTTATTATTATCAAATCATTATCAATTTGGAATTGAAATGGTCAGAGCTAGTATCTCTTGATTGCAGCTATTTCCAGCAACCCAGTTACCCACAAAAATCAGCCACGTGTATTATTATTATTTTTTTTTTAAATGTAGGGTAGATGATTTTGAAAACTCAGTGAGAGTCAGCCAGATGTCGAAATTAAACACACGCCCCTTTCTCTCGGAGCTCACCCGGAAGCTACGCCTCCAATCACATGGACACACATTACCTGAAGACGAGCTTCTGTGACTTCGGCCATCATGCACGTACCTCTCTGGTGCGCGCAGGGCAGGAAGAGAGTGACAACCAGCCAATACTCCATGCAGGGTCCACCATCAGAGTGAAATCTCCTACCCTTGTTACGTTCCCCAGTTAGTCCAGGGGATGAGGGGAAGCAACAATAATGTTACCCAGGCCTGAGGAAGAGACAGCAGTCGGAAACAGTGACTATGCATTAAATTTATTAACTTAAACGAATAACAAAATGGTAAATCAAACACAAAAGCAAAACTAAAAAGATCAGCGCTGATTATCATGCTCTAGTCCCTCTGGATGGAGCAAAGACGCATGGTGTGCGTCCACAAGTTGGCCCACACTGGCCCCGGCCATGTGCACACCTCCAGCTGATATACTTCTGCTGATGAGGACCAAGTGGACTCAGGTGTGGATCATCCACTTGGTCCACTGGAAGCATTGGAAACCTGCACAGAAAGCAGAGACACAGACATACACACAAGTACCGGCACGTAACACCCTACCTTTAATACATACTATATATGTTTTTAAAGGTGTTTTTCCACTGTGGGAACTGATTTAAACCTATTATAGACCTATTGTAGACTATTTTAGAGAATCCCCCTCTGTTTGCACATGTTTGCACTGCTGGAACTTCCCCTGTAGAGCTTCTCTCAGGTCTAATACAGGGTCGGTCCCTCTGATGACCCTGAAAAGCACGACTCTTGATCAAAAGAAGGAATGAATACTTCACTTTAAACCTGCCCTGTGTTTCTTCAGTTGAAAAAATATATTATGCTTCTGGAATCCTGGCTTCTGTTTTTGTATGCAGACATGTCAGTCAGTTGTGTCATTGGTTGGTGCTCTTGGCACCCAGGCCCTTTCACTCTGTACTTGTAAATCCCTCAGTTTTTACTGCAGTTAAAGACTCATTGAACACGCATGCACAAGGAACACTTTGTGTGTTTATCTCATCTCTCGAGTTCTTTGACTTGACTGCACTGCATTGTAAAGCAATAAAGCGGGGCGTAGTTTTCACAGAGAGCTAGTAATTATGGGAGCGCTGTGATGAGAAGGTTTTCTCTAGATAGACTAGATTGGTCATTCATTATCAGTCCTACACACACAAACACACAGCAGCTGCAGAGAGACAATGGAGTGCAGGTTGATTCAATCTGGGCTTGTACTTACAGACAACAATGAGATAATCAAGTAGAGCATTACGCTGCACAGCACAGGACTGTGTGTGTGCAGCCTCACAGTGATATATCCACATATCTGTTACTTTATTCACGATAAAACCTTTCTGTTGAGATTTCGCTCTTGCAGGAAAGCAAGAAAGCGGTAAGGTTGAAGAGTACAAAAGTGTAAAGAAACCAAAGAAGGAGATGCAGTTGGAAAATAGGAAAAGGATCCAGAAACACACCTGTAATGTAGGCCTGTCCTGTAATGTAAGTAGTAGAGACGCTGTCTCTGTTTCTTTTGCCAGTACTTGGTTTCTTTCAGCTTCTCAGTTGATATGTGCTTGATTTCCAACAATCCCCTCCGGCACCCACTGGGGAGCCTTTTTAGATTTTACGCTTGGATATATCTGTTTAAACTCCCCGTTTACCCCTCTGACAGCACACACAGATGTGTAGAGCTGCCAGTGAGGGAGTTAGAGTGAGGATGCTACCCAACAGTCCTCTGGGAACTGAATACAATACAGTACAGTAATAGAAAGACGGGTGAGGTTACAATAGTTTTTAGTAGTTGGTGTAAGACACTGTTGATGTGTGTGTGTGTGTGTGTGTGTGTAAACTGTTTAATGAATGGAGCATAAATCTTTTCTGGTAGAGACAACTGAGGAAAAAAAAACAAAACTGAAGGAGAACCTGAGTAAATCTAAAAACAAAAATATTTGTTCAACACTATTCAAACAATAGTATCTAATTTGTATTTGTTTATTCTTCTAAATGGTTAAATACTATAGACTCATTTATTCATGAGTGTCCTGAGGTTTATATATATATATATATATATATATATATATATATATATGTCGGGGTGTTATTATGCTAATGAGTCTGGTAACACAATGCCCCTGTAGGGGGTGGAAGGAGGGGGTGCACCTACATGACTGATTGTGATTGTCATTAGGCAGTGGAGACAAAAATGCTTTATAGTTTTGATAAAAGAAATACACAAGGTATATGTTCAACAAAATGAATGATTTAAAAAAAATCATAGTATATATATATATTTTTTACTTTTATCAGGCATGGGCTTTTGTAAGTAAAGTGAAATATGTAACTAAATATCTGTCACAACTAATGGATCTTTAATGCCTTTCACTCTACTGAAACAGGCTTGTCCATCAAAACATTTGTATCGATCCACCTCTCACTGCATTTTCTCCTCCCCTCCCTCTTGTTGAACCCTTGACCACGATCTCTAAAGGTCAGAGGTCAAGGTTGATGGTCAGATCAGTGACACCAGAGTGTCACAAGACCGCCTCGCTGTTTTTCTCCGTTTAAGCAGGTGGAAAGAATGTGATTGTGGCGTTAGATTGATTGTGGTGCATGCCTGAGACCTGCAGTATTTATGTGTCTGTGTGTGTGTGTGCAGTGTCACAGCAATTGCATTTCAATAGGTCTAATGTGAAAGCTGTCAATACTGCAGATCCAAACCACAATGCTTCATGGTTATTGCCCTTTGACTGGTAAAGACTGTGCGTACAGATATGGTGCATGTGAATTTCTGTATGGATATGTGTGTGTGCAGATATAGCTGTGAGTATGTGTGTGTTAACTGACAGATGTCTGATGTCTGCCAGAGGGAAGTAAAGGAACCAAGTATTGATTGCTTCAGTCATGAACTACCTCCTTTTACGTCTCATTCTTGTTCAATTATTGCTTTTCAATATGTAAGAGTTTTTCTTTTTACATCAGTGATTTAAATGAGAAGTTTGGCTATTACTGACAATGTCAGGAGACAATGGTCCACTAGTGAGAGGTATTAACGTTTCCAACTGCTCTCCAAAGGCGGCTTGGATTGAGGCTAAACGTTTGTATATGTAAATGGAGATGAATTGTAATTTAGTCCCAATCATGTTGAGTCAGCATCAACGATTTGTTTTTGCCCACAGTTTGTGTTAGATGTGATTTGCGCTGGCTATTTATTTAAAATTTGTGTCATTACTTTGTCCCAGTTGTGTTTTTACCTTGATAAATTGTCCTTGCTGTTGCATAGTAATGGAAGGTTTCATATGCTCTGTTTGATTTAAAAAAATCACCTCCTTATATTACCAGGATATTACACAATTATTACTGGGCAATAGCGCCCTAGTGGTTGTATGTTATTGTGCTTGTATGTGACTTTGTGTTGGCATGCATGTTTAGATGTCTACAATCATTTCTGTGTGTGTGGTAAAATTAGGTGAGCTCACACTGGAGTATCCCTGTGGTGCGTCCTCTTAGTGTACTGGAGATCAAACAGTGCACTACACAAACACAAACACACACACAAACCCAAATCCCTTTGGTGATTATCAGATCCCCTCAGATCCTCTCAAAGCCTGAGACTGAAGGGGAATTTACTTTGCTTTTATTTACTGGCTATGGAAGTCCCAGCAACAGTGATATGTGGAGATATAACACACATATACACTTTTTAAATGTATTAAATCAACTGTAGAAAAAAACCTTATTGGCCATAGCTGTGAGTGTGAGTGGTGTGTCATTGACAGCTTGGAAAGGCCCTGGGATAGCCCCCCTGTGACCCTGTATGGGACAAAGCAGGTTGAGAAAATGGATGCATGGGCTTTTAACTGGATCAGTACAATAGGCTGAATATCTTGACAAAGCACCAGGCTATTGTCAAGCTATTCACACAATACGCTGTTTATCATATGCAGATGTGTATGCTGCATGCAAACATTCCTCTCAAACAGTTGCATCTAAATGATATTACTTGTGTGTACATGTGAAAATGGCTTCATATGCTAGCCTATTCACATACATGTGCGTGTATAGTGATCACATTCGTCTGTTGAAAGATGCTAAATGTAAACCAGGTCTGATTCCCAGCAGAGGGAAGCAGCATAGAGATACAATATTATGGGATTTGCACAGGTACACTTCATTCTCTTGTCCTCTCTCTTCCTCTGCCTCTCTCTCTCTCTCTCTCTTTCTATGTGTGTGTGTGGAGAGATATTAAGGAGATCAGAGGCAGGCTGGGAGCCTCCAAGGCTATTAGCTTATCTGTATTATATTCAGACGAGGGTATGTACACATCTGCTGATGACACCAGAGGATTGAGCATTGTGTATTGTTTTGATCTCAGACACACCTTCATTTTTTAGCCTGCCGTGTCCTCTGTGGGTGTATATGTATGCATGTGTTCAAACTTGTCTGCATAAGGCTCCAATATAACCATAATTTGACAGCTATGGTCTTGCAGGCAAATTGCTCAGCTGTGTAAAACAACACATAAATATATATACCCATAATATAGACACCTTTTTCTTCTCTTTTAGGAACAAGGTTGATCTATCAAGGGAGTTATTGCAATCAAAATGTTAAAACATTTCAATTTGTGAATCGTGAAATGAACTGCAAATATGTTGAGGATGAAATATTGCTCAAATCAGTCCATCTGTGCCCAAGTTTGATACTGCTCCTTTTGCATGCCTCTTTAGTATTTTATCATATCAGTACATCCTTGCGCCTGTGAGAATTAGCAGCAAAATTGTCTTCTGACATTTTATTACATTTTCTTCCTTTTATCAAGAAATTGCCTCTGATCAAGTGGCTGGCAGGTTAGATCAAGGGCTTTCTTTGAAGTGCATATTCCTCAAATGTAGTGCCTTTATATGAACCACATTAACATGACTTGCATTGATTCTAACAGATTTTTTTTTTGGCTGCTTCATTTTCTCACTTTCCGTTCTTTCAGTCGACCCAGTGAATCTAGGTCAATTGATGAATACAAATGTCACCTAATGTCCCATCAACTAGACAAAAAAGCCGTAGAGAGAGGGAGGCTGATGGAATAAAAGGAAATGAATCCAGCTTCTCCGTTTTGTGCCAACGTTAGCAGCTTTTACCCCACTTTGATTGATACAGCGTCAGAAGTTACTCGATTAAACAGCGTTTCACACTGCATAGATTCCTACTTAAAAGTCTCAAGACCTCTAAATTATTTATTGATGTCTATTCCAATCTACATCTGGCTAAGAAGGACTATGCTCTGTGTGTGTGTGGGTGGAGGAGAACGGTTCTGGGAGTCAGGTGGGGTGGGGAGTGGTGGCTGGTAGCTTCCGCAGCGCCTAGAGGAACATGTTTTCCATGTGCACTTGTTCACCTGCCCATCTTCTCTAATGGGGCTCAGCAGGGAGGGATGAATAGGCCTGAAAGTGGCAACGCTGCAGTGAAATTGCATCGCGGCGGCTCAGTGTGCACGGACCTCGGTTCTCACAAGTAAAATCCCACTGCTGTCTTTTCTTTTTCACTCCTGCTTTCAGCTATAGGAGAAGAAAAACAAGGAAAGCGTGTGCAGGCACATATACAGTAATTCACCAATGAACAAACTATCAAGCAAGCAAGAGGGAAAACACATACACTCACACCGGCGATCTAGCAAAGTACTGAGCCAAGTAAGTGAGGAGATATTGGATAATATCCCTGGCAAGCAGCTCAAGAATCTTTTTAAAGTTCAGTGGCAAAACAAAGCAGTTTCTTATTCGGTTTCTCTCTTTCCCTGGAGTTCACGCTGTCAGTGGATGGGGAAATATACAAGTCTGATTTAATACAAAGCTATTTGGAAGCATTTAAGTCTCCCAACATCCCAAAGATGGATGGTTCAATATTAAAGTATTGGTAGGGAAGTGGTGGAGTGATTGAAATTTTGTGAAATGAGCTTTATTTCTTAAAGGCCAAAAACTGAGTGTACAGGGAGTGCTCACACAGCTTTTAACCTCAAGCTTCATGCTAAGTGAGGCTGCAGTGCAGTAGGCATAGATTCAGCACTTAAAGCACATATGTTTTCTCCTAACAATGCTAATGTAATTGTTGTTGCTGCTTCTGGAATTTAAATATTCCTGATGATTTGGAACAACAAGCAACATTACTAAAATGTAAAAGGGATCAAATTTTTAGCATTTGTGACAGCATATACTGACACACAACCAAACAGCATCAATCCTTACAATAAAGTCTCAGTAATCATGATACGTGTATATGTTTCTTCTGAGGTAGGCCTACCTGACTCCATGTGGAACACCAAATGTGCGATGGTACATATCTGTTGCTGAAATCTTTCTTGTCAGACCCGAGTATACACTGCACATCTGTACCACTAATGCACTCATTCCTTCATGCACCCGTCAGTCAGCAAACTCCTATTTGAGTGTAAAGGTGCATTTGAATGAATGATGGCTAAGATTGTAGCATTGCTGCGGCCTTGAGGGCTGAAACATTGAATGGAGCTCACTGCCGTCGGTTGGATGAAGTTAGAGGAAAAGTAGCAAGTTCATTTACTCTGTACTGTGCGGAGAGTGGGAAGTGACGAGGGGAGGGGGCTTTAGCTCTGCAGGCTGGCCCATGTTTCTCTCTCTACTGTTTATTGAGGGCCTGTCTCAGGGGCCAGGTATTGATTTCTGCCTGGATGAGATGGGATAGCCCTGGAAGACTCAGTGACGGATGGATGAAGAGGAAAGAAAGGGATAAGTGGAAGAGCATAGCTCTTGTCCCAATACAGACGCTCCTAGTCGAGAAATGTTAACTCTGCCTTGACCCCCACTTATTGGATCCTTTAAGACTAAAATATTATATTTGTTTTATCCTTTACTGCCAAATGCACCATTAGCCATAAGTCTCCATTGCAACTGACATTAACGTTAAAGTGTTCTACTTCCCTTGGGAACAAACTGTAAGTTACTGACAATTCAGAAACCTAGAACAACTGTCAGCTCACTGAACAACTCATGACAAGGTGCCCTTTAGCAAAAACATGTCCTGCAGACCCTCTTGGGGTTAAATAGACTTACTGATTGGTGATTTTCAGTTTCATTGTCAGTTGAGAATTATTTCTAAAATATCTTTGTCGTCTTTATCATTTGACCCTTCTCTCCTATTTTATATGCGCTGCACGTGGACTCCTGTCAAACTCTGACTCTGTATTTCATCTCAACAAGACACAAATTATACTGTTTTTGGGCTCTCTATCACAAACATACAGTCTTGACTCTATCAAGGTTGTATAGTTGATTGTTCCCTGTTTAAGTGCCTGGTAGAAATCACAAAGGAGAAACACACACACACACCTTCCAAGCCCTCTGTCAACTTAACGGCTGCCGATCAATGGCAGGAGGTCAGCCTGGTGATCGAGAAGCTTGGAGCTGCATGTGTGTGCCTGTATATGGCCCTCTGTGTTCATTGGCTTTCATGTGTCTGTGTGAGTGTTTATTTGTGTGTGTGTCTGTCTGATAGAGAGCAGGGCTTAGCAATGTTGAGCAGCTGGGAGGGGTAGGGTGTGTGAAAAAAGTGTCCAAGATTCATTTTTTCTCATCTGGTACAGAGAGAGAGGAGGGGAGGCCGGTGTGTTATTTTTCTTGGCTTTAGCCCTCACAGCTCTAAGTGGGTATTGATCAGGTGCCTTAATGCAAACCTGTCAAATTAATTTTGCAGGGAGAGAAGGTTGTGACTGCAGCAAGATTGCTTCACCATTGAAGGGGGGTGGATGCGGGGTGGATAGACGGATGGATGAAGGGGTAAAAGGATGCTAGAGGTGGGGAGCCTATGAATTTTTATCATCTAAATAGGAAGCAGGTATGCTCTTTATACTTTTTTCACACGTTTTTCTTGTGTACTTACTTCTATATTACTCTTTCTCCATCAGTGGAGTTTATTCTTTGCTTCTTTTATGTTACCACAGTGTGAGGTGTGTGGTCATATTTCTATGTTATATTCTAATTGTAGCAGGATGCTTCAAGTTCAGAGCTTGAGACAATTCTGATT